>NC_080857.1:5149643-5774643 GCF_030435755.1 Ochotona princeps
GAGCTGGATGGGAAGTAAAACAAATGGGACTTGAATTGGATGGAGTTTATATGGGATGGCACCACAGAGGATTGGCCTACATGCCACCATGCCGGCCGTGGTCTGAGCACGACCCACTCCCATCAAACCTCTCACTGGGGACTGGTCCCTAACACAGCCTTTGATGCGCACTTAGACAGCTCATGCCAGTGAGTGTCTTTTGGGGGACAATGATCTCTCACAGTACTGGCTTGGTCACTGCAAGAATGAGTGGCTATAAAGCAAGGCTGGCACCACCTTTCCTTTCTGTCTCTCACAAGTCCCTCTCCACCACTGCCACTTGCTCACTTGTTCCTGTACTTTGCCCAGGAGATGAAGACGCAAGACTCTCCCCTGAGGTTGACCAGATGACCGCACCCTACCAGTTGAATAAACATCTCTTTTCAAGAAATTTTCTAGGTTCAGATGTTTTCTGATAGCAGTCAAACGCTGCCTGAGATGCTTTCCTCCTCCTCCTCACAGCCTGCCAAGGGATGCCCACCACTGGCTGGGCAAGGCCAAGCCCACGGTGCAGCTCCCCAGGCCTCTCCTCCAGCCTCTGCTTTTATGCTTTCCTCCTCCTCCTCACAGCCTGCCAAGGGATGCCCACCACTGGCTGGGCAAGGCCAAGCCCACGGTGCAGCTCCCCAGGCCTCTCCTCCAGCCTCTGCTTTCAGCAAGCAGCAGGACCACAGCCTCCGCCGGAGGCTCTTGCCCAGTTTGCAAGGAGGAAGATGTGCTGGCAGGTGTTACAGAACAGGTGTGCTCCTACAGCAGGGGTCTCCCAGAAGAACAGCCATGGCGTGAAGCGGATTGGTCACAGCAGCAGCTCAACTTCCGGGGCTCTGGCAGGGCTCCCTGGCTCCAGCTCCCAGACCCTCATTCTTTGTAAGATACCACTTGCCTTCTTACTGGCCTTCGGATGGAACCTGCTTCCCTGCCTCCTCTCCCAGGAACCCTTCCTTGGTTTGATTCTCAGAATTGTCCACATCGCTGCCCCGCAGGAGTTGTCTTCTGTCCTTGTGTAACATAAAATGCTAGAAAGACGCAGACACTCCAGAGACAGACTCAAGTTTGTGTCCTGGATCTGCCGTGAGCCAGCTGTGAGATGTCAGGCCAACCGACCTCCCTAGAGTCCTGTTTCCAGATCTGTGAAGTGGGTCCATAAAGAAAATGTCGTCTCCACTTGTGGGGATGAACTGAAGAGAAACCTGGCAGGTGCTTTGCCGCTCGATAGCAGAGTGATGCTGGCTGCTGGGCCATTCCTCTGTCAGTTCTGTTGGCATCACTGGGGTTGGTTTTGTGGCTTCTCTGCCACCTCCCAGGAGGAAGAAACTGCACCTGACTTCCGTGTGAGCGCTCAGTTCACGCCCCGGGCAGCACAAGGCTTGCACCTTCTTTCTCAATGCTGCGAGAGGCCCCCAGCCGCCTGGCACTCTCATAAGGTGCTGTTCCTGATGGATCTGTCCTGGAGCCAAGCTGCAGCGTCCAGGGAAAGAAAGAGCCTTCACGGATGCCCCTTGTCCTGGTGGGGTTTTGCCGTTACTGAGTCCCTATGGCTGCACCCCTCAGGAGGCAGGGTAGGGTGGCCTGAAAGGTTTCAACCTCCCATTCTGGAATGGGCTCCACCCTGCGTGGTAAGCCACCCTCCTCCCTGGGCCTCTTACACCCCGCAAGCCATGCCAGACTGAGGAAGCGGCCAAGGTCAGTTTCACACACCATGCTTTCATGTCTTGCTCCACAGGGAACGGGCTGGCCCGAGTCCCCTGTTCTTGGCACACGCACACAGAAGTGTTTGTCCTTCAGTGTCCAGGGGATCACAGACAGAGAACAATGGTGAGTGACTTATTTAGCACAGCGTTGCTAAGCATGCCATGGAGCCGCCCCCCATGGCCCTAGCCTAGGTTTCCGGACATCTCCAGGAGGAGTTTCACTCAGTTTACTTAATTTTGCCAGGTGCTGTCTTCACCCCTACCTCAAGCTTTGTAAACATCAGGTGACGCTCAGCCTTCCAAGCAGGGGTGGCATGTGTTATGTGAATCAGCAAATTAAAACAAAACACTGGAAAGATGGAAGCCTTACAAGCCTAATCACAGATGAGTCCAGATCCATTCTGCCCTAGCACTGTGGTTTTTGTTTTTTTTTAATGATTTGTTTATTTGAAAGCAGGGTTACAGAGAGAGGGAGAGACACGCAGAGAGGTCTTCTATCACTTGCCAAATGGCTGCCATGACCAGGGCTGTGCCAGGGCAAAGCCAGGAGCCAGGGGATTCAGCTGGAACTCCACAAGGGTACAGGGACCCAAGTACTTGGGTCATCTGTCACTGCTTTCCCAGGTGCACTGGCAGGGAGATGAGTAGGAAGCAGGGCATCTGGGACTTGAAATGGTGCCCACTGGCATGCCAGAGTCGCAGGCGGTAGCCCGGTCTTGCCACAGTGCCGGTCCTAGCACCACCACTCCATCTTCTAATATGGCAGGTGGGTGTTGTCTCTGCAGGTCTACACTACCGGGATGTCCTCCCTGAATGAACCCCAAGGCGTGCAGCAAAGCATCACTCCAGATCGCCAGTCCCTGTTCCTAATTTATACCATGGTTACAAAAGTGACCATGAACTAATATATATGCTTCCCTGGGAGCATTTGTTTTCACTAAAAATTGAAAGCATTACCAAACACTCATTTCCCAAAAATGAGTCAGATGGAGTTCCAGAGGTGATTAATACCCTGTCAAGCCCAGAATAGAATGAGCACTGTTTTAAACAAAACTGTACTCATAGTTTATAATTTATTTTTTAGCTCTTTTTTTGTAATTACAGTATGTCATGGGCATTTTCCTACATCATTAAGTATAATTTTTAATGGTTGCAGAGTACTGCATTGAATTATTGTGCCGTAATTGGCTTATCCAAAGCATTTTTGCTGCATGTTTAGAATAACCACATCTTAATAGAATTTATTAATTCAAAAACATCCAGGAAGCATCAAGCTGGGCTAGGCCTCTGATAACAAGTAAGACAGTCCCCAGCCTGAAGACACTGCCGGCTTATCCACTGCAACAGAGCCCAAGAAGCAGGTGAGCCTGCTCCGTGCCAGGGCTCTTCATAGAACTTTCCACCTTCCTCTGAAGCCCGGGTGCTCAGCCCTGAGCTGCGCACCTGGAGCGTGCGTTCTCTTCCAGGGTCATGGTTCTCACCCTAACACATGGCCATCTCAGCTGGTTAATTAAAAACAAAAAAATACTTACTTGAAGGTGGAGTGACAGGGAGAGAAAGGGCAAGAGACCGCAGGGGGAAGTGGGAGTGGGGAAATGAAAAAGCTAGATATATATGGCGAGAGATTGTACGTCTGCTGCTTCATCCACAGATGGCCGCAACGGCCAGGGCTGGACCACGAAGTCTTTTGAGACTCTCACATTGGTGGCAGGGTTTCAAACACTTGGGCCATCTTTCTCTACTTTCCCAGGCACATGGACAGGGAGCTGGAGCAGAAACAGAGTGGCTGCCATTCAAATTGACACTCTAATATTGCATGCTGGTGTTACACAGAACAGCTTAACCCACTGTGCCAGAATGCCAGCCCCAGTGGGTAGATTTAAAACATTTTAAGAATCACCAATGTGACACCCAGCATCAGACATCAGATTTATTGTGTTTGTTTGAACAGCGGAGTTACTGAGAGTGAGAGATCTTTCACCCATTGGCTCACTCCCCAAAGGGCCGCAACAGCCAGCACTTGGCCGGCTGAGGCCGGGGTCTCTACCCAGGTCTCCCAGGTGGGTAGCAGGGCCACCTGCTGCTGCTTCCCCAGGCCACAGCTGGGACTTGGAGTGGCACATGGGATGCCAGTGCTGCAGGTGGTGGCTCAACCGGCTGTGTCATAATGCCATCCACTAATAGCTTAGTTTTTAAAGTTGCATATTTTATATTCTTCCATTTTTTTGGACTCGTATTCCCACTCCATTTCCCTTTCCCAATTTTTTTTCTCAACATTACATGTTCCTTGCTTGTTATGAAATGTGGATGTCAATGGAAATAGAGACAATTGTGTTTATTTTTTTTTAAAGACTTATTTATTTTGATTGGAAGGCAAGTTTACAGAAAGAAGGAGAGACAGAAAAAAGAAGTTCCGTCCACTGCTCAATCCCCAAGAGGCCGCAATGGCTGAAACTGTGTTGATCTGAAGCCAGGAGCCAGGAGCTTCTTCCAGGTCTCGCATGTTGGCCAGGGTCCCATGGGTTTGGATTGTCCTTGGCTGCTTTCCCAGGCCACAGGCAGGGAGCAGGATGGGAAGTGGAGCAGCGGGACACAAACCGGCGCCCACATGCAAACGCATGCAAGGCAAGAATTTAGCCACTGAGTCATTGTGTCGGCCCGAAAATAGAGACAATAGTAACTGCCTTTGCACTGAGGCTCCTGGGGTTCAAAAACATGCTCTCAGAGTAGACACTTGGCACATCCCAAGTTCATGCTGGTTGGCCGGCCCGAGTCTCAGCCCTGCTCCTCACACACTTTCCTGATGACGCACCCTCTGGCTGCAGCAGTGGCCTGGCTGCGGGGCCCCTGCTGTCCACACGCGAGACCTGGGTGGACTTCCTAGCTTCACTGGGGTCCAGCCCTGGATGTCGTGGGTCTTCGGTGAGGGCACCAATGGATAGATCAATCTCTCACTGCCATTCAAATAGAATAAAGTAGAATACAGTAGAATAAAATAAAACTGTAGCGTCTCCCAAACTGAGTTACCATAAGGATTATTTTTGGCTTACACTTGATTAAGCAGCATAATGCATTCAAGTTACGGTAATTTTTAGAAATAATGAAACATGATTGGAAATGCTCATCCTGCTGGGAGCACAGGCTCCTCTCTCCATTAGTTCCGTCTCTCGGGGAGCAGAGCGAGCGACGCAGGAGGCGGCAGGGGTAGGGGCAGTTCCGCTTCTTGTCTTCACAGCTGTGAGTCCTGAGTGCTCTCCTCATTCCCAGAAGCACCTGGGAAGAGACGGGCCTTGCCTTGGACGTCAGTTGAACTTCCCCGCGCTTCCCAAGTCCTGCGCCCGCGTCCCTGAGAGCTCCCTCGGGTGAGTCCTGCGCCCGGGTCCCAGCGAGCTCCCTCGGGTGATTCCCCAGCCGAGTCAGGACAGCTGCAGCTTCGCTTTAGCGGGGAGAATTGGAAACTGTAGATTGGACGTGCGTGTTTCCCAGGGCCCAGAGTTTGTTCGCCCCACAGTAGGAGAAGGTGGACAGGAAGAGGCTGCTGCCCGGGCCCCAGGCTCAGGATGTAGCCTCTGAAGTCAGGAATCTGGAACCAGAGCTTTTCAAACACACAGGCTGCTCATCCCTCTGCCAGTTGAGTCCTGGGCCCAGGAGGTGTGGGTAGTCCAGGACAAGGCCTCAGCTCTGGGATAGCCAAGGCCAAGAAGCTGCCTCGGGCAAGGCCAGGCTCAGCATTAGTGCCCCGGGGTATCCTGGACTCAGTGCTGCCTGTGACTGACAGCGTGGAGCTGTGTCTGTGGCTCTGTCCTGCTGACCATGGTTTTCCGGGACATTTTTTCATGGAAGGCAGGGAAGCTCTGTTTCTAGCAGAAGAAGAGGCCACCAATCTTCACAATTGAACATGGGATTGGTGGCAGCGACTTCACAGGGCTGCCAGAAGATGGGATGAGACCAAGACGGGGTGAGTGTTGTGGAAATGGCCAAGGCCAGGATGCTGGTAGTCTGCAGGTCTCCCACAAGGGTGGCAGGGCCCTAAGCATTTGGGCCCTCCTTGGATGCTTTCTCTGGTGCAATAGTGGGAAGCTGTATGGGGAGTGGAGCAGCCGGGACTCCAGCCAGTGGGACGCTGCGCGTGGCTTAATCTACTTGACCACAACATTAACTCGACTCCCTTCTGTCCCAAGCCGTTCTCCCTCCTCCGTTGGTCTGTCTGGGCTGCCTCCCTGGGGCCTGGCTGGCTTCCCACATCTGGCATTTGTTGGGTTTCTAAACTGCTGCTTCCTGGGGCCCGGGAAACTTGGGCTGCTCACTCACTTCCACCTCCGAGAGTTTCAGACTAAACTCAAGATAAACAGGCCGAGTCAACAGCGCTTCAGACGTGGGGGAAGCAGACTTCTCTCAGGCCCAACCACCCACCTTGCACAAGCTGAGAAAGCCAGATGGGGCAGGAATTTTTCCCCCTCTTTGAGTTTCTGCACAAAATAAAAATCTTTCTTGACACCTTGTGGGGAGGACGTGGTGGTGATGGTGCATGGAATGTGGAGGGGGAAATGACAGAAAAGGGAAGCTTGAGAGGCAAAATGTTCTAGAATGTTTCTTCAGGGGGGGAAGTCAACTTTCCAGCAGGGCTTCTAGATGTTTCTGTGGATGGTCGAGGGAACAGGTGGGTGCTCTGGGGAGCCACCTGGAGGCACACACACACACACACACACACACACACAAGACCTCGTGGTATCTCATGGACGTTGGTTTTCTTTCGTTCTACCAGCAGGTCCTGGCCACACTCCCTGGTCCAAGAGCGACCAGAGCTCCCGAGAGGCAGGAGCCCGGGGTAGTGACAGAGAGAGCCTGTGGTCATTCAGCGTTTGTGCTGGTGCGGCCTGGTGCAGGTGCACTCTGGGGGCTCCGGGGAGGCAAGCCGGAGAGGGGGTGAGAGAGCCACCCTGACCTTCACCCCCAGCTCCTGTGGGCTTTGTGGTTTGGAAGATGTGACTCAAAGCCAACATGAGGTGTCATCCACTTGTTTATTCTCTGGAACCTGGAGTGTGTGTGTGTGTGTGTGTGTGTGATGTGTGTGGTGTGTGTGTAATGTGTGTGATTCGTATGGTTTGTGTGTAATGTGTGTGGTGTGTATGTGGTGTATGTGTTGGGATGGGTGTGGTGTGTTTGTGTAATGTGTGGTGTGTGTGTGTATCTGTGTGTGTGCTTGTGTGGTGTGTTTGTGTAATGTGTGTGGTGTATGTGTGTGGTGTGTGTGGACGTGGCCACTCTTCACTGCCCTGGTAGTGGGTGTTACTGGGGTTCCTGTAGAGCCCCAGGCATCGCCAGTGAGTCTGAGGCAGCTGCCCCGGGGTGACAGGACTGGGGAGGTCTTCTCCGGAAGTCGCTGGGAGGGCTGTCGAGGAACAGGCTGGAGTCCCGCGGGTGGAAGCTCTGGGTCACAGTGGGAGATGTACGTGGTTTGGAAGAGGCAAACCCAGAAGCAGGCTGACTGGAGACTCCAAATTCCAGAGCCACACAGCCGGGCCAGGCGGCCAACATGGAGAAGCCAGGACAGGGTGGCCAGACAAGTAGAAACATCTGAACAGCTTCAAAACAGAGCTGCAGGCATTCCTCCATTCTTTCTTAAAGTGTCCCTGCAGAGTGGGGGGCGGCGTGGTGGAGGCGGCTCTCAGGTGAACCACAGCAGACTGTGCGTCTTTCCTTCTATCTTGTCCTTGGAAGTGGCCATGGTAGAAATGAGCCAGTCTGGAGCTTAACCATGGAACACTGCAGCTCTGGGCTTGGGATATCTCTCTCTCTTTCTCTTTCTTTAAAAATTAGAGTGACAGAGAGACGAGAAAGATGAGACAGGGAAAGAGATCTTTCATTGCTAATTTGCTCATCAGATGTCCGGGGCTGGGCCAAGGCAAAGCCCGGAGCCAGGAACTCCATGCTGGTCTCCATGCTAGCTGGTACTGGTTCACTCACCAAACGGCTGGGCCAGGCTGAAGCTGCCATCTTGGAATTGTATCTGATCTCCCAGGTGGGAGCAGGGGCCCAAGTCCTTGAGCCATCTTCTGCTGCTTTCCCAGGTGCATCAGCAGAGAGCTGGATTGGACACAAGGCACCTGGGACTCCAACTGGCGTCCAGTAGGGAGGCTGGCTTTGTAAGTGGCTGCTTTAACCTGCTGCGCCCACCACAACGCTGGTCCTGCCGTGTCCTTACAAACTGATGTTTGCACATTTCCAGCTTCCCACGAGGATACCACAGTGACCAGCGTTGAGTGTGCAGAGCAACCTGCTAGCAGCAAACCTTGCTCCCAAAGCCCTTGAGCAAGCGTTTCTGTTACTATGATAAACAACGGCCGCTCCATCTTACCGCTCCTACCCCTAACGTCCAATGGGTACATCTCCCAGCAGTGGCAGTAACAGAACCAAGTGGGCGCTGGCTCTTGGTGTGGAGAGGGGTGCCAGGGAGGCACCTTACATTTCTGATGAGCTTGGAGGTCCAGGGAGCACCCTGCCCCAGCTGACACACCTGTGTCTGATTGGCCTCGAAGACAGCTCAGCCTGGGAGAAGGTGAAGGACTGAGCCCAAAGAACAGCAGCCAGGACTTTATATAAAAAGAGCTACGATGTTCGGGTCCTGTTATACCCCTGATTCCCAACCCTAACAGTGTGCATGTGTGGTTTGCACACATACACATCATCCTATTTCACAGATGGGGAAAGTAAGGCCTCAGGCTTACAAATGATAACATGAGTGATTTGGGATCCTTCCTTGGGTTTTTCCGCCATCCCATGCTGCCTTGAAACCAACTGAAATTGCTCACTGGTATTGCTTCCCAACCCCCTTAGTTGCTATGGCCTGAAGACGCGCAGGAGCCCAGCAGATGGCTTTCGCAAGGACTGCATCACTTCAGGAGCCAGGCCCTGCGTCCCAAGCCCTGCGTCCCAAGCCCTGAACCCTGGCGTATGCTCCATCTTCCTCTTCTCTGGCTGAGAGCCACATACCCGGGTGCTGTGGAGGGGCTGGCTTAGGGTCACACCCTGAACTCAGTTCCTTCCCTCATCTCCAGCTCCTTGCCTTTTTCCTTCTGCCTCCCCTGCTTCCTAGGCTAAAATGCACCCTCCCAGAAGGCTGAACTCTTCTGGCAAATTCTTCAGGACCACCTGTTGAGAGTCAGCAGGCCCAAGACTCCTCACCTTTGGGAAGCGAGGGGAGGTGTGCTTGTGGTCCACGTGGCTGGACAGAGCTGGGTCAGTAGCTTGCGGTCACAGGAAGCCTGGTCAGCAGGCGCTGCCAGCTCTCAAGTGTCTGCTTCCTCGGTACGCTGGACCTCAGGGCAGCGGGGCCGCCTCCGGCCGTGGTCAACTCCACACCGCGGCCCTAGAATATCTCCCTATTTGGTGGTGGTTTGCGCTCTCTGGGCTGCTTCCCAAAATAGGTGATTGGGAAGTGGCTCTAGGGAAGGGCGGCCTCCAGAAGCGATGAGGACGTCCTAGGATGCCACTGAGGCAAGGGAAGGCCGAAAGACAGTCAGGCGTGCCTTTGAGGCTGCTCCTTAACGACAGACGACAGACGTTGTATGGGTTGTGGAGGAAGGCGTGGGGTTCTGGCCTGCCGGACCAGGACTTGTTCCGGAAAGTGGCTGGAGAGGTTTTGGTGTCCTGAGAAATCCAGACTCAGTTCATCTTTTTTAGAAAAGTTAACGTGAAATTAACTTTGATGTAAAGTCTGATTCCATGTCAGTTAGATGCACACCACTGTCTTTATGCTAAAAACCAATAGGAGCCTGTCATGAATTATTAAAATAGAGAGAGAGAGATTTACTTATTTTACTTGAAAAGCAGAATTACAGAGAAGGACAGACACAGAAAAAGAGAGAGCAAGGGAGAGAGAGGTCTTCCATTCACTGATCCACTCCCTGAAGCTGTGCTGGTCTGAAACCAGGAGCCTGAAACTTCTTTCAGGTCTCCCACATGAGCTCAGGATCCCAAACACTCAGGCCGTCCTCTGCTGCTTTCCCAGGACATTAGCAGGGAGCTGGATTGGAAATAGAGCAGCCAGGACTCACACTGGTCTCCACAGAGGATGCCGACATCGCGGGTGGAGGTTTGTGCTACTGCCAAAGGCCATCTGCTTCAGATGGGGCGAGAAGGGCGAGAACTGGGTGTCTCAGAATGGAATCATTCCGAGTTGATGCGATCTGAGAGTCTGAGGTGAGCAAAGGCAAGCCCACAAGGCCATGCCGTGGGGAAAAGTCCATGCCTGACAAAGGCAGGCCATGGGGAAGTGGGTGCTCTCCAGTTAGCAAGCTCAAGGAGTTTGCACACCCAGAGGCACAGCCCATCTGTCTCCTTGTTTGCATCCCGCAGTGATCTCCCGGCAGCGCTGAAGACACGCCAGTGTTGCCGCTGCCAGTGCGTTCCCCAGAATAAAAGCTGCTGGGCAAAGCTGAGAAGTGTGCCCTCCTTCAGCTTGCTGGGAGAGTTCCCTCTGGCTGCTCACTTTAATGTCGTCTCAGAGTCTTTCCCTTTCCTTAATTGCACACCACTTCCCCCCCAATCCTGCTCACACCTGCGCAGGTGGCACAGCAGCCTATGCCATGGTGCTGGCCCCAGGGTCTCTCATGATGAACTAATTTGATCAGTGTCTTGATAACAAGGAATACAAGTCTTCCAACCTTTCTCTCTTTCAAAAATGTGTTGACAATCCTCTATCCTTTATTCTCATAAAAATTTTAGACTAAGCTTGCCAAGTTCCAACAAAAAAAAATCCCAATAGAATTTTCTTGAGACGGAATCTTAACTGTTACTGGAAACCTTAACTACAGTGTCTCTTACCCCTGCCTTTGCACAGGGACCGTTCCTGGATCTTCCCCACCCCATAGCAGCCCCCAGGAAATGCTCAGGGGTCTTCCCTTAGCAGAGAATCGGGGGGCAGGTGGGGGAGACGCTGATATGCAAGCTTGCACCATTCCTCTGCCCAGCTGCCTTCTCTCTGTCTTTCTGGAAGCTTCCAGCTCCTGCAGTCTGCCTGGAGCCTGACTTGGAAGTGGGGGCCATGCTGAGCCTCCAGCTTGCTGTGTCCCAGCTGGGAAACTGCTCGTGACTGGCCTGGAGCTGCAAGCTGCCCTCCTTCTGAGGCGATACTCTCGGCCTTGCGTGGTGTGAGGGCTGACAATCTTTGGTGTTTAGTTTCATGATTGTTTATGGTCGGAGGATTAACCAGGAATGGTGACTCCACCCTGGCTGGAAGGCAAAATTCATATTTAAACTTTAGCCTTTTGATCATGAATCTACAATTGCTTTTAAGCAGGCGTCGTAATTCTTTCGGGAACTAGTATTTTTCCATTTGCTGGATGCAGCAAATTTTATTAAATTCTTCTAATGAACGTGGGGGCTGTTGTCAGGAATTAGCCATCATGGAGAACAAACACTTCGTGCTTGGAGCATCTGGCTTTTGTCTGGTTACGCCTGGAATTGCCACCCCAGCACGGAGTGATACCATGATAAGAACAATTTCCTGGCTCTTCATGAGAGTGGCCATGTTTTAGACGTATGCCGTATTTCACATGTGTGACCATATTATACACACATGACCATGCTGCCTCTCAGAAAAGCTTTACCAAAACCAGCTTTCTCAAAGTCAACTTGAACATTTGTTTCGTTTTTCCATGTTTAGTCTACATTATAGTGGTGTCTGGTAACTCCGTGACGCTTTCTGAGAACATAAGTTTGACGGTTCGGAGCAGAGCTTAGGGGCTCGACTGTTTCATTTTCATCTGGTTTGACATCTGCCTGCTTGTTGTGTCGTCTCAGCACACGTGATGTTGTCTTCTGCTGCTCTGAGCATCTTGACCTGCTTATTTCGTAGTCTTGTCTTATTTGTTGTTTAAAAACAGTTCCACTTCGATACTGAAGGATCCTATTGCTCAACATGATAACTCTCTTGTTCAGCATTCATTTTTCTTCGTATCATGACATTTGGATCATAAACTCAAAATCACTTTAAGGTTTTCGGGGAGTTGTGGGGGGGAGTTACACTGGGTTGTGTTTCTCATTCTCCCTAGTTATGTATCATTGCTTTTCCGTTGCTCCTGCACTAGCCCACAGACGGTCAGGGGAATGTGGGCCTGTAGTGATGTGACGACACTGGGTAGAGCAGTCGCCTTGCAGACAGTGGGCCAGGCGGTGCTGTACTCCCGGCCACCCCCTCTTCACCACCAAAGGCTCTGGCACAGGCAGTTTTCCAGCTCTTTCTGTGTATTGTTCTTCACATCCCACCCTGACTTGGACCTAAACCCAAAGTCTTCCCCTTCGAGGCAGTTAGCATGCCAATACGTTTGCTTGCTCTAACTGGCCAAACGCTAATTCAGGCGTGTGCTGGCCCTTTGTTCTGATGTGGGATGGCTTGAGTAGATTAATCTCGGCAAACGTTGATTGTGGTCTGCTCTGTTTGCTTGGTGGGGCTGAGGATCAGCATAAAACAACACAGCATTCCTAAGGCAGGGAGAGCACTCCTAATAAGGGAAGGTCACAGCTGCACAAGTCATCTCCCCCAGACGGCACTTGGAAAATCTGGGGCTGTCGGAAAACCTGCTGCTTCCAGCACTGCCAATCCCACGGCGGCACGGTGGCCGGCCTGTCCAGACTCCTTTCCCGGCGCTTCCTGATGTAGCCACACCCGTATCCTCCCTCCATGCTCAGTTCCTGCCTCTGTTCAGAGACCCGGAGACCGCTGGGAGGTGTCAATTGGACTGTTGGACATCCTGGTGGGGGGCTGGCAGGCTCCACTCCCGTCTAGGGAGGAGACAGTTCAGTCATAACAAGGGAGTACAGCAAGCACCACCACCTCCACACCACGGAGATGAGTGGGCCTCTTGGGCGTGGTGTCTCACGTCACACTCTGTACACAGACTTTATTATTCTCATTTTAAAGAAACAAGGGAAGGGTTCTCTTTCCTAAGTTTCCTGCAGTAAGCTTCTGGTTGGGTCTATCCTTTGGTTTCAGACTTTCAGTGGAAGGCTTAGCACATGAAACTATTTCTCTATCATGGAAAGCAAGAGGGACCAGACTGTGGCACAGCAGGGGAAGCTGCTGTCTGAGGTGCTGGCATCCCACAAAGGGGCCAGTTGGATTCCCGAATGCTCCACTTCCCATCTAACTCCCTATTAATGCTCCTGGGAAAGCAGTGGAAAATAGTTGAAGCATGTGGGCCCCTGTCACTCATGTGGGAGACCATAAAGAAGTTTCTTATTCCTGGATTCTGTCTGGTGCAGCCATGTCCATCATGACCATTTGTGGAGTGAATCAAAGGATGGAAGATCTTGCTATCTCTCCTTCTCTCTCTGTAACTATTGGACTCAATCAAATCTGTAATACATACATACAAAAGCAGTACTCACTGCAATCCACCAAGCGTTTTCTTTACAGGTGTGGTTGGCCGGGAGTCAGTGTTTGGTCTCCCCGTCTTGATCTTGGCCGTGCAGGAGGGTCCCAGCCTGTGTCCGGGCCCATGCACGTGTCTGCTGTCCTGCAGGTGAGTGTGTGAGCCACTCCCTCAGCGCCCTGCCAGGATCATGACTCAAAGCAGGACAGAAGGGATCCATTCACAGGGAAACTTCAGTCTCATAAAAAGCCATTGCTGTTGTCTTGCTGAACCTAGAGATCTCCGCGGCCAGGAAGACAGGGGAGGAGGGGCAGCAGGGCCTCCCTCCAAAGTCAAGCACTTCTGCTCTTGAATGGGGCTCAGTCCGCAGGGCCCCAGGCTGCCTGGGGAGCCCTCCCTCCCTCTCAACCTGCCAGTGTCAAGACATCAGGACCCCGCCCCTTGGCCTTGCACTTCCTCTGGAAGCAGCAGGAGGCCTCTCACACGCACTGGAGTGACTGTGGTTATTCTGGGCTTGTGTGCTACGCCGCTGCCCATGACGGCCCTGGTGGGGCCTCCAGACTGGCTCCTGGTGGAGTTACTCCTGCACCCGCTGCAATCATGGACTGATTGGCATTTCCTTCCTGCCACACACACACACACACACACACATGCAGACACGCACACACACACATTTACCTGTTTCTGTCTTTGAAACAGGAGATTTTCATTTCAAAATGTACTTTCATTTATTTGAAAGGCAGAAGGAGAGAGAGGAGAGACAGAAAACTCTCTCACCCACTGGGTCATTTGCCTAAATGCCCGCAGGAGCCAGGCATGGCTGGCAACTGAACCCAGGTCTCAGAGGAGGCCCACCCACCCTCCATGACCAGCACACACCTAACTTTCCTGGTACACAGGGGCTCCTCCAGGATGGCTCCTGCCTGGAAGCTCTGCTTCTTTGCAAAGGAGTAAGACAGGAGTTGCCTGTCCTGAGCCAGCTGTGGTTCTTGGTGTCTGCATCTGCAGCAGGGACCAGGGTCTCTGGGCATGGTACTCCCCAGGTGGCCAGCGCAGGACCCAGCAGGAGCTCTAGGCTTGTCCTGGAAACCAGGATGAGCCTGGGCAGGATGCACAAAGAGACCTTCAAGAAGTCTTCCAGCGAGGGTTCCTGGGATACACCTGCTTCCAGAGGTGAACCTCCCCCTCCCCCACCCCATGGCTCCTCTCCCCTGCTTTGGCTCAGCTCCCCCTCCCCACCCCTCCCTACAAGCCAGAGCAGATGTGTTTACCAGTGAGTCCCTGGGGAGGTTCCTGTGGGGGAGAGGGTGGGTCTTGAAGCCAGAGCCCCAGTTCTTGGGTGAGAACCAGGGAGTTGGGAAATGTTTGGCCTGGGGCAACTGTTGTGGCTCACAGCCTCTCCCTGCTGCTTCCCTGGGTCTGGGCAGGGATGCCAGTCTTGTGGAGTTTCCGCTCAGTGCCATGCGTTTTCCCAGCAGGGTTGACCTCAGTCTCCACCGCAGTCTTAGAAAGAAGGTGTTCTCCCTACTTTACAAATGGAAAAAATGAGTGTGCGGGCAAGGAGTAGGGCAGGAATGGGAACAGACTTGCAGATTTCTGCATGCCTACTCCCATGCTCGTATAATGATGCCCAGGTTCGCTGGGGGCTGGCCACATGCTGTGTGGTGATGAGCACGCGGCAGCAGGGCTATGTACTCTATGTGCTCTATGTACAGGCTATGTACTCTATGTACAGGGCTATGTACTCTAGGAATCTTGGGGTTCCTCTTCCCTGCAGGGGGCACTGGGGTTACTCACATTCACACCTGTTAGCACTCCCTGTGCCCTAAGGGATCCTAGGGGGCCTTGACAGATGTCGCTGTGTTCTGGGCACCGAGGGCTCTAGCCCTGCCCTGGAGAGGCATGGGATGGGAAAGGGAGGAGGCATGGCATGCGCTCACCCCTTTGCCACCCCGTCTCCTCCATCCCTCGGTACTCATGGCTGGCAATGTGCGAGCAGAGTGTTCTTCCAGGTAAGTTGCCCTTTTGACTTAGGACACACCCTCCAATCAAGGCCACCTATCATTGCCAAGCCTGTGTCTTCCATGTCGAGAGAGGATCAGAAGGGAGCAGAGCACAGGGGGGCTGAGACAGGCTCTGCAGTGACGTGCAGTTCCATAGCCTTCACAGTGCAGACCCGGGCCTTCATCATGACGTCCCGGGCCTTCTTCATGACATCCCAGGCCTTCGCCATGCCATCCCGGGTCTTCACCATGCTGTCCAGGGCCTGGAGAGGAGAGAGAGGTGTCCAAGGCTGCCCTGGAGACAACAGGAGCCTGTGACTCACATCCCCGGGGCTGCAAGGTCACGGCCAAAGCGATTCTGACAAGGACGCACTTTCTACCTTGTGGAGGCTGCATCCTCACTGGGTCCTCAACTGTGAGTGAGCAGCTGGGGAGGAGGAGGGCGGGAAGGGAGAGCTGCTGCGGCTTCTTTGTGAGACAGTCACCCTGCAGGGTCAGGGCCCTGAGCTCAAGAGACTTTTAACCTCGGTGACTTTCTGGCTTTGCATACAGTCACTCAGCACAGCACGGGGTGCTGAGGATCCCCCTGCCCCCCAACTCCCGGCAGGAGGGAATCAGGACAGCTGTTGTTCCAGGCATGCCAGGGTTGGGGCTGACACTTTCTGGAGTCTACTGGGGGGTCCCCTTGTCCAATCCCCTGGGCACCTGGTTTCTCCACTGAGCAGCATGCTTCCTGGGCTTCGGGCTTGTTTTGAGCAGCAGTGTGTGGCCATGGGGGGCTGGCCACCTCCAGCACCAGGCAGTTTGCTTCTCCCTGAACCCCTACACTACCTCACCAATAAATGTGTTGAAACATGAGGGCCAGGCAGAGGTGTCAGTTGCCAGAAAAGGAGTCAGATGGCTCTAGAATACCTAGGTGTGTGCTGGTCACAGGCTTGTGAGTGAGCCAGCCACCCTCCCCCAGACTATATGGAGAACTGCAAGCCAAAGTCAGATGGCTGTGGTGTTAAGCCCCTTTTTTGAAAGTTCTTCATGCATTTATACTTTTTAAAAATTTATTTATTAATTTGAAAAGCAGGTCAGGAAGGATACATATGCTAACAGAGAGAGAAATAGAGAGCTCTTTTATCTCTCTCTTCTATCCTCTGGTTCACTTCCCAAAAGGCCACAACAGTCAAGGCCACACTGAAGCCAGGAGCCGGGAGCCCGGAGCCCGGAGCCTGGAGCCTGGAGCCCCATCCTGGTCCCCACATGGACAGCAGGTGTAAGCCCTCGTCTGCTGTGTGCCTGGGTGCATTAGCAGGAAACTGGAGCAGGTGGGATCCAGACCAGCCCTCAGATAAAGGATGCCAGCATTACAAGCAGAGGCTTGACCTGTGGTACCACAAAGCGATCGTTGGAGTAAAATGTGATAGCATTGTGAGGTGCCCTTTGGTCTGAAACGCATAGGGCATCCTAAGCCCCCTTCTTTGCAAGGTGTTGCTGTGGGCAGGTCTTTTTTGTCTTACTGCAGAGTGATCTCTGAGCTGGTACACGGTATGGAAAGCATTCTTTCTCCTCGGTGTTGTTTTTTTTCCCTTGTGGGCAGCATTGAAGTTCAGAGCTTGGACCCTGGAGGCTGTAGAATTGGCTTCTCTAGCTTCAAAAAGCCCACAGGGTGCGGGGGAGGTGGTGTCGTGGCTTGTCTGGGACTCGGGGCTTCCTGGACCCGGAAAAATCCTGGGGACTTGAAATGAGTTGCTCATGCTGGGATTGGGTCATAGGGTGACACACAGCAGCTGGCCTAGAGGATGGAGGTGGGGCAGAACCAACCAGGGATAGCGTGTGTGTGTGTGTGTGTGTGTGTGTGTGTGTGTGTGTGTTGGTGACCACATCCCAGCCTAGTCTGTCATTGCAGGGGAGAGCCTGGCCTCGGCCGCCAGTGGCCGCTGGCTGCTCTCACCATCCGGTTGCACTTGCTGCAGGTCCCTCAGTGAAGTGTGTGACTCATGATCTCGCTGGCCTGTCGGCTCCAGCAGCTCCGGAATAGGCAGGCCATGTGGTCCCTGGGACCCCTGCACCACATGGCCCCCTCTGGCCTCCTGCCTTCCTCCCCAGTCAGACCTCACCCCGAACTGCAGCAACATAAATGGACTAGCTTATGATTCAGCCACCAGGAGCCCAAGATTATCCTCAGCGACTCCAGCCAGGGCGACTGTGGGGCTGGCTGCAGGGGGAGCCCATTTCCCCACGGGTCCAGGGTCTAGGCAAGGATGCCCACATGGCTGAGCCCGAGTTCCCTTCCTGGACTCTCTCCAACCTCCACTTCACCTTCCTCCCATGAGCCCCCTGATCACCCAGTTCTGGTGAGGTGATGCATCCCTGGCACAAGGGATGGGGGGTGCCCTTAGAGAACCTCTGCTGGGCCTGCCACATGGTCCCATTTTACAGATGAAGGAAGCAGGTAGGGGAGCACCTGTCTCTTGCTCAAGGCCAGAGCCATCATGGGCCTCCAACCCCAGGCCCTGGAGGACTTGTCACGTCAACTCAGAGAGAGTGTGGCATGAGTTGTACACCAGTCTCGGATGCCCACTGAGCATTCCTGTATCTGTGTAGTGTCTGCTGATGCAGCCAGATGTGGCCTCCGCTCACTCTGTCTCTACACCCGGGCTCCTGGGGGTAAACAGCCACACGCATGCAGGGCTGCCTTGCTGTGCCAGCTGAGGACCCAGCCACCTGCTCCTAATTCCTTACCCCCCCACCCTTGGGAGTACGATAACCAAGAGGAGATCCAGGGCAGTCACCATCCAGATGGCCCGCCTGCCCCCTGGAAGGGCCACCTCGCAGCCATGTTGTCTCCAATGAAGTTAGTGAGCATTTGCTGTGAGATCCCAGACAAGGAAGCAGTTTCGGCTTTGCCAGCTGCATGGTCTCAGCCACCACCACTCAGCTGTTCTTGCTACCCAAGCAGGTACAGACGGGGCCTGGACGAATGGGCGTGACCATGACCCATGACGACTGCTTGCAAAAGGAGGCAGTGGACTCTCTCCCAGGACATTTTGTTGTCTTGTGACCCAGCAGACGGGTGCTCCCTGAGGAACCTCAAGGCAGAACAAGGCTCTGTCCTCACTGTCCAAGAGTGGAACTCAAGTTCTGATGGGTGATGGGGCTGCTCTGTGGCCGCGAGCCCCTGTGTGGCCCCAGCTATGAGTGGTGCTGGGGGCAAGGTCTCAGTGGACACCACCTCCTGCATCGACAGGGCCACAGAGAGTGCCATTTCCGTCACCACATGACCATCGTCCATTGGATGCTCAGAGACAGGCCTCTCCTCTCATCCCCTGTGCCTCTTCCAGAACCCTCCTTCTCTAAGCCCAGGCTTGCAAATGCAACAGCTTTAGAGACCATGGGTTCGAGTCCCAACTGCTCTGCTTCAAACCCATATTCCTACTAATGTGCCTTGGAAAGGCCACAGAAAGAGGTTCAAGTCCTTGGGCTTTTGTCACGCATGTGGGAGACCCGGATGAATTCCCGGCTGCTGGCTTCAGCCTGGCCCAGACTGGCTGTTGTGGTAGCCATTTGGAGAGTGAAGCAGCAGGTGGAGGAGCTCTCTCCCCACGCGCTCCCCTTTGCTCTGCCTAGCAATGACATAAAGGAGTGAATCTAGAAGCAAAACAAACAAACACCAAGTGCAGAGGCCTGCAGTACACAGAGAATTCTAGGGGCATTGGTTCTGACGGGTCAGAAGGGGTGTGTGCATGCGTGTGACAGATCCTGGTGGACGCTGGGCCGCCTCAGCAAGGGTCAGACAGGACAGGCTGGGGTCCCTCTTCCTAGGCTAGGGGCCTGCCTGGAACCAGTGAGCACCTGCCTTGCCCAGAGCCAGCAGCCACCTGGCTTCCCCAGCCCAGGGCCAGGCAGCTGCTGTTGTAGGGGACAGGAGCCTTGGGGACAGACCCTAGCCTTGTGGGCTTTGGGCCGATGTTGTTAGAATCCCAAATCTTCATCAGTACAAACCAGAGCACACACAGGGCCGGTGGAAGAGGACCGAGGGCTGGGTCCTGACCTGGGGCCAGCAGGTAGGGGCACCAGTCGGGCCTTTGGCTCCGAGAATCTATGCAGCATTTAATTGTGTGGGGTGGAAGAAGAGGATGTTATAGGAGCTGTCCATGGGTTTCCTCTCTGATTTTGGGGAAAGTTGAGCTCCTGGGAGTAGGGTGGAGAGGCAACAGGGTAGGAAAGAGGCCGGTGCAGAGTTCTACCAGTTCTTCAGCCCCCTATTGCAACAGCTGGACCAGGGGCCAGCAGGTGCCCTGGCTGGTTCCATCTCTGACATCACACTGCCCCCTGCTGGTTCATGCTCGTGGTGATTTTCCACTCAGCAAGGGCCACCGCTAGGGTTGGATGGAGTTTCCCTGTGCTTCCTGGGCATAGCTGGGAACTGGCTGCCAAGAGGAGGCATTGTCGCAGGAACACAGTTGCACACAAGCACACAAACACCCTTCTTGGAGGAGGAGCTAGGGCCTTGGTGCTCTAGCTCCAGGGTATACAGAAGCCAGGGGGTTCAGGGCTCTGACTCCGTATCCTGCAGCAAGTGATGCCCATCATAAGACTCTGAAGGGGACCCCCATTTTCATTGTCACCGTCACCCAGTCATGTTCCTGTCCCCTCCCTTCTCCCCAAAGCAAATGTAACTCTGAGTATGCTGGGAGGAAGGGGAACCTTGGGTGAGTACTGGGAAACCTTGACACACTGGGAGTCTCCTAATGCCCCACGTGATAGGGGACCAGTCCCCCAAATCTGATGTTCATGGACGTTAAAGACAAAAACTAAGATCCAGGCCTGGCATGATGGCTCAACTGGCTATTCCTACACCTTCAGGTGCCAGGATCCCACATGGCTGCCAGTTCATGTCCCAGCCGCTCCACTTCCCTCCAGCTCCCTGCTTGTGGCCTGGGAAAGCAGCAGAGGATGGCCCAAGCCTTGGGACCCTGCTCCTGCGTGGGAGATCTGAAAGAAACTCCTGGCTCCTGGCTTCAGATTGGCTCAGCTCTGGCTGTGGCAGCCATTGGGGAGTGGACCAGTGGATGGAAGCTCTTTTACTCTAGCTCTCCTTCTCTCTGTGAATCTGCTTTCCCAAGGAAAAAAAAAACTTTCACAAAAGAAAGTAAGAGAGGAAGGAAGGAAGGAAGAAAGAAATAGAAAGAGAAAGAAAGAAGTGGAAAGAAGCTTAATATCCAGTTATGGTGTCTGACAGTGGAGCCTGGAGAGCTGTCAGCTTGCATCGGGTCACAGGGCGGTGGGCCTTGGTTGATTCACAGTTGTTCCTTACACACAGGGTGTGTGGGCTCCCTACCTCTCCCTCTGTTTCCTCCCTCTGCACCTGTTCTGCTGTTCTCAGCTCTCACCAGACCCCAAACCAACGGGCTGGGAACCTCCAACACAATGAGCCAAGGTGGCGTTTTTTCTTTATCCGCAGCTCCCCACGGGGACCAAGCTGGCGCAGTGACAGCTGACTCACATGGAGCGCTGGTGTCGCTGTTAACGAGAGAGCTGAGGAGTCTTTGGGACGGGCTTGCTGGAAGAGGTTGGCAGTGTTTGAAGGAGCAGAGCATCCCACGTGGTTGTGAAGAGGGGAACCCTGGAGACTTCAGTGCTGGGGCACCGTCTCCCATGTAGGCACCACGTCCACTCTGTACCTGCTGAGCTACACAGTCAGAAGGTGCAGCAGCACAGCTGGCTGGATCGCCCTCTGCACATCACCATGGCACATTTGAGCCACTGAGGCTGCAGGGGCAGGGGTGTGGCCCTCCAAAGAATAGGGGGTTCTACATGAGAGGGGCAATGAGCTGGGCATGCAAGCTCAGCACACATTCACCTTAAACCCAGCAACTGAGCCTGGCTCTTGGAGGGGACAGAGTTCTGGGGCACTGGGAGAAGTGGCCCTCGCAGTGCAGGACAGCACCTGGGGTGCTGGACAATGAGCACCTGCAGGGCAGGAACTGGGCTGTATTCCTGTCTGCTCAGCCAAGCAATGAGTGAGTGAATGAGTAATGCTAGTTCGAATAATAATAATAACAATAATAGTTGGAATAATGCTAGGTGCTTCTGGGACCAGATCATATTTTCTACGAACTGGGGACAAAATTCTTCACCTAGCACCTGTGGGTAGCCAGAGCACATGGTGTTACCTCTGTCTGTCACTCCAGTCGGGCCACTGCCATGTGCTCATCCTTGCCAAGCTCTTCACCCACAGCTACACCCGCTTGGTGTGGCCTGGGAACTCTTATGTTCACGATTGTTCTGTGTGTCTCCCTTCTGTTTCCTGTCAGCCGTCACCATCAGAAGGGTGGGTCTTTGTTTTGTTCAGGACCCAGAGGTGGCCATTTGGTCTGGCAGTCAAGATGCCGCACAGCGCACCCGCCCAGCGAGGGTCACATCTCGGCTCACTTTGGGTGCAGCGTCCTGATAATACGCACCATGGGAGGCAGCAGGCGAGGGCCCGGGTGCTCCAGGCCCCACCGTTCCTGTGGAGTTCTGAGCTCAGGTTGGTGTAAGTGTTGATGGAGTAAGCCAGTGGATGGAAGATCTTTGTCTCTGTCTTCCTCTGCTCTTCTCAGTCTTTCAAATACAAGAGCATAAATAAGTTTTTAAAAAAATTTAAAAAGAAAAGCAACACTGTAATGTTCAGGCCTGGCTGGCGGTCAGAACTCACCCACCAAATGAAGAAACAAAAGGGTAAACTTGAGTGTGCTTGCCCGGAACCTGGGTGCTAGCCGCTCTGGTCCAGGGAGCCAGCCTTGTCCCCCAGGGGCTCAGGGTCTCCCACACAGGCCCTGTAGTTCCTGTTGATCATCTGTATACCACCCCCACACCAAGATGAAGAGTGGGTACCCCTCCATGGGTGCTGGAGCTTGGGGGACAACACAAGGGCACCTGACAGAGGCTCCTGGCCTGATGGAGGGCACTTGCCACCCAAGAGCAGCCCAGTGCCGGTTGCCCAGGTAGTTAATATCATTTGTGCTGTTTGTGGGCGAAGCCTCGGCAGCTGAGCTTTCCGGAAGTGGCAGTCACGGGGTCCATTCCCCTGCTTTGCTGCAGGCCAGTCCTTGGCAGGAGTCCTAGCAATGAGCCGCTGAGCGGAAAATCCCCAGAGAGGGTGGGTGTTGAAGACCACGGGAAGTGAGTGGGCAGCTGAGTAAACAGCCCAGCCAGATCACCTGCCCTCTGCCACCTCCAGGCCTGGGCAGCTCAGGAACTGAGCAACTGCGGGGGCTGGCCCAGAGGTGGGCAGTGGTTGGCACCCCACCCCTCTCATTTGCTTATTCCCTCTTAGCAGGAGGAGGGCCCTTGCTCCAGTCCTGGCAGGGCACCGTGGGACACACAGGGAGAGCTAGGGTGAGGGAGGCTTTGCCCTATGTGATGTACAGTTCTTGGGGAGGCAGTCTTGTCCTGGGGTGGGGGTGCCCCAGCTGTGCTATCACAGAGGGTGACCCCTGTGGCTGTCTGAGCAGCTTTTCTTCATCCACCCACTGCCCCAATTTGACATCCTGTTTGGCATCCCTTGTCACCCCTACACCCCAGGACCAGGATTCACCGGGACAGATAAACAGCATGCAGGAGGCAGTAGCTGCAAACCACATTTACACAATCACAAATCTGATTCTAGATGAGTCATTGTGAGAGAAAGCAGGTGGATGAAAAAGACACTGATTCTACTGGTATGAAATTTCAGGAAAAGGTAGCAGTTCTATGGGGACAGAAACACAATTGCTGGTTGCCTGAGGCCACCTGCAGTGGGGGAGTGGATGCTTACAGAACAACATGAGGACACTTGGCGAGTGATGCAATGATGGCAGAGTCTCAAGGATGCACAAATAAGTAAAACCAATTTGCATACTTTAACAACCTCCAAAAACACTTAGAGTGAATCTAGCAGAGAGGGCAGTGTGGCAGGCAGGGGATGCTCTGGTGTGTGCTGGGCCGGCACTGGCCTCAGCAGCGTCGACCTGGGCACCCCACCCTCTCTGCTGGGAGATCTTTGGAAAACAATGCTTGCCTGTCTCAGGCACCTGGCTGGGCTTTGGGAACCTCGGCCACCCTCGCGAGGTGCACAATGGGATGGGAGTGGGGTTGGGGGGGTGCACATCATGGCCAAGGTTGGATGGAGGCACACTCGATGAGCAGAGGCAGACAATGAGAGGGCAGGTTGGAGAGGCACCATTGAGATTTGCTTTCCGGTTCCCTTGCAGTCGCCTTGTGCCTCCTTCTGCTCTGGGTGCCAGCCTGGCTGGGGGCAGCTGGTGATGGCTGGGGCCCACTATAGCTTTCCATGCTGATGTTTCAGACCCCTTCCAGCTGGCTTTCTCCGCAGTGTGACTTGATCTTCAAGCTTTAGCCTGATCTTCAACACCCAACCCCCCCGCATGCCCTGCCTCCCTAGACTCTGTGCCAAGTTGAGTCTCGTCTCTTTCACGCTGTCCTCAGTGATGTGTTTGACATTCCTTGCTGCCTGGGAGACCCCGTGCGGCCTCTCAAATAAATAAGTGCTAAAAAACTGAAAAGTTGAGTTAGAAAACTCTGCCTTCCAATGGCAGTGGGGAGAACTGATGCGGACCAAGGTAGCTGCTGGGAGATCAGCCCTGTGGGCGTGGGCCCAGAAGGCAACCCTCTGCAGGTAGGGGACGCTGGGCACAGCCCTCGAAACGTGGTGAGTGGATTGCACCGTTCACACAGAGTGCAAATGGGACCAGGCACCCAACACAAGTTTTTCTTTTAATTATCCTAATAGAAAAAGACAACAGCTGTACCAATACTAATAAAGATTTCACAGACATATTTTTACATCTTTGAAAGTGGGATACTTTTCATCAAAAGAATACACGAAAATCCTGGAGATCCTATGTTACAAAAAGAGCCTTTTTTTGCTGCAGGAAGTCTGTGAGTCATGGCAAACCCATGCACCAGAGTAGCAAAGGACACAGGAAGAGTTAAAATACCAGTAGAGGCCGTCAGGTGCTCACAATTACAAGGCGGTTGTGAAAACGAAGCAAGACCCAGGCACACTGCCCACCTGCTCTGAGAAATCACCTTCCGCAAGACGGCAAGTGTCGGGATGAACTCGGCCTCTTCAGAAGACTTCACAAGTAAGCTGGGGCATAGAAATGGAGAAAATGGAGGAGCCACCCTGGTCCCCAGCCCTCTCCCAGGAACTTGGCCTCAGAGTGGCCTGGTCTGCAGGAGCATCTCCCAGTCTGGGCATAACTGCGTCATCTTCCATGCCGCCTTGGTGGGGAGGTGGAGGGAGACACCCAGCAGCCTCTGGCCTCTACCCACAGGAGGCTAGTAGCACCCCGCCCTCCCCTACTCCCACCCCCAGTCCCAACAACAACCGGACATTGCCAAGCAGCCCCCAGGAGACTAAACTGTCCCCAGTGCAAAAACAGGCAGCTCAGTGGAGCACTGGACACTTTGGAGCTGAGATAACCTGGGCTCAGGGCCCTGCCCAGCTAAGCTGCCCAGCCCTGCCCAGCTGAGTTCCAGCCCTTCTCAGATCTTAGCCTCCCAGCTTGCCAGCCTGCCAGCCTGCCAGCCTGCCAGCACCCACTCAGAGCTGGTGGACTGTTGACCATTCTCTGGGTTGCAACAAGAGGCAAAAACTGCTGGTGAGGCAGACACAGGGTTCAGCAATAAGCATCTGCTAAATGCTCCACACGTGTGCCAAGCCGGGTGCATTCCCCAAGGCCGAGCAGACGGCAAGCCTCCTCTCAGGCAGGCAGGAGGCCGGCTTGGAAAAGGAGCCAGAGGCAGAGGACACACGGCACAGATATTTGCCAGGGCTGGTACCCCGGCAGGGGCCCAAGGCCAGCATCTGGGCCCTCCCAGGTGCCTTGCCACCTCAGCCAGGGCTGGTGTCCCTACCCCTACCCCTGCATTCATCTTCTGTCTGGATACGAAGCTCTGCTGCGATTCAGGACAGTGGCCACTGCCATGCCAGCCCCCTACTCTGGAGCACTGGGTGATGCTTCTGCTGGTCCTGCCCTCTCACTCAGCATCCCTCTTCCCACAGCTGCTCGCACTGCTGTGTCCTCTGCCTCCTCCCAGCTTTTCCCTCCAAAGGAAAGACTCCAAGTGCTCGCCCCAGCCTCAGAAGGCTGCTGTGGGAGGACTGGGGTGCCATCACTCTGGTGGGGATTCTCAGACACCCCCCTTCCTGCTGGGCTTTCAGGCCCCAGCTCACCCACCCTGTCGCTCCCTGTTGCTCTCAAAGTGAGCGTGACCAGGGTAGGGGAGGTGGGGACACCCGCATATAGACCTCCCCCCGGCCTCTCAGGCCCCCGGGTCCCATGCCCACTCCATTCCAGCAGCTGAGCCCACTCCTAGGACTTGCACTGGGGACAATCAGTGGGCATCTGATTGCCAGCAGAGTAGGCAGGTGACAGCCAGCAGGGACCCCAATCCCATCTTGGGGCTGAAGCTGCTCCTGTGGGGGTCCCTCTGCTTCCCAGGGATGCCCAGTGCTCCGGGAGACACAGCTCCAGGCCTGGTGCCCAGGGACTTACCAGCTCACCCACTGAGCCCTGGCTGGCAGCCTGACTGGGGAGGGGGTCCCATTATCCCTGTAGCTGCAGACCACAACCACACAGACAACCAAGAGGCCCTGTTCCTGTCATCAGGCACGCTTGTGTCTCCTGAGACCACGGCAGTAAGTCCAGCATCCTTGTCCCCAGGGTTCCTGTCCCCAGACACACACCAGGGCTTCCACAGCAGCCATTTAGGAGGAGGGCATGGGCATTCCCTTTGCGTGGTGTGGGCAGAAGGAGGCAGCTGTTGGAATTTACAGGTAGTAACTCAAGGGTCTTTCCCACTGTGGTCTGTCCAGAACGGCAGGAGAGGCTGGGGTGTGGGGCAGGGAGCCACGGGTTCCTCTCAATTCTGTGTCTCTTTCCACCAGCATCTTGACTTGGAAGCTTCCCAAGCAGGAAATGGGCCTGGGTGCAGACACATCCACCCCTGCCAGAACGAACACGGCCACCATTCTGAGGTTGGAGTTCTGACAAGGGGCCACATGCCCATCTCGCACCAGCTCCATGGCTCCCTGCGATGGGAAGGTCAGGGCCTGCCCACCAGCACACTGTCGGGGCTGAAGGGACGCTGAGTGGGGAGACACCCTGCTGTGTTGCCTCATTCATTAGCCTGCCCTGGGGTCACCGTGGATCCTGCCCCCTCCCCACCCTCAGTGGACACGAGTCTTCCTCATCTCCCACTCGCTGTTGACACTCAGGTGGCCCTAAGAGTTATGTCTGGTGGACCCAGATGTTAAAGGCTACCTTTCCCCTTGCTAGCACGAAGGAAGTGCATCCCTGGGAAGGGCCCCCTTACTGGATTAGCAGAGATCGCCCAGGCCTGAGTCTCCTGACCCAGGACCCCAGGTGCTTGAGGACTAAGGTACTGTTTCCAAAGGGGCACTGGGACATTCAAGATGGCGAGGCACACGCCAAGGGGCAGAATAGGAAACCAAGATTGGGGTGAGAGCTTGAAGGCTCTCAGGGCTGTTCTGGCTCCAGCCCCCACACAGCAGGTCCAAGACGTCTGTACAGAAGCAAGATACACAGCAAGCCACCGTCAAGCCTCAACCGGGCCTGGCAGTCCTCACTGCCGGCTCTGCCTGGTCTCCTCTCCCAGGGATGTAGCTTGGAAACCTCCCCAACCACCTGCTCCCTGCACATCCATCTCCTGGTCAGGGCCCCAGGAGCAGAAAACCCAGGGCCACTGTGGTCTCTTGATGAGCTCCACCTGCAGTATGGGCTGCTTGCAATTAGGGAGGTCACTGGTTGCTGGTCCTGGCGAGGCTGTGTGTGTGTGTGAGCGTGCGTGTGCACGCGTGCGCAGCCAGGACTCCTGGCCGGGGAGCTGGCAGCAGCCCAGGCACACATCACATCAGAAGGTGAAGGCATACACCACCCCCACCACCACGATGTTGCCCAGCGTGGCTATGATGGCAATCCACAACAGCACGGCATCGTTGGAGGACCGTGGGGGCTCATCCGGCTGCCCATGACCATTGGAGGCTACGTGGACATTGGCCGAGGAGTTGAACAGGGAGTATTCAGTGCTGAAGTCCTCATTGGGTGAGTCCATAAACACTCCTCCCATCATGGGCAGCTGGGCGGGAGGGGGAGAGAGAGAGAGAGAGAGAGAGAGAGAGGCAGTGAACCAGAGCCGGTGGGAGCCAGGTATGTTAGCAGGAAGCTGGGCTGGAGTGTGGAGCAGCCAAGGCTTGAACTGGCGCTTGTGAATGGGTTATGGTCACTTCAAGCAGCAGCATCCCCTACTGAACCACGACACCTGCTCCTAAACTTATCTTTTCATTCTATGTATCCTATGAGTTTAAGACATTTTTATTTCTTTGAAAGATTTTACCACAGAATGGGAGAGGGAATGCTCTTCCATCCACTGGTTCTCTCTGGAGACACTCACAGTTAGAACAGGAAAGGGGTTAAGCCAGGAGCCCTGTCCAGGTCTCCTAAGTAGGAAGGGCTCAGGGACCCAAGTATCTGAGCTGCCGTGCAAAGCTGCTCTGAGGATCCAGGTGGCCTCCAGGCCCCCATCTGTCGCTGCTGCGGGGTTACAGAGAGCAAGGAAGAGAAGGCGTGAGAGTGAGGCTACCAAGGGGCTTGGACAGATGCCCCTGAATACTCAGGGCTGGAGAGGAGAGAGAAGGCATGTGTGTGCGTGGGCATCTGTGACATGGACCCCTTTGAGCAAGTCTCCTGCAGGAGCCCGCTGGATCCAGCTGGGCCCACCTGGCTGGCAGGGGTGAGGGTGGGCAGCTTCTGGGTTATAGTTCGGTTGAGCCCAGAGCGGCACAGCTTCCTCATGGGGCCGGTGGCCCTGGCCCACCCCCAGCTCTGCTGCCCTCTCTTGGCCTTGTTTACCAAGCCTAAATATAGAGATTGGATCAATACAGAATGCATTCATCAATTATTCATTCAACAAACGCTGAAGGCCCACTCTGCAACAGGAGGTGCCAGACAGACGCTGGGGAGGCCCAGGGGTTACCCATGACCTCTGCGCTTGAAGGGCTCCACAGTATAAAAATGAGAGAATGAGGTCTAGCATCCTTTACCAGTCACAGGATCCCCGCAGTGTGGGGTGGTGTGCAAGCAGGGTTGCATAGGACAGGAGAGCACTGAGGACAGGAGACTTCATCTGGGTTTCCCACGTGGGAGGAGACTCAGACTTGAGCTGTCCCCAGTACCTCCCAGGATGCACATTAACAGGGAGCTGGATGCAGAGTAGGGACTTGAACTCAGGACTGTGGGAGGAGGGGCTCCCAGAATGCACTTTAACAGGGAGCTGGACGCAGAGCAGGGACTTGAACCCAGGACTGTGGGAGCTGGGGCTGCCTGAACAGCACACGGTATCAGCGGAAGGACGCCCTGCAGGAAGACATTGGTGCTGGTTTTGGCCCAGCTTTGCCTCCCAGACACAGGCCACTTCTATGGCCGAGTCGGCTTCCTGTCTAAATGTGAGGATTCTAATCCTGCATTCAGAGATCATTCCAAAACAAAGTGATAATACAGAGAAAAGGCTTTGGTGCCAGGCAGATGGAGCAAAGTCTGTTAGAGATCGCAACGAGGAACCCGCACTGAACACCCACAGTGCCTACTTGGGGCTTCAGCAGGTACCCCACCTCTGAAGCCATCCCTCCTGCCCACGCGGCAGCCCCAGCTCCAGCGCAGGCCACCAAGTGTGGCTCTCCCATCCCCCTGCTTTCTGCACATCTCACACCTGTGCTGGTGAGCAGGCAAGCAGCGGACGTGAGAGCCTGCACTCCCACGTCACGTTGGACCAGGGTCCGTCACGCTGCACACTCCATCTGTGGGACTGTGAGCTCATCAAGCGGTTGAGCTAAGTCTGACTTCTCTTTGATCCCAGTGCCTCATAAAACATTTTCCACTTTTCAGAGCTTGCTCAGTTCCACGCTGTGAAGGGAGCTGTGGCTGCAATGGACTCAGGCGGGGGTGGGAGGACTGTTCGCCGTGTGCCCAACATGCCCAGGTCCACAGGACTTGGGCAAACAAGGCTATTTTTGGAAAGCCTGAAAGCGTCAGAGTTGAGAGGACAAAGCGAATTCTCCCCTCTTGAAAGCGTTGCCGTAGTAACTCAGCCCGGCACCTCAGGACATGCTGCACCTCGCCTGTGGTCACCCTTAATGAGGGGACATTTGACACACACAGAACGGACTGCAGGCCAGCAGGAGAACCTGGGGAGCCTTCGTGGAACCCCAGAACTGCAGCTTGGGTTTCAAGGAGCCCCTGGCCACAGACCTGAAGGAGAAAGAGCCGAGACTGGCTGAAGAGGAGCCCACATGTGCGACAGGCTCAGGGGTAAGGCGGTCAAGCCCCTGCGGATTCTGCCATATGCACCACAGGCGGCAGTTGGGCAAATGCAAGACAAGAGTTTTGTGGCCTTTCCTCCTATGAGTGCTGGCATCTGTTCTACCCCTGGTTGTGTCAGGGCGTCCCTAGAACTGGATGGGCACCTGCTGGCTGGCCTGCATCCGCTGGGTGGCCCGAACCCTGATGCTGCAAGAGAAAAGCCCCAACGGCTGTGGGGCTAGAGGTGCTGTTTGCTCCAGCAGCATTCCATCCAGGCAGAGCAGACATTTTTCTGAGCATCCAACTGATGCCGGCGGGAAAAGAAGAAAACCACCAGATCCTTATTTGGGAAGGAGGGACAGAGCGGGAGGAAGAGAGAGGAGAGAGAAAAGCCAGTCAGGGGTTGGTGGCAGGCAGAGAGCTGCAGCCAGCATGAGTGCATGCAGGGGGCGGGTTCTCTCTTACCCGGCCCCCATACTTAGCGTCATGACTCCCAGCAGTGCTCATGTCATGGAACAAGCACACAGCAGCCCCAGCAGGCTCACTCCCTCTGCTGATGTGCCCAGAGAACTCGGTGGATGTTCTCCCCAGGGGAGCCTGTGCCTCCCCGTGCATGAATGGGCAGAGGAGTTACCCCTGTGACTGACACCGACAGGTTCAGAACACACTTCGTCTCCCCCAGAGTTACCCCGGTGTCCCCTCAGGGTCAGAAGGCAGAGGTGGCTGACATCCACACCCCCAGCTTCACACTGTATGATGGACAGGTCAGGGCCGCAGCAGGTGGACAAAGTGTCCAATTTCCACAGAGCAGGCCTGGGTAGGGTCCCACCGGGGACAAGCCAGGTGTCAAGACAATGCTTTGCTATTCCTTAGAAAGGAAGCCATGAGTGGGAAGGTCTTGTTAGAACATGCTTTATTTATCTTTGAAAGGTAGAGAGAGAGAGGTCGTCCATTGGCTGGCTCACTCCCCAAATGCCTGCAACAGCCAGGGCCAGGCCAGAACCAGGCCAGGAACTTGGAAACCAAGCCAGGCCTCCCAGGATGTTCACGAGCCAGAAGCTGAACTGGAAGCCAGCACTTGGACGAGGATCGGATAAGGGATGCGGGTGGCCCAGGCAACATCCTAAGCCCTGTGCCCTAGAAAGGACTTTCAAGAGCAAATTTCTTACAAGGCGATGACCCTTTTCACACCCTGTTCCTGGGGGCAACTGCCCACGATGGGCCAGGGAGGTGAGCTATTCCGGGGTGAAGAGCCTCTGGCCCACAGCTGCAGTGGCCATTCAGCCAGACAACCCAGCCTCACCCTCCTCCCAGCCATTCTGCATGCCTCTGGTAAAAACACTTTTCTTGGTAGGTGGTGAAGTTGGTATTTTTGCGTGAGCTGACACCCACAGCTACATGGTACAAGGCAGGGAAGGATCGCACTGTCTCAGATCATGCATGTTTGGCACTCCATAAATGATCCCTGGCTCATCTGGGCCACAGAAAGCCCACCTGATGCACCTGCCCACTGGGGAGAAAGTTCTCTTGGAAACAAGCTCAACTTCTTCCCGAGGAGCTGCAAGGGCACCCCACAGAAGGACGCCCTTGCTGGCCTGCTGTGGGCAGCACTTCCCTGGCCTGCCAGAAAGCCCGGTTAGGTTTCACCCAGAGGGCTTGGCAAGGAGATCCGGGCCTTTCCCCCGGGGGAGTCTGGCATGGATGCTGTTTGGAAAAGTGGTTCTGAGTGCATGGGAGCGATGCCAGCGGCTGGCTGGGGCTGCTAGGAGGCATTCGCCTGGAAAAGAGCTACAACCCTGGTGTTCCCGATGCCGACAGCGAGCCTCTCGGGCCAGCCTCTGGCAGGTGGGGAAGACAGCGAAAGGAAGATGAGGCTCCCTGCATTCTTTCCATCGCCTTTCTTTTCTGACTCATCAGGAGCAGGTGGCGATGGCAGCACTTGGGATGGGGCTGGATGAGGCCGGAGGATCCAGGCTCTGTCCCCTGCCAGCAGGGGGCGACACAGACGCACCGCTTCACCCCCCCTGCTTTGCTGGGGGACCCCACTGATAGGTCAGGGACTGATGTGGGAAGGAAAGGAAGTTCACTCCTAGGACCCTGACCTCTCCGAACCTTGAAACAACAAAAGCTGCAACGCCCATGCAGGCTCCAGGGGAAGCTGGGCCAGCCATGGCCGCGACATGGAACCATGCTTGTTTGGGCCACATAGCTGCCTCCCCTGCTCACCCCAACTCTCAGTGCTCCATCAGCCGTCCCTACCTCGGCAGGGATGTGAGCTCAGGGTTCAGGCCCAGCGCTGAGCCCAGCTTAGCCCCTTCCTCCCTGGATGACTTGAGGGGTAATGCCCAGGCTCTGAGCTCTAGGCTCCTCTTCTGTCCTAAGGGTTGGCAGTTCACAGCCGGGCCCTGAGCAAGAGGGCTCAGGTCACTGATCATCTCTTTCTCCTGCCTTGGCCCTGACCCTAAGCCCGGCCCCAGCCCTGACCCTGACCCCGGCCCTGGCCCCAGTCCAGGCAGGCTCCTGTGTCAAGGTTTGCATGACTGTGCGTCTGTGCATACTGTGGGCTGATGAAGAAGATGATGAAGGCTGGTGACAGCTTCTCCAAGCTCCCCAGCACCGCCTGTCTGCAAGGATGGCTCCACCTGATTGATCTGGCCATTGGGACACACAGCAGGGCCCAGGAGAACCCCCAGAGGGAAGCTAAACAGGCCTGGCAGAAAGGCAGAGGGGAGGGCAGCAGACAGTAGGGGCAGTGTGGCTATGACATGGCACAGAGAGCACAGGAGGCCCTGAAGAGCTCATCCGTCACCCCCCAGGTCTCCTTACAAGCTGCTGGAAGCTGGGTCTCGGAGCCTTTCTAATAGCTGGCACAGATGCGAGTGGAGGAAATGGACGAGGAGTGCCCACAGGGGACAAACAAAGTATCAGTGGGTGGCTGAGCACAGAGGGCAGGGGACAATGGCGGCTGGAGACAGCTGCTCCCCAAGTCATAAAAGCAATATCTAGGGCTCAGCATGCTGGCTGTACTGACTAATCCTCCACCTACAAGCAAGAGCATCCCACATGAGCGCTGGTTGGTGTCCCAGCTACTACGCTTCCCACCCAACTTCCTATTTATGGTCTGGTAAAGCAACAGAGGATGAACCAAGGCCTCAGGACCCTGCACACACTTGGGGGGCCTGGAGGAGGCTCCTGGCTCGTGACTTGGGATCGGTTCAGCTCCAGCCATTGAGGTCATTTGAGGAAAGAACCAGTGGATGGAAGATCCTTCTATCTCTTACGTGTAAATTTGCCTTCCCAGTAAAAATAAATAAACTTAAAATCTGAACACACACATGCATACACACCTACACACTCACACCTATTTGCACACACACACAGACACATCCACACTCATACATACCCCACACAGACAACCCCCATGCACACCCATTCCCACTCACACACAAACCATACCCAAGGATCGGAGATGCACGTGGCAATTAAGCTCAAGAATGTTTACAGGAAAACAAAAGCAGCTAGCACTGAGCGAGCTACAACACGATCATGCATGTAAAACAGCAAGAAAGTAAGACCATTGAGGGGATGAGGCAACCAGTCAAACCACTCAGAACTGAGAGGCTTAGAATCAGCAGGAAGCCCTAAAGCAGCCATGTTCCTAAAGCAGTCTTGCTAGCCGCTCCATATGTTTAGAACACTAGAGAAAATACTGGACGTGTTGAGAACGGAAGATTCCTTTTTCAAAGACAATTCAATCTTCTGGAAATACGAATTATCATGTCGGAAAAAATACACTGGTTGGGATTATTATCAGATTAAATATCGCAGAAGTTAATAACTGTGACCTGGAATACTTAACAATAGCAATCATCCAACTCAAACAGTAACACAAAATGGTTTAAAAACAAACTAACAGGGTAACAATGAGCAACTTCAGACAGCCTACAAGTTTAAATGGAGTCTCCAAAGAGGAAGAGAAAGAGGGGAACAGAAAAAAGGGTGCGAGATTTTCAAATGGGATGCAAAGTATAAACTCACAACTGCACAAAAGTCCTCAAAGCCCAAGCTCAAGAAACATGGCAACAAGATAGTTCATAGTCAGCTTACTCAAAGCCAGTGGTGGGCATCAGTTTGAATCCTGGCTGCTTCACTTCCAATCAAGCTCCCAGCTAACATGCCTGGGAAAGCAGTGAAAGACGGTCCAAGTGCTTGGGTCCCTGCCACCTGTAGGGGCGACCCGACCCAGACAGGTGTTCCTGGCTCCTGGCCTCAGCCTGGCTAAGTCTTGGCTGTTGCAGCTACGGGGCAAGTGAACCAGCAGCTGAGAGATCTGGCTCTCTTTCTTCCTCTAGCTCTCCTTCTGTGTATGTGTGTGTGTAACTCTGACTTCAACAAAAAGCAGCCAGAGACAGAAAAATATAACTATGTTGGGACAGTAGGGTATGTGAGCGGGGGAAGGTGGAACAGACAGGACAAGGGCGCCACTGAGGAGTAAGATCTAGGCAGAGGAATGAGGTGCACCAGTGGTCACAGCTGCATGGGAAACAGGTGGCTTTCCCAGAATTAAAACAAACCAGGAGAAAACTGATTTTCACTAAAACAGTAGCAGTACAATATGAAATCCATAACATGCAAGGGTACTGGGCCCAGCACGTGACTCCCCTTGCAAGCCCTGACATCTCATACGGGCACCGGTTCACGTCGCAGCAGCTCCACTGCCCGTCCAGCTCCCTGCTTGTGGCCTGGGAAAGCAGTCGAGGACGGCCCAAAGCCTTGGGACCCTGCATCCATGTGGGAGACCTGGAAAAAGCTCTGACTCCTGGCTTTCGATTGTCTCAACTCCAGCCATTGTAGCCATTTGGGGAGTGAATCAGTGGATGGAAGACCTTTCTGTTTTTCCTTGTTTCCGTCTATCTTCCTTTACAATAAAAATAAACAAATCTTAAAACAGTAAGAATAAGAATGCTGCTTCTGTCATGGGCAGCTGTTTAAAATATATGTATAAGGATATTTCAAACAGTTTGTGACAAATCAAACACAAGTTTGTTTTGGTGCAGAAGATTCTAGAATGGCTGCCCGTTTTGTTTTGTGTTTTTTCACCATGCCACTGCCATGCACTTTCTAGAGATTCCATGAATTTCCAAGTGGTTGCTGTTGTTGTTTGTTTTTGCACTGAGATAAACTTGACTTTGAATGTGATCCTCACAAACTGCTGTATAAAGAAATGAAATGTGCAACCACGGTAGCACGAACACTGAGACACGCTGGTGCGAACTTCCAGTTGCTGTAAAGTGCATCATATCATTTGGACTGTGGTAAGTTACATGCTTGCACACGACGTGCCAAAGCAGCCACTATGATCATAAAACAAAGAATGGTGTCTGAAAAGGTGAGCGAGGAACTGGTGTGGTGGTGGGGAGGGGAGTGGGGGGAGAGACCAAAAACTTCCTCTATCCGAAAGTCAACAGGGAGTGAAAGAAGCCCTGATGGACACGCTGTGGGGACACACTGAAATCCAACCATATCACCAATCACATTAAGCATATGGGATTTAAGCCGTCCAATTCAAGAGGAGAAACTGTGGGACAGGATTTTAAAAATAGGCTCCTGAAAATGCCAGTGCACGCCAGACCCTGCGCTCGCACATTTACAGCAGCTTTTGCTCACAAATGTCACAACGTGAAAGCAACCAAGATGTTCCTCAGTAAGTGAGTGGATAAACAGAACACGCCCCCTCCAGAGGATTCAGTGCTGCAAAGAAATGAGCGAGGAGCCACGAAAAGACGCGGAGACTAAGTGCGCACTGCTAGGGGCCAGAAGGCAACATGAAAGGGCTACCAATGGCATGATTCAACCACAGGATGCTCTGCAAACTACAGAGGCAGAGAAAAGACCAATGCTGGCCAGCGCCCAGGGGAGGGAGGCAGGAACAGGTGCCACTGCCAGCCTTTAGGGCCCTGCACACACACACACACACACACACACACACACACACACGAGGCCACATGTTGGCCCACACTCAGAGTTTGGCTGTTGCCAAGGGTGAAGCCCAGCTCACCACGAGGATGTGTCAATGTGGGTAACTCAGCTGGAGCAAATGTACTGCTCTGGTGGGTGATGTTGATGACGGGGCGCAATGCACCTGTGACAGCAGGGAGTCAGGAATCCTGATGTCCCTGTCCATTTTCCTGCGACTTCAAGAGGCTGTGGGCAGGCATTCAGTGCAGTAATTAAGCAGAGCTGCAGAGCCACTGGGCTTCAGCTTAAGACTCCAACTTCCTGCTAATGTGTACCCCGAGGCAGGAGGCAGCAAAAGATGACCCAAGTGATCGAGAACCTGTTCCCAATGTGGGAGAGCCAGACTGAAGCCCTTCTCCTGACTGGGGCCCAACCCTCCCCAACTGTTACAACCGTCTGGGGAGTAAAACTAGTGGATAGAAGATTCTCTCTCTGTCTCTCATCTCTCCCTGTCTTTAGTTCAAATAAATAAAATAAGAAAAATTCTAGAAAGACTGAAGTAGCATAGAGAGGTGAGTTTGAATCCCACCGGTGTACTCTGGGCAAATCATCCTGTCGCTTTAAGCGCCGGTTTCTTCATCTGTAAGGTGGGTCTGCCAAGTGCGTGTTCCATGGGGAGAGTCCGTGCCTGCTTCCACACGGGGCACCCGGTAAGTGGCACTTGTGATGGGAAGGGCAAGTATGTCTCCAACGCAGAGTGGGGAATGGGAACACAGCTCAGTGTCCATCAGGGTGAAAGAACTGAGGTCTGGGCTTCCAAACAGGGCAGAGCACACAGCAGGGGCCCCCAAACAGGGCAGAGCACACAGCAGGGGCCCCCAAGGGCAGGTTCGTCTGCAGACTAACCCCCAGGTCCAAACAGGGCAGAGCACACAGCAGGGGCCCCCAAACAGGGCAGAGCACACAGCAGGGGCCCCCAAACAGGGCAGAGCACACAGCAGGGGCCCCCAAACAGGGCAGAACACACAGCAGGGGCCCCCCAGGGCAGGTTCGTCTGCAGACTAACCCCCAGGTCTCAGCTCTGTGACACTCAGTGTTACCACTCAGACGTCCAGAGTCTCTGACTTTGTCGAGGAAATTGGCCTACATTAATTTCTCTAGATTTTGACTCTCAACTGCTCCTTCTACCCTTGCAAAAACACAGGCTTATAATTTCTTCCTAGGAAGGTCTAATTATAAAATACTTAAATCTCAAAGGGAGATTTTGAAGTAGAAGACAGGCCCTTTGGTTGAAAGCGTTTGGCAGGGACTGGCATTGTGATGTAACTAGTTGAGACCATAGCATCTCCCATAGACGCTGGTTGGAGTCCAGGCTGCACCGTTTATGATCCAGCTGCCTGTTACTGTGCCGGGGGAGCAGCGGAAGACAGCCCAAGTATACCCACATGGGAGACCCTGATGCAGCTCCTGGCTCTGACCCAGGTCTAGCCGTTGTGGTCATCTGTCTCTGACAGCCCCAGGGTGAGTGCAGCCCGCATCTCGGTTCTGGTACCATGTGATACCACCTGGTGGCTCCACCTGGTACCAGTCTCCAAAAGCCGCTGCCTCTTGCTCATTCCCTCCCCGCATCTCTGGACACGCACACCCCTCCCTCCTCCTTCAACAGCTGTAGCCTGATTCCTCTGCCCTCAAACCTGGGCTGACCATGAGCTAACAGTGTCAGTGACATTCTGGGGCCTTCTGGGCTTCCGGGCTGGATTCTCAGAAGCCCATCTCTTCGACCTGAAACTATTGGAACACTTGCTGTCAGGGAAGTCAGGACTGAGCCACAAGAAATGCAGCCACCTCAGACCCCGGGACCTCTGTGCTGAAGCCCACGCCACCAGAAGAAACTAGTGTGTGATGGGAGCTGGCACCAAATCAGCTGCCGGTGGCCGACGAGTGCTTGGAGAAACTGCAAGTGTCCCCACCTGGTTAGGTCTGCTTTCCTGATGGGTAGGATGAGAGAGCAGGCCTACAGCACAGACTCAGGAAGAACATTGTGACAAAGGCTGCCGAGCACCTGGAACACAGTAGGCACACGACAACCTAAGTGTCCTTCCCCGTATGCTCTTCCTGTTTCTGCTTCTTTCTTCTCGCTCCCTTTTTTGGGAGGTGGGAGGGATCAGATTTGATTATTTGAAAGGCACAATTACAGAGAGGGCTTGAGATCTTCCATCTGCTGCTTTACTCCCTAGACAGCCACATGGCCAGGGCTAGGCCAGGCTAAAGCCAGGAGCTTCCTCCCGGCCTCCCGCGAGGGTGCAGGGGCCCAAGCACTTGGACCATCCTCCATGTCTTTCCCAGGCTGTTAGCAGGGAGCTGGATGGGAGGCAAAGTGGCCAGGACACAAATCGGCGCCCACATAGGTGGTGGCGGCCTCACCAGCTGTGCCACAGTGTCCAATTGTGTCTGTTTCTTGCAATAGCAGTGTACCAAGGCTTAACTGACACCAAACATCTGTCCACAGCAATAAACTGACCAGGCAGCACTTGAATTGTAAGGGAAAAAAGAACAAGAAGAACCCATTTTCTAGACAGGTTCTGCCTACAGGTGTTGAGACAGTTACCATAGCAACCCCAGATGCTCCAGCCAGCCCAGGGCTAGCGATGACCAATTTGTTTTGTAACCATGGATACGGCAGCAGTTCTCTGGCTTCCAGAGCCAGCTGGAGGACTCTGCGTCCCTGGTGCTTCTCTTTGGAGATTTGCTGTGCATATCCAGTGTGGATTCTGCTGTTGCTCTATTTTTATACTTTTTGGGTTTTTTTTGCAGACACAAGGAAAGTGCACATATTCCCACTCAGTATTTGTTGTGTGACGTGCAACTCGGGTAAGCACCTGGGTCTTCTGGGCCACCTATCGTTTCTTTCTGATCAATGGGTGTTAAGGTATAGTCGGAAAGGGAGGAGGGAGTTTGGGGGTTCTACTGCAGAGAAACACAGAGCCTTTTGAAAGAGAAACCTAGAAGAATCCTAGGATGTGGGCCTTTTCACCAGAAAGGATGAATGCACTTGCACAAGCTTCTGCCCCAGAGCACTTCTGAGGACGACAACATGGCCCCTAAAACTTCCCGGTGGAAGAAAGCAGCAGGTGGGGATCCTGCCACACACCCTGGAGACCTGAGCTGCCCCTCTGTGCCCAGCTCACATGCTCACACGCCCATCAAGCCAAGGTTGAATTCGATAGATTCTGATTACCTCTCCCAAACCCAGCAAGGCCCTTCGTGGAGCCGGCACAGTGATCAGAAGTGGCTGTCCCCCAAGCCACAGCCGACTAGAGCGAGGTAGTACCCCTCTTTGTTCTGGTTCAGCAGAGTAGAGGCAGAGAGACACGCCCCCCGGACTCTAGGGGGCCCAGGGATGGGGTGAGATGGGAAGGTGAGAGGTTATTTAGGAACTAGCTAGCTTCATGGGGTGGGAGGGGGACCACCGCGAGGGGCACAGACAGACAAACAAACTTAGCACAAGGCTAACAGGGACGCAGCCGGCATGGCCGGGCACAAAGGCTTGGTCTCCACTCCGAGGCGAAGGGTGAGAGAGGAGTAACCTAGCACCAGCGCTTCGCAGAAGCGCCCATGGCGAGCAGCGAGGCTGCCCACGCTAGGGTAGCGCAGAGCGCTCCAGGGCTGCGCAGGGGGTCAGCCAGTGGGGGCTGGGAGAGAAGCCTCCTGCTCGCCAGCTTCAGGGCGGGGTAGAATAGCGGGCATGCAGGGTGTATCGCCCGCCCCACCCCCAAAGGGCCGAGTTCGCCCCGCCCCTGCACCCCCTTCCAGGCGCACACCAGGTTGTGGCGGGTGGGGGCGGGGGGCGAGGTGGGATGCCCGCCTGGGGACAAAGGGGCCGTGACCTGGATTCTGGATGGATGCCGCTGCCCCAGCCCCCGGTGGAGAAGGAGAGGCTGTGGCCTCGAAGTTAGCAACCCACGGTTCGTGGGAAAGGCATCCCGTTACCTGCGCGGCCATAAAGGACAGATCCATGGTGTCGCTGCTACCACTGCCGCCGGCGCTGGAATCGTCGCTGCTGTTGCTGCCGCTGCTGCTGCTGCCGCTGGCCGGGAGCGGGCGGAGCCGCGAGCAGGCGTACCCGAGCCCCGCGGGCGCAGCGCAGACCTCCCAGCCCCGGCGTGGTCTCGTGTCCCCAGCCTACACCGTGCGCCCTGCTCCGAGCGCCAGACAGACAGTGGGCGGGGGACCCCGGGCAAGGGGGCGGGGCAGGGCGGGGTGAGAGAGAGAGAGAGAGAGAGAGAGAGAGAGAGAGAGAGAGAGAGAAAGAAAGAGAGAGACCCCGCGTCCCTGCACGTGACCAGTTCCAGCCCCACCCCCTGGGTGGGACCCAGCGCATCCCTGGAGAGCTTCTTCCGCTCCCTGCGTGGGCCAGCTGAGGAAACTGAGGCTTGTGTCGTCCCGCTGGTGGCTGCGAACTCCGGCCTCGAACTCGAGTCCATTGCTCTTTGGCACCCTGTCCGGTGTGGAGGAGCCAGGCTGCCCCAGGGGCCAAGGGAACAAACATCGGTTGTGGGGACACCTGGGTCTTCTGTGCACCCTGCTCACTGCGCTCCGGGAGCTGGACGGAAGGAAGGCCAAAGCTGCTCTGTCAGGCAGCTTGGGCCACTTAGTGTTTGGCTGAGTCTGCACTTGAACCGCGAAGGAAGGGAGACGTGGAGGTGTCATCCCTCAGCGCATGCTCCGACGTGCGTGACAGTGCAAGACCCTAGGCTGGTGCCACAAACGGGTAGATGCCCACACCATGCGGGTGTGGCAGCTCAGTCGAGCGGGGCAGCTGAGCTGTCCAGCTGCGAGTGCAAGCAGGGATGGCAGTGGGCCTGGAGGGGCCACCTCTGGGACACTCCCTGGCCCCTTGGGAAGGAGCTTGTCCTGGGCCTCCCCAGGGCTGGTCACCTTAGCCTCTGAATAGCCACTGAGGCCACCAAGCCCTGGACCCCCAGGCTTTGTCACAGGCGAGGAGGAGGGACCCAGTTGTGCACGGCCACCGGGCAGCTATGGGAGCCAGGGCCTGTTCCCAGCCAGTGTCCTCTCCCCCAGTCTCCCCCCTCCCCTCCCTTATCTCTGGCTTGCCTCTCTTCCTTCACCCCTTCCTGAACCTTCTCCCTGCCTGGCCTCAGCCAGTACACCTCTGCTTCTGGCCACCGTCCAGCCTGGGCCTCACATGCCTGCGCCTGCTGAGAGTCCATCCCACTCCAATCCTGCTTGTGCTCCAGGCCCTTCTGGCACCTTCCTCCACTCCCCACTGGCGTTATTACAGTCCTGTATCTTGTGCTTACGGAAGCGCGTGGGTGCCGTATGTGCACAGTGCACAGTGCACAGTGTAATGAAGCCCCTGCCAGGTTGAGAAGGAGAAGGAGACGCAGTACATATGGTCTTCTGTTCTGAGGGACAGGAATTCTTGATTTCAATGTGTCGAAGTTGATCAATATTTTCCTCTATAGGCGGCCCTTGTTCAAGAAATTCTGTCCCAACTTGAACCAGTAAGGAGACTGTCCCATCATTTGACAATTAAAATATTTGAAGTTTGTTTCACTTGAAGGGAGAGTGACAGAGTGAGGGTGAGACAGACTGATATTCTGTTCACTGGTTCACTTCCCGGATGTCTGCAGCTGGTGGGAGCCAGGAGCCAGGGAGTCCATCGGCCTCTCCCATGTGGGTGTCAGGGACCCAAGCACTGGACCATCTTCTGCTGTCCTCCCCAGCACATTGGCAGGGAGCTGGATGGGAGGTGGAGCAGCCAGGAACTCCAGGCAGGATTCTGATGTGGGTTTAATTCACTGCATATGGCCCCAGCTCATCCACAGACTTCTTTAGATAATATTGACAAGATCTGTGGACTAGGGTTTGTCACTCAGCATAGTTCTGTCCGCAGTTGCGTCCCGGTCATTGCTACAAGCATTCACGTGTAAGCTTTTACGCAAACACACTGTCATTTCTCTGGGATAATGTCTAGAAATTCAGCTGCCTGATTACGCAGAGGCTGCATTTTCTTGTTTTTGAAGAAGCTGTTTTCCGTAGTGGCACTGCCATTTGACACTCCTGCCAATGTGGGTGAATGGCTTCCACCCACCCTTGCCAGCGCTGGGAGTTGTGATGGTTGATTTTGTGGGTCACCTTGGCTGGCCACTGGGAGATGAAGCTAAACGTGATCTCTAGGCATGCTTGTGTGTTTCTGGATGAGGCCAAGGGTGGGCTCAGTAGAACGGCACGGCCAAGTGGATGGGCAGGCGTGATTCTGTCACTGAGGCCAGGAGTAGAAGCAAAAGGAAGGCTGGGGGAGACTTCTGCCCCTGAGTCTGCCTTCCTGTGTGGACTGGACAGTTCAGCTCAGCTCTTTCACACTATGGGCTCTGGGTGCTCAGGCCCAGAAACTGACACATGACACTGATTTCCAGCTTGCAAATGGAAGACTATGAACCTTCTCAGCTTCCATAGCAGCCTGCTTCTTAGGGGTGGGTATGTGGCATGCGAGGTGAGATACCACTTGGGACTCCTACATCTGAGAATGCCTGGGTTTGCATCTCAGCTCCAATCCCATCCCAGCTTCCTTATAAATGTGCCTTCTGGGAGGAGCAGATAAGGGCTCAAGTATTTGGGTTCCTGTCGCCTGTGTGGGTGACCTTGGGAGAGGGGCCGGCTCCTGGCTTCAGCCTGGCTCACCCATGGCGGTGAGAGGTATCTTTATTTGTCTGCCTGTCCTGGTTTTTCTGTCTGCCCCTCAAATAAAAACCTAACAATGAAGTCTCCTCTTCTGTATCGGTATATTTCCTGCTGGTTCTGTTTCCCAGGCGAGCCCTGACTAATACAGTGTCATTACACTGAAGGTATCTGTGCAGGTGCGCAGGCATAGCTCGCTATGGGCTCCATTTGTTTCCCCCTGAGGGCTAATGATGGAAGCAGCTTTCCGAGAGCTTATTTGTCGTCTGTATAGCCTTTATAGGAAAATATCTGTTCCAATTTTTCTATATTTTCTAATTAGATTATTTTTACCCTTGAGTTTTTGAGCATTCTTTTTTATATACTAGAAATGACTCCCCCATCACGTAAGTGCTTTGCAGATATTGAACACCCAGCCTCTCTTCAGCCTTCTCCCGGATGCTGGACAAAGCCACCCTTTTACTTCACGATGAAGTCCAGTCTAACCAGTTTTACTTTCAGGGTGTCCGGTGGAAGAACTCTACCTAGCTTGAGAGCCTCAAGATGTCCTCCTCTTTCCAATGGGTTGATGTTTTTATGCTTTATGTTTCAAGTTTTACACAGAACGCGGGGTTCAGCGGAGGTTCCAGCTTCGCCTTTAGCATGCACGTGTTCCAACACTCTGTCTTTCCGGCCCTGCACTGCTTTTGCGCATGTGTCAAAAACCAGCGGGGCATTTTGTGCAAGCCCCGCCCCACCCCGTTGACCTGTGTCTGTCCTTCAGCTGAAGCCCGCTTTGATTGTTGTAGCCATGCACCAAGTTCTGAAGCCACGCGACAGATTCTTCCCAATCTGCTCTTCTATTTCAAAAGTTTGAGCTATTCTAGTTGTTTTGACTTTTTACATTTTAGAATATTGTTGCCTGTATCTACAAAAAATGCTGTGATGGCATTAACTAATGTTATGTGTTGGATTAAAGAGAAATTGCATCTCTAGTGTGTTTGAGTCTTCCAATCTGTCTACACAGTATGGGTATCCACATGTTTACTTAGATCTCTGGATTTTTTTCTCCCAACAACGTTGCGTTGTTTCTAGTATGTAGGATCTGGATATGTCTGGTTTAATTTACACCCAAGGGTTTCTGTTTATTTACTCTGATCCCACATGGCCAAGCAGCCTTTCTCAGGCCCTCCCATGCTCACATCCAGCAGCCTGCATTGCCCGGAAGTGTCAGGCTTGTTTCCATGGTCTGCTGCATCCTAGCAGAGAGCAGAACTACTCAACCACGTGTCCTCGGAGAGTAAAGACACCGGGCATTGCCACTCTCAGTGTGATGGCAAGGCCTAAAGGATGTAAAGGGTTGTCAACATGGGGCTGGTGCCATGGCTCAATTGGCTAATCCTCCACCTGGAAGCACCAGGATCCATAGGAGTGCCAACACATCCCGACTGCTCCACTTCCCACCCTACCTGTGGCCTGCAAAAGCAGCAGAGGATGACCCAAAACCTTGGAATCCTGTGTGCGCTGGGAGACCCAGAAGAAGCTCCTGGTTCCTGGCTTCAGTTTGTCTCAGCTTTGGCCACTGCAGCCACTGGGGGAGTGAACCAACACATGGAAGATCTTTCTCTGCTTCTCCATTCCATAAATATGCCTTTCCAATAAAAATAAATAAATCTTTTTTTTTGTAAAAAAAAAAATGTTGTCAACAAAAGCCGAATCTTTAGAGATTTAAGTTTCAAATACATCATGTATATACATGTGTCCACTTTACATATATGGGTTGAACCCTCACACCACACCCACGCACACACACCTGCATAGCTGGAGCTATAATCAAGACTGCAAGTATTTCTGTCACCTTCAGGAAGTTCTCCCCTCCTTCTTTACAGCTAACTCTTAGCCACGCCTCACTTTTCCACAATCACAAGGACAAAAAGCCAGCTTGCTCCCTGCTAGCCCTCCTAGCAGCTGAGTCCCTGAGGCTCCCAGTCACCTGCCTGTGGAGCCACTTGGGTCATGTGGGCCTGGAGTCAGCCCAGGGACACAGCAGGAGACAATGGTCAGGAGTACTGCGAGGATCCAGCGGCTGCCGTGTTTAGAGCCCTCGACAGGCTAGGAGCCAGGCTAGGAGCCTAATCTGTCCTCTGTCCTCTGCTGCAGCCAGAAGCTGTGACCACCTGCTCTGAGGCAAGCTCAGACTCTGGTCTCCACGCCCAGCTGGGGAGCCTGGGCCACCTGCAGGTTCTGAGTGCTGAAGCTGGGGAGAGGAAAGGCAGAGCCGTGGGCTTCCAGGCACCATCCAGATTGCTGCTGTGCCAAGTGCTACATAATTCATGCATGCCATGAACTTGGGATCCGGGGATAAGGAACACTGTGTTCCTTTAAAGACTGTTGGCTGGAAGGCCACAGCAGCAGCAGCAGGAATGCAAGTTTGTCATTTGCTGCATCTGGGACCCAGATGGAGAAGGCAGGGAGCCATAGAACCTGGGGTGGATGCCTGCCCGGCCTGGGGAGCCCTTAAAAGGGTTTAAAAATTCATGAACCTCGTGGTGGGCCACTTGATCCATTATTTAATGCACATTCTGGAGCTGATGTGGCCCAGGACCCAACCCTTTTAACAGGCAGGAAGGAATGAGGACAAGGGGAAGCCAAGGACATCTGTGGGATCACACAGCAAAGCCAGTTGCCATTTGCTGACCACTCACAGCAGGCTCTCCAACAAGACTCCCCAGTGCCCCTGGTGTCGGGTCACTGGAGAGCTCTCCTGCCAGGTGGGCTCTGTCTGCAGTCTGAGTTCCACGAGACCCCGGGGGACGCTCACACCCACTCATCTTCCTCCTAACCAAACCAAGCCGTGTCTTTTTCAGGGCCCCCTGGACTCTGTTGAACAACTCCAATTCAATTCAAGCCAATTCCACAGGCCACACAGAATCCCTAAACTTGGCTGCACACAAGCTCGGCCCCTCACACACATTGCCTTGAAGCAAGAAAATCAGTAGAGGGGCTGCCTGGCTTGACTCAGCAAACATAATGACAGACTTTGAACCCAGATCCTTCTGACTGATTGCTTTTTTTGAGTATTTCTTTCTTTATTTCAAAATCAGAGATGGAGGAAGGAAAGAGAGAGAGAGAGAGAGAGAGATTGAGAGAGATTGAGAGAGAGATTCTTGACCCACTGTTTTACTGCCTAGATGAACACAATAGCTGGGGCTGAACTAGTCTGAAGCCAGGAGGTCCTTCCAGGTCCCACAGGGATGAAGCCAGGAGGTTCTTCCAGGTCCCACAGGGATGAAGGGCCCATGGACTTGGGATATCGTCCAACACTTCCCTGGTGCATGAGCAGGGAACTGGATCAGAAGTGGAACAGCCAGTACATAAACTTGTCCCCATGGTTAGGGTTAGGGTTACAGTCTGTGGCTTTCTTAGGTCCAAAAGATCCCCAAACCACGGACAGACAGGTTCCACATGCAACAATGCAAAAGCAAAGAAACTTTCTTGCTAGCTCGAGCTGGGGTCCGAGTCTCATCCATCACAGCGGAGTCTTGACAAGGACCCTGCTGGTCTCTTTCAGACTGTTTTTATTCCCTCCTAGTCACGTACAGCACGTCTCCAGCAAGCAGCCCTCATCTTGGTCACGTGTAGCTCGTACCGGTGTAGGGCACATTCCCGTGCAACCAGCACCAGTGCCGACCACATTCCGCCTGCAGACGTGCGGATGCCCTGACTGGCCCATCTCCAAGGTCGCTGCCCCTGCCCACTCCATCACTCTGAGGAAAATGAAGCTTTGAAGTGAAGTGAACTTAGGCCTACTCCCCGACCTTAGGCGCGTCATGGCGTCGATCCTGTTCTTTATGCCGCAAAGCCAAGCAACGATGACAGAAGCCCAATAGAGCGGTCATGCTGACAGTTAAGAAACTCCCTTATCACTGGTGTTGTTAGGAGTAAATCCTACCGCCCAGCCTTGCACCCCCAACTCCACAGAATCCCAGCTCCATAGCAGTCTGTATGTGGACTTGCAGGAGGTGGAAGAAAAGTCATGGGCAGGATGGGGAGGCAGACATGGCACTGACTGCGGTAGGGGGTTAACTGTGCCACCCTGGTAAACTTTCTGCATGCAATAGGTACTTAAGAAGTGTGGGGATCCACTTTTCCTTCTGTGTCTCTACCCAGAGCTGACTTGGAAGCAGGTGCTTGCTCTTCAAGGTTAAGTGCTGATGATAATGAGCCTCTCCTGCCCCCGTGTGGTCAGTTCAAGTCAATGCGAGTATTTCTCATTCATTGGAAAAACAAAATGAATATTATCTTTCTTTGCTAAAAGATTCATTGACCTGTTTATTTGAAAGGCAGAATGACAGGGAGAGATCTTGGTGCCCTGCATCGACTGGTTCTCTCCCCAAGACTACAAGAGCCAGAGCTGGGCCAGGGTGAAGCCAGAACTAGGCACTTAGTCCTAGTCTCCCATGGTGAGCAGGAGTGCAAGGACTTGGGCCACAGCACACTGCCTTCCCAGGCACACAGCAGAAACTGGATCAGAAGCAGAGTAGCTGGGGCTCAAACTCATCCTTCCACAACTCCATGCACTCTACCGCAACACTGATTGTTCGTCTTAAACTGGAATTCAGCTTTCTTTGCTCCTGAGTCTGATTCTACAACATCTTATTTAGATTGATACTTCTGTTGAGAGCATGCAGTAACCCTGTTTCATTCTGTTTTCCCCACTTCTCTCCTTTGTTTCTAACATACACTGGAACCTCACAGTAGTCTATAGGGTTATTGTGATGATCCAATGGCCCTCAAGCCTGGGAAAACTTCAAGTAAACTCCAAAGTGTTTTTTCACACCTATCCACAAAGTTTAGTTGCAGGACCTAACCGGTGCACCTCTCGGAGTCCTGGTGGCCTTACAGGTGATGGAGAGATGACCATGGTTGGTGTTGCACACTGTCCTGAGGGAACCTGGAGCAGACGGGGATTTGTGGTAGGGACAGTAGGTATAGAACCTCAGTACCAGCTCATGGCAGAGCAGGGCAGCGCTGCAGGATTGCCATGAGCTATGTTCGTGGCTGGGAGGCAGGGGACATGTAATGCAATGACCCCTGGGCTCTGCACGGGTACATGTGTGGGGCACCAGGACACGGCCGAGGGTGATCCAGCCCAGATTTTGTGTTGAGGAACAGGAACACAGATCTCTCTCTCTCTCCCTTCTCCCCTTTCTCCTCAACTTTAAAATAAAATGGAAAAAAAATAGAAAAGGTAGATTTTGAGCAGGAGGAAAAGTGAAAGAAATGCACAATCCAAATGCAACCACAAGCCAGGGCGGGAGAGGGCAGAGCCGGGTGCCGGATGCTGCACTGTGACCCTCCCCCAGACTCCCTAAACAATAAAAGCCCCCGTTTTCCAGCTCAGACCAGAGCCCCTCCCTGCTGTCAGGATCTGTCATTGCCAGGAGCTGTCCCCAGAACATCGCACATTTACCATGGGCTTCCTGGGGGAGGACACAGAAGCCCAAGCCCTGGGCGTCGGCCCAGCATGGTCATAGCGCCCCCTGGCGGTGCGTGGCTGTATTGCAGCCAGCTCTTCCTCCGCCCTCCCTGCATCTCACGCCCCATACGCCTGCACCCAGTAGACCTCCTGCACACAACCTCCATCCGCATCTGTGGCAGCTGGAGAAGTGGCCATAGCAGAGGAACAACTCCTTCTTTCTTAAATCAAGATTCATATTCAAAGTAGCATGTGCAGCATAAACCAAACCACAATGTACTCTTAATGTCTTCTCTCCTGGCTTTGTTTGCATTCTATAAATGTGAAGACATTTCAGATTTTGTCTGTTTTATTCATTCTTTGAGAAGCAGAGAAACACAGAGAGAGGCCATCACAGGAGAACAGAGGTAGGGCAAGAGACAGAGCACTCCTGTCCACTGGTTCTTTCCCCATAGCCTTGCAAGAGCAAGGGCTGAGCCAGGCTGGAGCCAGGTCTCCCACACTGGTGACATGGACCCAGGTCCTTGAGACATCACAGCCTCCTCCCAGAGCTGGCATCAGCAGGCAGCTGGGATTCTGGGACGAGCTGACACTCAAACCCAGGATCTCTGGAGTGAGATGTGGTGCCTTAAAGGCTAGGCCAAATATCCACTCTCACAACTTTGTATTCATTTTAAAAAGATTTATTTATTTTTATTTTTATAAGGGCAGGTTTACAGAGACAGAGAGAAAGGTCTTTCATCCACTGGTTAACTCCCCAAATGATCTCAACTGCCAGAGTTGATCTGATCTGAAGCCAGGAGTCAGAAGATTCATCTGGGTCTCCCACATGAATACAGAGTCACAAGGCTTTGGGCCATCCTCCATTGCTTTTTCAGGCCACAGGCAGGGAGCTGGATTGGAAATGGAGCATCTGGGACAAGAACCAGAGCCCAAATGGGATGTCAGCCCTTGCCGGCTGAGGATTAGCCAACTGAACCATTATAAGCTGGCCCCAGAACTTCATATATCCGGAATTCACACCCATGTAAGGTGTGGGGTTGGATTCCAACTAGTAGCCACCCCCAGAGTTCAGTCCTTGTTCTTCTGTAACAAATCCAAGGGGCTTGAAGGTGTGGGAGTTCATCTTATAAGGAGGAAGGCTCAACATCCTAAACGGGACGTTGACAGGCTCTTCCTGGCTGTCAAGACTCAGTTTAGCCACCAGAGGGCCCTAGTGCACAAGCAATGGGCCTCTGCTGCTCGTGAGCTGTGTGGTGGGCAGAGGTGGCCAGCTCCTGACCAAGGTCCCCAGAGAGAGAGCTCTTCCCGCCCTGGACGATGTGCAGAGCTGTGCCTAGCAGCCCGTTGAAGGAGCAGTCGGAACTCACTCCAGATCGCCGCCATGCAGAAGGCCTAAGGAACAGTGAGGTTCTTGTTGCTGGAAGGGCATTCCCTGGACCCCATCTGGCCATGAGGCCGCTCAGGGATGCTTTAGCTAAGATTCTGTCAAGCTGCTTGGTTAAATGCGAGGCTCAGGCGGCATGCTTTGTGCACATGACCTGGGTGGTGTCTGGGTGACAGGTAGTCCTCCCTGCTTCCTGTTAGGGACAGAGCAGCACTTCCCCCCTAAATTAGAATACATAGGAGGGCCTAAGGGTACAGAAGCAGATGAGAAAAGGCTGGAAGATACATGGGAATGAAAATGGCCCTACAAGGCTTGGAGCAATGGGGGCAGAGGTGAGGAGGGGAGGTGACTGGGCTGGCAGGTGGAAAGAGCAGAGCGTAAGATCCTCCTTCGTCCCCCCGCCTCCCTGGTGGGAAACCAACCATGTAAGTGGAGGGGGCCACTGAGCTCAGGAGTCCAGCTGAGGGGGGGCATACTTGGGGTGCAGCACTTTCTGCAGAGGGCCTGGAGAAAGAGTTCCCACCAGTTCCTGGGCCTGCTTGTCTCCTGAGTTGCAAATTCCTTACCCTCCCGAGATTCAGCAGGGTGTGGTGGCCAGGCCAAGACAGGGCCTGACAGACCCATCAATTCTGGGCTGGGTCTGCCCACATCTTGTAGATGCGTCTGACGTGTGAGGGCTACCCTGTGAAGCTGTGGTGCTGGGACAAGAACCCAGACTTGCTCACATCCGGTTTGCCACCTTTTCACTGTGCGTCTGTGCCCCATTCCATCACAGAGTGGTCCCAGCAGCCACCTGTTGTCCTTCGACCACGGGCACACCCACTGCCTCGGTCACATCTGCTGATTCATTGACGAACACTGTTGGATGCTGGGGATGCGGCCGTGAGCAAAGCAGTTTACGACCTGTGTTTATGGAGTCCAGGCAGGCGAGGTGATCTGGAGAGCAGGGAGCGCTGCCCAAGATCAAGTGTCCAGTCTGGCCGCTTGCCCTGCAGAGTTCACACCCGCCAGCTCCTCCAGCCTGGGGAGCCAAGTCCGTACGCTGAGTCTGCTCATGTCTGTGGGTACTATGTGTGGATGATACGTGAATATATACAAATGAGAGATACAGTCGGTGGATAAACGTGCAGATAGGATGTGTATGTCACATTTACTGTTGTTGTTTTAAGTATATAGAGACGTCACGCATATACACATGTATAAGATCTAGTTGGTACATACAAGTACATATGGTATACGTATACACACATTAGTATGTATGTATCTATACATAGACATTACATATGCATGTAAGATAAAGTCATTGTGTGCAGGTACATGCATGTCATGTTGTATGTACACACACACACGTAAGATACAATGTGCACAGTGTATATTCGGTGTGTGTCTACACATTACACAGTGCATATCTCTGCCACATAGGAACATTAGACATAGTCGGTGGGTACAGGTCTACGTGGTTGTTCTATGTAGGTATCCACACAGGTAAGGTCCAGTTGACATGTACAAGCCTGTATGGATGTTATCTGTTTATATACACATATGTAAGATACCTTCTGTAGGATTCTCTGTGTTCCACCCACTCAGAAGGGAAATATTCAGAATAAAATATAGTCTCTGACTGTGTACATAGACGCCTTGGTCTGGTCATGACTCCCTGGTCGTTGCATCATGTACGGAGATCAGTTGGGCATGCAGGAGACGTGAGGGGGGCCCTAGGGACGGTCCATGGCAGATATGCTGGGAACCCAGCATGACTGGATACAGCCGTCACAGGGATCCTGAGCTCAGATACGGAGGGACAACTGCAGATACAACAGTGAGTACCCAAGGAAATTAACATTTTTTGTTTTTGAGCTGTCATCTATTAGGTCACTGCCAAATGTCCATAGTGGCCAGGGCTGGAGCCTCAGCCAGGGATCACGAACGCCACGCAGGTTTCCCACGTGGGTGACAGGGACCTAAATGCCTGAACCACCACCACTGCTCCACCCACTCCCCAGGGGGGCTCTGTTGGTAGGAAGCCAGGGGTGGGGGGGAGCCAGAGCTGGAACCAAGAGCTGTAGACAACCACATCCTAGCTGCTGGCTGAACACCCACCCCTGCACTGTCTTTTTACCCCATTTGTCCACAGCTTCCTGAAGCACCCATGTGTGCGTTGGGAGTATGCATGTGCTGTGTGTTTGAGTGTGTAGTTAGAGGTAAGTTACAGAGTAGCTTTGATGGGCAGGTTTTCCATGTGTCTCCTGGCCATCCCACCTGCTCTCAGGCTAACCCACAGGAGACAACAGGAACCCTGAGCTGCACCGTGCCTGGAGCTGCAGGCTCTCCTGGCCCCAGTCCGTGCCTTTGGATCTACAGCTAGATGGCGATGCTGCTCTTCTGCCTTCACTCATGCTAAGTTGGCTTTATGTTGCATGGTCACGGCTGTGGGATCTAGCAGGGCATGAGGGTGGCTGGCTTTCCTGGCTTGCAGCTTCAGCCCCGTGGGGAAGGAGCTGGCTCGGGGTGCGGGACACTTTCCCGGTCCTCTGTTCCTTCCAAACTGGCCTGACTTGGGTCGTCATCTTTGGTCCGCATCGTCAGCCGCTCCATTCCCTTCCCTGCCTTTCCAGGAAGAAGGCTCCCAGTGGGCGTTCAGCTTCAGGATCAACCCAGTTTCTCAGAGTCAGAGAGGATCTACTGGGCCAGAAATGCCCGCTCCCTGGCATCCCTTGTCAGGGCAGTGTCCCCTCAGAGTCACTGTGCTGTCTGTGCCCTGGAGAATGCAGTGTCAGGCACCTGTATGGCTCTCCTCGTGGCCCAGGGGCCCAGGAGCTACGGCCTGTCCTTGGTTGAGGCAGTGGGAGCACTGGACTGGGCGTTCAGAAACTCGGAGTCTATCTCAGCATGCTACTTCCCTGGCAGGAAAATTCATTCATCTCTCTCTCTCTCTCTCTCTCTCTCTCTCTCTCTCTCTCTCTCTCATTTCCTGCAGCTACTGAGGCAGTCATTCATGTGGATACACTACAAGATAACATGAATTCATAACTCTAAGTCTTGCTGAGAAGACCATTTACACAGCCAGAGAGAAGTCATACTAACACTTAGCAGGCCTCCACATGGGAACGGTGGAGCCAACTCTGGGCCACACTGCCTTCCTAACCTTGGCTGGATAGTTTCCCAGTGGAGGTGTCCCTTGGCCTGGCCTGTGAGGATGCACCCAGGAGGACCTGGCTTGGCAGAGATGTTAGAACTCTGGACGGAACACCTCTTCCAGCCACAGTCCCCACCTTCAAGGATCACGTGTGTCCTCAGAACCAGGATGAACATGATGTTGGCAAGTCCCCTCTGAGCTCCGAGCCTGGCTCCTCATCTGGAGGGAGACAGACCGGACTTCTTGGCCTTTTGGACGCTTTCCAGAATTATTTAAGCCCTCCCAATTCAGGATTCAGAAGAGACTGTCGCTATCCGTGGTGCTGACTGGCAAAGGCACACTGCGAGCAAGGTGGCGGTTGCTAGGAAATGGGAAACCCCAACCCCTGTCTCAGGTACTCACAGCTACCCCCAAGCGCCTGACCTGTCCCGAGTAAGGAGTAGCTGGAATTGGCACACTGTGCAGGCTGTGAATCCTCTGCCCATCAGAATACAAGAACAGGTACAGGATCTGCTTCTCACAGAGCAAGGACCAGGATTGACAGGTCTGGGGAACAGATCAGGACTTTGCCTGTGTCTGACCCCGTGTCCCAGATCCTTGCCATGCATGCAACATGGTAATACCAGGTGTAGAACCTGGTGGCCCCGAGGCCAGTGCACTGGCTGACTTTGTCACATAGCCACATCTCAGTCACTTCAGTGATGCTCCAAAGCTCTGTGTGGCTGCTTCTCAGGGTAGGCTACCAATCAGGGCCATCGCTGTGTCAGTTTGGAGCTCTGGATTGGCGGGGCCTGTGTGATGGCTTCTGGAACTTTTCAGTCCACCTGTAACCCTGCTGCGTTTTAAACTTCAGAAATTCAGTTTTGTTTCCATGATGTGCCAATAGTGCCTAGGGAGCACAGAGATGTTACGAGTAATTATGGTGAATCACTTAGCAAACAGTTAGAGGACGAAGGGCAAACAAGTCACTGTTTCCAAACCTCTCGTTAATAAATTCGCACAGCCTCAGAACACAGGGCAAACATCAAGGTAATTAATCACTGCCAACCTGTCAGTCAAAGGCAGCTTATTTCCAATTAATTATAGGAGTTGGTGTTCAGTCCCAGGGTGGATTGAAGTTCCATTCAAGGTTACAGTCTGAGATCTGGGTCCCCTCTCATGGGGCACAGATTCCAGTCAGTTCTGATGCTTCCAGCAGGATTATCTGTCCCTGGCCTGGCTCTCATCCACAACAAACTGTGCACAAACCTCATGATTTCATCAAAGTCCTCTGCATGACCTTTCCGTAACCTTCCATGATGGGAAGGGGTGGGGCCGGTTCCAGCAGTTTTACCGAGAGATAGTTGCTGTGGAGCTTCTGTGTCACCCAAGCCATGCAGACGATCAGCGGAGCTTGGGAGGTTCCAAAGAAAGGCAAGGCCGTTTGGGGGGCAGCACAGGGCACAGGTGACCTCCACAGAGTGGGGGGGGAAGGTGTCCCAGCTGGTTTGACGTGCAGAGACCCTGCAGCATGATCGGAAGTGTGATACATGGCAGGAGCTGCTCTGTGTGAGCTTGGACAGGTGGGCGCGATATGGATCAGAACTTGGTGGCTTCGGGCAACAGAGCAAGCTCCTTCACAACTCAGTTCGTGGGTGGCCTTCTCTGGGAGCTTTCACTGCTGCAGCGGGGACCCCCACGAGGCCCAACATAGGTCACCTCCTCACAATTCACTTCATCATTGATGGTTAAATGTAAGTGCACAGATGCACAGCCAAATCCAGGGGAGGTGAAAGATGGCAGGGGGGACACACGGACTTAGCTTTATTGCCTTCTGCTGTCCTTCGAAATCACAACACAGGGATTCTTAAGAAGACTTATGCTTTTAAGACCAAAGAGAGAAGGAGGAGACAGCAGAGCTGCCACCTCCTGCCACAGGACATGCCCCTTTGCTGGTCCAGCAGAAGGCAGGGGATGGGGCTGGGAGCAAAGCTTGGTCTCTGAAGATGAGCTATGGGTGTGGAATACCATTGGTGCTATGTGCCAGGTGAATTTTGTGAATGCTGGAGATACACAGAGCAGCCAAGGGAGGAAGGTGGTGGATGGGTGTGCCTTGGGCACAGCAAGGAAAGGCACATGTGATCTGCGAGGAATTTCACAAAAGCTGGAAAGCTGATGTGGTGCCCCACAGCCTTTAGGGAGAGGAGTTTCAGTGGGAACGTGAATATCCCAACACTGAGCATCGCGGCTGGACAGATACCACGTCTCGCTGGAGAAGAAAGTGGGACCTTTCAAACAATCCAACACAGAACCACTGAGGCCGGCACTGTGTGCAGCAGGCTCAAGTGCCACCTGTGCTGCTGCTTTCCGTGTGCAGTGCCAGTTTGTGTCCTGGCTGTTCCACTGCCCTGGGGCACACCATATAAAAGACCACTGAAGCCAATTTAGAATTCAAGCAGTCTTTATTAGCCAACTGGCATCGACCCCCCACTCAGAACAGGTCTAAGAGAGATATTCCCAAACTGTCGGAGCAATGAGCTTTTAAAGGAATAAAACCCCACACCCTGGTGGCCTTTATGCTGGCAAGCAAGCAAGGGTACAGAAGCAACAAGAAGCAGGGTAGAGCCAAGATGAGCATTCCTGTAGTTATAGCTAGAGTTTATTTTCTTGGAAATTGGTTCCACTTTTCATGGGGCCCAATTCCCAAGACCTGCTCCCTCCTTAGGAAAGGAGGGCCAGTCGAATCCACCTGTTATTGCTAGATGCACTCATTCTGTAATTTTTCACTCCGTCACACCACTTCCCATCCAGTTCCCTGCTAACAGCCTGGGAAAAGCAGTGGAAGATGGTTCAAGTGCTGGACCCCTCTTGCCCATGTGGGAGACCCAGACCAAGTTCCTGGCTGCTGGCTGGCCTGCTGCAGAGGGAACCAGCAGATGGAAGATCTCTCTCTCTCTTTCTTTCTGTGTAGTTATTTCAAATAAATAAATCTTTAAAAGAAAACACAGAATTATCACATTATCCAGGTATTTCACTTCTGGGTGTACAGCCAAAGGAGCAGAAAGCAAGGGCTTGGAGGTAAGTGAGCATTCTACACTCACTCCCAGCTGAAACAACTCAGTCATCCATGCACGAGCAAGGGGACTTGGAAATGGCCAAGGGACACATCTCATAATGGGCATGTTTTGCCACCAGAAAGATCAGCCTGCTTGATATTACCATGATGTGCTGACAATACCGAACAGTGCCCTAGCTAAAATATTCCTTCTGGAGAAACACCTTTTGTGGTCTGTGATATAAACAACTGCTGAATTTTGATGCTGTGGAGGGAAGCCACCAGGCAGAACTACTTCATCATTCAGTCTTTTGTGAGCTATCAACTCCCCATGAGAGTTTCTAGAAGAGTCTCAGCACACGTGGGTGCTGTATGCACTGGCGGGTACACTGCTGACGGCTCCTTGGAGATAGGATCTTCCCAGTCCTGGTGGTGGTGGCGGTGCAGCTGCCTGCATTCCTAAAGACAGTGGGACAGACTGCGGGAACAAAGACGCGCTATCTGTCATTCCACGTGGCCATTCGGAATTTTATCTCTCTGAAGATTTAGCTCTGAAAATCAGAGCAGGAACTGAATGAGGCATTTCTGCCTGAGAAGCGCCACTCTGGTTTTTACATGAAGCATTTTCCTGATCTGAAGAATATATTTACAACGAAAATGCCCCTGCCTGCTCTACCCACAAATAACCTACTCCAAAACTAAAGAAGAAATACAATGATTAATATTGATTTTTTTTACATGGTTACCGCAGCTGTGAAATCTAAAGTTTTTCTGGAGGTGGGCTGGGTAGCACTCTGGTGAGAGCTGAAAGTCAATTTCCTCCGTTGGCATCCAGAGAGAAATGAGGAGTCTTGTCTGGGGGTTTTTCAACTGATCCAAGAGAGAAGAATCATTTCCTAAGGACATTTTGGAACCAGATCACCGATATAACCACAGCCAGCAAGCTCCCCTAACCACCACGCCCAGCTCTCCACTTGGCTTCATGATGGCTACTTACACATCAGAGCCCAAAGCGGTGGAACTCAGAAATGCATTCCATATCAAAGCTCCCCAAACCAACTACACAGAGCCACTTGAAAGAACAGAAGATATCCCTTGGAAAAAATCATCCTTACTTGGGGCCAGTATTATGACGTCTCTGGTAAAGGAGTCTCCTGTGATGCAGGCATCCCACATGGACACTGGTTCCAATCCTGGCTGCTCCACTTCTGATCCAGCTCCCTGTTGATGCTGGGAAAAGCGACGGAAGGTGGTCCAAGTGCCTCGGCCCCTGTCACCCACTTGAGGGGCTCAAATGAAGTTCCTGGCTCTTGCCTGCAGCGTGGCCCAGCCCTGGCTGTGACTGTCATCTGGGGAGTGAATAAGCAGATGGAAGATCTCTCTCTTTTACTCACCTTCTTTCTCTGTAACTGATTTTCAAAGCAAGTAAGTCTTTATAAAATTATCCTTGCTCTTCATTACTAACTTTCCTCGTAGAAAACAATGTTTTCTTGAGAGAAAGACAATTCTGAATCCTAAAGTAGGAGGAACAGGAAGAAGACACAGAGTACGAAGGAAAGAGAGACATACGAAGAGCAAAGAACGTGTTGAGATGATGGGGTGCTCCAGATGAGGATGTCCTGTAGTGGGGCCAGCGCTGTGTCACTGGCCACACGGATATGACCTTGCAGTGAACATGGAGTTGGGCCAGAGAAGCATCAGCTGGGGGGCTGTCTGCCAGCTCCTGACCCCCTCACCCACAGCGAGACACCTGCCAGAGGTGTTTCTGAGTTTTCATGACCACCACTCCAAGGAAGGCAAACACACTACAGGGCTCAGCACAACACAGCGCTGCCACGGGCAGGGTCCTCAGAAAGTTCACAGAGGGATGTATTATGGAAAAAGTATGCTTGGATTTTGAAAACATTGTGCGCCAAAGTAACTAGTTTTGATTCCATTTTCCATGAATGCACTGAAATGCCCTTGCAGCGCTCATCAGGCAAAGCTGGCTGCTGGTCTAAATAAAACGAGAACACAACTACGTGGAGAGAATAAAAGCAGGAAACGGGCATGGGATGGGAAGGGGGCTGGCAAAAGCAGCTTGATTCACGTGGAGAGTTAATCCATAGGTGATGTCCCCAAAACAGGTGCCGCCAACTGTCCTGCTCAGATGGGGAGGCAAGTCTGAAAAGCATTTGCCTGGAGAATGGAAAGGGGCGTTTCCTGAGAAGCAGAAAGAAGAGAGTGGGGAGGCTGAGGGCGCACTTGATGCCAGACAGGGTTAGAGGGTCTAAGAGCAGGTGCTGGGTGACCGGTGGCCCTGTGCTGATGACAATGGTGGAGTAGATGTCCCGGGGTCTTGACCCTCTGTCTTCAGCAAGGCTGAGCCGTGGGTCATGGCTGTTCATGTGCGAGCACACCCAGAACCTTGCTGTGTGCACCAGCCTCTCAAACCAGCCCCCTCCAGGGGCAGCCAGTGCGGGTGCTTGCTTCCCAGGTTCATTTTCACCCCCACTCCCCTGCTCCCACCCGGTCTGCTCCCTCACTCGCCCTCCTCAGCAGGTTGAGTCTGGGCTGCTGAGCCAACGCCGGGTGGTGCAGCAAAGGAAGGTGGCATATGCATTTTAATGAGCGGAACATTCCTGAGTGGAATAGCAGCCTGCTCTGGTGACGTCGGCTCACAGATGGAACCGGCAGGTAAGCAGAGCAGAGCTGGCTGTGGCTCCAGCTGCTCCAGCTGTGCCCGTGGTAAGGAGCCAGGTGGGGCTGCAGGGTAGGAGGAGAGGAGCCAGGGAGGTTCCACACCCCTGGGAGTCTGCAGTCGTGAGGGGAGCCCCAGTGGGAAAAGGCCTACCCCAGTTGCATCCAAAGAACATTCCCAAGGGGGACACAGGGCCTAGCCCCCCTCGGCTGTGGCCACAGTAGTAGAGTGTGCCCCTTGTCACTGTGACCCTCAGATGCCACTGCATCAACAGGTGAGAACTTAGGCCTGTGTAAGGCTGGTGGTCGGAGAAGGCTGAGCGGCAGTGAGGAGCGCAGTACTCATCCGGCACCTGCTCTCACAGCTCTGTGGCTGTTGGCAGCCTCCATTTCTCTACCTGTAAAAGGAGGAGGCCTCTTCACCCATCCCAGCCCTGACAAGTGTCCACTCACACAGCATGTAAACACCAGGGGCCTGTGGCAGATACGCGGGCAAGAAAAAGTACAGCTCTTTCCTCCCGAGAACAGCAAGAGACTGAGAGGTAGGGAGGGAGGGAAATTGGTGGATAAGCATGGGGAACCTTGAACATGGCTCTCAGAAGGCAGGGGAGACACAAGCCACACATTCTGCTTTCTGGGAGTGGTGCAGCTGAAAGAGGCAGGCACATGGCAGTGGGTTGCCATGGCAACAGCAGCAGGTAGGAAGGGGACCCAGAATATGCCAACAGTGGTATAGTATTTTTTTCCCTTTTTGTTTCTGTCAAGGAAAGAGGAGGGGGAGGGCGGGCTGGAAGAGAAAAGCAAAGCAGAGGGGAGACCCAGGAGGCAAAGCTCACCTTTCAGTCACAAAATGCACCCCTTCCAAGCCGGATGGCTCTGGTTTGTAACTGGAGGGCAGTGGTAGCTTTCGGCATGTGCAGGGGCCCACAGAACAGCCTTCCTCCCATGCGGCTAGCCCAGTCTCACCAAGGTGGCCATCAACATAGACAATCGGGTCCGTTTTACAAATGGATACCTGAGCTTCCAATAGGGCAGGGACCACACTGAGGAACCAGGCCCCCTGCTGCACAGGAAATCCCTGAGAGCAGCAATCAGGAAGGGAGGGGAGTGGGTGGCAGCCTAGCAGGGAGGTCTGCAGCCCATGAGCAGCTGCCCCACCGGGTCAGGCCTTGTGAGGCAGGCTGCTGGAAGACCAGAAGAAGCACATTTAGCTCATGTAGGTAACCTTCTCATGGCAATGACCTGGTGAGACCTTCCACTGGCTCCACCTCCCAGACGCTGTCGCTATATCATAGGAAGGAGTTGCTCTCAAAGTTTCGACATAGCTTAGGGCATGGCTCTGGCCTCTGCTTCTCCCAGTTTGTGCCCCATGGGACTTTCCTGCTCGTGTGCCAGTGAACACATAACCCCACCCACTGTGAGCCCAGACAAGGACACGAGAGGCTGTGCCAGCTCTCAGGGCTCCCACCTCTGAGTGCACACGTGCGTGTGTGAGCACACAATTCATTTGAATTGTAACCCCCCAAAAGTCAACCTCCTTGAGTTAAAAAATTACACTTTCAAAGATTTCCATAATTTGTTATTAACATCACTTTTGCATGAATGCAAACATTGGTCCAGACTATTCATTTAGCTCATTTCAACAGATCACTATTTGCTCACAGCCAGGGTGAGGCCCTGAGAACCAGCCAGGTGTGAGGGAAGACCAGAGTTTCTGGAAGGCTCTTCCTGGAAGTAAGTGCGAAGGTGCCAGGAGGCAGATCTGAAGGCAGGGCCACCTGTGAGAGGTGGGCACTCACCTGGGGGATGCCTGGGCTATGAAGAGGGCATCGCAGAATAAAAGGAACTGTATACCCTGAGCACCAACTAGAGGCCCAGCACTAGGCCAGGGCTTCTGCCTATACTTACTCATGAGTTCTTTGTGGCAGGTATTTCTAGCCCCATTTTGCAGGATGGGAAAATTGAGGCTCAAAAGGAGACACAGAAGCTTGTCTATGGTCAAACAGGCATGACAATACACGTACTCTTGCTGCAGCCCTTGGCTGGGTGGCTTGGGGGTCCTGGATGGAGATCATGTTGTCTTTTTGGATGCCAGAACAGAGCCTGGTCTCTGTGTTGCTCCATGGCAGGCATGGGGTTGGAGCCTTCAGAGCCATGGATGGCTAAGTTCACAGCACGTGGGTTTCCCAGGGTGAGAGACAAAGGAGACATCACCCTTTCCCCTCGGGAGCCAGTGTGAGCAGCACTCCAGACACGTAAGGGAATGAGCAGGGTGTTCGTACGGCTGGCCTAGGTGGGCATTCAAGGCCCAGCTGCCTGTCTTCTCAAGGTGGATGACTCAGCAGGCGGCTCCCTGCCGCAGCTCAGCGGCACGTCTTTGGGGAGGGATGGCTGTATTATTAGAAGATGTTGACGTGGCACTCTGCTAGCAAAGCATCACTTCTCGGACACTTTTAGCCTGAGAAACAGCTGGGGCGAGTTTGCTGAAGCCTGAGCATCACACTTCTCTGGGGACCCCTGCAAAAGGGAATGACACTAACATGGGGACTTCTGGGGTCATCAGGTACCACAGCTTCTCTGTAAGTACAAGGGACACAGCACCATCTATAGGCCCTGCCTTGCCATTCACAAAGTTGACCAGGCAGGAGTTTGGCACAGCAGGTAAAATGTCACTTTGGGACACCCAGATGCCACACTGGAACGCCCGATTCAAGTCTAGGCTCCACTTCCCATTCCAGCTTCCTGATACTGCACACCCTGAGAGGCAGCAGGTGATGGCTCAAGGGGCTGGGTCCCTACCTTCTGTTGAAAGACCTGGACTGAATCCCTGGCTCCCCGCCGCAGCCTGGCCCAGCCTGAGCCATTACACACATTGCAGGAGGGAGTGAACCAGCAGGTGGAGGATTTCTTCATCTCTCTGCCCTCCAACTAAAATGAAATTAATTCAACATTTTGAAAAATTGTGGAGACAGGTCCAAGGAGATTCCACAACAGTGTCAAGATTGTTAGGCCCATGACACCACGGCAGGAATGGGATGCACCCTCCCTGACTCTGAGCCCTTGGCAGGAAGTGTGACTGGGAGCGGCGGGGGGTACTTGTTGACTCTTGGGAAGCTCAACTGGCCACCCTTAATGGCCTGGGAAGCTATGTCACTCCAGCTGGTCAGTGTTGGTGGTAAGACCTGAACTTGTATCTTCAGCTTTCCAGGTTGGTCACACCAGCACTTCCTGTCCCCAGCATTGGCACCTGAGACCACCCCCCCAACTCCAGCCCTCCTCTCCCTGGCCAGGCTGTCAGCTTCCGGGGAAATGGGTCGCTGTGCCATCACTCAACACTTCTGAGTGCTTCTGCAGCACAGGGAATGAAGAAATGTCCACCTTCGGAGTCTCCAGAGCCCACGCAGAACCTAGCAGTCTCTAACAGCCCCTCTCGGAGCTTGGAAAGAGGTCTTCATGCAAGGCTCTGATGTGGGGCAAAGAACCATGGAGAAGCAGACCCCATAAGGTATGCGCTGTTGGTGAGGCTGGAGGTGGGCATCGGACCTCAGATCCGGAAGAGCGGCAGAGGCACACCTGCAGGGCCTGCGCCCGGGGCCACAGAGCCTGAGTCAGGTGCAGGGGGTGGGGTGCAGTGCTGCTCCTGGGGGTGCACCCCACCGTCATCCCAGTCCCAGTCTCTGCCCCGCTTGGAGATCCTATGAGCTCCAAACAGCTTCCAGAAATTCCTGTCTCCATTGACTCACCACAGGGTGGACCTTGTGGCCACAGCTGAAAGTCACGCTGGACTCAGACATCTTCGTGTTACCATCATCATCATCACAGCCGATTCTATGTTGGGCTTAAAGTTGCGTCAAAAGAAAAGTGTCTTTGTTAAGCATCTTTGATTAAAAATATTTTGTTTCACCATATTAAAAATATGTAACCATATAAATAATAAAATAAAATTATGCACTAAAAAGAATATTTTGTATGTGGCCATTTTTTTGTGGCACAGTAGGTTAAGCCACCACCTGCAAAATTGGTATACCATACAAGGACCAGCTTGTGTCCCGACTGCTCCACTTCCAACCCAGGTCCTCGCTAATGCATCTGACAAAGCAGCTGAAAAAGGCTCAAGTGTTTGGACCCCTGCATCTCTGTGGGAGATCTGGATGGAGCTGTGGCCCATGAGGTCATCCTGGGAGAGAATGAACAGATGGGAGATTTTCTCTCTCTCACTCTCTCTCCTTTTATCTCTGTGACTCTGTATCTCAAATAAGCCTTAAAAATATTTTGTGTGCCGTCACAGGCCCCGGAGTTGGTGAGCTGCGCATGTAGAGGTGTTCAGCCAGCGTTGGACAGAGGAGGAATTCTCACGATGATTTATTTTATGCCTGACGTATGCGATGATATTATGCCTGTGTCTGAGCTTTTGTTCTTGGCAGTGTTTCTGCTGGGGTGATTTAAGCTGCGTGTAACGGATGAGTTCAGCAGGTGTGGTTTAACTGGCGGAGGGCGGTCATCCCCGCACCCCAGCAGCAGTGGCAGCGGAGCCAGCAGGCGGGTGGAGACAGCACTGCTTCACTCTAGGGCTCAGTGGCTCCTTGGGCCCGGGGCCTTTCCTTCTCCCGGTTCAGTCGCGTTCATGAGGTTGCTCTGGTTCTCAGCTTCATCTCCTCCTGGAAAGAAGATAGTAGAATTACTTCTACCACTCCCAAAGAGACACGACTCGCAGTGGCACAAAACACCTACCCTCTTCTAGCCTTCCTCTGGAGCAATGACACCAGGGTTCTTAAAAGTTCATGGCCATATTGAATTTAAAATTGTTTTTAAAGGCAAAAGGTTTTGAAATTCATTCATATGGGTTGAGGGGTGTGTGTGTGTTTCTTCCCAAAGTCCCTAGAACATGTGTATTGGGCAAAGACTCTTCAAGGATTTCAAAATTACTTGCACCAAAAGAAATTTATCTTTTCATTCTATTATTATAACATTTTAAAGTATCATACTGTTTTCAGAAGCCCCCTAGCAAATTGTACCCCATGTCGTGTCTCATCTAGTCTCGTGGGCCACTGAATTGTGGCTCCGTTTATCCGTGGCCACCCGCAGCAAAGCGGAGGACTCCGTGCCGCAGAGAAGGAAGCGGTGCTCACTGCCTTCAGCGCACTGGCCCTTGAGCTAGCCACTTCCAACCCTGACCTCCACCTTCCTGTGACACACAGCTGGATGCCGAGAACCCCGCTCTTGAACTTCAAGCTCAGAAAATTGAACGATGATTTGTTTAAGGTCTCCCAGATAGCTCCTGGGAGGATTGGGGTGGATCCGACTGCCATGGAACCCCCCATAGTCCCAAGGGGAAGGCGTTGGACCTACAGATGTTCGCCAAGTTTTGACTAAAGGAAAACCTTCATCAAACCAGCTGGCTGATTGGAGGAGAAGGCAGGAATATGTATTCCCTGGCTGAGTCTCACCTCGTATTTTAATAAACAGTGTAAAGGAAAGAGAAAACACTTCCTGCTGGCTGCGTGAAGCCTGCCTGTGTGCTGCTGAAATATTGAGTCGGCATTAATTGTGGGCTATCCCTCAGGCACCGGGAAACTGCTGCGAGGGGTAAAAAATTCAGTGGTGCCTCGGTGGTGCTTTCTGCAGGAAGCACCTCCTGCCAGTGGGTAGCCGGGGCTTGCTAATGGTCTCCTCGGGAGCCTCATCAGGGATTTATTTCCAGGTGGAATTAATTTCTCTTTAGAGGGAACAGCCTTAGCTGCCTCTTCCGGAGGGGGGCTGCCAGGGGGAGATCTTGCTAATTTGCTTGCTATGAGGCCATCTTCCCCCCAGACACCTGGGCTGTGCTGGCAAATTGCTTTGGTTTTGGAAGGCGGTTTTGATTCTAATTCAGACAAATTCGATTTATTTTAATTCCATGTGCTGAGAACATGGGCTGTAAGCCTGGTCTTATGCCAGGAACTGGTGGCTCCCGGGGGCCTCAGAAGGATCCCCCCCGTCCGTGCAAAGACTCCCCTGCCAGCAGGAGAACATGCTGCCCAACCAGGGTTGTGTTAGGTCTTTTGCTTTCAAATTTCATGGAAAGAAGTAGATGGTGTCACACTGAGCCGCTGGCCATGGGAAGCCACTCTGGGTCAGAGACAAAGACCAGGGTCCCTGCTGGGTCTGTTCCTGCTGCCCAACTCTCCTCTGGCTTACCCTCATCTATGTGATCTCCCATGAGACTGGACCTCATGTCTGCACTGTGTATTGCTACAGCCCTGGCCGGAAACAGCAAGTACCCATCGAGTGACTGAAGGAGTGAACTGCTCTCGAAGGCTTGTCTGGGAGGGCTGGCCCTTCTCCTACTTCCTTAACCCAGAGGTCTTGCCACTTTATTTTAGAAACCCTAAAAAAGGCCGTGAGGGTGAGTACATGGAGCTGCCCTTTCTCAGGTGGACAGCAGGGTCCAGGAAGCACCCTCCTCCCTGTGCATGTGTGTGCGTGTTCATGTGTGTGCATTGAACACACGTGCATGGGTGTGCATGCATGTGTGCACATATTAGAGGTGTCCCTTCATTAATCATCGAGCCCACATTGTACTGAGGACTGACCTAAGCCCCAGGGTGGTGCTCCCATCACACTCAACGTCCTGTGCTCTGCAGCAGGTACCACAAGCTCTTCCTCTGTGGCTCTCTCACGTGGTATTCCCTCTCTTGGGAATACTGTTGGCTACATACTTCCTGGCCCTCTTTAGGTCAGAGATCAAATGGAATCACCTCTGGGTCCCCCCCATCTGTGGTCACGGCACCTGGGCTCCGTACGGTTCTCGGCTTTCCTCCATTGAACCACTCTGTGTTGTAGTTCCAGCTCCCCTGACTGTCCTCCCCAGTGGACAGTGGGGAGAAAGGGGTCCCAGCAGTGCTTGTTGCCAAATTTTCCAGTGCTGGACCTCACTAGACTTTAAAAAAAAAGATTTCTTTATTTTTATTGGAAAATCAGACATACAAAGAAGAAGAGAGACAGAGAGGAAGATCCTCCATCCACTGATTCACCCCAAGTGGCTGTAAAAGGCCAGAGCTTTGCCAATTCGAAGCCAGGATCCAGGAGCCTCTTCCGAGTCTCCCACATGGAGACCATCCTCAACTGCTTTCCCAGGCCACAAGCAGGGAGCTGGATGGGAATTAGGACCACCAGGACTAGAACCAGCGCCCATAAGGGATGCCAGCATGTGCAAGGAGAGGACTCTAACCACTAGGCTACCACTCCGAGTCCATTAGTACACTCAGTTTAATGACTAAGACAGTACCGAGGGATGAACTGTCCACGCAGTCAGGAATTACAGGTACACACTGTTTACACCCTTCACCGCTGAGCTCTGCAGAGAACCTCCTGGAAATGGTGCCACAAGCACAGACCCATCCCCCGACTCTTCTGTCTCCAATGGGGAAAAGCCCCCTCCCCCAGGGTCTGCAGAGCTTGTGTCACTTACCAGCTGCTGCTCGACCCTGTGGCTTCTTAACCCAGACGCTCGGCTCGAGTCTCTGTCTTCCACATCTTACAGGAAAAGTAGCTGAGGTATAGAGGCCTAACTCTCCTCCATCTTCGTGGTCTGTGCCGTGGCTCCCCGTTGATTGAATCCCAATGGAAGCCAGAAATGCAGGTGGTTTGTGGCTGCAATCCCCAGAGCTCAGCCCACAGGAGCCGGTGCTGGATAGGGCAAGTGACCTGGGACATACCAAAGGTATTTGGCAGAACCAAGAGGTGGCACTGGGGGCAGCCACAGGCTGCTCGAAGTCCCAGCAGCTCCCACCCTGAGCTTCATGGAAGGAGCTGGGTCTATGGAGTCCCTGACACAGCAGGACCTCCTCTCGGGGATTTTCACATGGCCTCTCAGGCGCCGCCAACTCACCCATGAATTATTCACCCTTTAGATTAATATTTGATTTCTAACAAAAGAGCTGGCTTTGAGAGCACTTGGTGCAGAAGGGAACCAGCTAGTGCCCAGGGCTACAGCCCACTCCTTGCCAGTCTGGTTCACCTTTGGCAGTTCAATATTTCAGAGGGTGGCCAGGGGTCCCTGCCACATGTTGTAAATATTTCAGGAGTTGAGGCTGACTGTCAAGATGATGGCTCATTTATGAACGTTGATGGAACCCAACCAGTGAAGGCAGTTCCCGCAGTTAACACAGGAGCAGCTCTGGGAACAACCTACGAAGCCTGAACTTAGAAACCCAGGGTTGAAGGGGCTAGAGGGGCTGGAGAGGCTGGGGTTGCAGCTGTGCCTCTCTGGCTGAGAGAGAGAGTGAGTGCGAGAGAGAGAGAGAGAGAGAGAGAGAGAGAGAGAGAGAGAGAGAGAGACTCTTTAAAAGCTAGTATTTTGAGAAAATTCCCAAAACAACCAGTCCTGAGACAACTGAATGCTACGAGGTGGGGCAGCAAGTGGGAAGGGCAGGTGCTGGGTGGGTGCTGATGGTCTGCCCTGTGGAAGGAGGCAGGTGCTGGGTGGGTGCTGATGGTCTGCCCTGTGGAAGGAGGCAGACTCATGCTCTGTCCCTATTTGGTATCTTTGTGTTTGCTTAGGGTAGTCTCTGCCTTGTATCTCACAACCCAATCTTACTCATCCTTTTAAACAGTGTTTTCCAGCAAGGCTTCCCAATAAGACAATGGACCCAGGACACTTGGCACAGGGCCTGGCACACGGCAAGTATCCAGCTGTTCTCTGGGCTGACAAACATGGGCAATTTTTGGGTTTCGAAACGAATTCTTTCTCTGCCATCTGGCTTTATTTCTTGTTGCATCTCCCCTAGGATCTTAACCAACGAGCCTACAGTTAGAGGCAGGTTCCGAAAATTTCTCAGTTATCATCCCACTGTCATATTTCACGACGGACACAGTAAAACGGGGCAGAAGATGCTACCAGTTTCCCTTTGGTGGCTCAGAGATTCTGATTCCCTCCCATGGATGCTTTCCAAGTACCAAGGTACATACTGTAGACCTGACTCCTCTTGCAGGAGCGTTGGTCACCAGTTTCAACCTGGAAGAAGTAGCCTAACGCAGCCCCACTATTACATCTTGGTGTGAGCCCAAGTGGAGGAGCTGGGATGGCTCTGGGCATAGAAGCAGCCGGCCGCTTCTGTTCCTGCTCCCGGAGGGAGCTCTCCTCCCAGCATGCGCAGAGTCGGAAATCCAGGCAGCCTGCCGGTCACAGAGCGTGGCCCTCAGGTACTGTCTTCCCATCAATTTGATTGCTGAGCACCTTACATGTGTTGGGCACTGTGCTGGGCATAGAGAGCATCAGAGGGGAGTTGGGTGGGCTCTCAAAGCCTGACTGCCCAGGGAAGGGAGCTACTTGCCCCTCAGGAGGCAGAGGGCAAAAGCTGAGGGGTTCTAGGTAGAGCAGGGGTGGTAGGAAATGGGCAGGTCCCATCCCCAAGGGCCCTGCATGCCAAACCACAGGCTCCCACGTGAGTAATGCTTTGGAAGCAGAAACTCCACAGGAGCAGAGTGGCTGCCCTGGGGAACTTGGGTGAAGTGTGACAGGCTAGGGCCTGGGATTGATGGATTCAGGCTGGGCCTGGGAGGTGGGGACCCCCAAGTGTGGGTTCCAGGGCTGAGACGCCCAGGTTCCAATGAGAGTTCTGGCAGGAGTTAAAGCATGAGCCCTGTTAGCTTCAGCTTCTCCATCTCTTTATTGGGGACAATTCCAACTCCCAGCTCACTCCAGGAGGTTGCTGTGAGATCTGTGTGGAGCCATGCCCAACTGACCTGGTGCAGCTGCCCACTGGGGGACCGTGGCTCTTGCTGTTTCTGTTTAACTGTGCCTGTTGAATGATAAGTCCCGGCCCAGGCACTGGGACAAGATTGTGAGCAGACAGTCTTGGCCACAGACCTAATGCCTTCCTGGAGCAGGCATCTGCCAATCACTGGTCATTGACAAGGCTAACCCCCCAGCAGGTGTCACCCCGGCCTCCTGCTCACGTGCACATTAGGGATAAGGAAGCAGGTACCCAGGTGAGCAATACTGGAGACACATAATAGAAACAGTTTAATCCTGGGCCGGGTCTGACCCCAGAGGCCACATACCATGCTGGCACAGGGGGACTGGGGCAGGGGTAGAAGCTAGAGAGCCGGGCCCGGCGCCATGGCCTAGCGGCTAAAGTCCTCACCTTGAATGCCCCAGGATCCCATATGGGCGCTAGTTCTAATCCCAGCAGCTCCACTGCCCAGCCAGCTCCCTGCTTGTGGCCTGGGAAACTACTTGTGGCCTGGGAAAGCAGTCGAGGACCGCCCAAAGCTTTGGGACTCTGTACCCACGTGGGAGACCTGGAAGAGGCTTCTGGTTCCCGGCTTCGGATCGGTGCAGCAGTGGCCGTTGCGGTCACTTGGGGAGTGAATCATTGGACGGAAGATCTTCTTCTCTGTCTCTCTTCCTCTGTATATCTGACTTTGTAATAAAATAAATAAGTCTTTATAAAAAAAAAAGAAGCCAGAGAGCCACCAATGAAGAGCAGGGGCAAGCGGCTTCTTAGGGGGCACACAAGGGCTAAGCTGAGGCCAAGGGTGTTAACATGCCAAGATTGTCCCAACTCACTGTCCCTCATCATGTGACAAAACACAGGCAGTAGTTTTTTTTTTTTTTTTCAAGAAACCAGAAATAAGAGTGAATGTGGGGTGCAGGGCAAGCAAAAGGCCAAGGGGCACCAGGTGAAGGGGCATAGGCAGAGGTCCCGCAGCAGGGCAGCCCTGCCCCAGAGGAGATTCTGTGCTTGGAGTTCCTCTGTGCCCAGTCCTGCCTCCCGGGACTTGGAGGCTAAATGTGGAGCTGGGTCCTCCAGGAGCATTCTTGGTCTTCCTCTGCAGTGAATTCTGCTGAGGTGGAATTGGCAGCCTGTGGTCTTGGCACCAGCCCCTCATGCTTCCTTCAACTGGTCAAACCTCGGAGGCAGTTCCTTTGGTCCCCGGCCATTGTGGTGCCCAGCAGCATCGGGCTGTCTCAGCTTGGAAGGTAGCAACTCTGACGCTGCTACCAAGAGGGCATTCCATGAACTCTGCAGTCTCCCATCCATGCCAGGGTGTGGGCTTCTGCTTCAAGTCCTCTGGACTCTTGGCAGCTGCTGGGCAGAAGACGGCTCTTGTGTTTTCTCAGTCCCTGGTGTTGGCAGTCAACTCTGCAAAGCTGTGGTCCATGGCATCCCCCTCCCATTGGGTCCTCCTGGGAAGGACCAGAGAGTGACTCTGCCTGGCTCTCCCTCTAGCCTCATGAGTCGTGGCAAGTATGTCCCTCTAGCATGTGTCTTGGCAAGCACGCATTTTGTGGGAAGCACGTATCTTGACTTCTCCCAGCACAGCTTTCTTTGTTCTTGTGTGTGAATTATTGGCAGCTCAACCCTCTTCCTGGGCATGCCAGTCCTCAGCCCGTCCCACCTCCACTCTGCAGGAGACCCTGACACACCTGAGTCATCTCCTGGAGGGGGTCCCACTTTGGAAGTGTTACTGCTCTCCAGGACTGGCAGATCAGCCTGCTCCCTAATCCCTTCCTGAGAAACTCTCCCTATAAAACTCTCTCCCCAAATACCATGATGGATCCAAGGTGCCCTCAAGGTGAGCCAGAGACCACATTAACTTTCCCCTTGACACATAGGGCCTGCTGCTTTGAGGTCCCAGAAAAAAAATGGGCAGACATACCCTGCATTGACTCTGGGTGGCTGTTGAGGGGGGGGGTCAGTTGGAAATGGGGCGAGGCAGGGAAGCGTAGTGCTATAGCGTAGCTGGTAAAACCATCAACTGGGACACCAGCATCCCATATGGGCATTCATGTTGGCATGAATGTGTCCCACCTGTTCCACTTCCAATCCAGCTCCCTGCAGCTGGGAAAGCAGCAGAGGATGGACCAACTGCTTAAGTGCCTTCCACCCACATGGGAGACCCAGATGAAGCTCCTGACTCCCAGCTTCAGCTTGGCTCAGCCCTGGCTACTGTGGCCATTTAGGAAGTGAACCAATAGATGAAAGATATCTCTCTCTCTCTCTTTCTCTTCTCCCTTTCCATAATTCAGACTTCAAATAGATGAGTAAATTTTTTTTAAGTAGGAAACAGAGAGTGGCCTTGAGAAAGAGAGAAAGGCCCTGAGTGGGTGCCCAGGGCCACCCAGGGCTCAGGGTGTACTCCACACCAAGGGACAGTGAGCACAGCCATGGACTGTGATTCACTCTTCTTGGTAATTCTCACCTGAACACTCACTTCCCATGGCAAACCTGTCTAACAGGTTCTCTCACTGCTACCCTCACCTCACAAGGAACAGGCCAGACACAATGCAGTTGAGTAACTCACCGAAGTTGTCTGGTTAGGAAGTAATTCAGGCAGGACTTGAGCCTGACATTGAACTCAAGAATTTTGTCCTGGATCATGGTACCATATTGCTAAGTCATGGCTTCGTCCCCCTGCCCCTTGGTCTCAGTTCTCTTTGCCATGTACAGGACTGTGGACCTTGTCAAGCCAGGACAGAGTTGTGATACAGACTGTGACCAAGATGTGGCATCCCAGCCCAGAGATGGACATCTGGAGGTATTGACACAAACCTGGGCTTTGGGACAAATGTGGTTCATTATGTACCCAGAAGCTGACATCCCGGACTGACCAAGCCAGTGTCGGCTCTCTGTTTAGACAAGGATCCCAGGGCACAAGACCCAAGGCCAGCTGTCAATACAGAACACAAATACATCATGTCACTGCGCAGGCAAGAGTGGCACACTTCCAAGTGAGTTTGGGAAAACAGTTCCATCTTCTGCCCACCAGCTGCCAACCATGTCCTCTGTGAAGGTGGCCTCCTGCAGCCCACAGCAGCCTGACAGGTACCTGCCACTGGCCATGGTTATCAGCAGGGAGGCAGGTGCTTCCTCTCTGGCTGTGCCTCAGGATTAGCTTCTGTCTCTGCCTGAGCCTGTTTCCCTTGGCTGTAGAATCCGTGGGGTGATAGCACATACCCAGTGCATCCTAGCCTGACAATCTGTTCATTCCTGCATCCATGTACATGGACAGGTGGACTCTGATGCTGGGCTAGGGGGTGAGGGGAGGGGTACACAGGCCACCAACCAAAAATGGCAACCAGTTGTGTCAAATAGAGGAGGGTAGAGTTTGGATACTCAGGAACTCCCTCTCCACAGGTGCCTGCTTTTCCTGTTACACAAACATATGGCATAGAAGGAACAATTTCTGAGCATTTCTCCTAAGCAGGGTTCTCTTGATTGCCAGGGATATAATGTGAATTTTATTATTGCTGTGTTCCCCGGATGGAGCAGGAAGTGATATACATGGGCCCCAGCTCCTTTTTGTCTTACTGACGGCAGGCTTCACAGTGTCCCACCCACTTCCTCCCCAGCCAGGAAGTGAATAAAGCAATGGAGACAGGTAGGTAAGCAAAGGCGCCCTGGGACCCTGCCTGGGTGAGCATCCCAACTCTCCTACTGTTTAGGTTGGTGCCCCTTTAGCACATTTGCTAAAGTCTCAGAGCCTCCGTATTGTCTTTGGTAAAGTGTGTTTGTGATGTCAGAACCTATTGACCATCCAGCTGATCCTGGCATGATGACGATGATGATGATGTTTGCTGCTGTCTCACAGCTTTGTCATTCAAGGGACTGGCACTCTTCTTAATCTTTACTTTTAATTACCTTGGCTTGGATCAGGTGATTAACCATGGACCATGCAATTCTGGTCATATGGGAGGTTATTTTGATTAACTTCCCTTTCAGCTAATCGGAAGCAGGGTTGCAGAGAGAATGAATCAGGACAAGGTGGCAGCTCTTGTTGACATCACCTTAAATAGCGGGAGAACCCCAAAGAAGGGAGTCCTGTCTGAACAAGCAAGAGGACAAGGGACACAGAGCATACAGGAGCAGATTCTTCTGCTGGTCAGAACCTTGACAAGGTGCTGTTCGTGTTCACAGGGTCCCACGTCTTTGCCAAAGCAAAGTATTTTCACAAACACTTCTGATTAAAACGCTGTCTCTTTCCAATGCAGTTTTGCTTCCATCCCACATTTCTTGGTGTCAAGTGACATTGGAGTGTCTTTGAGCATTTCTGGTGTCTGACTAAAGGGATCTCAAGCTAGAGACATATTTATTTGTTTGCAGTTTTGTGAAATAAATTCATGTCATTCACAGTTACTCTCACAGATGGTTAAGCTCCTGCTGGTTCTCCCAGTGCAGGCAGTGCTTCCAGGAAAATCTCCACTTGCTGAGCTGACTCAACTGGTACGTGACCCAAAACGCAAGCCCGGACTCGGCTTCTCCACATGAACATTATCAACGGCAGCCAGCACCAGAAGCCAGCTAGTGTGGCTAATGGAAGAGAAGCCAGGTTGAATCACACAAAGAAAATGTGGAAACTTTCTGATTCTTTCAGCTTCTAGACTCTTACTGTTGGATGATGATGTTGAACACACACATGGCAACTTGGATTTGTCTTAGAAGAATACTAGATGTAGTGAGATCTGTACCTTACAAAACTGTTTAAACCTTATCTTACAGGTGACAGACATTACAAAGATCCTAGCAAATATTTTTGGAATCTCAGAAGATGAAAACAAGATGCAAAAACTTCACTTGACATGTGGGCATGTTGGGTGGCATTCTAAATATACATTTCTCTGATGATTAATGTTTTGCTTTGATGGTTGGTCAGCTGCAGGGCCTCCTCATGTAGCGTCTATTGGAGTCTCTTGCTTATTATAAAAAACTGGACTGTATTACAAGCCCTTTGCCAAATCTATTGTGAATATGTTCTTCCAGCTCATGCCTTAATTATTCATTTTCCAATAAAGCCTTCTGATGACTAGTTGTAAGTTTAATGAAGTCTAATTTATCAATTTGTTGTTTCATAATCAGTGTTATCTGCAGCCTCCCTTGGAGCTTTTCCCATATCCCAATGTTGAGTAGGTATTCCCTTATGCTTTCTTAGGGGGACTTCTACTTTCAGCTTTTGCCTTGGTCACTGGCCCACTCTGCAATGTGAGATGGAGGCCGAGGTTCGGTTTGTTCTCATGGAGCACTGCTTGTTAGGCTTGCAACGAAGTCTTGTCAAATTTCTTGGCCTTGTAGCTTTCTGAACTTTCTGTTCTCTCCCCATGGGTCCGTATGTCTCTACGAAAACCTCGACATCTTGGGCATCGTAGCTTTAACATGCATTTTGAAATTAAGAGGTATAAATCCTCAGACTTACTCTTTTTAAAAACTGCTTTGGCTGTTATATTTCCTTTTACATTTCATGCACAGTTTGGAATCAGCTTGTCAGTTACAGCCCAAAAGGCAGCTGGCATTTCATAGGGATCATATTAATCACATTGAACAAATTTAGGGAAAATGGGAATTGTTAAGTCTTTCAATCTGTGAATATGAAATAGTGCCCATTCATTTACATATGTTGAAGGATTTCTTGGTCAAGTTCTATGACTTTCATGCACAGATCTTGGACATATTTTTAAGACATATTCTTAATTGCTTCTTATCTTTTATACTGGCATTTTGTTCTAAATTTTGAGGTGAAGGGAAGCATTTTTTAATCCTTTAGCACATTGAAAAAGTTCTAGCCTTTTCTTTCCAAGATTTTTTGGTCAAAAGTACTTTGTGGGTCCATGGAAACTGTTGCACCTACCAGTGAGAGCTGGGACTAGGGCAGGCTGGGCTGAGCCAGATTGTAGTAACTGCCAGGAAATGCCAAGACTGGGGGCAGGCCATCTCAAACTGGGTTGTAGCATCTGCTGGCATTCAGAAGACTGGGTTGGGAGTGGGTTAGTGGGGAACTTGAGGGGCTCCCTTGCTGGGCTGCTGCACCCACTGGTGAGCACGAGATCCAGAATGGGTGCAGGCCAGCTGGGCTAGGCTGCAGCACTAGCTGGCAAATGTCAGTCTGGGTGTGAGCCATGTCATTCTGGACCACACTATTCCCTGGCAGACACAAGATTTGGGGTTGGTAGCTTGCCTGGTAGAGGAACTACAGGCACTCCCCAGTACCCCAGACAAGATTTGTTGGGCCACAGTGGAAAAATCACAGGATATGTGGTCCAACCTTGGAGTGCAAGTATCAAGACTGGGCTTCCTTTGCAGGTGATGCCTGTGCAATGAACAGCAGGCCCAGATACACACAGCTGAAAAGCAGCTCGTCTAGGCCAGCAGGGGACATTGACTACCTCATGAGTGGATGGAAAGTAGAATATGTTAGCCCACTTTCCTGGCCAAGCTTTGCACTATGTTCCTGGGTCTGCAGATGCACTAAGCTGGATTTTATCAACCAAAGTCCTTAAAAAGATTATCTCAACCATGGTGTGATGAAACCAACAACTTCTTAGAACTACTAAATTCACTCAAATAACATCCTCGACACACCCTTTCTCACTCAGGGTTCTAAGGTGTCCCTCTCTCAGGGTGCTGATGTAGTTTGACAGCAAGGAATGACCTCCCACCCCTCCTCTGTAGATACAGGAGAAGAAAAAGAATTGGGATATTTGTCCCACATATCTACCTGCATGCATGACCCTCCTCACCCTAATCAGAGGCCCACATGGGTAGGTAGCCATCTCAACTGTGTAGACAATATTAAAAAGAAAATATAAAATTAAAAAAAAAACATGTGGGCTCAGAAATACCAAGGCTGTAGCCCAAGACCCATGTCCGGTATGCACACAGGCCTCCTGGTTCTGAATCTCATCCCCGTTCCTGTTGACTTCCCAGCCCACAGCAAAAGGGGCATGTGTCCTGGATAAGGCAGGAGACAGGGATTTTCAGCACTCACAGGCAGTGAAACTGCCCACACCCATAGGTGATGTGTGGAACTTTCCACAGATTTTTCTGGAAGAAATTGTGATAGAAAGAACTGCAGGACAGCTGCAGCAGCCACGCCAGCGTCAACCCCCAAAGCAACCCTTGGAACTGAGTCACACGGAGGCAGGCTCAGAACTTCAGAGCCCAAAACTCGCCAGTGGGCTTCAGATCTGAAAACACCAAAGTGGACTCTCTGAACCGAAATGAAATATTATCAAAAGGAGGAACATGGCTGACTTCAATCAGGTAATGTCCTCAACAGGCTGGGACCACAGCCAGACAGAGGCAAGGTGATGATAATCATATGGCATGGTGAGTGGCTTGGGATCTGTTTTCAGAACTATAGCGAGAAGTGGACTGGGGGATGACCCAGGAGTTAGGTGAACTAACCACACATGATTGTCCATGGTAGCCCCAACAGTTAGTTCTGGAACATGCAGGCTTGTGAGTAAGTGTCTGGGCCACGTGCTCCTGGCTGGGCATCGCAGGGAGTCAGGGCAGCTTTGATTTGCGGGTGGTGCGCAGTGGCTCACTCTGCATCTGTGGCCTTTTGTGGTAGAAGTCACTCAAGGACTCCTGTGATACTTTGTTCTGTGATGCACACACCTGTTCTCCCATGGATTCTGCAGGGAGCTACACACAGTCTCACTGAACCAGCTTGGCTAGCACCTGGTCATGAATGGGTAAACCCAGTTACAAACAAGGGAAAGGATCTGTCCAACAACCCATGTCCTGGTGCCCAGGTGGTCACTCTGGGCACCCCCACTTGCCATTGGAGGTACTACCATGAGACCCTGCCTCAGGATGACCAGCCAGAGCCTGAGCAGAGGCCTGAGGCTGGGGAGTATTAACACACATCAGGATGGTCCCGACCACTAGTTTATACCCATTGGCAGTCATCTTGGAAGAATCCCACCTGAGATCACTCTAGGGGAGACATGGGGAAGCCAGGCTAGTGCCTGGGGTGTTTGAAAGAGTAGGGCTGAGGAGGTGAGGACTGAGGAGGTCACAGCAAGACAGAACCTAGGCAGAACCTTCAGGTCCAGCAGAGATGCCGGTGATGATGCCAGGACAGCCACAAGGACAGAACCCCAAGCACAGTCATGGACAGGGCAGCCCAACAGACTTACTGATAGAGGTGCCACGGACAGTGTCTGGGAGCAGTGTCATGACACGCCACTTGTTTTACGTACAATATTCTACTGCATTTGCCATTTACTGGGCGATGTTGGAGTGCCTGTTCAAGGCTACCACATAGGATGTGGTTGAAGCCCTAAGAAACAGGCCTGTGGCAATGCTGTCCAATGTTAGATGTCAAGGCACAGGGACAGTGAGCTGGAGGGTGCCCACCAAAAGGCAAGGAGATTTTAAAATCACCAGAAGCCCACCTAGTCTGTATTTTATACATTTAAAAACTAACCATGATGGCTTCTGGGTGGTGTGGTTTGGAGATGGTCTTAATTGTAAAAACCACCCAGAACTCAAAACAAGTACAATTCTTTTTCAATGGCAGCTGAGTGACTAAAGAGTGGCTCAGCTCATCATGCCTCACTCCCCAACGCTCCTCTAGCAGCTACTGTGACGACACAGACGAGGTAAGCTGCTGACACAGCCAGTAGCATGCCTGGTCCTGCCCTGCCAGGAGGCTGAGCTTTCTGAGTTGCTCTTTTAGGGGAGAGAGGTGACACATGTCAATCCAGCCGCACTTCCTGTAGCAGCTTTATTGTGACTGAGCGCTCACAGGATGAGTGGGAATCTAGCCTCGGCTGGGTATAGGGCAGACGGCTCATGGAGAGGGGATGCTGGTCTCTGGCTGTGTGACCTTGGCCCAGTCAAGTTGCCTTTTGGAGTCTTTTTCCCCTCTTGGAAAACGAGGATGAGCATGCACAGTCCACAGGACTCTCTGCATCCCAACAGGTAAGTGGCAGGTGCTGAGTAACATTCACAGTCCAGTTAAACCACCCCTGGTGATGATCACACGCCCGAGTGGAGAGCTGGTTGGAGTCCTGGCTTGCCCACTTGCAATGCCTGGGAAGCAGTGGAGGGTGGCCAAAGTACCTGGTTTCCTGGCACGCCTGGGGGAGCCCTGGATGAAGAATCTGGAAGCTATCCTTTTCTCTCTCCCCTCACCCTGTTGCTCTATCTTCCACACGCATATCCATGCCCTGGTGTAGTTTTGAGTCTAGCTACCATGATCAAGGCTGGGCTTGGGCTCACTTAGGCATTTAAAATCAAAGCCGTCGGTAGTCTCCCCACACAGTCCCTCACCGTGGCCTCCGATGCAGGGAAGCCATGAGCTGGCCCCGTGCAAGCGTGTTTGTGGCCTCTGCTGCATATCCCAGCAGCACAGAAGTGCGGTGCTGCCTGGCAAACTTGTATTTGCAGGCCATGGGTTAGGAAGCCCAGAAGCTCCATCTGGGGAGCTGTTCCAGAGACCACAGAGGCAATTTATCCCCTCCATAAATTTCCAATTAGTATCCTTGAAAACTCACCTAGGCTCCTATGGTCCAAATGCAACAGAAGCTCATGAAATAGAATTCTTTTCAATTTTTTTCCCTTTAACTAAATACATCCAGGCAAATGGCACTAATGCTTTTTAAATGCCCCAACATTGGAGAAAAGGACAGACACAGATAGTTTGTTCCATTGCACCTTTATTGTTTCCTCTGTCCAGAATTTTCATACAGTTTCCCAGAATCACACATCAAATCACCCCCTAATGGTTCACCGTATGCCTGCCCAGCCTCCTCTCGGCTCGCACCCTTATGCACAGGACATTCCATCAGTGTCCAGGTAAGTTCCCAGGGTCACTGGTCCTCCTGGGAGTGTGGGGTGGGGAGGTGTGCCGAGCTCGGCAGCAGGCTCAGCTTCATGCCCTGGCACTTCATGCCCTTCCCCACCCCTTACTTCCTCCTCTCCTGCCCCCCCATCACTGGCTGAAGCCCTCCACCATCCTGGCCCCAGCAAGGGGCCTTGTGATCTCAGGAGGCTGTTCTGACTTCTCTCTGCACCCCCCTGTCATTCACAAGGTGGGGACAAAGACTCCTCTCTCGTGGGGGTTACTTAGGATTCAAGTGAGTTCAAGAATGCCAAGTGCCTGGCACATGGAGTGCCCTAAATATGCCATGGCATCCTTCCTTTTGGCAGGGAAGGGAAGGCGTCTCATGAATCAGGGTCAGAGCCCAATGCTCAGGGGCGCTGGCGTTCAACAGAGCCCAGGACATGGGACGTCAGACATCGGGGCCCAATGCTCAGGGGTGCTGGCGTTCCAAGGGAGCCTGGTCCCCAAGCACAGCCCAGACGCCACAGAATGGGGGTGAGAAGGGGCTGGAGGCAAACACAGCCTCAGCTGGGTCTAACCAGGTGGACAGCATCCCTCCCACCCACAGGCCAGGCTAGCTCTGGTGGCAGGGACCCTGTCAGGGGACGGCCCATTTCAGGAGAAGGGGGCCAATTTGCATTTATTCAATTGTTTCTGCCAGGGAGCTTTGTGAAAACCAGGAGCTTCACAAAGAGTAGCCATCCTTTAGGGTGGGCAGTTATCAAATCCCCTTCTAGTACCCTTGGCAAGCCACCTGCCCCAGCCCCGGCCTCACTGCAAGCTCACACAGAGGGCAGGGAGTGTCTTGGTCACTCATAGCCCCACTGACTTTGGAACAGGAGCCCCAGGGGTTTGCCAGGCAAGGAATTGTGCACCTGAGGCTGGGTCTGTTGCTTTCATCTCCCCACCACTCACGGTACACTGCCATTAAAATCCAAGAAGGCTGCCAGGACGGAGTTGAAGATTTTCCCGGTAGCTGTGGATCTGCGAAGACAACCACGCTCGTCTTCCTCCGAGGGAGTCCGTGCCGTGTTTGCAAGCTGATCTGCCGCTCAGCCTTCCTGCACGCATAATTCTCAGGAGGGATGGGGCGGGGGCGAGCAGAGGGGGACATGCCCACAATCATCTCACATCTCCAGTGAAACAACAAAAAGCCGCTCAGTGGGCAGTCTTAAAGCATGCACCAACCAAGACCATGGCTGGTATTATGGAAAAATGTCCTCTGAGGAAAGGAGAAAGAGAGGAAGAGAGAGAGAATTCAGGATGAGACAAGAGATAGAATGACTGGGCAACTGAATATCTGCAAAGGTACAAAGCAGATTAAACCAAGGACGCTAGCTCTGTGGTTCTGGGAGGATCTCTCGGGATATTTGGCTCATGCTAAAAAATAGAGCACATTTATTAAAAATATAGATTTATAAACCTTGATATGAACAGATACACACGTCAAGCCAATGGAAAAAAAGAAAAATAAGTTATCTTTCTGGTATCAAAGAGTGAGATGCTTTTGACAAATGGGATGCCAGTCGAAGGGCTGCCCCTGTGGCTCTCCACCAGTATGGCTGGTGGAGCTGGGGGTGGGGCACTCGGCCGGGGAGACGCACGCCACTGGGTTACACCTGCCCAGCTCCTTGTTTCGAATGTGTCAGGGGGAAGGAGGTGCCAGTAAGTGGTCCGGGATGATGCGTGCCTGCAGCCCTCGGCTCGCCATCGGTGCCAGAGGCTGGCGGTGCCCCTCCACGCCTTCCTCCCGGCCTGCCGCTGGAGATGCGGAGTTCCTCGCTGTGTGCATGAGTTTGATTGGATTCATTGTGCTTTAGTGTCTGCTCCTTGCAGCAGAACTGGTTGGTTGGTCGGGACTTTTGTATAAAGTCCAGCAGGTGGCGTGCGTGGGGATCACACCTTTTTGCTGTTGCCCTGGCAGCTCACAGACGTGGCCACCCATGGGGCTGCTATCCGGGGACCATCCCTAGGCCACCAGGGCCCCCTTCAAAGAGTGGTGTATATGTAGACGAATATGATGACGATTAGGTTCAAGATGGTCCCAATGATGCCCAGCATGGCCAGGACACTCTCTTCCTTACTCTCCTTCTCTTGGCCTCCCCTGTCTTCGTCATTGCCACCTGTGATGACCATCTTGGTTGCAAATGTCTTTATCTTCCTCACCGGGCTAACCTGAAAATGGAGAGAGGCAGCAGGAGAAAGATTAGCATTTGTTACATGGTTTCTGTGTGGCCAGGAAGGGCTGCTGACAAGTGCACGCCAGGGGACTGTATGCTATCCAGTCTCAGGACACACTGCTCTCACTTTGGAGGGCAACAGAATCTGGTGGCTGGACTTCAGGGATGCTGTGACATTGGAATAAAGACATCTCCCATTTGGGTGCCCCCAGAGGGGTGAGCAGGTGGGTCTGCGGTGATGGAGCTATGTAATGGGGCAGCACGCAGCAGCAGCAGCAATGCATGATGGTGTCCCATGACGACACCAAGCCCAGGCCCTTGGCGCAGAGGAAAACATACATGGCACAACGCTGTGCATGCCTGGCTCAATTCAGTCAGGCTTGGGGCTGCTGTGGAGGGGCCAGGAAAGGCCTGTCTACCCATTACTAACCCCAGCCCTACGGAAACATCACTGGTGTGTGTGCATGGTGGCAGCAGCCATCTCCTGGCTGCCATGTGACACAGACCAAAGCTGCCACAGTCTGGACAGCCAGGGGACTTGCCACACTCCAGGGATATGCTGGGGAATTTTGTGCATTGCCCTGGTCAATGCTGTTCTAGGGTGCCAAGAGGGTGCTTCAGGATGCAATGCCTGTGCAAGTGGCAGACTCGGTGGAGCTGACTGCTGAGGCAGCACGGGTAGAAACTGTCTGATTCGTGGAGAGCAAGACCTCAGCAGAAAGGCCGCAACAGCCGGTTGATGCCTCCTGCCTGACTGCTTTCCAGCGGGAACCCCGCTCTTTTCCTGTCTTTGTACTCAAACTGTCAGCTTCTGTCGGGTCCTCCCAGGACTGCAAGAACCTAGGTTACTATCCATCCCAGCTCTCCTGCTGGTGGACTCCCACTGCAAGGACCCAGGCCTTGCTGGTCTCCATCATCGCGGCATCAACTGCTCACAATGGACCTAGCTCTGCAGAATGGATGCACCCATCAGGAGGATATGCCAGAGCAAATTCCCACGATTTCTATCAGGATCATAGACAGGAGAAGGATGTGGCTGAAAAATAAAGAACTGTACACTCCTCTGCAGCCTCAAGGGCGGGGCTAGGCCTCGACAGATGGAAGAGAGACACGAGGAATGAGTGCAGAGCGTATGTACCAAGGAACACACGAACAGCCTCCGACTTTGGCTAAGAGAAGGCTCCAATCCTACAGCTCGGTCAGGCTGCGCCCATGTTCTCAGCCCTTCCTCTCCCCTGCCCTCACATGCCCATCTTACAAAAGCACATGGACAATGCATGTTCTGGATAAACTCTGCACATATTTCAAAGTTTGGGACACCCAAATAAACCGATCCTTCAGTGAATTCCCTTTCCACAGAAGTCCTCTGGTATGGTGGGCAGGCAGGAAAGTGTACTTTACACAGCTTAACACATGCTTGAACCTGGAGAGCCATGGAGAAGCAGAGCCTGCCAGCACCCCTGGGACTGCCCACAGGGCCCTATTAGCCTCTCCCCTCTGCCCTTCCTTCTGAAAACCACAATAAGACTTCTAACACCATAGATAGGTTTTGCCTGCTTTGGAATGGAAATAAATGGAATCCCACAGTATGGGGTCTTCCAAGGCTCATTTCTTTGCCCCAACCATGTCTGTGAGATCCATGGAGGTTGCTTTGAGTCACTGGAGCCCATTTGTTCACTTGGCAACAGTTTTCCATTACACCAACACACAAACACACAATGTCCACTTCCAGTCTACTGCCTCCAAATGCCATACTTTTATTTAAAAAAAGGTTCTTTATGTTGAAAGGTATAGAAACAGGCAGGCAGAGATTGTCCATCCACAGATTTAGTCCCCCATGCCTATCAGAGCCAGGACTGGGCCAGACTGAAGTCACGCCACTGAAACTAAATCTGGGTGTCCCATGTGAGTGGTAGGGTCGCAGGCACTGGGCTATCAGCTGCTGTCCCCCAGGGTGCACAGTAGCAGGAAGTTGAGCCAGAACTTGAACCCAGGTACTCAGATATGTTCCCAGCAGTATGTTAACTACTGTAGCACATACATGCCTTACAGCATATTCTACAGTTGTTGGGCACGTGGGAGGCTTGGCATTTGGGGCAGCGGTCCCGGTACTGCTGGGAACACCCCTGCCCACACCGGCTGGACACACATGGACCTTTCCCTGGTGTTTGATGTGAAATGCTCACACCTGCTCATCTTTGCTCACCTCTCTCACACTTGCTTCCTCACAACCCTTGCCATCCTTGACTCTCCCATCTCTTTTTTGGGTGCATTTCAAAGAAAGTTAGAGGAAATATACTTTTCCCCCTTGAATAGTGCTGCATGCATATTTAAACTAGACTTCAATATTTATTCATGGATTTTTTCAATGTAAAATGCGTATGCGTATGGGTGAAACACTGTAGTGCCTGCATGCACTGAGATTTGGGAGTGTATGTGCATGGCGTTGGCAGGTTCCTCTGGGCAGCTTTTCGATGTAGCTGTGCGTGTTTGCTTGCTTGTAAGGGCTGTGTGGACACTTCACCACCCAGCCTTGGCACAAAGTCATGGGTAAGCGCAAGTTCCTTAGAAGCCTCCCTGCTTCTTGACTGCCCCGAGGGAAGGCAGGCACCCATGCAGGGAGTGTCCCTTACCTTATGTCAGTCTGCTTAGCCAGATCCCGAGTCCTGACCAGGGGAGCCGTGAGGCCCCTCTCCAACCTCAGGGCCCGGCATGAAGCATCTGGGCTGAATGAACGAATGGATACTGTGGAGGGAGTGCAGGGCAGGGGAGAGGAGACATGACCAAGGTCAGCCCGAAGAGATGCCATTAATGCTGCCCTTCAGTTACACATGATGACAAAGACAACCACTTAATCAGGAACGCAGGGGCTGTGTCAAGCACTCCATGAGCACCACCCACACATCTTCCACCCATTCATCCACCTACCCATCCTCCACATACCCACTCATCTACTTGCTCGTCAAATATTAATACTTATTACATGCCAGAACCTATGCTAGTGTATTGGGTCCTACAATCAGCAGACAAAACAGACAAAAATAAGTATTACTCATATTTTCAGAATAGTTACAAAACACCTGCAATGTGCAGGACACTGTTCTAGTCACTCCATGTAAGAAAAGAGCTACAAATACATGTGTACCTGCCCGTTAATACCAGACACTTTTAAGATGGGCTGCATGGAGTAGGAGAGAAGGGCAGATGGCAAGGGGGTGGGCGGCAGGGACAAGGAGACAGTGCCACTTCTCCATCTAGCTTTCGGTCCAAAACTGACTTAGAGGCAGCCCCTTCTCTCACACACACAAGCTGTGCACACCCATATATACACACTAAACTCAACCACGACATATGTGAATCACAAAACAGAATGTAAACATTAATAAGATCAAATTATCATAAATACGGAGCATTCCCATCCCGCAGAGGGTGGGAAAGAAGAGAGACGGTGCCTTGGCTGCCTGCAGGCTGAGGCCACAGAGACCCTGCCCATGAACACCACTACCGACTCTGAGCTAGTACAAACCTTTCTCACACGGCTGTGGGTGAGTCGATCTGAAATGACTTCAGAGTGTTCTAGAATTAAGTTGTTACATTTTAGCTAACGGGTGCTTGCTTTCTCTTCAGAAAGGGGAGAAGGAAAGGGCCTTGTGCTGCTGGCATGGGAGTGGGGGTGATCAGCCTAGGAGTCAGCGCTCCCTCCAGGAGGGTACAGGACCCAAAAGGACGCACAGGACCCACAGGACATGTATACCTGTGCCTAAGCATATCTGCACCGCCATGCCTCGCTTAACGATATGGATGCTCTGAGAATCACTTGGCTAGGCAATTTGTTTGCTGTGTGAACATCACAGAATGTAGCCACACATGCTCAGCAGGCTATAGCATCTCACGGCCACACAATCTCACCTGGGCGCTGTTTTCACCCAAGCAGTGCGGGACTATCGTTGTCAGTCCTGTCCCTGGGGAGGCCTTCAGGATCGATAGCTCAGTAGGAGTGGGCACACCTGATGCCCACTTACATCTCTATGCCCGATTCTCCAATGAAAGGAACCAGGGCTCCTTGAGGAAGGGAAAATACAAAATGCACTCTTAAACACAACTAAGAAAGTAGTGAGGGGAAGACAGGAGTGGAGAGATAGGCTGTAAGCACAAAAGCTTCAAGGAACCGGACGCAGCAACTAAGTTGTTGCTAAGGCTGCTGCGTCCAGTATTCAAGATCCGGGGCCTGTGCTGGGCCCCACTTATGGAGCTGCAGAAGCCGAAAGCCCTCCGGTTGGGCACATGGGCTAAAGAGTTTTGCATGGGAATCTGAGCAACACAGGGCCAGGCAGAAGGGGTCTGTCCCTGGTTAGGGGCCACCCAGCATAGAAAGGAGCCTCTAGAACATCGTGCCCAGCATTCCTAGCCAGGGCTGCAGCCCTGAGAGGAGGCGGCAGGGGGCTCAGCCTCTACATCCCTGTGGCCATTCTACACAACCTGCCCACCCCAGTCCCCAGGACTTGAGGGCTGAAGCAGCTCCACTTCAAGGTGTTGCATTCCAACTGGGACCTGCTGGATCGCCCCAGACCTGGGTCCCTGACTTTGGTACCTGCTCCTCCATTGGCTGGAGGAGAAACTCAGGACAGCTGGTAGACCACATGCAGCACTGAATGAGCAGGTGCAGATGGGAGGAGCATCATGAGGGCAAAGGTCAAAGAGGAACGAACAAACTGACCACAGAGGAGACTGGATGTAGTCCATGAGCAGGAGCCGAGACACACACTACAGCTGAGTTAAATCCTACGACTCAGTGTGTTCCTAACTATAATACAAACTTAAATAGACTAGGAAAGGCAGTGACCAGAGAACAAGATAAAGCTCCTGTGAGTGCCAACAGGTTTTTACAAAAATCACAAAGGGCCCAGCATGGGGGCACAGTAACTAATCCTCTGCCCGCTTTACCAGCATCCCTTATGAGCGCCACTTCAAGACCCAGCTGTGCCACTTCTGATCCACCTCCTTGCTGTTGGCCTGGGAGGCCAGTGGAGACTGGCCCAGGTCCTTGGGCCTACTCCTAGACCCATGTGGAAGGACCAGGAGGAGGCTCCTGGCTCCTGACTTCAGATGTGGCCATTTGGGGAGCGAGCCAGTGGATGGAGGATCTCGTCTCTGTTTCTCCTTCTCTGTAACTCCGCCTTTCAAAAACAAATAACATATTCCAAAAAAAAAGTAACAACAAAGATACCATAGAAGGGGAAAAAAAATGAAATCAGTGAAGTTCAGGATAAAGAGCAAAAAGGCCAAAAAATGAGGAAATGCAGGGGAGATGTACACAGAAGAGGACAGACCTACCCTGCAAGGCTGGGGAGTCCAAAGAAACCTGCGGAAGGGACGTGCGGGTTTACGGCGGCCAATGCACTGGCTGACAGCACATGGCTTTTCCAATGCAGAGGGTACACTGGGCACCCACAGAAACACATGGATGAAGACCCAGAAGGGGGCCATCTATGTAATCTATGAATGCCAGGGATGGAAAATGCTTAAAGCTTCCCAGAAAGCAAAGTGAGAAATGGAAAATCTTCCACAGAGCATCAGGAATCCGACTCAGCAGCAGCAAGGAAAGCGTCCTGCGAGTTCTGTGCCTCCTATCCTGGGAGTTCTAACGGGAACAATTTTGAACCTAGAACTCCACTTCCAGTGAGGAATTCTGAGAGCAGGAATTCTCCCAGTTTGCTTCCTGTGTACCTCTGCTTAGGAAGTGAGCTGAGCCGTGGGTGGCTCTGAGCCACAGAAGCCATGAAGGCAGCCTGGGGCAGCTGCCAGAGGAACTGGGCTGCTGGGGAGAGAAGACCGCACGTTTCAGAAAAGAGATAGCTTTCCAGGGCAAAAACTGCTGGGAGGGGCTCAGTAGAGCAGGTGCAAAGGAAAAAAGAAATTCCAGGGAAAAAATCCTGCACAGCAGTTCATCCAAAGAGGAAGCCAACAATGAGGCTGATGCTGTAGTGCAGCAAGTTAAGCCCCAATTTTAGTACCAGGGCATATCTCAGCTGCTCCACTCCTGCTCCAGCTCCCTGCAAAAGGTCTGGGAAAAGCAGCAAGGATAGCCCAAAGCCCTAGCCATGACAACTCCTGGCACTGGCTGGCCCACAGCCCTAGCCATGACAACTCCTGGCGCTGGCTGGCCCACAGCCCTAGCCATGGCAACTCCTGGCGCTGGCTGGCCCACAGCCCTAGCCATGGCAGCTCCTGGCGCTGGCTGGCCCACAGCCCTAGCCATGGCAGCTCCTGGCGCTAGCTGGCCCACAGCCCTAGCCATGGCAACTCCTGGCGCTGGCTGGCCCACAGCCCTAGCCATGGCAGCTCCTGGCGCTGGCTGGCCCACAGCCCTAGCCATGGCAACTCCTGGCGCTGGCTGGCCCACAGCCCTAGCCATGGCAGCCATGTGTGAAGAGATTCCTCAGATGCAAGACCTCTTCTGCTGTCTATCAAGTAAATAATACCTTAAAAAAACCAATTATCTGTTGTTCCGTTAAATATGTTTTTTTAAGTCATAAGGCAAAAACAAAAAAAGAAAGAAATGCCTGTATCAGTCGTCTTACAAATATGGCGTTTATCAAGCTGTTTTAAATCTTTGCCAATCACAGTGCTAAGGATCATTCATGACTCTAATTCTAGTGTTCTGTGACTATTATAGAATCTATTGTGTATGAGTGAAGGTGACAGCTTTCCTTTTGATTACTGTCGACAGTCCTTATCAATACTCTTACTGAACTATGATATGTTTACTTTTCATCTGATGAAGTGCAGAATTAAGCCTTTCAGCAAAATACAAACTAAAAATGTTATCTGAAAAAAATGAAAATTACAAAGAATAAAACACCACAAGCTTTAAGCCGCTGACAAAGGGAAAGCAGCGAGAAGCCCCCGCTTTCTGTCGTCCAGCCCGTTCCACTCTGAGCGATCCCTGGGCAGCAGGCCCTCGGTCTCTGGAGAAGGAACCGTCCCCCAGCCCTGATCCTTCACATGGAGTGACACGGACATCCAGCCAGCATCCAGCTGCGGGTGACACATCTGGTGGGGCATAGGGAGCAGCTCCAGATGGCAAACACCCCAGCATAAGGTCAATGCACCCCACCCTGCCCCTCAAAGGTGGCAGAGGTGATACAGATGCCGACAAGAAAGGAGGGACAGACGGTCAGGAGTGACCCACCTAACCAAATGAGGAGACAGAGTGCTGAGAAAGAACCAAGCAGAAAGATGCCAAGGTGCAGACTGCAAAGCCAAGCCAGGAGCACTTTAAGAAATGCGGATGGGCCACTGGCCTGGAGGTCAGCGCTTTTGGCTTTGCATGAAGACATCTGTGACAGGGACCAGAAGGTGACCCAGGCACTGGGCAGAAATGAACCCTGCCTCACCCAGAATGCGGACAGAGTCATGGTAGGGATTAAGGGAGTTTGTTTAAGGAGTACCCCCAGAGTGGTTCCTGGCACAAAATCAGCACTGGCTTACATAGGGATTTCATTAAGCATCTACCTATCAGGGAGACGTGGGGCACCTGGTGTGGTGCTTAAAGACACTGCTACGGGTGCCCGCATCCCATAGCAGAGTGCACAGATTTCAATTCCACCTCCACTTATTTTTTTTAATATTATTATTTTATCCATTTGAAAGGTAGAGTTTCAGAAAGAGGGCAGGTAGAGAGGAGGGAGAATCTCATTTGCTGGTTCATTCCCCAGATGGCTACAAGGCTAAGCCAGGCCAGTCTGAAGCCAGGATCCAGGACTTCCAGCTGCATCTGCCACTCGGGTGTAGGTGCCCAAGCACTTGTCTGATGCCTTCTCTGGTGCACTGGCGGGGAGCTGGATTGGAAGCCAACACTCAAATTGGCACCCATTTTGGAAGCTGGCATCCCAGGTATCAGCCTAAGCTCTATGCCACAATGCCAGCCCCTTAGCTCCACTTCTGATTCAGCTCCCAGCTCATGAAGTGGCTTTTTTTTGGGGGGGGGGATGGCTTTTTAAAAAATATTTATTTTCTTTTTATTGAAAAGGCAGATATACAGAGAGGAGGAGAGACAAAGATCAATCTTCCATTCACTGATTCACGCCCCAAGTGGCTACAACAGCTGGAGCTGAGCTTATCCGAAGCCAGGAAACAGGAGCTTCTTCCAGGGCTCCCATGTGGATGGATGCAGAGTCCTAAGGCTTTTGGCCATCCTCGACTGCTTTCTCAGCACCCAAGCAGGGAGCTGGATGGGAAGCAGGGCTGTCGGGATTAGAACTGGCACCCATATGGGATCACAGCATGTGCATGGTGAGGACTTTAGCCACTGGGCTACTGCGCTGAGCCCAAGTAAATATTTTTATAAAAAATGAAATTCAAGCACAGATTTTTCATCATTTGTGAACTTTCTGAAGATCCCTTGTGTCATCTGATTTGTTACAAAATGTGTGTGTGCTCATCTTAAAATAATTGGTTAAATGTTCAATCAAAAGATATGCCAAGCATAGCTACTTGAAGGAATACATGCAAAAGCAAACTTGTATCGAGGCATAAACTGTTAAGTGCCATTCCAGAGACTGCTGAACAGGGCAGCAGAAGCCAGGAGGAGGTCTGAGGTGAGGCAGGCTCTCCAGAGACCACAAGGAGATCGTGCCCTTGGCACCGTCTGCAAAGTGTGGAGTGCTGGGCCCACCTCTAAGGCAGCCTGGGCACTTGGCATAAACTCTGTGCTGGTGGGAAGCGAGCTGTTGTTTGGTAGCTCCATTCTCACTGTGGAGGGAGGGGAACAGGGCCAGGCTGTCTACTTTACCTAAGTGAAGCTCTGCCCTGCCTGCGGGATCCAGGAGGGGGTGGTGCAGCGCTGGCCCTTCCTGGAACTTTGTGGCCCTGGAATGCTTTGGAACCTGGTTGGGCTCTGGCCTTGGCAATGACACGGTAATTCATGTAGAAAATACTGTATTCAAGTGCCAGGCGGAGCCAAGGACCATGAGAGGTGTAGGGCACAACACAGGTGCCCAGGCATGTTGCATGCCTGCAGGGAGCTGACCGAGGTGGCTGCCACTTCATGATGGATGCTCCGCTGGGCAGGCACCGTGTCCAGGAGCCAGTGGAGGGGAGCAAGGTCAGGGAGATGTGCCAGCTGTGCTGGGGTCTGAAGGGAGGGCAGGAGCAGAGGAGGAAGCAGCATGTGCCAGCTCGAAGGGAGTGAAGCTGCAGCCGAGCTGCAGCCGAAAGACATCGTGAAGGTCTGCAGGTGCCAGGAAATGATGCCAGCGCGATTGGAGGCTCTGTTAGCTCTTGAAGTCTCCGGCTACACAAGCGCTGGGAATGACTGAGCAAACTCCCACCCTGTGGAAGTCGTGCTGCTGGGTCCTGGTGCTGCTGTCAGGAACCCCTCAGAAAGCTGCCTGAACCTTGGCTTGTCTCATTCCACAGCTTTCTGCCCCTTACCCCTCTCACATACACACCCACTCACCACTCTCATAGGCACCGAGTATTCACAAACATGCACCAAGTACACACACACCCCAAGTATACACAGTCACACCATGCACACATACCAAGTACACACACATACCAACTATACACACACTCCAAGTATACACAGTCACACTACACACACATACCAAGTACGCACACATGTGTACCAAGTACATACACACACTCCCACCAAGTACACACATACACCTGGGAACTTGCTGGAACAAGCTCTTTGGAGACTGAGGCCTCCCCAGCAGGGTGCCCACCACATCCAGCCTGCAGACCCACCCTTCCCGGCCCCAGTCCCGGCTCCCACCTGGCCCACAGGCCCTGCCCAGCACTCTCCTTCTAGCTGAAGGCCCAGGTCTGCTCTTGGCACTGCCCTGCCCTTCTTCCCACAGCAGTCGCTATACGTCATCACCATAGAGCTCAGACATCCCCGTGCAAGATGCCTTCTCAAACCCTGACCTTGGTTTCATGGAATGTTCCTCTCTTGCTGTACTTCCCCCCTCACCATTTTCCAGGCACACAGGTGTGGCTCCTTGGCCCTCCCTGTGCTTAGCAGCTTCCCAGATGTGTGTCCAGAGGTTCCCAGGTGTGCGCCACAACTGCACCACCACCTGATTGCCAAAGGGCTCAAGAGAAGCCTCCATCACCCCCACACCTCTCCCTGCACTGGCGGTAACCAGCCCAGTTCTGCTGGAAGTTGCTGTGGAGGCTGCAAGCTCTTCTAGGACCCCTGAAAGCACTACAGAATGTACATAGCTGGTGACCAGCTGTGGGGGGAGCCTGCTCACCCAGGCTCGGCCTCAGGGGCTGTATTCTATGTAGCCACCCACTGAAGTTCATGGGCCCCCTCAAGCCTACCTTCTCAGGGGGCTGGGGACAGTTCATACCAAGGAAGACATTTCCATAAGCGTGGCTGCTGCCAGTAGCCTGTGAACCCTGCTCCTCCCCAAGGTCTCTCAAACCCTGATCTGCAATCCTAAGGGCTAGACCTCACTTCCCCCCCACTACCACACCCTCCTCAAGTGGAGCTGCCCCATCAGGAAGCGGGTTCGAAGCATGCCAGGCTCCAGCAGGACATGACATTTGTTAATTTGCCCAATTTATTTAGGGGTCCCCAAGCCCTCACAGATGTAGCACTTAGCGTGTGTTCAACGAGCGCTCATTAGCACCGACTCAGAGGCTCGCCCCTTGAAGAGGTCCCACTGACAATGGGGCATTTTTCATCACAAGGAGACCATGTCAGAGGCGTGTGCTTCTGCATCTGGCCCAGAGCCACGCACGGAGCAGCGGGGTCACACCAGCTAACCTGGCATGGTTGCTTCCAGCAGCACCCTTCTTCCCTCTCCCTTCTGGACATCTCCCACACCAGATCCCCCTCACTGCCAGGAGCACAGCTGCTCCGACTCCAGAAGCTGTGCACAAACATAGGCTGGAACTCTCCAGTCACGTACACTCTGCACGATGGTGTGTCCTAGAGGTGGGGTGAGGGCGAGGGACACTCGGGACGCAGCCCTAGTGACAAATCTTCAGGCGGCTCTGATGATGCTGCCGGGCCCCCTGCCAGTCCAGCTGAATCCTAAGACCAAATGGGGGTCACAGAAATCAGCCTGTGCAAATGGCCCTTGGACAAGTCACCTTGGGTGAGTGGCACCCGCTTTCTCAGTTAACTGAGTGCCTATTGGGCACCTGCAGCCCTGCCCTCAGTGGGCTGCGGAGCAGCTGGGAAACAGGTACTGAGTTATGGCAGTTGAGGCTGGCTCCCGCTCAAAGGTTTACCCCAGACTTAGCCTTCAAGGGCCAGACAGGCGCTGTTCTAAGATCTGCCACCCTCATGGCTCACTCAGATGGCATTAGGCTCCTGTCTTGTCCCAGCATTTTTTTCCTGAACTCCCATCCTCCAAACCTGGCTATCTTTTGAACTGCCGGAAGATCCCTGTCATCTGAGCCACACAGCCTCCTCCTGCCCTTGCACTGTCCAATCCCCTCCCCACCATACATTTCCTGGGTTTCCACTCCCCCCCCCCCCCCGCCAGACTCTACAGCATCTCTGCTCCCTCCCAGGCTCCTCTGGTAAGAAAACTTTTACAGGTCATGGCTAGACAGAACAGCACCCACTACCATATGCGTGGGTTGGATAGTGGGGCTGGTTGGGTTGAACTGGCTTCAATGTATGAGAGTTGAATGGGATATGGGACAGACTGGACCAGTCTGCTGCACATACTGGCAAGCATGGGAACCAGGACAGGGGGCGGGCCTGGTGAGGGCTATTGTGGGTCGCTCTGACTAGGCTGCAGCTCCCACTGGTTTGCGTGAGGGCCGAGTGTGAAGTGGGTAGGATTGGGCTGGACTGCAGCATCTACTGGTTCACGTGGAAGACAGGGCTGGAGGCAGAACTGACCCAGCAATTGCAACCACCACCATTTGCATAGGCTGATTGGGGCGACAGTCTGTGCCGGACCCTGTACTGGCAGGTACACCCAAGAATCAGGTCTGGATCACCTCAGACGAAGTTTCTTTGGGATCCCTCTAACTGAACTGCTGATCTCAGGACTCCAACCATGAAGAGAAGTGCAGGTTCCATGGTTTGACCATGAAGTGCATGTTTCAAAGCCGAGCCTCTTCAAAGGCTCAGAAAGAGCAGTGGACAGCATATCCAGGTACACATGGAGGACATGGTAGTCCATCAGAACCGGCAGGGAATACCTGGTACCACAACAGAGGAAGGACAGGACAAATTTATCATCTACTCTAGCCATGTGTTGGCAGTGAATAGCTGGGCAAACGGAGACTCTAAGGTGGACTGTGTCAGTCAGTGGATGCTGAAGAAATTTCATTGTGGTTGGAATTGTGAGACGGCAGCAATTGAGAACTGTTGAACCATCAAAACCACTTGAGCAGTGCCCTCAGAGCATGCCCTAGGTTGGGGACCCTGGGATGGGTGGGAGACTGGGTGGGACTTCTCCCTTTATCTCTTCCCTTACCCCAGATACAGAAAAAAAGAGAATATGGAAAAACAATGGTCTTACTCACTTTCCTGTAGCCCTTGACCCTTTGTGCCCTAATCAACTATGTAAAGATTATAAAAATAATAATTCTAAAAAGGAAAACTTCTGCAGACCACATGCACTGAGCCTTCTTGAATACAGAACGTTTATTTGTAACTGGAGCAAGTTTCCACAGGAGCCATCTCCTGGCCTCAAACTGCCACCCTTTGCCGGGAGCACTTCCCCAGGGAGCCATGGGGCCATCTCTCTCTGCAGCCAGACGGATCCAAGCTCCATCCCTGGCAGTGTTCTTCCATCAGACCCTTTCCTCCTTAAGCGTAGGTGGCTGGGGTCCGAGGAGTGCACGGTTAATGTGTATTGCTGCACGGAGTCTCACGACAGCCCCGCGGAGTGCTTGGAAAGCAGAGATCAGTAACACGGAGGGTCTGATGGAGTTTCTAGCACATAGCCGCATGGTGCTCAAAGCTGCAGGCATGCAACAGCTCCCACCATACCCCTGACACTGTGGTGGAAGAGAACAGAGGCGGCCAGGTGGCCCTGCCCTAGCAGTAATTGAATGATTCCAGCTTGGCTCTCTAAGCTCTGACCACTCCCACAAATCCAGCCCCCGACCATGCTAAGGTTGGAAAGCTATCCTGACCAAGAAATGCACCAGCTGTCCCCAGCAGCCCTGATGAAAGCCAGCGCATGCAGCCCTGCTCTCTGGAACACACAATGTGCCCAGGCTGCCGCCCACTCACTGCGCCAGGCACTGGCAGGGTCCCAGACAGACACACAGCGACACAGCCCATCTCCCTGAGCTCCAAGCTGGCAGCGGCTGACTTCACGCCCATCCCCGTGGAGGGCCTGGGGAGAGGGACAGGGGTTTAAAGAGGAGTTCCAGGTTGAGGGGGCCTGAGCAGCACCCTGGTGAGATCTCTCCCCTTGGGCAGGACAGGCCGACGAGCTGAAGGTGAGGTCCACTAGGCAGAGCCATAGTTGTCTGTTTAACAGAATGCCTGAACTATGCATGCTCAAATGACATGCTCAATCACTAGCAGCCATGCCTTGTTCAGGAAGAACACATTTCAAAGTGTAATTCAAGTAAAATGAGGTCATGTTGCAGCACAATGGGTTCAAACCCTCTGACTGTGTTTCAGATGGAGACCAGAGAAGGAGACCTGGATGGAGACGTCCACATGAGGACAGAGACTAGAGCAGCACAGCTACAGGCCCAGGAACACCCAGAATGGCCAGTGATGCGGCCAGGAGCCTGGCTAGGAGCTGTCCGAGGTAGCAGGGCCCTACAGACACTGTAGCTGCCACTTCCTGCCTCCAGCTCTGCTTGTAGTTTGATTGGCACAGCCCTAAGAAAGGCACAGAAAGGCTGGCCCAGGACGTGAGATGAACAGCATATAGCCCCAGGCAGAAATCGCCTCCCACCTGCCCATAGGGCGAGTGTCTCATCACGGGACACTGACAACTGCCATCTGCAGGAGCTGGCTAGGTGGCGCAGAAAACCGGCCAACCTTCAGCTCCCACCCTGTAGTCCCAGGCTTTTTCAGTCATTCTGTGCCACAAGCCGTACCCACATGCCATCCCCCCACCATGTCCCCTGTGGGGTTGCTAAATTCGTGCTCACGAACAGGCTCCATGGGCAGAGCGCAATGCTGTGTGTGCGTGCATGGCAGAGGGGGTAGGCGCTATTCTAACAGCCAGGGGTTTAATCCAGAAAAGGAAATCAAAACTCAAAGACCATGCGGTCCTCATGGCCTGCTGGCTCTGGACTCAGAGGTGGGTAACAAACAGATCAGTCTCCAATCAGGTTCCTTCAATGTCAAGCCCCAGAGAAGGTGGGATTCTTGGCTGGACCTTCCCAGTGGGCTATTTTCAGCAGCTAGTCCATGCAAACAGATGGGCCAAGGCCAAAGGTTTGCTCTATTTAAGTGGTGGCCAGTGCAGAATTCTAGTGTGCAAATGTTAATTCAACTCCCACACTGCCAAAGGGCTCTTTCTAAATCACAGACCAGATCAGGTGGCTTCCCTGCACCCAAGCCCTGGACACAGGTAGCTCTTGTTGCTATGAGCAGAATCCCATTGAACGACCTCTGAAAACCTCTGAGACTAGCTAACCACTGCAGGTCCCCAGCGGGAGTCCGCTGGCCACCCAGGGCTGAGACCAAAGCAAGGAAATATGTAAGAACAGTACACTTCCACTGATGAACCTAGCTACTTCCAATTAATTCAGTTAATTAACTAACTAAAAACACTTTAGGGATGGCTGTTCTGCCTGGCAGCTGGGATGCTCGCTTTCCCTCTCAGAGGAATTCAACACCCGGCTCCGCTTCTGACTCCAAGCTTCCTGCTAGTGCATACCTGGGAGGCAGCAGCGGCGGCTCAGCAGCAGGGCCCTTGCCACCTGTGTGGGACACTCAGACCAACTCTGGAGCTCTGGCTTCGGTTTGCCTCAACAACAGTTGTGGACTAAAGCAGCAGGTGGAAGGTCTCTCTCTCTGTTGTCTCTCAAAGTAAAACATTTCCTAAAGTCTTCAAACAGATTCTAACGTTAGGATTTCCCCTTTTAAAATCATTTCTCATCCGATGGTGATAACAAAGTTCGGAAAAGGGCAATCGGGTAGTTTCACACCAGTTCTCCAACGAGAACATCAAAGGGCTGACACCACGGCCCCTGTGGCCACTGTGCAGAGAGGGTGCCGCCCCCCTCTCCCAGCCCTGCATGCCCATCCTGGTAGCTTGTCCTGGGGACCACGCCCGAGTCAGGAGAGGTGGCTCTCACAGCCACAGGCCCCCTCCTACCCAGCTGCAGCTGTCGGGACGGGGGACCCACCCCGATCGACTGCTCCGCTGCTCTCCTGGCTATCTGGGTCCCCAAGGAGATGGACTTTGCTTTTCTCTAAACACAGATTATTTCAGATTTACAGACACAGAAACAGAGAGATGGATTTTCCACCTGCTGGCTCATTTTCCCACATAATCACAACAGCCACCACTGGGCCAGGCCAAAGCCAGGAGCCAGCAAGGCACAGGGGCCAAGCTTGAGCATGCACATGTGCAGGGGCCAAAGCTGCAACTTAGGAGGTGGGGACCAGATGCTCAGAGGAGCCAGAAGGGAAAGCCTGAGAGAGAGAGAGAGCACGCTGTCCTGACCACTACCCGTGAATCCAGACCTCCAGACTACTTCTTGCTCAGTTCCCACACAATGTCAAATCCTTAGAGATGTAAAGAAGTCCCAGTTGCTCTTCTGGGCTTTCATGCTGCCTTATTTTGTCCCTGTCTCTCCGGATGAGGCCAGAGTGCAGATGGGCTTGTAGGATGCCCAATACCAGGCCTGCCACGGAGCAGCAGTTAAGCAGAAAGCTCTTTCCCAGCTGAGTGGGTGGAAGGTGACACGCTAGCTGGGCCGCCTGATTCTTGTCGCCCCGTGTGCCCACCCAGACAGGGAGCCTTCAGCGACAGTGTGCATGGCCGCCACCCTCTACAGCTTGCAGGCAAGCAAGGGAAAGGGGTGACTGTCCAGGGCTCTGTCTTCGGAGGAGCCTGTGAGCAGCCAAGGGGCAGCTCCTTTAACATCTCACAGAGCAGGTGTGTCTCCCTCGGGGAGGACCTGAGTCACAGTTTCACCTGCGGGGGCAGAGAAAAGCCTGGGAGCTAACAGTCAGCAGGGGAGAGCAGCAGAGGGGAAAAGGAGGGGAGACGAGGAGGCAGCGAGCGGAGGGGCCAGCCTGCTTTCTCAGGGACGCACAGTGCCCGGGGCCCACAAAGGTTTTTCTTTCAAAATTCGAAGGGGAAAAAATGAAATTTGAGGTAGAAGAAAATGTTTTAATATATTACACTAATATATTATTCATCTTTATATCAACTCAGTCAAAAGAGATTTTAGAATTTTTTTTTTAAGAAGGGGAAGCAGCTCATGATGGCAAAAGCACCCAGGAAAGAGAGAGTGGCTGGGGGAGGGGCAGGAGGGGCTGTGGGATAGGGGTGCCTGCCATAGGCGGGACTGGGTCCTCACCAAGCTTAGCTTTCCACTTTGGGGAAGGATAAAGACTCGGGGGCTGAGGTGCACGGAGCTCTACTTCCACTGGCTGGGGGGCAGCTCAGGGTCTTAAAGTCAGAGGGGACAGGATGTGTTTGCGATAGGACCCCCTGGCCACACCCCATTCTGCTACCCACCAAGGACCATACCCTATGCGGGTCACCAAAGCTCCCTGGTGGCATGTAGCCTGCTGCGCATTCTCCTGGTGTGAGAACCCACTCGTACAAGCACCCTCCCCACCCTGAATGCAGCTGGCCCTAGCGGCAGATGTGCCAGGGGGTGCACCACATGGCTTCTGAGACTCGAATCTGACAGGTGATATGAACATATGCCCTACCCTGGGATGTGTGTAGGAACCACAGCTGCCACACCTGCCACAACACTGAGAAAACCAAGTGCCGAATCCACACGGGCTGACGGAGATGACTCGGCCCCCCACCTGTGCCCCCAAATGCTGCCAGCCCCAGTTCCAATCAGATGATGACCTCACAGTGAGACCTCCAGTAAGGATATGCGAAGCCACTCTGGAGAGGCTCTTGACGACAGTAATGAACACTAAGCCTCAGTGCTTTCATCTGTAAAATGGGAACAAGCAAAGGAACTATTTACTGAGCTACCGTGCAAATGACACGGAACAGGACTCCCCACAGAATGACGAAGGCTATGGTGACCTGGGCAGGTGTGCGGCTCAGGAGTTTAGACGACGTTTTAGGACAGCCATGTCCCACACTGGAGTGCCCGGACTTCAAGGCCCCAATCTTGATTCCAACTTCCTGCTAACGTGAACCCTGGGAGACAGAAAGGTCCCTGCCATCAACATAAGAACTGTGGATTGGATTTCTGGTTCCTGGCTTCTGCTTGGCTCAGCTCGGCTGTTGCAGGTGTTCGGGGAGAGAACACACATGCAAGCACTGTGTGTCTGTTCTCCCAGTGTATCTCCGTGTCACTGTGCCTTCTGAACGATGACACTGCCTGGTTTTCCAAAGAAAGACAAGGCTGAGAAAGGACACACAGATTGTCCAGGCATCACACAATTACAGGTCTGTCCACGCCTCCAGAGTTGGTCCCTGAGAACAGCCTCACATGGGAGGTGCACAGCCTGCACACAGCTGTGACAGCCAGCAGGATCTTGTTGAAGGATTGACACACCAAGGTGGCATTTTAGACTGTCACCAACCACAGGCAGGAGACTCTATGAGGTTCCTCACTCACGAAAACAAAAGGAACTGAGGTCAGACATTCAAAATGTCTTCGTCATAACCGCCTTGCACAGCTGTGTGGCACACCCACACGTCTCCCAAACGGTGCCACCACCCCATCGTCTTGGCTCCATCACTGGGCTTCCCACATTCATCACAACAGTCCATAATGTGTCTGCCAGCTGCAAGCTGTCCCCACTGCAGCAATGCAAGGGCACCCCAACATGACTTAGCTTGTGCAAATATCTACCAGGTTTGAAGGGGGGCTGGCAAAGTTTACAAACAATCACTTGGCGTTCTGCAGGGCTGTGGGGGCGGATCTGAGAAGCAGAAACTGTTTTTTTCAAAGCCCTTAAGCTTTCCTGGACTCCAATTCAGCTGGCAGAACTGTCATCAGCTTCTCACACGTCAGGGCAGCCTCGACTTGACAAGGCACAAAACTGCCAGGGCAGTCGGGCTATTCCGGAAACTTGGCTGGGCCCGGCATCCTGTAAGCCCCGTGTGCCATGGTATTCCCTGTCCAGTCACTGCCAAGTCCATGACCAATGACCAGAAGCCAAGCGAGCCCCATCTTGTGGGGTACTGGACAGTGGAAAGAAGGAGCCGCAGCCCCCAACAGGATGTCACACGGTGGTCTGGGCTGCTCTTGGGGCACAGACAAGAAGTCCTGAGAGCCAAGGTGAAAGTGTGGATTTGCTAGGACCCTCTGTGCATGCCAACACCCCAGGGGCTCCATGCAGAGAGCCCAGCCCAACTCTCATGGTCACTCTGCCCTGGTATGCTTTTGCCAAATACCCTTCTTGTCCATATGAGCTGTAGCAGCCAAGGAGCAGACAGGAGGCTGGCAACCCCAGGGTCAGGCCCAACCCTCATCCTACTCCGGGCGGCCTACCGCACAAAGAGACAGCCGTGTCCTCCCACCCCGCTGGCAGCAGGCAGCTCTGAGGACGATCTGTCCACTTCCAGGTGGACCCATGCCAGTACTGGGCATGAGCTGGCCTCAGAGATCACGTGAGCCAGAGCAATGTGGTCCCCCCAGCCACAGCCCCCTGTGGGTGGTGACCTTGGGCCGCCGCTTCGCCTCTCCACGCCAGCTTTCGGTTTGTTGACCCGCTGAGTGGGACCTACGAGCAGGAGGAGCCAGACTCCTCTCATGGGCCAGTGTGCCGGGACGGGCAACCCTCCAGAGGGCGGCGGCTCATCCCCAGGAGGCAAACTGCCCAGGTGCCCTTGACATGATTTGGCCATTAGCCCGTCTTGAAGGAGGCTTCCTGCCAGGGCACAACTTCCCTGAAGGCAGCCAAGAATCTGGCTCGTGGGAACACGCATTTTTTCCTCTTCTCCTTAGCAATGAGAAAGTAGACATGGAGGCCAGAGGGTCACCACCATGAGCCCTGGAACAGTCCTGCTCATGTTTATCTGACCAACCAGCTCTGCAAAGGCCACATGCCCAACTGGGTTTGTCCATTTCAAAGCCAGAGGTGGCCCCAGGGTGGGGGGCACGAGCCTCAATAGGTGACACCAGCCTCAATAGGTGACACCAATCCCTAACCTGCCCGTGCAAGGGAAACTGGCTTCTTAGCGGCCTGGATCCCCTCAGCCATGGATATAGGTCTGCAGGCTTTGTTTTTAGGCTAGGCGCAGCCTGAATGCGTTTGCAGAGGCGCAAGGAGACCCATGGCTCGGTGAGTCAGGTCGGGACACTGCCTGCTCCATTTCCTGTTGGCTGGAGTCCATGATGGCCCGGCAGCAAGTGCTGGGGCCAGCCAGAGGCTACTTCACTTTCCCTGCATGCCCCAGCTGGGTCATGGAGCTGGGGTCTAGGCGGCAGGGCCTGGAGGGTCACTTATTAGATGCAAGCAGGGTGGGGCAATCAGAGAAATGTCATCTCTTCTGGAACAACTACCTGACAATACGGAGCTACCGGGGATCATGGAATGGGGCTGCCAGCTGTTGTCTCCAAACTCCACCCTCACTCCAACACTGCCCACAGCTCCTGGCCACCGCTGAGATGGGAGGTACCCCCTTGCCAGCAGCAGAGACCCACTCCCATCTGAGCAGGACCCATTTGACCTCACGCCTGGCCACAGCCCAGTAGCACTACTCTCCCTGCAGCACAGCCCCATGCCTTTGTTTCCGCCTAGAACGTCTCTCCTCCTGGCCTCTGACTGACAGCTTCCTACTCCTCTCCCAAGGCTTGAGTCCAAAAGCCTGTCCTTGCCTAATCAGATCCCATCTTTCCTGCCTCCACCTGCTCTGGGCCCACCTGTCGCTCTAACAAGTTGCAGGGGTTTCAGGTTGGGCTAAACACCCGGGCTGCCCTGCTTATACTCACCTCTACTCCACTCTGCCTAGTGACCCCTCTGTACAGCCGTGGCCGACGTGGCTGCCCCAGGAATCCCAAAACAGACAGATGCAGAGAGCAAAATGCTTCCTGCCAAGAGAGTCAAGGACGAGGGAGACCTGGGTAGGTGTGCGGTGTCCGTGGCCCCTTCTGTGTTGACACACGGCTAGGCAGCCTGGGTTCTGGGGAACCTGACACCACCTCCATGTGCAGGCCATGTCTCGCATCTCCAAAACACCACATATTCTCCCCATCATGCCCTCAGCTCTCCTTGGGGGACAGATCTTACAGGTGGCTCACCTCTTCCTCCCACTCACCAACGGATGGATATTTCTGAGCGTACCTGCTTAACTCAGGCTCCTGAAGAGAAATAGACCAGCATACCTCCTCCTTGGGTGAAAAAGGCTGGATTCACTGTGTCACCTGTGTAAGCATAAAACAACCGTGGGACCTAAAATCAGAGCTACTCGCGCCACAAGGCCCGTGCTGAGCCTTCGTGCAGCAGGTACCCTGAGGGAGCACGAAGGAGGGGCGGGGGGGGGGGGCAGTACAGCTATCTGCTCTGTGCCTTCACAAGACACTGGGGCCTGAGAAGCTTGCAGGCACCCACGTCCTGCTGAGGGCCCCTTGGCTGCTCCACAACATGGCAGAAGGGCCAAGAGCATGACAGGCTCGCCTTGCTTTCTAACAATCCACGTGGGGTGTGGGGTGTGCAGTCTCGTGGGATGGACGCTGTACAGATTGGAAGGTGGAGCCTGCACGTATGACCAAGCCACTTTTCATGAGGCCTCCAGCACATGAGTGACAGGGCCTGCCAAGTACAGCAGGTGACAGGCCCACCAGGATCCAGGGGGCTGAGCAAGCACTCCAGCCTTCTAGGACCATGAGGATAATCTAGTCCTCTGGGACTCACCCTGCGACACAAGGTCTGCAGGCAACATCACAGCGTTTGGGGACCCAGGGCACTGAGTCCTGCCCTCATAGGTTTAGCACAATTTAATTGGTGGGCTTGCAAACAGTTTGTAGGACAGAGAACAGCGGCTCCTCATGGTCAAATCCCACCCACCAACCATTCTGCCATGCCGCTTGCTCCACCCTGGCTCTGTGGCTCTCAGAGGAAATGCCTGGATTTGGATGGAAGCCAATGTAGCTAGAAGAGAAAGCATGGGACAAGTGTGAGGAGGGAGGGGAACACTACACAGGGCCCCGAAGGTCACGTTCAGAGCCCTGTTGTTGCTCCAAGGGATGCCAGGGAATCAGCAAGATTTGCGAGCAGAGGAGAGGGCAGATGTGGAGGTCGGTGGGTGCCCAAGGGAAAACAAGCTTCGGAGACAGAGGTGGAGGCCCAGCAGAAGGGTCAGGAAGCAGACAAGTGCTGGAAGGGCAGGGGGACAGGGAGACATGGAGGCAGGGAGGCAGAGGATGCAGCCAGCAAGGCAGGAGGCTGTCCTCCGGGTGCGTGGCCAGGAGGGGGCCTGAGGACCAATCACAGAGGAACCAGCCCATCTCAAATTCCATTGCACCTGCCCCAGAGACACACCTGCGGCCCTCCCCTCAGGTATTCTCACTCAACACTGGCCTAGGGACTGGGGCTTCCACGGAGGCAGCTCTTACGTCAGACTTGGAAAAAACACAGCAGGACAAACTCTTGCTCTGGCAGACACGGAAGTCAAAGAGGGCATGACAGGTGAGGGAAGGTCACAAGCCCACAGGTCTCCAGCTAGCCCTTCCCGCAGCTCGGGCTCCTCCACAAGGCCCAGCCTGTCCCCACATACTCTACAGATTTTGAATGCACCCCTTTAAAAAAAAAAGGAAAGGGGGTTGCATCGCAGGCCGGCTGAAGTAGCTACAGCACACTGGCCAGCAGGTGTCTCTGTGCCAGCCATTGCAGGGCCTGAATGGCCTAGCCCAGAGCCCAGCTCAGCTGGCTTCTGCGAAGCTGCTGTTGGCTACATTTGTCTGAAGGAAACAGGACGAGGGGTGGGACAAGGAGCGGAGGGGCCACCAGACAGGGCTGGAGAGGCACGCTCGGGGCACAGGAGGAGGCCCTGCACAGGCACAGGTGCACACAGCACTCTCAAACCTCCAGGATGTTTTCCTGCAGGCTGCAGGGCAGGCAGCCCTGGTGCAGATGTGGCACCCACATGGGACCTGCGGATGGAGGTCATGTTGATCTGATTGGGGAAAGTGACAGCAACAGCCCTGATACTTGCGCGGAGAAACCAGGCAGGGTTTTCCACTCCCACCTCTCCAACGGGAAACAGGATCCACGGGCTGTCGTGGGCACCTTCAGGTTTAAACCACGTAAAGCTGGCCTCACTTTTCTGGCAGTATTCGATACAGCTCTCCCAGCCAGGTCCAGGGAACTCCATACAGCCGTAAATCATTTCAAGCCTGCACCTTCTATGCCCAAGCACACTCCCTTTATTTAAAAACCTGGGGCATGTCGATGCTGATCACCACAGCAAGCTGACTGCCATGGTCACCATATTCTGAATTAAAAGGGATCAAGAACCCAGGGGCAGAGAGTGGTGGGAAGATGGCAGAAGGAAGTGGTGAGCTGGTCAGCAGATCCCCAGACCTAGACGGAGGTGAGCAAATCCAGGCTAGAAATCCATGACAATAAAGGGCCCGGGCACTCCCTAGTTGCTCCTCCACTTGCTGATGCTAAATGAGGCACACTTAGCCACTTGCCACAAATGATGAAGAAACAGACCCAGCTAGGACCGCATTGCCACACCCACCACCCCAACCGCCACCACCTGACCCTCCTCTTTAGGTCCTGATATCGCTTGGAGATCCTGGAGACCTCTCCCCTAGCAAGCGGACTGTGCCTCTCCTTACCTGCTAGCAAAGGCTAGCTGAGGCACAGGTGTTTAACCACACAGTCTCGGCACACAATGACAACAAGAAGACTTAAAAAAAATTATCCTGTGAGTTAATTCTGGGATTCTTGTAATGTATGCTTCCCATGTAATGAGTCTCCAAGAACTGTTCATAGTGATCACAGACTTGAGGCCCTGCCCGAACACCTCTGTCTGGATTCTCTGAACACACAGATTGGAGCTCTGGCCCACAGTGGATGCCGTGGGACACCTGTGCTCTCTAGGGGTGAGGACAAAGATGCAGACTCCCCAGGCCTCATGGGGGAGGTGCAGAGTTACCCCCATAGGTCAAATCAACAAAAACAGTCTCCACAGGCTGTGAAGACACTACACATCATCTCAGCTAAATCCCAAAGGACTTCTCCAACTCTCTGCCCTTGCTCGTGGGTCAGACAGTTGGTGAAACGGGAAGATTTCTGCATATAAGCAGCTCAGCAAGCCAGGAAGTGGAAAAGGGTCCTAGGACTTGCCTGCAGACGGGCAAAGGCAGGCATGGGAGCTGTTCCCAACTGCCGGGTGACAAAATTGGCCTGAGAATCATGGCTGCAGCCTGGAGTGGGGTGACGGGGCAGAAGCGTCCCTGCGGTGACTTCCCTGTACTGTCCGGGACGCAGCAAGCACTGGTCCTGGACATGATGGCCACTTGGCCAGTCTACAGACCCAGCAGCAGCTACGCAGCTGAGAGGGCACTTCTCAAGACCATAACCTGGAGTGAGGACCTCTCAATTGGAAGCTACCAGGAAAAAACCCTCCATTCCCTCCTAAGTCCTGGAATTTCTCAAGCAATGTAGATGAAACTGTTCTGCCCAAGGCTTTGTTTCTCACTGGTTGTTTTAGCGAGGACTAACCAGGGCAGAATCCTTCCAGAAATTTCTGTTATGTAACATCCCCCAAAACATCCAAGGGTCACTCCCCACAGAACTCCAAGGTGTGCCTTCCCCCAAGGAACTATAAATACTAGCCCTTTGGGGGGTCACCCCTGCCTGATTATTTCTGAATCTCTTGGGGAGCATCATACAGATGGCATCATGAAATCCAAAATCTAACACACCTGGGATCCTGTCACTAGCCGAACCGTCAGCTCCAGTTACCAACACCCAAGCTTGTGCTCTGTTCATCAATGCTAGGAAAGACACAATCTGGTCACCAGACACGCTGCCACAGGGGCAGGCACACGACACAGCACGGGTTGACAAAGACCCTGGCAGAGCACACAGCAAACCTTGCTCTGTACCTGTACAAGCCTGAGTGAGACACGTGGGTGCCCCGAGCCCAGAGCCCGGGTCTCTCAGGTGAGGGGTCAAGGTGAGTGTTAGTGGCTGGGTGGAGCAGAGAGCTCAAGACAGGAGCGCGGTGCTGGTTCTTTTCTCTTGCCCCCTCTGTCGCAAAGTGACTGTCTCCCCCGGAGGCCTGACTGCAAGGGGCCCTAAGGAGGCTGCACGGGGCGGTGTGTCAGCACCACATGGATGGCCGGATGACTTCACACCTGGCTCTAAAGAAAGCACTCTGTGGGCAGTCACGATGTGGTCTTCCTCCTCTTCTTCCGGGAGTTTCCTGAGCCTGAGACAGAGCTTCACAGTCCCCTGCACCTGGAACCACACGCTCGGCCACGGAGTCCCCACGTGGGCTGGGGTCAGAGAGGGTGGGAAGGGGGTAGGACACACACCAGCAAACAGCCTCCTCCTGTTCCAGTGACCAGCTCCTTACTGCTGATGGGCACGTTTAATTGAAAATGTTATGTAACCTCCGAGTGTGGAGCTTTCTGAAGCTCCCATAGCCAGACACGTCCAAATCCAGCAGCATCTTAAGAGCGGGGAGGGGGCTGTCAGGTACCACCTCCACAGACACACACACATGCACACCATCACATCCCTGTGAACTGTGCTCTGCAGAATGGAAATGCTTGTGCCTGGCCACAATGCCAGATGACCACAGAGGGCTGAATTCCAGGTGTCCTGGCTTCTGAAGATTGCCTCTCTCCTCCAGGCACCTGTCAGGTCTCCCCGAGTATCCACAGGGCATGTGTCACTGCACTCAAACACCTCACAGCGCCAGCCACGGCTGAGACCGTGAGATGTCTAACCTCTCGAGACCCGAATGGATCACAAAGCTAGCATCTCACCGAGGCTATGTGTGTCCCATAATCCTGTTTTTCTTTCTTGAGCACTTTGAACCTATTTTCACCAGACGCCAGTCGGTGTGATGTGGCTGAGCTTCCAGAAAACTCATGTATTAAACAACAAAGCAAGCTGAAAAGAAATGACTCTGGATGGCACATTTTCATGGCAGGGGTGGTAATGGAAGAAAACTATTAAAATTAAAAAAAACTATCAGGAACAGCGATGCCATGTTTTACTGGGCAATTCAACTTTGGACATTAGGAGTAAGGCACAGGAGCTGACACCCACTGCTTTGGGGATCATGTTATCTTTTTAAAAGAAGTGGGTTGCTGAAGACTGCTGGAGCTCTTGTTTTTATCTGAAACCCCTGCAGCTCATCACCAGCGCTAAGGCGCACCGGCTGGGAGATCAACTCCCCCACAAGGCACACGATCTTCCCTTGGCAGACCCTAGAAACTTGTCAAACAGGAAAGTTTTGCTCTGGTTCTACGAATTTTCAACAGTCACACACTGGCCACGGGCTGAATTTCTGGGGAAAGCAAGGGATGTGCCCATGTCACTGGGGATCCAATTACACCTGAAAAACTCCATTAGTCTTCCCTGGATGGAGGACCAAGGCCCACCTAGCACACAATCAGGCTGCTGTCTGGGCTGTCAGCAGCAGCCAGAAGCCAGCCCAGGGTCTGAGCACCTTGTGGTCATTGGGCTTGTCACTGTCTCTCTGTGTCCATGCTCACACCCACACTGGGGGAGCTGAGCGAGCCTCGACAATTACTTTATCTACTTGCACCCTGTTCAGGCCTAGGAGGTTTTTACCTATTCAAATGTGCCTGACTGTTCTGGGGAGAGACAGGCAGGGCAGGGCAGCTTGCAGCCTTCCAGCCTGCTGGGCATCGGGTTGAGCCGTCATATTTCATCAGTTCGGAGGGTTGTCATCCCTGCACCTGAAATGCCTACCCCAGCCCAGAACCCTCAATCCGCACCTTGAGATGCAGCCTGCTCTGGGCTCAACCGGAACCTCACAGCCCCCTCCGTATCAAGCTCTTCTTGGAAAACAACAACCCGTTGAGTGCTGAGCCCTGAATCTACACTGTGTGCTCAATCAGCCCACACGGCCCGGCTCGGGCCTGCAAGCTGCCGGTTCTCATGTTCCTGGCATCACTTAGCTGAAGGGATCTGACTGGTCATCCAGGGCCACCCCGCTCCTTCTAGGCACAAGAGGCCCAGTATCACAGGGGACTCTCCTGCACCTGTACGTGGTATGTGTCAGGTCAACACCACAAGCCCTCTGGGACTCAACAGCTCGAGCAGGCCACTGGGACCAGGACCAAGCGCTTCCACAGAGGATGGACCTAACGCCAACAGCCAGTGCTGCAAACTAGAGACCTGGCAGCCAACAGAAGGCCTGGGGGCTGCCTGAACCTTTCACCCTTTCCGGTAATTCAGGACGTGTGATATTGGGCTGAGCAGGAGGGAGGGCCAGGTGAGCCCAGATCTGGCTGGCACTGCTCTGTGCCCATCTGGGATCGCCACAGCTCCCATATTTATGCCATCCACGGCAGGTAGCTTGATTCATCCTCACCCCAGGGAAGGGCTTAAGATCCAGTCCTGAGGACATGCTGAGCAGGTGGGACACACAGCACAGACAGAAGCAAACCCTGCTCTTTCCACTGGGTGCCAGGGACAGACAGAATCCCTCGAGAGTCGACACCTGGGGATAGGATATGCTCTCCCCTAGAAAAAGAGAATCAGCTGCACCCTTAGATATACGCAGGGGCCGGGAGCCACACAGAGGAGCGTCAGATAGCCAGGAGCCATGGGCTGCAAGCAGTTCAATCATGTGAGCAAGTTTGTGCATGCAGGCAGGACCTCCTGAGGCCATCGCCCCCTTCCCCGCACATAGCTAGACAGGTGAGCACCTTAGGAAGGGATCAGCTGGCAGACGGAGGACAAGTACCCTGAGCACCAATTCTGGCTCCTACCACCCAGCCCTGTGACCTTGCTGAAGTCACTCCATTTCCCTGGGGCCTCAGTTTCCTCCTTAGGGTTGGGGAGAAAGGCCGACTGACTGGTTTGGAGGCACACTGCTCATTAGTCCACTGCATATGAGCTGATTCTGAAACAGGATGCTAGCACACGCCGCTGACCACACCAGACAGGTCTCCTCCTGGCTGTGCCTGAAGCCCACAAGAGAGCACCAGGTGCCAAGGTGCGGGGGCCGGGGGTGTTCGGCCTCCAGGTGGGCCGGGACTAGTGGAGCTGAGGACGTCCCTGAGAGGCTTCAGAGGTTCCCAGGTTCTGGGGAGCTCGGAGGCAGCGGCCTCGGGTGGCGCTGAGCTGGGGAGGAGGGTGGGCTTTGGACTCAAGGCGGAGGGCCTGGCTTACCGAGAAGCGCATCCGGAGGCGGGTGGGGGGCGCACGGGGCACGCAGGAGAGCCACAGCCCTACCAGGGCCTGGGGCGCCAGAGCCAGAGGAAGGCGAGGAGGAGAAGAAGAAGGAGCAGAAAGAAGCTGCCGCCGGCTCCAGCCTCATTCTCTTGGGCAACGCCGACTCGCTGGCCGCCACCAGCTGGGGTTGGCCGCGGGGCGCTGGACCCCGTGTGCCTTACTCATGTCCCCGACCACCGCTGGCGAGCAGTGCACGCAGCCAAGTCGTGTCGGGGCGGCACCCGGAGCTTGGCTGCAGGACCTGGGGAAGGCAAGGAGGAGGGAAGGGGGGGGCAGCGTGAGAGGACGCAGAGCTGCACCCCGCGGGGGCCGGGAGCCTCTAGCACCGTGCCGCCCCACCCACCACGCCTTGGCGCCCCGCGCAGAGCGCACCGGGGCTCAGAAACTTTAGCACATGGCCAGTCCCGCGGCCGCGGTGGCCGGAGCTGCCCGGTTCCGTGCACGGCCCCCGCTCCCTCCCAGCCCTGGCTCCCGCCCCAGCCCAGGCCCAGAACGCAGCTTACCAGCGGCGACTGCGAGCGCAGCAGCGGGTTGCCCACCCGGCCTCGCACAGAGCAGTGAGTGCGCACCGGCTGGGCTGAAGGAAGAAGCGGGCGGCTGCAGGGGAGAGGCACCTCGGCGGCGGGGGCAGCGTGCGGGCCTCAATCTGCAGGTCCCGATGGGAGAGGGTCCGTGCACCCTCCGTCCACCCCCGCCCAGCAGCGCCGCTGTGACGACGCGCGCGGGCTTCCCCAACCCTGGGTCTGCGGAGCCAGTCCGGTTACCTAGCGACTCGCTCCGGGGAGCCCACGCTGACGCGCGCTGGGCTGCGGCAGCCGAGGGGAGGGGCGAGGCGGGAGGGTGGGGGGAGCTCTGGAGGGCGGGGGAGTTAGAGAGGGGGCCGCCGGGCACGGCCGCAGCTCCGCCCTCCACCCATCCGCTCTGAGCTGGGCAGGCGTGGATTCAGAAAGGAGCGAGATGCTCAGTTGGCTGCACTGAGGACGCGGCAGCAGGTGGCGGCGGCGTGGCCCGTGGAGGCCCCGGCGCCCGCAGGCGCGCGAAGAGTCCGGCCCCGGCGGGAACGCAGCGAATGTGGCCATGGGCTCGTGGGCCTATGTGACACGCTTCCACCCACGTGGCACACACGGGGACTTGGCCACACGGGTGGAGGAGGAGTCTCCCCTTCCTCGGGCCTCGCTTCCTCCTGCCTGGACATTTTGCTCCTGCGCGGGTTGAAGACTCATCATGGAAGCGCAGGTCGCTCAGAGCTCCTCCCACCTCCCTGGGAACCGTGCTTGGCTGGGAGGCGAGGGCAGCCTAGTCGCCTTTAGACGCCAGCGGTGGGTTGCCTCTAGAAACCATTAGGGTGAAAACCCAGGCCCAGACCCTTCCAGTACTTACAAGGTTTTTAAAGGTACTTAGAATCTTCAGTAAAATGGAGGCTTTGTCCCCAAGCTGCTAGCTATGCGCTGCACCCCGTGAACATGAACGTGCATTTTCTATAAGATGTGCAACCCGTGGGCGTCAGGAAAACCACCATCAGAAGGCAAGCGCCACCACCTCTCAAGGTGTCCACTGAGTGCCTGTCTGCCCGCAGGCCTCAAAGCAGAACCAGACACAGAACCCAGACCTGGTGAGCTTGTGCCCAGCCCAACGTGGTGCCCCTCGCACAGCTGGGCTGCAAGGATGGACCTTCCCACTTCTCCCTCCAGGTCAGGCTGCAAATGGCAGCCACTTGCCGCCTCTGCCACGGGTTCACATTCATTGTTCTTCCGTGCTGTGCAGGTGCAGATGCGAAGGCAGTAGGCAGCTCCTGTAGAGGATACAGGGAGTCTCACCTGCCCCCCATCTTGGCCCCGGATCGCCACAGGGCAGTACTCCTCCTCTTTGGGCCTGCAGACATGAGGTTTCTTCTGATTATTTAGTCTGAAATGCAATAGTACCTGTTGAAAAGTCCTGCAAGTCCGTCCAGACAGAATCCTGCACTTAAGCAATGCAAGGTGCAAAGGGAACACTGTTCTGGGGCCAGCAGCTTTGTGTTCCAGCCCGTGTGCAAGAGTCACCTTCCAACAGTGCCCCACGACTCTGGGAACATTCCTGAGCTTTTACACAGCCAGGCAGGTGGTTCCAGACACTCCAGAAGGACTCTTCCTGGTACCGAATCGTCAGCCAGATCTTCAGTAAGCCCAAACATCTCAACACACAGGTATGATCTGCCATCTAATTTGGTCCTGGTTCACTGCTTACCAATGGAAACCTCAGAGCTTGCATTCCACGCACAACAGGGAGGGTGACTGGAGGCTGTGAGCATCATTCAGCTCATGGAGATCTGAAAACCAAGGGCTTGCACCATTACCAAATTCAGCTCACGCACCTTCACATGCAGCAGAGAGAAGAGGGCAGTGAGCAGGGGACCTCCCTCTACACTGCCATTCTTCCTGCTCTTAAACAACGGAGTCAGAAGTGCACAAGCAGGTTCTTAAGGAAGCCCACGAGTTCCTAAGGCCACAGGAGGATGGCATGCCTGTAGTGCAGTGGAGGAAGCCCTCCCTAGTAGGCGTGTCCACCACAATGGGCACAGGGCTGCGCACACGGCATGCAGAGGCAGGACTTGGATAAGACTTCTTTCCTCTGGTTCTAATATGAGCACTTCTAGAGGACTTAGCCCATGGCAGGTGCTTCAGGTACTAAGAGCTTTCGCCACAAGAGTGCATTTGAGCCTTATCCAGCCCTGTAAAGCAAGCCCATGATTGTAAGGCCCAGCAGGTGTGGGTGAGGGGCAGTGCAGGAGAAGGCTGAGAAAGATGGCTGATAAGGCCACACCTGCAGAATGCAGCCCCCTCCTCAGCTGAGCAGTGAAGCAGTGATGTATGGATTCACCAAGGTCGAAAGGAACCTATGGTGCTCTATAGCACCACATAACAGGCATTCCTTTGCCCCCGACACCCTACCTTTACAGCTCCCTAATAAACATGACACCTCATGTTCCCCCTGGTTTAACTTCCCTGGCCCGCTGTTCACTGAACCAGCGAGCCTGGAAGTGCTCCCAATAAAGTTTGTTTTAAGCTGAACTTTATTGTTTGTGGATTTCCGGTTCTGAACATGAACTCGAGCCTTACAATGATCTTCAGAGGGGAAACTGAGACTGAAGCAGTTCCCTATACTGGTGTATCTGTATGAGAGATGATGGACTGGGGAAGTGTGGTCCAGTCTTCCTAGTTCCTAATAACTGGCCTACACAGCAGGCTGAAGGAAAATGGGAGTGGAACTGACAAGCGCTACCTGCTCAGCATCTGAGATGGCCACAGCAGTGGGCGGGTCTCTAGCTCAGCCCCAAAGCAGGTGAGCTGGCTATTAAAAATGGCTGTTAGTATCACCATTAAACTTTGTATGTTGTTTGGAATTGATGTTGTATCTTACAGGGGCATGGAGGAAAGTGACATTGCCAGTCTGTAGGGTGGCAACTGGCCTCACTAGGGCAGCGGCATCAGATTGAGACTGTCAAGGTGAAGAGGTGAAGTCGGGGGCAGAAACAAGTGAATCGTGATGTGGGAAACAAGGGGAGGAAGACCCAGAGCAGGACCAGCAGCTCAAGGGTGAGAGCTAAGACACATTGAAGGAGGCTGCTGGTTGGGACGGAGCAAGGCCCTGAGGCTGGGAAGAAACCTTGGCTCCCTGAGATCTCCAGGGAGGGGGCTCCTGGGAAGGTCGTTTCTCTCTCTGGAGGAGCAGGCAAGGCCACCTGCTGGGCCTGGCCAATGGGATGGGCTGTGGGGATAGACAGTGAGGCAGATGGTTAGACAAGGTTCAGTGTCTGGACTGCCACCCAGGTACACATTTAATGGCAAAGGGGCTGTGACCCCCCTTGCCCTCACCACCTGCCTCTGCTTACTGCAGGGACACTGTGGTGCACACAGTGACTACCCTGGGGACTGGGGTAGAGGGCTTGGAAACCTACTCTGAGGGCATTGCTTACATGGGGCATAAATAAAACACTCTCCCATCAACATTTGGCAGAGGGGTTCATACAGTGGCTCATCTGGCTAATCCACTACCTCCAAGCGCCAGCATCCCAATGTGGGTACCAGTGTCCTGACTGCTCCACTTCCCATTCAGCTGCCTGTTATGGCCTGGGAAAGCAGCAGAGGATGGCCCAAAGCCTTTGTATATTGCACACTCATGGGAGTCTTGGATGAAGCTCCTGACTCCTGGCTTTGGATCAGCTCAGTTCTGGCTGATGTGACCACTTTGGGAGTGAACTAGCAGATGGCAGATCTTTCTCTCTGTCTCTCCTTCTCTCTCTAAATCTGCTTTCAGAAAAAAAAAAAAAGCATTTGGCAGAACTTAGCCGGTTTCCACGTAATGTGGTTAAGTGAATGTTCATTCACTTAACTGTTGACCAATTACCTGTTCCGTGCCTGACGCTCCATGGCTCCAGGCATTCAGCAGTGAGCATGCTGTGGAGCTGCCCTCCAGCTGTGCCCAGTGCAGTGGAAGAGAGACCAGACTAGCCTGAGATCCGTTTTGTGGAGTCCACAGGTCAGGTGGCTGCACAAGAGAGAGGTCCTTCCTCAGGCGCTGAGGCTCACACAGGCTTACTAGTGGAGGAGGCTCCAGGAGGAGTCTTGGGAGATGAATGAGAATCAGGAAATGAACGGCAGGTACAGTGTGGTGGGGGTGGGGATGGCATTCCGAATTCAGCAGAGGTGGGTTCACAAGTGCCAAATCACAGCCGAATGGGACAAACAAGCCCCACTGCTGTTCTGCACAGCGGGCTGACGCTGGTAACAACACTGTTATCACAAAGAAAAGATGCAGGTCGGGAGTGATGGCTACGCTGAATGCCAGGACCGGATGCTGCACAGCAGCTGTGTGCACACCCTACCCCACAATGTGTACATTGTTGTGGATCAAAGACCTACATTTTTTTTAAAGCCGCATGTCTATATTTTAACAAGTTTGCATTTTTTAAAAAGAGTTTTGTAGCTTTCAAAGCCATTCGCTTCCCAGCTCTCATCACAGGCACTGGGGGTTAGGACAGGACCCTCTCATAGCCTCAAAGTTGACAGCCAGTAGATGCCTGGGACATCCTCCTGTCCAGTCTGGTCCTGGGCTTTCCTGGTCCTTCTGCGTGGCCCTTTGCACTTCCCACAGCACACCCCTCCACCTCACCTGGCTCTGGTGGCATCTCCGGCTCTAGCAGAAGTACTCAGAGTCCGGAGAGGGACAGCAGCTGCCCTAGCACAGCACCCCACCCTGGCTGACGCCTTGTTAAGAGACTGCACCTTCTGCAGCCAGCATCATGTGACCCATTGCCTACCAACCAGGACAACTGAGAGCATAACCGAGGGAAAGAAAGCAGATGACTTGGACAAATGATCTCATGAGGGTTTTGTTGTGGGAAAGGCTTAGTCAAATCTCCTTTGTGACCCCTGGAAGTTGAGCCAGCAGCCACCAGTGATGCAGTTGCCTTTTTCAGAACAAGGAAGAGCAATACCACAACCAGCAAACTCCCACTCACCCAGCCACGGACCGCTTTTGCCAATAAAGCTTTAAGGGTGCACAGGCCACCCACTCCTTTATGTGCTGTCTGTGGTGCACTCTCGCTTCGAGGGCGGAGTTGAGTAGCTGCTTCAGCAACTGCATGATCCCCAAAGCCTACAGCATTTAGCATCCTTTCCAGGGCACATTTCCAGCTGCCAACGGAGGGTCATTCCAATATAAAAGAGTGGGCAGTGAGTGTCCCACCATCCGTGGCATTCAAGCAAAAACTGAAGGCTTGTGAAAAGTAATGTTGGAAAGGGCTCAAGAGAATCATAAGGTTCCTTACAGAGGTGAGAGTCCAACAGTTATTGACAATTATCACACGTCTTTGCTGCAGCCACAGCTATAGATTAAAAAAAAAAATCCACCTAGAGACGGGCTGCTGTACAAACTGAGGTCTCCAATTTTCATCAGCGTCTGAAACCCATCAAGGCAACGGTGGCTTTCTCTGCCTGATAAAGATGACAAGACAGATGATGGGCAAACTCAAACAACCTTGGGAGTGAACATCTGTTGGAAACCATTTCATGCCCAAGCCTGCCCCACTGGGAACAGAAACTCATTCGTGAACTGCTGTGCAGACCAATTCTGAGCCACTGTGTAGCCAGCTGCTCCCTGTGTTGCTAGGCAGGGATCAGATGTGGTGTAAGCGAAATTAGCTTCACTGCGATTCTGTTGGAGTCTTTGGGGTTATTGTTCAACAAACTTGCCACCAGACCCAGAGCTGGACAGAGCACCTGCTGTTACAGAACTGAATGCCTGGGCTAGCTAGGCCAGAATGTGACGTAAAAGACTCATCCTCTGCCAGGCGCATCTATCCAGGAAAGCAGCAGCAGGGCAGAGTGCTAGCCACTGAAGTGTGCCCTCTTCCCGAGGCAGATCAGAAAGAAAACCAGAATAGTCTCTCTGAAGCAGAAAAAGAAGTCTGTGGCCACTTCACTGTTTTCTTCCCCAGCAAGACTGGACACAAACAGGCTTGATTTCGCCCTCATGGACATCTGGCATACACGCTGATGAGATGGAAACAAAAGACAATGCTCTCCTGTAGGATTCCATAGCCAGTGTGTGGAATCGAAGGTTTCCTGACCCTCTAAGAAGGATGTCCCCTTTTGAAGAGTGTTGGCAAGAGTCCCATGGATTGAATCCTGTCCCTGGCAGCTTGCTTGAGCAGTTTCCTGCTGCTCAGCGGCCTGGGCCACTCCGCCCCACGGTGCCACCTGAACGCAGATTTTTCCGAAGTCCTCATTGTTAAGTCCTTTCCTCCATCAAAACAAAGTGACAGCGGCAACGAACTCATTTTGCATTTTTTCATTTTCCATTTCTTCTGCCTCTGCTTTTGTCTGCAGGTGACAGTTGGACAAGTAAGGTGTTTGGCAGCAGGCAACACTGGCAGGTTCCCCCTCTGAGAGGCACAGATTCCGGGTGGCTTTGTTCCTGAGAAGTGTTCAGTCAGCATGCAGGCCCCAAGACCCCTGTTCGCAGAAGGCACATAAGTCGTGTTCAAACCCAATGGAAACAAAAGTGTTCTTGCTTCCCAGCCAGGAAAAATCTCACTGCCGCTCTGGTCTTCTGCACAGTTTTCAAAGACCACCAAGGATGCCAGGGACCCCCACACAAGCATCAGGAAGATGCTCTGGGCATCCCACGCCTCCACAGGATACCCTCTGCCAGGTACCCCCTTGTTCTCTCCCGGCTACTGTTAGAGACATGGATTGTCTAATGTCAATGTAATTTGTCACTGTAATCTGTCGCCTCACCCTCCCTCTGTCTGCTCACTAGGCCACAAGAACTCTCGGGCTGTAAACTTCCATTTTCTCCTGTGGCTCTAGATAGCTTGTAGAGTACTAAATTCCCTTTTTAGGCATCTTTTAAAAATATGTACATTTATTTGAAAGAAAAAAAGAGAGAGCTCTTCCATCTACTACCATTCACTGGTGAACCCATCCACTGGTTCCCCACCCAGCTGGCCACAACAGCCACCTGGGCTGAGCCAGGTTAAAGCCAGCAGCTTCTTCTGGGTTTCCCGCATGGGTGGCAGGGGCCCAAGATCCTTTTGTTGCTTTCCCCAAGCCTTTCTCAGGGAACTGGATGAGAAGAGGAGCAGCCAGGACCCAAAAATGGACAACAGCGTCACAGGTGGTGGTTTTATCTGCTATGCCACAATGCCAGCTGCAAGTAGGAGTTCTTAAAGGAGTGTTGATGCTTGTGTTTTTCTTAGGTTAACGTGCAGTTAGCACCTGTTATCTCAGGTGATGAGATAACAGTATCTTCTCCTCTGTTAATTACAAGTAAGATGATTCCTAGACATTTTGTTTATAATTACACAGTGCCAGCATGCTTGGCTTTGGCTCCCAAGGTAAAATTGGAAAGCATTGTTAAATTAATTGCTCCATGTACACTCAGGCACACATTAACTTATTCTGAGAATTAATATTAATGTAGTATATCAGTTCTTCTGGGGAGATTGTCCCATAAAACAGAAATTTCCATAAAATTGCTAAGAATGTGAAGGTTGTTGAAGTCACTCATTCTTCCTCTTAGTCTCAACAATCCATAATGTTAATTGCTTTAAAAGCTGATAAATATCCCCAACAACAGGGAAGCCGTAGTAATTAAGCTAGAACATACCACAGAGCCGACACATGACAATGGATCATTTCTCCAACCTGCCTCCCCTCCTCGCCACACCTCGTGTCACCTGCAAAGCCCCCCCCCCACCCGTGCACCGCAGCACAAGTGAGCAAGCAGACTCCTGCCCACCTGCAAGACAAAGGTTTCCCACCTTGCCTTTGTGATCAAGATACTTTCTGAGGCTTTTATTTCTTCCAAGAAATCACCCACAGGCTGACTTGGCTATCTTCGAGATCATGCCAAAAGCCAAATTCAGGTTAAGATCCCTCCGACTAAATAAGGAGAAGGGCGGGCTTTGGATGAGTTCATGAAAACATAATACCTTGAGTTACCAGAGTATTGCGTTCTCATGGTGACTGTATCAATAGCCTGGCCAGGAGAGCTTCCAGATGCATCCACCGCATCAGAAGATTGCTCGCTTCCCCAGGGAGAACTTCTCCATCCTCCTCCTCAGCAGCAGCAGCACTCACAGAGCCTGTCCTGCCAGGCGCCATTGCACATACTGCTCTCTAACTCACAAAGCTGCCACAACTACGTGCTATTACTCCTGTTTTACAGATAAAAGGGCAGTGACCCCAAGAGCTCAATGCCACTTTCCACCTTCAGATCTGTAAACCCAGCAGTGAATATTCCAAGTTGTTACAAGTTATTGAATTAATGACAATAGTAAATATACAGAGCATTTCACAAATGAACTGAACAGATAAGCTTACTTTGGTTTGAAGGAGAGCTTGAAATACATGAAAACAAGAGTTTCCAAAACTTCATGGAAAAACAACCTATCCATGAGAAACTATGTCTGGATTTCAAAAAATTTGCATCAAAATGAATGTATCCTTAAATTCTATTTTCATGAAATTTTCAAAATATATCTAGCTCTGATTAGCCATGAGGTATTATTATTAAGGACATGCCCACAGCTGCTCGTCAGTGATGGCTGGTTATCTAACAAACTACCGGAGCTACTCAGTGACTTAACACATTGCACATTTATTACCTCACAGCTCTGTGATCAGAGACATGGTGGGCTGGGTGCTCTGCTCAGGGTTTCTGTGAAGCCTGAAACTGGTATGTCACCGGGGCTGGGCTCTCATCTGAAGGCCTCCTAGGTGTGCTTCCATGGCAGGCTTTTTTTCAAAACATTTTTGGTATAATTACATCCCTTAAGGGATGCCAGACTGAGGAACCTGACTTCCCAGGTCAGAGCTTTACATTTCAATTAGATTGTGCTGAGAGCAAGATTCCATGCTCAATGCCTGGTTGGTAGCCACTTGTCAGACACTAGGCATGATGCAAAGGACAGGTTCCCCACATAGCCTACCACTGTCACAGTTCCTTGGAAAAAATGTATTTAAAAATCAAAAGTGGACCTTAAGTACACAAGAAGAACCCAAGATTCACTAAGTGGAGAGCAAGAAGGGCAGGGTGAACAAGGCAGCATCGTCAGGTGCTTAAGAAGGTACTCGATGTTCCTGCTAGGAGCATCCACAGTCCACACTCCTGCCCATCCCATGTGTTCAGCTTATCCTGAGATAAGAGACTTTCTCCCCTGAACACCTACACTGGCTTCCACGCGTACTCCTTGCCTTCAGCCCTTCCTTCACCCTATAGGCCAATGGACATACACATAACCACGCTGTTCCCTTACCTAAACTCTCCAGTGACATTCCCCAAGAGGCCAAATCCCTGGATGGTTCATAAGGCCTGTGGTAGGCAGCTGGCATTCATGAACACCTTTTTAAAAACCTCTCTTCACTCCGACAGTTCCCTTATGAGATTCCCACCTTTCCAGGGTGGGATGAACAACAGCATTAGCAACGACTCCAGCTTCCTTACAGCTAGGTCCCAACCATGAGACCTGATTCTTACAATCAGATCCCCCCGGGAGAACTGGATGCTCAACGTGTTCCATGGGAAAGCAGGCCCAGCCACAAGCCAGGAGATGGTCTCCCATCGTGGGTAGAAGAGCATGCTTCCTCCGCAGTGCTCCCTGCCACGCAGTCTGGCCCTGCTGGTGCCAGGCAGAGGGCCCTGGTAGCCATGTGCTGTGCATCAGTCATGGCTGTGTCTTCTAACCCTGTGAGCTAACAGAGGGTGGTGTGATTCATCGCTGAGGATCCTGACACCAGATCTTTTATGTCCAAGCTCTGACAAATGTCATCAATCTCTTTGGCTTCTTCCCCACCTACCCTCATGATGCAATCTGTCTTAAAAAATACCTGCAGCCCACCCAATGCTTCATTCTTTCTCTAGCTGCTGTAAGTCCCCATTTCAGATGCCCCAGGACTGCGACCTCCTTAGCTGTCCTTAGTTTCCCTGCGTGATTTCTGTTCAGTTGTCCGATTTTATGTTCAGTGTCACTTTGACCCCAAGTTTTTCCCTGGTTCTCAGGTCTGTGCCAAGGCCCCTTATAGAGCCATACTTCACTTTCTGCACACATGACTGCATTTTAACTCACAGTGATCCAAATTTACCACTAGATTATGGGTGAGGAATAGGTCTATGCTGTTCATTCTTCTGCAGTGAAATTTGCCTACCCATGATCTCACTCTCTTTCTTAAAGATTTCTTTTTTAACTTGAAGAGCAGAGTTACAGAGAGTGGAGGGTGAGGGAGACATAAAGATCTTCCAACCACTGACAGCTGTAACAGGTGGGGCTGGCTAGTCTGAAATCAGGAGCTAGGAACTCCACTTGGGTCTCCCACATTGATGGCAGGAACCAAGCACTTGGGCCATCTTCTGCTGCCTTCCCAGGTATATTAGCAGGGATCTAGGTGGGAAAAGGGTAGCCAGGACTCCAACCAGCACTCCGGTTTGGCATGTGGGTATCTATAACACCTGCCTTAGCACTTCATCTAATGCTGAGAAATGTGCTAATGCAGTTAGCTTGAATGGAGGCCTCTAACCTCTGCCAATTCCCACCTCCCCAGCTTCAGCAGTTAGTAGGGTGGATGCCTGATATGAGCAGGACCAATTACAGCCTCTTAATAAGATCTTTTTGAGCATGTCAGGAGAAAACGTGGCCTCCCAACCACCCAGGCTACAGATGAGAGATGTGGGTCTGGAGATTTTGGAGAGCAGAACTCATCTACTGTCTAACAAACGACCATGACCTTATGTAATCTGACAGTTTCTGTGGGTCAGGAGCCTAGGAATGCCTTTGTTGGGGCCTCAGTCTCTGGGACTCCTGTGAGAATGGTCATCAGGGCGCTGGATAATGTTCCCAGCTCCTCTCAAGGCTCGGGTGGGGAAGAATCCTCTCCCAAGTTCAAAGGGTTATCGATAGAATTATGCCCTTGTGAGCAAGAATCCTAGAGAGGGAGGTCTTCCATTTGTGATTGGTTGTTGCTTTCAGTTCCAGCAACTTGGGGCTCCCAACATGGTTACTAGCTTCACCCTAGCCAGCAAGGGAAGGTCCATCAGCTAGAAACAGACTTCAGTCTTGTGTAACCGCAGGAGAGTCATCACTTTACCTGTGTAAGCCCCAGACCCCATCCAGCCACAAGAGGAGGAAATCACACAAGGTTACGAGTTTTTGGATGTTGGCATGATTTGGGGCTATCTTCAATTTGCTACCACACACTTCAGGACTGGGAGAAATAATTTCACAATAAAGCAGGAAAAATAAAGAAATCAGACCAGAGAGTATCACAGGCTCTTACTGCAATCATATCTGACTCCTGGCTAGAATCCTACAGGTTGGATGAATGGATAGATCCTTTTCCCACACTAGGCAGTTTGTTTTGTGTCTATTTCAACCAGCAATGTTCCAAAGCTCAGTAAACATTTGATTAGAAATGATTATTGATAGTATTTTGTGGAATCAAACAGACAGTTTTCCCACTTGGTGGCACTTTTAACTCATCAAATTATAAGTTGTTTCAGCTTAGGGTCCCTTTCAATTGGCTCACTTTATATTTTGAAAAGAAGGGGGTGAAAAAATCAGGATCATGTCCCTGGTCACATGATTAGTCAACTAGTGACAAAACTAGAATGATTCTAAATCCTGAATTTTATTGTTGTTGTGGGGGAAGTTGAGGTACCAAAGTCCAGGCACCTGATTTTTATACATAGGGAGTTGTTTCTTACATATTTGGGTGACACTAGTGACTGTCCCACACCCTTGGGCTGCTTCTCCTTTTTCACCTCTTGCCTGCTTCTCTCTTGCAAGGGGATGTTCACCAGTGAGGTCACCCTCTAGGATGTTAGGATGTTAGGATCTGATGGTCCAGAAAAGGCCTTCTTCACAACACTGGCTCCTGTGAATCCACAGCCCATGAACTTGACCTTGCTCTGCCATTATTTGTGGAGCAAAATCATATCAGTACAGAAAACATTGCCTTGCAGGTAGTAAACAGCATATGAAGAATGAGGTGTGAATAAGGTTAGCCCTTGTAGCTCTACCAATGATTCTAGGAGTTAAATAAAACACTGAAAAATAGGAGGTTCTGTGGGAATCACCTTCCTTGGGCTCACAAAATTTATCTTTTCCATATGACTTTGTAGCAGTTTGTCAATTTTTCCATAGTTGAACCAGCTATTAGCTTTCTGAAGAGGCAAAATCCTCTTCATTTTAGGATCAAATTCGTACTGCCTTTACCCAAGAAGAAAATATAAAAATCCATCTTCCTTGAAAACAGTGTCAACCTGGTTTCCAATTCCAGGCCAGCCCTGTGCTGTATCTGGGGAGAACCTGCATCTGCGGGCCTTTTTCATCCATTACATCTTCCAGTACTTGTTAGCAACAAAAAAAACCTATGTTTTATCAGTATGTCCCTCAGAAAAGGCAGTATCAACATGCTTCCCATTTCTAGGGCAGCCAAAGGAGATGCGGATGTCCTCGAGGTATCTGCACAGCACATTCTGACCCCGTTCAGCCCCAGTACTTATTACCTTTGAAAAAGTAGGCTTTGTCTCTATCTGCAAGTTCCTAAGTGGCACCAAGTCCATTTGGCAGATACAGAAAGAAAGCAGAAATGAAACTGACTTCAGTTTTCCAGTAGAAGGAATATGTATGGGCCCATATGGCCATATTAGACCTGCCAATAAACAGCATTGGTTCTCCACAAATTGAACTTATAGCAACCAGACTCTAACTTACTGGCACATATGCTTAGGGGGCCTGTGGGCCTCTTGGCTGAGCATGTTTTGGGAAAGACCCACACACAGCCCGGATGTCCTCAATGTCATGCTGAGCCCAGTGAACATCACCACTGATATGGTCATTGAGGTACATCAAAGATGTAATACCAGAATGACCCGATTTGTGAGCCACACTTGACACAAGCTTTAATTTATGAAACTGTTGATCACTATTCATCTGTATCAATATGAGCAGCCCCAAGGTGGGTTTTGGGGAGCAGCAGGTAAGGCATCATTTGGAGCATCAGCATCAGAATGCCAGTTCAATTTCTGGTTACTCCGCTTCCAACCCCGTTTCCTGCTGATGTGCCTGAGAAACTGTAACAATTCAAGGAACTCACATGAGAGATCTGGGTGGCATTCCTGGCCCTGACTTCAGCCTTCTCACCCCTGGATACAGCAGCCATTGAGAAGGGAGCCAGCAGATACAAGACATCTCTCCATACCCCTCCCCCACTTTTGCTTTTCAACTGGATAAAAATAAACATTGTTAAACCAGCCCCTCCAATAATTAAGCTAGGTTAACTTAAGTTCAGGTCTGTCAAAGGGAACATGACCCCCATTCATCCTTCACAGACAGCACTGTGTCTGCTTCACTCTCTAAGACCTTAGAGAATGGCAAGAGTGAGACATCATTCCAGAATCCCAGGGCTTTCTCCATGGCAAGGTCTGTGCCTTCTCTTGGAAAATCCACCCTGTAATTTTCAACCCTGTAGGTCAGGTGTGTGTGCCCCCAGTGAGGGTTTTCCTGGTTGAAAGCAAACAAAGGCTCTTTAAATTCCATGTCTTGGCTGCTTCGTCATCCTTAGGGTTTTTAATTTATTTACAACTCAAAGGATTTTTGCAGTTGCTTCAGTATTTCTACCACTGCTTTTATGCTTTTCAAATTCCTTTATGCCATTCTCCAAATGGTAGCAGCTGTCCAGGTATTCTGGAACATCTCCCATGGTTAGGAAGCCGAGAGACCACATTTGCATCAATGCTGTGCCACAATGCTGGACTCCCAGGTTGCTTTTCTTGACAGCATCTGGGTAGATGGGTGAAGAGTCGGAGAACATCACATGCAGGACCTCAGCCTGCTTTGCTGCTGGAGAACATCCTGATCCCAGAAGAGAGGAGCGCTGAGCCTTGTTCTCCTTCTCAAAGACAGGAAATGGAAGATGCTGTTGCTGCTTGCTGCTCCAGCCTACGCCCTGACCCTCAAGTCTGGCCTTTGAGGGTGAAAGGATTGGGCTCAGTACCAATGTGATGTGAGACCAGACTCTGATGCAAGATTGGGGATCAGCACCATGGATAGTGGCTCATGTGTGTTGGTCCATCAGCACATTATAGTCCTCGCCCAATGGTTAGTGCATGGATTAAAAACTGAAACAAAAATATAATGGACCAAGGAAAATCATGCCAGTAAAAATTTACCAGATGGAATTATTACCTCTGATATAACTTACAGTCTCAATATATATGAGAACTATATGCCATATTCCTTTTGTGATTGTGATAATTTTCCATAATGCTTGTCAGATAAGGAATTTAGATTGGCTATTATTTTTACCAGAGGTTCAGTAATTCTTAATAATCAGTTTGTTTCATAAAGAAATCAGCATTCTTGCAGTTCAAAGATCTAAAAATATACTGTAGGGAAAAATAATTGTATAGCCTCACGCAGAACGCACATCCTCTTTGCTGAATCATGTTCTTCATTTCTGCAGAGTCATGTGCGTTCCCACTGGTTTGGTTCACATTGTCAAAAGAGTTGAAATGTTTTGCTTGCATTTTTAATACTTGAAAGGTATCAGCATGTATTTTAGTATAGCTGGAAATGGCCCGCCAGGGGTTCTCTTTATAATATTTGGAAAAAAAGTAATCTTTCAAACTTGCTAGGTGTAGAAAATTGAACATAAATACTATCAGCGGAAGAATAATACCTGACTTGAACACCTCTGATTTAAAACTACTTTTTGCATTAAAGTTCTACAGAAGAGCTGTTTTTGTCAGCAATCACAGAAACAGTGCTGTGGGATTTATTATGAAGAGATACAAGCAGAAGGTGTGTGTTTATTGCTTGATCTCCACACGCAGAGGTGGCTGCACAGAGGGTAAAAGACAACTGAACCTCAGTAGAAGCTTTGAGAAGATTTTCAGACTTGGTCATGGGGGCTCCACACTTGAGTCTGCAGTGGCTGGGTCCAGCCACCTAGCAAGTCAAGAACTGTCAAGAACTGTCAAGAACTGTGCTGCCCATCTTTCTGTCAGCCCCTTGTGCATGCTGGGAAACACGTGGTATACTAGCTTCAACAAAAATGCCTTTTTGAGCAGTTATGTGAGTTGAATCAAAGCTAGATCTGGTTTTCCCACCCAAATTCCTTCTGTGGCTTTCTTTTCTTTGGGTTTTTCTGTGAAATATCGGAAACTGTAAAACTCCAAAAGGATGCTAATTGGAAATCAGGGTTACTCACAGAGAAAAATCTTTATAATGGTAACAGTGAAAAAAACATTAACAAGGATTATGCAAATGAGCTGTTATTTTATCATGCCATGTATCAATTAATCACCATTTTATTGTAGGAATTTCAATATGGAAAATCGGTTTTGAGGGCTTCCAGATGAAGCTACATCCTTCACAAACTGGGAGCCATTGTTAGATTTTCTCACTGGAACTTGGTTAAGTAAAATTACTGAACCGTATTGCTGTTACTCAAGGCAGCTTAACCTCACTGTTTTGGAAGAAGGCAGCAGCCCACATGTGCTTTACGCTGCTTTTGTTCTTTCTCTTCCCAGACTTGCCCATCTCCACAGAATGGATTCTCAGAAACAGCATGGGATCCCCTGGCTTTGCTCTTCACAGCAGCGTGACCTTGAGCCAGAGAGTCATACAACCCACGGTGTTGTACCTTCCAAACGAGGGTCCCCAGGCTTGCCCCATAGCCTCTCAGGAGAGTGAAATAAACATATAAAGCGTTTTGTGATCCTATAGAGATTGCACACCCTTCGTTCCCCTTTTCTTCCCTTCTCATTTCCTTCCTTCTTTCACTCCTTTCCTTCCATCTTCTTGCCTAATTTCTTCCTTTACTTAAAACAATTTTCAGTGTTTCAGCAAAACAGATCCTCTTTGAAACTAGAAGTAGAAGCAAAGGGGGAGCAATAATGGGGAGGAGGGTAAATCCAGGAATTTTCAGACATTCCTAGTTTATCTTTTTAAAGATCGATCTATCTATCTATACTGGAAAGTCAGATTTACAGAGAGAAGGAGAGAAGAGAGAAATATCTTCCGTGCTTTTGCTCTTGGTCATTGTACTTCTGGTTAGCAGATTCTTCTCCTTAGGGCAGGTTTCTAAGCTGTGTCACCCACAGGTCTGCAATTTGATTTTATTTATTGCATTTGGTACCCGGTTCTTTGTTTGCAGTCACTTGTGCCTCTCCCTCCAGCGAGTTTCAGGACTGGGCTCTTGTGTTGGGCTTCCATCATTGTCTCTGTAGCCCCAGCTCCTGGCTCAGCACTCTCCATCTCCTGCGATCCCATGCTGTGATTGCACTGTTGTCTGTACAACTTTTCTCCCACTTCTGCTTCTAGCAGTTACCAGGAATAAGGAGACACCAGGTATCCTAAACAACTATGTTGTTGGTGGTGCTGATCTTGCTGCATCCTGCTGGCCTGTTAGGTCTGAGGACCACCTGGACTACTTTGATCTGTAGGATGCCAAAATCAGTATTAATTTCTATGTGGGACCAAGTGCAATGCACTGAACTGGAAGTGAATTCGCTCCCAGCTCAGCACATGTGCAGCACATTGTTGTCCCTCCGGTCTCACAGCCTTTGCCACACTGCACAAAATGGTGCCTGATATGCCACTAGCCTGATATGCTGGCCATCACGTTTGAGGAATACCTGAACGTATTCTGGGTGGAACCCCTAGGATGCCACATCAGTGCAATGCACTGAGCCAGAAATGAATTTGCTCCTAGTTTGTGCATGTGCAGTCCTGTTCCACAGCCTTTGCCTCCCTATACAAAATGGTACCCGATGTGGCTCTGGTGGGAGTCTGGGCTATGAAATCAATCCTGTTCCTGCACCACTGTTTGGAATCTGCTGCTCTGTCCCTGCTCCTGGTCAAATGAAACAAACAGTAGGATGGGCAGTTCTTTGTCTGGGTTCACCTCCTGAGCTCCCTGTGAACTCCTCTTCCCACGTGGCTGTTGGTGAGCTCTGGCCACCAATGGAGCCAAGATCACTGCCTGCTGACTGCCACTGGGGCATCCAGTCACTGCAATACCACACTGCTGTCTCCACTGCTTTCCCATGCCCGTCAGTCTCCAGGTGCCCCTCTGTCATCGGCCTGTCCTCTCATAATTTTTGGAATGTGCCATCTCTGCTTCTCCTTGGCTGATAATTCTCTGTCTGTTTAAACATGTTCTTACTCTATCTGCCATGTTGATTCCCTGGATTTTTAATTTATTTGAAAGGCAGTGAGAGAGAAAGAGAGAAGAGTGGAGAATCTTACATCACTCCCCAAAGAGCTGCAAAGGCTGGGGTTGTGCCCAGGTAAAACAAGAGTCAGGAATTCCACCTGAGACTCCCAGAGGGTGGCAGGATCCTATGGATTTAGACCATCTTCTGCTTCTTTGCTAGACACATGAACAGGGAGCTGGATTAACAGTGAAGTAGACGGGACTTGCATCAGTGCTGTGCCACAATGCTGGGCTCCCAGGTTACTTTTCTTGACAGAACCTGGGTAGATGGGTCAGGAGTCAGAGAACATCGTATGGGGGACCTCAGCCTGCATGACTGCAGGGAGAGAACAGATCCCAGCCCTGGGGTGGCCCCTGGTCACCTATGCAGTCATGAGTTGGTCACTTCCACCCACTCACCTGTAACTGTTAAAGAGTACGACCATCTCATAGCACACATGCACTACTGGATGTGAAAGTCTAATACAAATAGCTGCAAAGCTTCAGAGACACTCCGACTGACCTTAGTCAGCTGGGACGACATTGAGACTTTAATATCTGACACTGAAGAGGTACTACTGTAAAGATAATTTTTTAATTTCCAAAGTGTGGAAGCACAGAATACCAGTGCAGCTGCTAAAACAAAAAACAAAACAAAACAAAAAACCAGATTTTATGTCCAGGCAATTGGGGAAGAGCATAAAAGAAGTTCACTGTTGTTGGGACTGATGATTAAGGAACAATTCCTATCTTATCTTCAATATTTATTGCATAATTATTACTGTTTAGATTCAGGGCTGGGCGCTCAGAAGAGGTCCTGTGTACCTAAACTACAAAATAATAAGTTGGAGGGTATTTCCAGTAGCAGATGGGATGGGCATCTATAGAAGCAAAGGCCTTCTAAGAGATGTGTAGTCACAGGTACATTTAAGAGATGTAGGTAGGTTATGGTTATGTATTTCTTTGTAAACGAATTAGTTTTTTGTCAAGTATTGAAGATGAATTTCCAGGAAACATTCCAAATTTTTCTTTCTCATTTTTTGGTAACATTTACTGTTGACTATTGAATTGTTAGAAAATAAACCCATCAGTTATGATCCTACTGTAACAATTCTGTATTTATTATTAACCTCTGAGTCATGCAAACACCTAGGACTTGCAGAAAATATATTCTGGTTCCCTCATGTTGCAGAACTGTGAGCCAAACCCAGAGACAGCAATGCATTGTAACAGGGTTGAAAATACAGCGTGAGTTCCTATGAACCATTCTGCCCACTGCTGCAAGCTGCTTCCACCTCTGGCATCTGTCCCCACCTTCTGTGCTGTCAACAGTCTCACTCCCAGGGCATCATCGCCTGTTGCATGAACCAGTCATTCAGGGTACAGGTTAAACTCGCAACACCCTGGATGCCTTTCTTTCAGGGGAGAAGCCACTGATGAGTGATTGAGTTTGGCATCACAGCAAACAATCCTGGTTGGTAACTTTGGGATGATTCCCACTAGCTTGGTGTATTTTCTGGCACTCCAGAGACCTTGAAAATATCCCAAAGCTAGCAAAATCCTTAGATTCTTATCTACACTAGCAAGTGTTAGAAAGAACCAAGAGCTGGAACCTTGGACATGAAAATTTGGTCTTCCTCTCCTCCCAGCTCTCAGTGTGAGTAAGGTTACAGGTCACTAGGCTTTTCCATTCACGTCTTTGGTCTAACTGCCCTTTAGTTCATTCAGATTACAGCTTGGGGCTTCTTGCCAGGTAATGGGAGAGATCTAAGCATAGAACATGGTTTCTGTCCTTGAATGGGGCATTGGAACCGGGGAGACAGATACTCAGAAAATGCATGCCACATGAAGTGGTGCCAGATACAGACTAGGGGTGATGTCCAAGAAAGACTTCACAAAAGAGATAAGGCTAAGGATACAGCAGAACTGAGAGGCTGTTAGAAAACATGTGGGCTCCAGAGGTTGAAAGCATATAACTGTACCCAACCATCCATCCCTCTGATAGTATGCATCCCCTACAGACTGTGGAATAGGAGAAGAAAATGCATGGCCTCTTCCTAAATTGCTCCCATGAACTTGAACAAAGACTCCTGGGTCACAAAAGAGCAGCAAACCAGTACTGGCTTGCTCTGGCAAAGCCCCTTGTCTAGGAGCAGTAGGAGGAAAGATTCAGAAGGTCAGTGGGGCCTTAGGTACCATGTAAGACCTTGACCACTTTACTAAGGAGTCCCTGGTTTACCTGAAGAATTGTTTTCAGAAGACCTTTCTGATGGATGGTTAAGAGTAACTGGGAATGAGGAAGTAGGGCATGAGTAAAAGTTACTGATCTGGAGGCTGTTCATGCTGTACACCATGGTGACATAGACAACGACAGTGATGGAAAGATGAACAGGACATCACTGAGAAGTAATCACGCCATCTTATTTCATATTCATTTCTCAAAAAGGAAAAGCGAGAAGCCACAGGTCTTGGTCATGGTCATGATCTGCTCAGAATTTTCCCATGCAAAACACAATGCTCGGACTCAGCAAAGCTAGATGCTGCTTTGGGTAGAAAAGCACACTTTCTTGAGCTGGGTCTGTTTCTTCAGCAGCCACACTGGGACATGAGCTGACTATCTAGGTCTAGATTCCAACCACTAACACTTGTAGCACCTGCTTCTATCAAGGACATTCAGGACCTTACAGCCTGGCTGACTTTATTATGCTGGATTGCTAGGAGGACGGAGCACAAGTAAAGGTGACCATGGCCAAAATAATCAGAGAAAACATCGAAGAGGAGGTGGAGCTGGCTGGGGCACAGGATTGGGGAGGATATCCCACAAGGACAGAGAGCAAGATGTCACAGTGGCTCTGGCAGGGTATGACTGACAGCCATCCCTGGCTGGCTGGTGGTGTGGCACATTCCTAGGCATGAGCCATTAACGTGATAATCTCCCTCACTGGGGTGTATATGTTGAGAAATTAGAAAGAGGAGAAAGAATTGCCACGGAGTCAGGTGGAACTTGGCAGTAGAGGCCTGGAGAGCCAAACAGAACACATGAACAGACAGGGCTCCATTCCCTCCCTCCCTTCTCTTCGAAACCACAACACTGACAGTCTAGTTTAGAGTTAGACCAGCTCCCTTTCCGATCCCAGTTCTTGTTTAAACTTGGGATGTTGTCACTCAGCCTCACTAGGTCTTGGTTTCCTTATTACATGGGGCCATCAATAACAGCACCAGCACCTCATGTCTAGTGAAGTGATGAAATCTTGCACCAGGCTTGGTATACAGTAAGTGCTCAGCATAAACTAGCTCTGTTGCCTTGCTTTTCTGGCCTGTGTACTCCACATTGAATGTCTACATTGTTGGGCTCCTCTGAGTCCTGAACTCCTCCACCACCAGCAATGTGAGCTTTTTCCCTCTAACAGATTCCTGTCAGTTTCATGCATTTTGCAAGATCCCCTTATTTAGGAAGTGAGTTTTCAACAATGAATGCAATGTGAAATGACATACTTTCTCCCTGTCTGCTACATTTCCCTGAGCCCTGTGCAGCTGGGGGGAGCAAATCAGCCACAGCTTGCTTTTCAGTGAGTATGCTCAGCTGTGGAAATCCTTGGACTATAAATAGTGTGTGTATGTGTGTGTGTTTTAATATGATGGACTCATTTTCTCTGATCATAAAATCCATAGCTTCTATTTATAGTCACAATGCTGCTCACCAGTGCTGAGGGATTTCAAAAATAGGCTTCAGGAAATAAGATATGCTTGGTCAACCCTCTCTGTGAGGAGGCAGCAGAAGGGCCTAGAGACTTAAGACTGAGGTTTAGGGTCTTCACATTAACCCCATGCTGTCTCCTTGGTTCTGGCCACCCTGGGGCTTTGTGCCTTCAGCTTGTATTACATTTGCTCCAGTGGAGATATTTGCTCATTCAATCCATGAGGACCTCCTCTGGGCCAGCCATCATGCTGTACTTTCTGGAAATAGAGGGTTTGTACTAGCAAGGGACTCACAGCCTACTGGGGAAAGCAGAGCTGTAAATTCATCCAGCATTCCACGGTGAGAGCGTGGTAAATGCCACATCCCAGACGGGAACCAAGGTGTGGGAAGCACCAAGAACTGTGGAAACACAATTCTCCACGGGCAGAATGAGAGCTGCTGTGGTAGGCAGAAGCACAATCCCCAAAGACAGGCCTGACCCCTGGAGCCCGTAAGTGCCATGGACAGACAGACCCTGCAGCTGCCACTGAGCCAAGAGCCTTAGCTGAACAGATGAGCCGGTCCTGTCTGGGTGGGCCTAGGGTGGTCACAGGCATCTGGTCAGAGCGAGGCAGGAGGGTCGGAGGAGAGAGAGAAGGGAGAAGGTGATGTGACCATCGAAGCAGAAGCTGGAGGAAGCTGCACTGCTGGCTTCGGGGGAGGAAGGGTCCCAGGGCCAAGGGAGGCAGCTCTGGAAGCTGGGAAAGCCAGGGGCTGGGTTCTGTTCCAGGGCCTTCAGAGTCTATGGAGCTCCACCTCTACCAAGTGTTGGCCCAGCAGGCTGATTTTGGGACCTCTGGTCTCCATGACTGTTAGGGAATAAATCTATGTGATCTTGAGTCACGCAGGGAACACCTGCACTGGATGTTTGTAATGAACATTTGATGTTTAGGGTCACCTGATGTTAACTCTCTTTTTGGCATCTAAATCCCAACACCCCTTCCCTTCTTGGCATGGCCTCTTCTTCCCCTTGGCTTTTGGGGTGGGCACAGGCTCATCTTACTGTATTTAGCTGGTCCACAAGCACCCCCTATAACAGAAGTGTCTGTGAAAGCAATGCCTGGACAAGAGGCTCAAGAACATTGCCCTCCAGGGGCCCACAGCCAACACAGATGAAGATGTTGAAAATTTCCATGTGTGTCAGAGAGAAACCCTGAGAGAAGAATGAAGAAGCCCACAGGATCAAGCCAAGAAGCCCAATGCTGGGGACCTACGACTGTAAACCCTGTAGGGATTTGAATGACCAAATGGTCCATCTGATGGAGATGCTGGTTCAGTTTCATATGTGGCTGAAGAGGGTATCTGAAGAAACCACTCTGCAAGAGTCACAGCCAGGCTAGTCTCAAGCAAGGCAGGAGCAAACGTTCCATCATGGGTTCTCCACAGGAAGGAGACGCCACTAGGACACTGCCAAGCCTTGGGGGTGTAAATTCCCATTTCATTACACCACGTGGGTGGTGCAGAGGAGTCTGCACACGGGGGAAGGCACACGAACTGGCACTTTCACTGTTGAGAGTCTCTGTGTGGTGTCACAGCAGGTGTGGGGTCTACTAGAGTCATTAGCCATGGACAGAAGGAGACACAGTCCCTAAGTTACCCTCTGAGCAGCTACAAAGGGGAGCGAGAGACACTCGTGCAGCGCCACAGGCTCTAACCCACTGCGGCTTGCACACCAACACCTTCACTTGACTTCTGCTTAAAAATAGCACTGCACTTTCAGGTCCCTCTTACCTCCAGTTCATCAATGAAATTCAGTCTTTGAGATGAGACTTCTGGAAGATTACACGGGAGTGAATTCTTCTCCTGTGTGCCTTTTCTGCTCCCATCTAGAACACAGCTGTGATGGCTGGAACTGCTACACCTGTAGTGCGACCGTGTGGAAAAGAACACAGAACACTACAGTGCTACTAACTACCTCTTGTGAACTTGGGCTTTCAGGAGAATACACTCATAGTGTTTATGTCACTGTCATTTGGGTTTTGGGCTGCATTATCCCAAATAAAAGTCCCTGATGAATAAAAATGGAGACTAGCAGATGTCAATTCAAGTGCAAGCTGATAGAGCCTGGGCAGCAGCATGGGGCACAGATGAAGGTCATCACAGTGACAAGCAGGGTGATGAGCCAGAGGATCTGGCCAGGATCAGGAACTCCCGGCCACCAGGCCAAGAGCCACACTTGCTCCTAACAGGGGCAGGTGTCTTATCAAACAAGAACTTCATTTAGTTTTTGCTTACTCTTCAAAGCTTTATTGAGGTATATTTTAGACATTGCATATAGGTGATACACATAATTTGATGATGTTGGAAGATGCACACACCTGTGAAGCCCCATCACAATCAAGATGGCAAACACCTGCTCCCTCTAAAAGCATGCGTGTGCTCTTTTATTCTAGGAACACTTAACACAAAACAGGCCTCCTTATCTATATTTAATTCATTTACCTGAGAGAGAGAAATATCATCTCCTAGCTCATTACCCAAAATGCTCACAAAAGCTAGGCCCAGAAGGTGGAAGTCTCTTACACGGGTTGCAGAAACATAACCACTTGAACCCTCCCTGCTGCCTCTCCAGGTCTGCACAAGGAGGAAGCTGGAGTTGGGACCTGGGGCCAGGCAGCAAAGCCAGGAGCACCACAAGCAGACATAGGTGCCCTAACGGGGCGTCTGCACCACAAGGCCAACCGCCTGCCCTGTAAGTGCACACCACAATGCTGCTACCCACAGGCACTCTAACCAACCCCCACAACTGCTCCAACTCCATACCCACAGCTGCCCGCCTCCCTTGCCCCTCAGCTCACAGCGGCCACCCTTCTATTCTGTCTCTGTTAGCTATACTGGTTTAGGTGCCCCTCTTCCCTGGCACCAGGCAGTGTGAGTCCATCTGTGACTGGCTCACTTCTTTCACCTAATTTATGTCAAGTTCATCCATGCTGTTGCTTCTGGCAGGATTTCTTTCTTTTTAAAGGCTGGCTAACATTCCATCGTGTTTCATTTTTTTTCTTCATTCGTTTGCAGGCAGATATTTAGGTTGCGTCCCTGTTTTGGCTATTGCTAATGTATCTCTTTGATATCCTAATTTCGATTCTTTAGGACGTACATACTCAGAAGTGAAATGGCTGGAATCTCAAAGATTGTAAGGTAGCCACAGATTCAGTAACAGTCTTGCTTTAGAAGGAAAGGAAGGTGGAACTAAACTGAATGGCCTTTATACTACCTTCTCCAGTCTGACAAGTTTAGCCCAGACCTCTACATGAATCAGTCTCCAGGTTCATTCCCCTTGGACCACTGACAGTGATGCTGAGCGATTGGGAGGCCTGCTCCTGGCCATCACCTTCACTCGCGACCTTCACTCTTCAGCGTCTTAAGAATGACAGCGTAATTCAAGGCACACACGAGAACCTTGGCACCGAGCTTTCTATTTGGTGAAACTCGACATCTTTGTTTTTGCCTTAATTGAATTCCTATTTCTGGGAGGTAGACAGCTTCTCTTGGCAATCAGCTGGAGTGTGACTCGCCACTTCTAAGTCAGTTGCACAAACCTTCTGTTTCCAGGCTCGTGTTCGCTCATCTGTTCCCTGGGACTGCTTGCTTCTCATGCCACGGGCAGCTTGCACTGCTTGGTCTGTGCAGCCCTTCACTGTCTCAGCCCAAGGGAGCTGAGCAGGCCCGGGGGGGAGGGGTGCAGCATCCTCCCTGCCCAGCAGGCTGCTGACCTTCCAAGAAGCCAGGAGGTGCAGCCCACCCCTACGCCCCCACACACATGCACACTCCACACACACATGCATACTTGCACACTGAACACACACATATACACACTCCATACTCACACTTGCACACTCCATCCACCCCCCCACCACAGCTCTCCACTCTGGCCCTTCTCTCTGTAATAGCCTGGGTCTCTGCAATGCCCCTGAATGTGATCTGTTTGAAGACATTTCAAGTGACAATTAGGGATTCAATTGATGATAAAACCCGATGTGAGGGAGTTCTGCCAAATCAAATGACTCAAATTAGGTGACAACACCTGACAGGCACATTTGCACAGGAGACAAATTCTTTTTAAAATCAATTTTAAGCTGCAGCCTGGTTTTAGATCCATTAGCATTTGAAAAGGCCCAATCTTATAATTGAAGAACTAGGATGTAATAGCCACCGTGTGGAGTTGGCTGAAGCTAATTCTCAAGTAAACTCTGGATGAGATAAATACCCGGAGGCAGCGGGCAGCATCTTCTCTGGCCTGTGGCTGGCAGAGGTGAAAGGACTCACAGGTGTTAGCATGGGTGTCTCCAGCCCCCAGGCAAAAATGGGAAAGCAACTTCTGTGACCATGGCTACAGCCACTACGATGACTGCCACACAGCCAGGGTCAACAAGAGTGTTTTTTTTTTTTTTTTTCTTTTTAAGAGATTTGTTTTGTTTATTTGAAAGGCAGAGTGAAAGAGACGGAGAAATCTTATATCCTCTCATTCATTGCCAATTGGCCTCAGTGGCCAGGACAGGGTCAGGCTGAAGGCAGGACCTGAATCCCATCATGACCTCCCACATGGGTGGCAGCGGCTCAAGCACATGGGCCGTCTTGTGCTGCTTCCCCAGATGTGTTAGCAGGGAGCTGGCCCAGCTGGTTGAATGTTGAATGACTTCCTCTGCCTGGTGACATCAGGATTCTCCTGTTGACAGTGGTTGGATCAGCATTTCCCTGAAGCAATAGCTTTTGAGCTCAACTTTCCTGGAAGGATGGGATGCAGTGTGGTCAGTGGAACTAGCGGCTACAGTTCCAACCACAGGAACAAGAAGAAAAACAGGCCACAAGGAGGGCGTCAAGTGAGGTGAGGTCAGCTGCGAGGCTGGGGGCAGGGAAGCTGCGCGTAGGGCCCTCAGGCCACCAGTGCGATCAAGAATCTTCCCTGCCCCATTTGTCACAAGTTTTAGAGTTCTGAGGCATTTGACCTTTCTCTTATGCCATTTAAAAATGCTTTTAAATAATCAGGTCGCACACGAACTTGAGCCAAGAGGATGAACTCTTTTATTATTATTATTATTTCAAATGATGCAGCCAGGACATCACTTCTAACCTTATGCACAGATATGACATTTTCTGCTAAACAAACTCAAACTCAAGACTCTAATTACCCCAAGGCTGCTCTTTGTAGCATTCATGCCTCACTGTGAGACTGTATACCTAAGCACTTCACCTCTGGAAAACCTTCTGTCTCCTGATTCTGACAGTTTCTAAACACGTTTTGTTATAATTGGAGCTATAATATGAGAATAAAATGTCTCAGCTGCTTGGCAGAATGGGCCTCATCCATTTTAATAAAGCTTCTTCCATCTCCCTGTCTTTGTCCGTTCCATGTTGCTGTAACACGATACCACTAACTGGGTTATTTATAAAGAAAGAAAATAAGTTTATTTCTCACAGCTCTGAAGGCTGGGAGTCTAATACCGTGATGGTGCTTTCTGCCAAGAAACGTTGTCCCACAGTAACGATGGAAGGCTATGAGAGCAAGAGAGCAAGAAGGGGCACCTCATTTTCCCGTTCTGAGATAACTAATAACCCCCTCCCACGCTTCTCATCCAGTCTTGTGAGCACAGTCCTTACCACGTCACCAGCTTGTATCAGGACTCACTTCTTAACACTGTTGCTTGGGGATTAAACCTCCAACACGTGGATTTTAGGGCACACACTCAACCCTTAGCACCCTCCAGTTAAGAAGGGGATAACAGATTAAACTGTATCCTTCCCCAAAAGGTGTGTTTAATTCCTAGTCCCTAGAACCCATGAGCACAACTTTATTTGGAAATAAGGTCTTTGTGGTTGTAATCAGCTTAAGATGAGAACACATGGGATTGGTGTAAACTCTTCCACAAACTGATACTCTATTATTTATGAACACACACATGGGAAGTCTATACCCAGAGCCCCAGGCACATGGAAAGGGGTGCTGGGAACATAGAGACTGAGATTAGAGTGATAGATCGCAAGTCATGCAATTTCATGTGTGCTCAGCAACCCTGGAGGCCAGAACAGAGCCCTGGGACAGATTCTCCCTTACAGACCTGGGAGGGAACCAACCCTGTCAACGCCTTGAGGTTGGACTCCCAGATCATGAGAGGGTACATTCCTGTTGTCACAAGCCACCGGCTTCAGGTGCTTGGTTACTGTAGCCTAGGAAACAAATGCATGGGGACAAACAGGAAGGGATCACTTGCCTGATGTCTGGGACCCGTTAGGTCATAACTGTAGACAGGCCCATTAGGATAACCACATTAGGGTTATCTCTCACTCCATGCTTCACCGACAGAAGAGGAGCTAAAGAATAAATGTGCATTGCCAGTGGATGCCAACCCCCAGCCCAGGGCCCCCTTCTTCCTTCTGCAGTCACTGCACTCTGCTTAGCTGCCTGATGAATCTCTGGCACACCCTACATCATTCTCAAAGCCATACGCTGGACTCTGGCTCATGAACTCAGAGGCAGATCATCCATCCCACTTGCCATCCCACTGTCCACTTCCCAAGTAGTCAGCGTAACTAAGAGAATGAGAGGGAGAAAATCAACGTGCATTTTAGTTCCATTTTTAAGACATGAATTAATAAAAGGAAGAGTGTCATAAGCACCACCCCTTTTAGGATCCGTTATCTGACTCTTTATTCATAATTCAGAATCCTTTCTAATGAGTGATTATTTTTCTAATTAGAGGATTCTATTTAACATTTCAAGGACTTCTCTGAATAGCAATATTTGGGATAAGCTTCCTTAATCAAATTTCCCTGGGCTGTTTTAGAAGCTTCAGAGTAATTTGATTTAGATAATACCAACATCAAGCATAGGATATAAACCAGGATTTTGGCTTTATTAAACTCAGAAAATCCCCAACAATGAGCCTGGGTCATTTCATACCACCTGTGATACTGGAAATGCACCAATGAGAAGGAACAGCAAAGCCCAGGCATGGACACAGCTGAATGTCACAGTTAGACACCAACACACTTGAATCCTGGCTCTGCTATTCCTCACACGTGTGACCCTGGCATTTAATTAACTTTGTAGAGCCTCATGTTGTGACAGAACCAGCAGGAAGGAGGGGCTCCTGTTGCATTGGAAGATGGAAACTCACTGGGGTTAGCTGGATGTCCATGAAGTACATTTAAGTAAAAGATCACACAGTTACGTGATATGCCTATTTAGAGACTTCGGTCTGTTGGGGCATTGGGAAGGCAAAGCACTGACTTAGGGCTTAGGAGGTGCTGTGGTCAGGACGACTCAAGAAAGCCCAGGTAAGATCCAGAAGAGGAGCAGGCCGCAAAGTGACTTCACAGGGACAGGAGCCAGGACCCTAGGTTGATTTCAACAAGGACAGTGGAGGGTCTGTGGACACAGGACCCTGGTCCCTCCTCATACAAACGACCTCAGAAGGTCAGGGACAGAGCAGCCCGTGCTCTAGTGAGTTCCTTGGGGAAGGTGTTGGAGTGGAGCCCAGGCTGCATTTGACAGATGAAAAGGGAGACTTTACGAAAAAGGAGGTCGTGTCTGGAAGGTTTTACGTACATACAGAGAGGAAAGGAGGAGGGGAGAGGCGGACAGCCTGCGGTTTGGAGGGCACCGTTGAGAGGTTGTTGGAAGTGGAGCTCCTGCTCCTGCGGCTGCACTACTCCCAGCTGCCTCTTACCACATGAGCACAGGGCACCCGGGGTTGACAGAGACCTAGTCCAGGGCCTCAACAGCCTCTGTGAGTTTGTGTGGCTGCTGTGGTCCGAGCGATCACAGTGCTCTGTTGTCTCGATTACGCTCCTGATTCAACCAGCAGAGGTTCAATCAGTGCAAACGAAGTAGATGAAGGGGAAAGGTAGTCATCTTTACAACAGGTGCTCAGCACAAATCAACTCCGGACACTCCCTGAGTTTTATCAGGAAAGGTAAGAAGGGCTTGTCCTCTAAGCCAGGCGTGTAGCTATCAGGACTGTATGTTTCTGAAACCATCCTGAAAATGAATGGGTGAAGCATTGCTTTGGTGGAGGTTCCCCTGGCCTGCAGGGGGCGCTAGGGTGATGTACATGGAGAGTAGGCTTTCACGATGTGAGGTGATGTATGTGGTCATTGGGCTGACCCAAACATTCCACATTGTACACACATCTCAAAGTACCACACTACTACTGCCAAATAAAAATACACAAAAGCAAAAAAGACAAAAAGACAAAAGTGGGGAAAACTTTGGGCAAAGGTGTACATTGCCTGGCTTCAGGATCTAACTGGCTTGCCCTGAGAGTCACCAGCAGAAGCCAGCTCCACCCGCATGCCCTCTGGCCAGCCCTGCCAAGGGGAGCCCAGCAGGTTGTAGAGTGGAGGCACCTGGGGCACAGAAGGTTAAAAAAAAAAATCTTTGTAGGTGATTGCTTTATCTCCTCTACAGCCCCACCCAGGAACGTGTTATCACAAAGAAACTTAGACTAACACTGGACGAGAGAAAGGACCAGACACCATTCATAAAACTGACATTTTCCCGTCTACATGCACAGCTCTTCCTTTCTGGCTGACCTTCTTCCCCTCTCTCCCACCAGGTCCTAGAACATGCAGTGCAGTGGGGGAGGGCCTTGCGAAGCAGCTGTCAGCTGGTGCCTGTAATCTGGAGTGCCAACAGATGGGTGTGAGGATGGCCCCGACTGTGCAGCGCCTCCTCACAGCCCTACACTGCCTGCTGGGGCTGTTCGCAGCTCCATCCGGCTCTGAGTGCACTGGTGCACCTGCCCCAAGGCCCCGCATCCCTGGGGCTGCTCACAGCCACTGTCAGGCGGGCAGCGATGTGAATGCAGGCACCTTACAATGGGATGAGAGGCCCCTCTGATGCTGACTCTGGCTCAAGGAAGCCCCACTGGCCTCTCAACCTCTCTTAGAAGTGCTGGGCTGCCTGAGGCTCTGCCTGAGCTCTCCTCCCTAAACCTGACAGTTCTTCCCAACTGCTCCCCAAGGTCCCCAGGAACTCTCTTGTAAGTTTCATTTCCATTTCCACATCTCAAAGGACCAGGTCAGACAAGGTCATTGATTGTTTTTAATTCATGAGGCAATGAGCGGCCAAGCTCTACAAACCACTGCTTGCAATGCTAGCATCCTATAGCTGAGTGGTTTCAAGTCCCAGTTCTATTTCTGACTCAACTTCTTACTAACATGTCTGGAAAGCCAACATACGATGCCCCAAGTGTTTGGGCCATGCCACCTACATGGGAGACCAGGGTAGAGCTACTGGCCCCTGGTTTCAGTATGGCCACGCCTTGGTTGTTATGGTTATTTGGAAAGATTAACATCACTTTTTCTATCTTTCTACTCGCTTTGCCTTTCAAATAAATAAATATATCTTGTCTACAAACCAGAGAGAGAGAAACAATAAAATTTATCCACTAGTTCACTCATCAAAGGCCTACAAGGGCCAGAACTAAGGAGAAGATTGGGAGCCAGAAACTCAATCCGGGCCTCTCTTATGCATGTCAGGGACTCAACCACTTGAAGTGAGGGGGAATGACAGGCAGAAATACATGGGGAAGGCAAAATCACCTCTTGTTTCAACATTTTCTGCCCTGCCAGGAACACAGTCAAACTCATACTATCCTTAGGATTCTAGAGATGAGGCGTGCCCTAAAAAGACACTCTTTCTGTCACTCTCCAGCAAGTGCCAGCTATTGCTAGGCTCTGTGCCTGGAGCTGGCAATGTGGCTTATCTCCCGCCCTGGTCACAAAGCAGGAGGAAGAGACAATGACCCAATGTTTTAGAGTACACAGAAGTATGACGTGGATTCTTCTGCAACAAGGGAGGAGATGGCTCTTACATCTGCTCTACTGAGTCAGGAAGGCTGCAGGGTGAGGGGACACTTGAGCTGAGGCTTAAGAGATGTGGAAGAGTCTGTCCATGAGAAGATCTGAGCCACAGCAGGTGCCGAGCATCACCACCAATCACCGTGATAACAGCAGACTGTATTCTGGGGAGGAGTGAGTTTAGGAGCAAACTTAAGCTCTATTCCTGTCTGCCACTGAAAGATTGCAGTAGCAGAAATTTATAATGCGATCAGCCCATCCCATCATTTCTACAGAGGAAGAAATCAAACAATTCCCTCAGAGTCACCAGGCAAGTCCCTACCAGTGTCCAAATCTGATTCTTCAATTTGCCCATTCGAATCCTGCCCATTCCGTTCAATGGTCCCCACTAAACCCAGGAAATTAAAATTTTAATGTGAAGCAAAACTCCATTCATAGAAAGGCCACATAAGGATAAGGCATTCTGGTTAGTGCTATTTAGAATCAAATTCCTATTCTACTGAACAGCTCAGACACAGCTCACTCATCTGTGAAGATTCTATTTTCTCTTGTAGGTCTAAATGAGATAAGGATTGTGAAGATATTTGGAATAATGCTTGGGGAAGTCACAGGGGATAATTCAGCAGTCACAATAACCACTGCCAGGAAGAGAGCTTACTGGTGGCCACTGGTCAGCTTGGACTGAGGAGCTGGGGACCAGGATTGGGCGGGGGCGGCTGTCTTGAATTTTAGGGGGATAGGCTCAAGTGTTTGTGTTGGAAGTTTCCATTCTCTCTTTTTTTAAGATCTATTTTTTTAATTTTTATTATAAAGTCAGATATACATAGAGGAGGAGAGACAGAGAGGAAGATCTTCTGTCCGATGATTTACTCCCCAAGTGACCGCAATGGCCGGTTCTGCGCCAATCCAAAGCCGGGAACCAGGAACCTCTTCCAGGTCTCCCATGCAGGTGCAGGGTCCCAAAGCTTCGGGCCGTCCTTGACTGCCCTCCCAGGCCACAAGCAGGGAGCTGGATGGGAAGTTGAGCCGCTGGGACCAGAACCGGTGCCCACATGGGATGCCGGGGCATTCAAGGCAAGGACTTTAGCCTCTAGGCCATGCCACTGGGTCCTTCTTGATGTTTCTAAAGGACCTGGGCATTAAGATAAAAATTCTGTCACCCTGGGAATTTGGCCACGATGTGCACCTGAGTCCTGGATGGTCAAGGCGTCAGCCAAGACCACGGGAGCTACCAAGGGGCTCGTGCACAGAGCTGGCAGATGAGAGATGAGGAGAAAACAGGTCCATGAGATGAAGTTGTTCTCTTACGAGCGTTAGGAAGATGGTGGCTCAGGGCCAGCACAGTGGGCCTGAAGCACCAGTATCCCATATGGGTACTGCTTTGTGTACCGCTGTCCCACTTCTAATCCACATCCATGGGAAAGCAGTGGAGGATCGTTCCAGTCCTTAGGCTCCTGCACCCATGGAAGTTTCCATTCTCCTTGGCCAAACCGGCCCTGGGCCGCCTGGGCTGGATTTGTTCATGTAAACTGGCCTGCATGGTACTGGCATCGAAGCAGCTTTGGTTCTCTGTAGTCATAACACACATGCACAAATCTGCACATCATCTTCACTGCACTTTGAAGTGGATTTTTGTTCTCAGCACGGAAGACATACTGGAGTAGGAACATGAGGGGAGAGCGTAATGCATATTAATTTGGAAACAGTAAACAGCCTTAGTCAGGCCTTGAAATATATCTTGGAACTGGGAATACAGTGTTTGGGGTGAAGGAAGTAGAAAACAGCCCTGCAGAGCGCACACTGCACCAGCACACTGCACCCTCCAGTCCCGGCTGTGGAAGAATTTTCTATTCTGGAACATTACTCTGAACGCTGCGAAGACAGACTACAGTATTCTTGGGGTTGACATTTGCAGGAGTCGATGCTGGGTTCCTCCTCTGTCTTTTGCTGTCTGCTGTCTTAAAAGCCAAGACACTGGGAGTGGAGCAAAGGGTTAAAGGACTATGACTCTGGAGCATCTCAGAGGTAACACTCTATGCTAGAGGCCTGCAGCTCTCTATCCCCAGAATGGGCACACCTGGCCAGTTATCCATTTAGATTAAACTGCACTCCAAAGGGCCAGGTCTGTTATGGCCACCTTGGAGCCCGTCCTCAGTCAGTCAACAGTCAGTTAGTGCTTATGCTATGCATGTTAATGAAAGCCCTTTCCTCCTGGCAGTCAGAGAGAAACACAACCGGGAGCGGCAGGAGCTGAACTCTCAGGCTTCTCCCAATGCCCACACCGATGGCTTCTAAGTCATCAAGGCCCCCAAACTGGATTAACATTACTGCGAAAGAGAGGGCTGAGGAACACAAGTACAGCTGCAGAAGAACATGTAAGACAGCGCTGCTTTCAAGGAGGAAAACAGAAAAGCTGCCTGGTGACTCTCGTGAGGGAAGGAGACAGGAGCCCTCCCCAGAGCTCCCTTCAACGGGGGGAGATGGAAGGCCTGGAGAGAGAAGCCGAGGGGAGGGGTGGACAGAGCCTCAGCTCCAAGTCGGCCAGCCCTCTCTTGGCATGGAGTCAAACACATCAGGGTCAAGGCTGGGTTGCATCACCCAGGGAAGATTGCCTGAAATGTTCTAAGTGTCAGCTTTCTTGGCTAAAAAATGGGAGATTCAACACCTCCCTAGGGCCACTGTGAAAAATCTGCAATACTACTGACAATGGCAAGACTGGCCCTGGTACACGGGAGCTATTCACCAAGGGTGAGTTTCTATCTTGTCGGGCTTCGAGGATCAACTACACCGACTATCTCCAGTGAGGCTCTGTTAATTTTTTAAAAATATTTATTTATTTTTATTTGAAAGTCAGATATAAAGAGAGGAGGAGAGATAGACACAAAGATCTTCCATCAGCTGGTTCACTCCCCAAGTGGCCACAACAGCTGGAGCTGAGCTGATCCCAAGCCAGGAGCCAGGAGTTTCTTCCAGGTCTCCCATGCAGGTACAGGGTCCCAGGTCCTTGGGCCATCTTTGACTGCTTTTCCAGGCCACAAGGAGGGAGCTGGAAGAGAAGCGGGGCTGCTGGGATATGAACCGGCGTCCATATGGGATCCTGACACATGGAAGTGAGGACTTCAGCTACTAGGCTACCGTGCTGGGCCCTTTGTTGATATTTTTACAGTCATGGTTCAGATTGGGTAACTCTATCCCTCAGCCCCTTTTGTTCTGTCATTCAGCCCATCCACTGAATTTTATTAATTTGGTTATTGTATTGTTCTAAATCTTCCATTCAATTTTTTAATATTTTTATTTTAAGAGACTCTCTACATCAATTTGTTTCAAAGTGTGCTCATCATTGTTGTTGAAGTATTTTATCATGCTTCCTCAACATCGCTGTTGGAACATTCCAACCCGTCACCTCAGTGCTGGCAGTCCTTTCCTGTTACTGACTGACATTTCTGCATTACAAAGGCCTTGTTTAGTCGGAGGTCTATGCTGTCTTCTGTCGCTCTATTGTGGCAGGACAAACAGACACTCTTCGGTACTGCCAAGTACAGGCAGAAATTCTGATTCTGCATTTGGCCTCTGGTCACATGTAGGAAGGGGCTCTGTATCATGTACGTGGGAGTCAAGGTCAGACTCCAACAGCCTCTTTCTTGACACTTTCTGGAAGAGAGCCACATGGTCCTAGCTTGACATCCATCACACAAATGGGGGCACTGGGTGACCCAACACGACATCATGAGGCTCTTCTCTTGGCCTTTCCTGTCAGGGGTCAGGGAAGGTTTTCAGGACATGGAGGGGGCTGGGGGCTATCTAAGACAGACTGGTCACTGATCAACAGCTTTCTGGCTTACTAGGCAATCCCCAATCTGAGGGCTAGAGAGAGTGGGATTCCGGGAATGGGTGATGTACTTTTGTCTGCAGCTGTTGGTGTTTCTGGGCATGCTGTCCCCTTAGGACCCAATTCCAGGATCGCTACAGTAAAAGGCCAACAAGGTCATCCCTTAGGTCCTGAAGGCCAGCAGCTACCTTGTCTCCACCTTGCAGAGTCTCCTTGTATATGTCCCATATATAATATGGAGGGGTGCAGCTCTCAACTGGAGGACTAGGGAAGAGTGAATGCTCCATCTAAGGAGTACGAGACATTGTGAATGGAAAAAAAAACAAGGCACTGAAAACAGAAGAGGGAGGGAGACCGAGAGAAAAGAGCCTGGATTGTCCAGTGCAGAACACTGCTGACGTGGTAACCATGGGCACTGGAGTCATGTGAGAAGGAAAACTAAGCTTCCCTTCAGTCACTGCTTATCCCATATACCTCATACTAACACCCATAAGAGTTGAAAATAAGAGAAGCTGGGTGTGGTTTATTGATGGTGCAAATATGTCATACTAATCAAAGATGCTGATAAAATGGGGAGCTGGGTCTGCAGTTTCGGGGAACTCTGCACTGCTTCACAACTTTTGTTCTGTAAACCAAAACTATTCTGAAATTAAAATGCTTAATTTTAAAAGTTTGTGCTACATGCCCATGTCTCACACTGAAGAGGAGAACTAAGTTTGTAAAATAATGCAGCATGGTGAGCACCTTCACCTTCCGTAAGAATGTCTCTTGATCCCCTGCCTGACCTTGTGCCGCAGGATGAACTGCGCATGTCTCCCTCAAAACTCATATCTTTAACGTCCCCCTGCCCCTGAACCTCTAGATGGGACCTTATTTGGAAATGTAAAGAAATGATTAAAAAGAGGTCATCAGAACGACCCTCATGTATCATGAGCTGAAGACAAAGGCATAACCAACAGAGGGAAGAGCCGATGAGGATCCAGGCAGAAGACGATGCTGCGGACACCAACCCATCAACCCTGACGACACGAGACTGCAGACTTCCAGCCTCCACAGAACAAAGGCCTGTGTTTAAGTCACCGGGTCTGCGATGATACTCTTGCAAGCTTTGATGTGCAAATGCTTGGGAAACATCATCCCACTCATCATACAGAGGCCCATAAAAGGACCTGGGAGAGCCATCCCACCCTGATCTCCAGGTCAAAGCATTTCTTTCCACCTAACGGCCTGGGCTTCCTGAGCGCACCACAGCCTGCCTTTCTTTGCACCTCGCTCTCGCTGCTGCTGTGAACAATGAGGTCCTTAGTCACCAGCATGGCGGTCATGCCACCCAGCGTCTCCCTTCACCCCACCTGTGCGGGGACTGTCCCACCTCCCTTCCCCGTCCTCTCCAGTTCTTACTTCTTCCCTCTTTTGCTCTTAGTTTTTTCTTCCTCCTTCCTTCCCTTCTTCCTTCCTTGCTCTCTTTTTCTCCTTCTTTCCTTCTTTGGGTTGATTTCCTTATTATTTTACCTTTGCTGTTGCTGCAATCTCCCCTGGTACAGGGGTGCGGGTTTTGGTGCTGACATGCACACACAATCAGGTGCGGGAAGACTATGCATGCCTTCTTATAACATTTAATAATGTAGGTTGAGGACACCCTACCTGAAGAGTTTCCAATGTTGGCTTGTCTGATTTTGGGATCTTTGCATATACATAACGAGGTGTTTCGGGGACAGGGAATCTGTTTATGTTCATATACCCCTTAGCCTGAAGCTCATTTTGTACCATCTTTTCAAAGCACCTGCATTTTGACTGTGACCTGTCATATGAGGTCGGATGCAGAGCTTTCTATTTGTGCTATCATGCTGATGATCAGAAAGCTTGAGACGTGGGAGCATTTTCTGTTTCCAGGCTGGAGGTGCTCTTCCTGCAGCAGTATCTATTACAGTCATGATGAATGTTTATTGGACATCGTTACACACTGATAACTCATCATGCACTTTTCATGCATCATTTCAGCTGACCTCAGAACAGCTCTCGGAGGGAAGACACCACTGTCCCCTGTGCCCGCAGAGAGACAGAGGCTCTGAGAGGATGCTGCACACAGTCCCAGTTCACCTCGCGTGGAGGTAGCTGAGTGTTCCTGTGAGACCTAACCCTTTGTGGAATTCCAAACCTGTGCTGTTGGCTACTGAAGAGCTCCTTGCCAGAAGGAAGGGCAGGTTGGTACCTTGCACCTGGCAGGTAGGATGTGTTCATCCCACAGCTGTCAAATAGTAACTCTGTGAAAGGGGGCTTTTGGGTCTATCTTGTTTACAACTTGGCATTGAATAGGTGCTCCTAAATACGTGGTGAAAGTGTCAAATGAATGAGCACATGAATGAATGAATACTACAATGAACACAAGAGTCCAGAGCCGTGGGAATACAGAGGAAGGGATCCCCCACACCCTTGCCCAGTTTGCAAGGTAAAGGAGGAAAAGAATCTGCAATAGTCCCCAGTGATGCAGGCAGTGAAATCTTCAGCAAATACTCCTGACAGGCTTTGCAATTTGCTCTGGGAACAGGTGGGAGAGCAGAAGTTATAGGGCACTCAGACCACTCCTCAGGAGGAACTGCTTCTGGAAGAGAGGAACAGGGGAACCCCTAGACCCCTCTGCTTAATGGCCTGGAAGTCAGAGACTCAGATAATGTTCCCCAATAGGAACCTTCCATGAACCCTGAATTCCTCAGGAATGGATCCTTGAGGTCTCTCTTCTGCAAACCTTTGTTCCCATTGCTCTGCATGGTTGCTGGGTGTGGGCACTCAATGACTGAGTGTAGGCTGCAAGCATCGCCAGGAAGAGATTCTAAGCACCTCTGTCCAAAGGAAATACTGTTCTTTTGTTTAAGATTTATCTTATTTTTGGGCCCGGTGGCATGGCCTAGTGGCTAAAGTCCTCGCCTTGAACGCTCCGGGATCCCATATGGGTGCCGGTTCTAATCCTGGCAGCTCCATTTCCCATCTAGCTCCCTGCTTGTGGCCTGGGAGGGCAGTTAAGGCAGGCCCAAAGCCTTGGGACCCTGCACCCTCGTGCGAGACCTGGAGGAGGTTCCTGGCTCCTGGCTTCAGATCGGCCATTGCACTCAATTGGGGAATGAATCATCGGATGGAAGATCTTCCTCTCTGTCTTTCCTCCTCTCTGTGTATCTGACTTTGCAATGGAAGTAAAAATAAGTCTTTAAAAAAAGATTTATCTTATTTTTACCTGAAAGGCAGAGTCACAGAGAGAGAGAGAGAGAGAGAATCTTCCATCCACTGGTTCACTTCCCAAATGGCTGCAATGGTCAGAGCTGAGCCAATTTGAAGTCAGGATCTTCTTCTGGGTCTCCCATGTGGATGCAGGGCTCAAGGACTTGAGCTATTCTCTCTGGCTTTCCCAGGCTGCAAGCTGGGAGCTGGATCAGAAGAGGAGTGGAGCAGCTGGGACATGAACAGGTATCCCATATGGGATGCCAGCACCACAGATGGAGGCCTAGCTTAGCCAATGCTTTAGTCCCCCCAAAAACACTGTTCTATGTACTCCCACTAAAATGGCAGAGGGACAGGAACACAAGCAGAAGTACCAGCGTGTACGCAGCCACAGGTGACACCAGAACTGAGCACTGAGTCCAGAACATTCTGCTGTGAACAAGCCCTCCCTCCCTCTCAGATCAGACAGGCACTTGGTCTAAGGCAGCTCCATGCTTCTCTGTCTCTCCTGAGGCGAGCCTATTGTTAGACCACTTGTAGGTCCCAATTTCATTGCCAAAGAAGCACCCAACAGTGAAAAATGGAGAGGAGGTCCAGGAAACACTTGTAACAGGTGCCGGGCTGAAACCAGCTACCATTCTGTCCCAGCACCAGGGCTGCCTGGGGCAGCAGTGCAGCGAGAGCCTATGCACTGGGAGGGCACCCTCACTGGAGGTGAATAATCCCATCACGATTCATTACCAGAGTAGGTGCAAGCACTGTAGCGAGAGTCCTTGAATTTACACAACACGTCCACATGAATGACATTTCACTCGGTCCTCTCGTGCAGCCCAAGACAGAGGTGCTTGGCTGAGAGACCCATGAGACCTAGCATTTGTTCCGTATTGATGGCAAGGGTGGCATCTGGCTGGCATGACTCAGGTCCCTGTCTCCTGGTCCCGGTGGCCTGTGACGATCTCTTCCCTGGGACACAAAGCTAGGCCAAGCATCCCTCTGAGAAGGGGCCATGCCTTCTTGTTGGCCTCTCCACTCCAGCTGCCCAGAGCCTGGAGAGTGGCAACAGCACCTCCCTTCACAGACAAGCAATCATGGCTTTAGAGTAAAGGACTAACACACACCAATGGCCAGGCTGGCTGTGACCCTAGACATTGCAGGTGCTGGAGCAGTAGTGGCCCCAAGGCTTGGAGCTGACCCTACTCTGTTGCTGAAGTCCCTCCAGGCCAAGCACAGGACTGTAGCTTGCACAGGTTCCTCTAGCAGTCGGTCTGGAGGTGCCATGGTTTTCCTGGGTAAGAAATGATCCTGCAGAGGTGGCTTTCCAGGCATGACAAATGTAGAAGCCAAAACGCCAATGATGCTGTGGATGATGCTCCTGCTGGTGACTTGCATTATTAGAGGGGAGAAGCCACCACTGTGAAGTCAGTGATGGCTTCCAGGGGTGATCAGGGGATAGGATTTTAACTCTCATAGTATCACTTGCTATGTCCCCCATTCTTTGCTATGGATGAAAGATGGTTTTCAGTCTCATAGACAGCGCTGTAGAAATCCCCTGAATTCTCAACACTAACCACAACTCTTCCACCTGCTGACCCTGAGTTCTACCCTGCCTCAGCCTCACAGACACTCACTGGCTGTGTGTATTTCAGCAAACGACAGAACCATGTCCCCACAAAGATATGTTGGAGACCTTACCCCTACCCCAACATCTACTTGGAAATAGGTCATCATGGATATAGTGGCTTAAGATGAGGTCACACAAGAGCACAGTGTCCCTAGATGGAGTGTACCACATATAACACAAAGACACTCAAGAGAGGACCAGGTGAGGTCAGAGGTAGGGATTGTAGACCCCTAGGTGTGAGCCAAGGGCCGCCAAGCATGACCTGCAACCACTAGGAGCTGGAAGAGAAGCCAAGGTTGTCTTGGGAAACTAGCCTCATCAACACCCTGATTTCAGACTTCTGACCTCTGGAACTCTGAGAAAATAAATGTATGTTGTTTTAAGTCACTAGTGGGTGGTGATTTGCTATAGTTGCTGTATGAATCCAATACCCTTCTCCATGCTTCGAGAGTATAAAAACACAACTGCAGTCCTGTCTCTCTCATGGGCAACACTCTCAGGATAAAGTACACCTGTTAGTCACAAGGCCTTTGTGGTCCAGTTCTGTAACACCTGCAACATTCTCCTGGCCTCCCACCACCAGCCTCCCAGCCAGCCAGGGACTATGCTAGTCCATTTTCCACTACTAGAATGAAATGCCTGAGGAATGCTACTCTGTAGAGGAAAGAGGTTTATCTTGGCTCATGGTCCTGAAGATGAGGGTTTGCGGGGCCCTGTCTGGTGAGGATCTTCTTACTGGCAGAATCCTGAGGCAGCACAGGGCACCAAATTTCAAGTACCACCCACAACCACGTTGGCAGAACTAGACCAAATAATTTCACAGGTCTTAAACGGCCTGTATGCTGAACATTTCCCATCCCTGCAGAGCCACCAGAAATCACACAAGAGGGCTCCCCACCTAACAACCTTTCCAAAGCTCCATCTATCAACATCACAGTCAGAATAAACTCCTACCCTCCTCAGAGGGGATTAGATCTTGACTTAGCAGGGTAGAGGAAGACAAATTGCCTTCCTACCAAGGCAAGGTGCCCCTTTTGCCTGGGAAACTCCTACTCAACCTCTAAAACCAGATGACCTGTTCTCCCCTCAACCCCAAGGAACGGCTTTCATACACTCTCTGCTGGGTTGGTACTTGAGTGCTCCCTGAGAAACCCCATGGCAGAAGGGACACCGGACCATACCTACCACCTGGGGAGGCAGGCAGCTTTGCTCATTAGCTATTTGTTGAATAAATATATGGATTAATAAAAGAATGAAAGCAGTGTGCTGTAATTACAGTCCCTTGAGGGCCTGCCCATGCACTGGGCTCCTCTGCAGCAGGGACTTGGTCTCATTTGTCCTGTGTACCTACGGATGGCAGGGACTGGGGTGAAGGCTGAGGGACACAGGTCTAATGGCAATGAAATGAAGCCAGACATCCTCTCCTCAATAACAAAACAGATTTCTGAGTTCTCCTGTCAGCCGGTGGCAGCTGCCTCACAGGGAGTCTGGGAAATCAAGAAGTTTTTGACACGGGTGATTGTGCAGGAGCAGTGTGTCCTCAGGGACAAGAGAGGCTAAGTGTCAGCAGGGACACAGGACTTCAACCCAAGCTCACCTCACTGTCGGGGAGGACAGACACAGAGAGGTGGGAGTCCATGCAAGACCCCGGCCAGACACACGGAGCTGGTCGGCCTCACTGGTTTCTCCACCTAAACGAACGGCAGCACTTCCTCTCTGATGTCAAAATGCGGATGGTGCACTACACAGCTGAAAGGGACCTTGGGGCCGATGCTGATGCCCAAACGTGCTGGGACAGAGATGGAAACAGCAGCTTATGGGCCAGAGGGGGCTTGGACCAAGAGATGCTCAAGAAGCAGAAGGTAGGGGACTCAAGCAGCTGCTTCTGCTCACCTGCGACACTTAGGCTGAGAGACAGAAAGGAGCCAGGTGGCTGCTGAGCTGCAGAGAGTACTGCAGGCAGAGACCTCAGAGTGGGATCAGAGAGAGAGAGAGAGAGAGGGGGGGGGGGGGCAAGAGGGGCACAGCGGCCCATGCCCTTGCCCAGCACTCCCTGGAAACATAAAGATGCCTTTGAGAGTGACCCACAGAGGGAGTGTCCTCAGGGGAAACGTGGCAAAGCATGAGGCCAGGGCAATACGGGAGAACTGGGTGAAGCTGGCACTTAGGAGGGGGCCCAGCCTTCTGCTCACCTGCCAGACTCCCACGTAGACACTCTCCTGGCAGAAGCAAGGGCCGGGTGAATATACATTAGCCAGCTGCAAGACCCAGGCCACTCCCAGGAGAGCTGTCCACACAGGCACCCAAGGGGAGGCAGCTCCCACCAGCCTCCTGTAGAAGGGACAAGGCCTGTACTGTTAGCAGCTGGGGAGGGGATGCAGCAGTGCTTGGGGAGGGGCAGCCACACACCTCAGTACCTCTATTTCACTCCCTAAACTAGGCGTCCCAGCAACTTCTTCACTTATTGTCCCATCTGATATTGGCAATCGCCCTAGGAGAAGTCATCACGATCTTGCAGAATGAAAAACTGATGCTTCAGAGAGCTGAAAGCACTTGCCCTTCTCCCTCTGCTATGAGTGGGAGAGGTGGGTCTCAGACCACGTTTTCTGATGTCACAGGGGCTCTGCCCACTGTTGTAGACTGCCTCTAACCATGCTTAGAAGCTAGGACAGGTGCTGCTTGCTGCACAGTATAAACAATTCATAGCTTCCATGTTAACACACACCCTTGAGAGAAGTTGCTCCTAGAAGCCAGTGACCTGGTGGAATCCTCCTTCAAGCCTCTGCCTGAGCCTGCTCTGCTAGGTTCACATAACCTGCACCTGTCAGGGAGGCCAGGAGCCCTCCGGCCAACAAGTCTGCACGGCCGCTCACCAGAGAACCTGGGAAACTCCAGCTAAGTGTTCCTAAAGCCTGCACAACTGCTGGGCTATCTGATCGTGCTGGGAACCCCAGCCCTCCTGTGCCAAACAAGCAGTGGGTCCACACAAGGGGGCTTTGGCCCCTCAAGCTGGGTCTCCTAGACAGGCTGCAGGGACTCAGATAGTTGAGCCATCATCTACTGCTCCAAGGATGTGCATTAGCAGGAAGCGAGAATTCAAAGTGGAGCTGAGGGGCCAGTGCTGTAGCTCAACAGGCTAATCCTCTACCTTCAAGTGCTGGCATCCCATATCGGCACCATTTTGTGTCCCGTCTGCTCTGCTTTCCATCAAACCCTCTGTGACCCAGGAAAGCAGTGGAGGATGACCCAAGTCCTTGGGACCCTGCACGCATGGGGGAGATCTGGAAAAGGCTCCTGGCTTTGAGTTAGCTCAGCTCCAGCCATTGCGGCAATTTGGAAAATGAACCAGTGGGTGGATGATCTTTCTGTCTTTCCTTTGGTCTGTAAATCTGCCTTTCCAATAAAATTTTTAAAAAATCCACAAATTGAAGCTGATATTCAGACCCAGGTACTCTGTTAGAAAATTCAGGTTTTTGAGTGGCATCTTAGTCACTACGCCACTCATTGCCCCATATTTGTTATGTTTGTAGAGCGCTCCCTAAAATGTGTAACACAGTGGACCAGGTCTCTGCTTGACGGTACAGATCACCATTCTGAGTGCCACTTATGGTGCAGGGGCCTAACCAACTACTCCAACAAGTCAGCGCTGCTTTCCCCGGCCTAAATCACCTCAGGTCTCTGCCCCAGTGCCTACTCTGAAGGCCTACCCCAGAGCCCTCAGAAAGAAACTTGTCTCAGACAAAGGTTATAGCAAGGGTAACTGGCTCAGATGAAGTCTCAGTGGAGAAAGGAGTCTTCAAGCCCAAGCACCCTGAGCCCCTATAAAGGGGGGATATTTGGAGACAGACAGGGGCAGCACAGGGGGCACACAGGCAAAGATGAAGGCAGAAGCAGACTGCTGCGTCACGCACCAAGCAATGCCAGTCATCACCACCAAAGGCCGGCAGCCAAACCAGAAGCCGGAGGAGGCCAGGCCAGATCCATCCTCACAGCCTCATGGGAACAAGGCTGCCAGCACCTGGACGCTGGCCTCCAAAGCACGAGAATAAACTTCTTTCAGTCTGTGCTCCACTATTACAGCAGCCCTGGCAAACTAATGCACTTCTTCCTCTCTGGTTCTATTTAGCTTTGAGATTTTTTCTCCAATATCTTCCCTGGCAATCTTATGCCTAGGTATAATGGTTTCTCCCTTTGTTGCTGCACTGCTGTTAAGACATTATCATTATTTCTAATTTAACTTCCAAGCAAGTGGAGACTGAAGGGTGGAAGAATCGATCCTGGCTGTGCATGTGGGTGACATGGGAACCAATGAGATTCTGAGAAAGAATCCTCATGCTTGAACTGCATCACACCCTTTTTGGCTTATGCACAAGCTTCTCTCTCACACTAAGACTCCTGTGCGAAAGAGCCTGGATCCCCTGGAGCCCAGCCCGCAGATAGATACTCGCAGCCGGGCAGACAGGAACCTGCAGGCCAGGCTCTGGACTGGGCCCCCTTTCTGTTCACTACTGAACTGAATCATTGTTCTCAAACTGTCAGGTCAGTGTCTTTGGCGCTCTGTTAAGCTCAAAGAAAAGAGAACGTTGTGGAGTAAAGAAGCTTCCCCCAAACGACACAGAGTGGTACACATATGGTACAACCGCAGGATTTCTTCCCACTGACTTCTAGTAATTAAACTTCCCAGTCCCACCTGCCTATGCTGCCTTCTGATCAAGCCTGTCAGGGCTCTTGGTTTGAACAGAACTGGGAAGAGACTGTGGGGAAAAGGACTCTGACACCTCCAGACTCCAAGTTGACCCATGATTCGTAAGTTCTCTGGGCACCAGAAGACAGATCCCTGGATGCCACTTCCAGACTGACAGTGTCCAAGAGGCTCTCCCTCTAGTCCCACTAAAGTCCTCCCAGTTTCACTGCATCCCATTCCTTCAGACAGGATACTGCCTAGCAAGGGAAAGCAAGTCTCCACCTTTCCTCTCCAGACAGATGCTTTCTATCAAGAATGAAACTAGTCACCTCCTTGCAAAACAACTGAATGCAACAATAGATAGTTCTGAATGCTACTTCTGCATAAGAGGAACAAGTCACTCTCGAACCAAATAATTAAGATAAAAGCAACCGCTCTCTTCATTTGTCATGTCTCACAGACATCACTGTTTGGCTTGGCACCTGCCAGTGTACACCTGCCGCTTTGTTTAGTCACTGCCCTATTGTTGTGGATCAGAAAGCTTACATCCCACCATTCTGTCATCACTGTGTGGTAAGTAGGAGCCACTAAGGTTTCAACAATGGCCCTGTCTGGGTTTATAGCATCATGAGAATTTGATGAATGCTATGCCCTCCACCCTCAATTCATATAAAAATGTACACCAAAAAATTAATGTAATTTTCAATGCTTTCTCTTTTTCAGAGGCCATCACTATCGGTGGTGCTGGGTTAAGAATTCCTGACTTATGAAGGGAGAAAAAATAAAAAACCTTCCCTGGCATGGTTTCTAAGGCTGCTGGTGACTTTATCCCAAGGCAAACCCATTCAGATGTGATGCTTCATATTGTAATCTGGCCTAGGAAAGGCATTACAGGGAAAAGAGGGAAGAGAAGCAGGGGATGAGGAAGGAGGCAGAGGAAGATCAGGAAAGGAGAAGAGGGAAAAAGAGAGACTTTGGTGCCCACTGATGTGTGCCACCAAGCAAAACGTGTGTCCTGGTCACTAGGCTGCTTGGCAGTCTCTGGCATGGCTCTTGTCACAGTTACTTAGACTCAATTTGCTGCCAAAGAGCTTCTCCCTCGCCAACCACTTGGGGATATCTGGCAGCCAGAATCACAGCTGGGCAGGTGTCCCCACTGCCCGAGCAGCCACCAGGGATGCTCCGACAGGACTCCAGTTCAGCTGGAGAAGGCGAAGAGCTGTCGTTTACTCACTGCCAACCTCAGGAAAATCCCTACACTTCTCGGAGCCTGCTTCCTCTCCTGAGGAACGAACATAAGAACCTGGCCTGCTTGTCGGGGTAAGGCAAAGCCCAGGTAATTCACAGACCCAAGAAAGGCCAAGGATATGTGGGATGAGGGCTCCTGGTGCACAGTGGAACTGTTGCACAGACGCATGGCAGCAGGACACATGCTGCTTCTTCTCTGGGGCGGAAAGCAGGCAGGCACTTGGGGGTCTGTAATATTCCACCAATTTATTCAGAATCACAAGTACAGCTGATTCTTCTGTCCACTTGCAACTACACAGAGTTAAGAGACGACCTTGCCTGCCTTTCTTCAGCCATCAGTCTTGGCTTCCACCAGCTGAGACCTAGTCCTGGCAGATACACCAAAGGCTGTGTGGAAATGACGCGATAGCCAGAACCCAGCAGGCCTGACCTCTAGCAGGGATTTCTGTGGGTATCCATGATTTCTCGTCAGGCAAAGTATCTTGCAAGCTCTTCCTAGGTGCTGACTGGGGATGCTGAAGGACAGATGTGGTCTCTGCCTCAGCATTCAGGTGTGGAGGAGGAGCCAGCCACCATGGAGTGGCTCCTGAGGGCTGGACACTGAATGGAAGCTTTCTTTAGTGTGCACTGCAATCCAGTGAGCTCACCTCATCCCCATCACACAGGAGGAGTACAAGCACAGGGAATGTGGGCAGGTTGCTCCAGATGTGCAGCTGACGAGGGACAGAGCCTGCCAGGGTCTCTCTGGAACCAAGCCCTGTGCACTTTTCTCTATATATTAGTGCACAGACTAGACAAGAGGGAAGAGATGCACAATAATATCAGCAGTAATAACTTATCAATTCTGAGTATCGATTATGCATCCAAAACAGTGCTTAAATGTAGTTATTCTCTTCCAGTATTCACAGCATCACAACATGGCATCTATTAAGTAACTGCATTTTACTGGTGAGAATAGACAGAGAAGGCTAAACAAAGTGCACATGTTCACGTGCAGAGAAAGTAGAACCCCAGGGCATGGACAGCCAGCTCCAAGTTCACAGTAGCATCCCACTGACCCCATGCCCCACCCAATAGTTAATTGCTTTGCAAGAGTGAACAGTTCTCCCTGTGAGGCGATTTTATTTGTCAACATGCTGATCTGTGCAGTGTCCAGACATCACAGTGGTTGTGCCTGTGAAGGCATTGTTGGATGAGAATCACATGTGAATCCACTGACGGGACTTTTCCAGTAAGGGTGGACCCCAACCTGTCAGCTGACAGCCTGAATGGAATAGCAGGCTGAGCTCAGGGAAGTGACACCAGTATCACACTTCCATTCCAAGGCAGGCTTCTATACAGAGTCCCCACGATCCACGCCAGGCACAGGGAGGTTGAGATGTGACTCACGTCTTAGGTCCAAATGCTGGCTCTGGGGCCAAGCATCTGGTCCTAGCACTCGTGGTGTATACATTCCACATCAGAGGCCTTACTGTGATTCCTGCTCCAGCCTCCTGCGAGTAGGTTCCTGTCGCCCATATGGGAGCCCTGGATTGAGGTCCTGACTGGCCTCAGTCCAGCCCTGTCTGTTGCAGTCTTCTGGGCAATGGGCCAGCAGATAGGAATGTTTCTCCTCTCCCCTGCTCCTTCCTCCCTTCTCCTCCTCCTCCCCCTCTCCATCTATCTCTAATAAAAGCAAAAAATTTAAATGTTTACCATTATCAGCTGAATGGATTTAAAAAGCAACGCTTCTTTCCTGAACCTCTGACCTCATTTACAAAATGGAGACAAGGTCAGGCACTCAATCAGCGTCAACTGCTATCACATCAAAGCCAAGGTGTTGAGCTGGAAAGCATGAAAGAGGCCCCCGATATCCTCTTGGTCTGTGTCCTGTTCCTCTGTGTCCAGACCTGGTGCCAGTTCTAAGCAACCAGGTCCCTGCCTCCACTCTTTGAACTCTGAACTGGTTGCTGACACACTCTACCAAGCCTCAAAGTCAACTATACTCAATATGTTTAATGAACTAAAGAAAACCATGGACAAAGAACCATGGGAAATTAGGAAAGTGGCTTACAAATAAAATGAAGATTTCAATAAAGATATAGCAACGATTAAGAAGTAAACAGAAATTTTCAACCTAAAAGGTGTGATAAATGAAGTGAAAAATTCACTGGATGACTTCAACAGATTTGAGTAGAAAAAAGGATCAGGAGACTTAAAAACAATCACAGTGATCCAGCCTTAGAAACAGAAGGACAAGAATTAAAGAGAAATGACCAGAACCAGATATATTTGACACCACCAATTACATCAATGTATGCATCATAGGAATTCCAAGAAGACAGAGAAAGATGACAAACACTCGAGGAAATGGTACCCTGGAAGGGTTTTGAGTAGAGCAGTGATGAGGTCAGGATTAGGCTCAGAAAGGACCAGGCTGCCTGTGGTGCAGAGCAGAAATGGCCCAGGGTGATGTCACAGATGCAAATCAGCTCATCTACCTCCACGCAGACCTCCCTGCAACGTCGTTGGTCCTGGACCACCCGCGTCCCCTCCAGGCATCAGGATCCCTCTCACTGCCTCCCAGAACCTCCCCTGCTGCTAGGTGAGAGGTGAGTGGGAGGGGGAGGCCATCAGAGGTTGTGTCCAGGGAAGAGTTAGTAGGTCCTGATTCAGTATACAGAGATTAGCTAACCAACTAGAGACACAGGAAGCCCAGTAGGTGCGGTTCTGTGCTTCTCAATTTCCTTGAATCCACCTCTAACGAGCCACTAGCTCTGCAAATCAGAGCCATCTGGGACCAATACCCCAGTGAGCAGTGGGAATGTCCACTGCTCAAATTCAGTCTAAGATACAGAAGATGCCTTGGTAAAGGAAGGAGGACATGGAAGAGAAGAGGCCTTGATTTTGTGCCAAATTCAGTCATAACCCTCTCAGAATAGAACAAGGTGATCCCAGAGCCTATGGGGAGGTGCTTTGAAATGGCCAGAAAAGCAGAAACTATTGGAGAGGCTTGGCAGTGGCTGCGATGACATGGCAAGCTCAGACATGTGTGTCACCAGGTGTCACCTCAGAGGCACCTGCATGGTGATGCTCTCAATGTGGCCAACAAGTAGACACACACCCATCCTGTCCGCCTGACAGAGTCTGACTGTTCTGGCACTTGCCAGCATGGGAAAAGGGGGATTCAAAGGTAGCAATAGGTCACCTCTGTTCATCTGTTAAGTCAAAAATTAATATGTGCAGTGCACCTGGTACGTGCCAAGCAGTCAGCAAATGGACACTGTCATCTTCCCAGACAGCTGCATGGTGATGTGAAACGCTCCAGGCTGAGGGGCCCATGAGGTTTATTGACTGTCTCTGCATTGATCCACCCTAATATCCTGGCTGAGAAGAACTGTCCCCAGTTCAATGACTATGCTCAGAAAGCATCCCCCACAACACACACATACACCTGCTAGAATTCAAAGACCACGACAAGTCACTTGCTCCACACCCCTTGCTTTGGGTTTCTGAAGTCCTCCCACTCAGACCTAAGGACCTAAGTGCCTCAGTGTCATCTCAGGCGGCCAGTTTCCTTTAAGAATGCAGGTCTTGTGCAGGCTCCTCTGACTGGCTGAACAATACATGTTTATGCCAGAGGGGGAGGATGGAATCCTGTCAACCAGGACTGGGCAGATGGCCCATCTGGCCAGGCAAGCTGTCCTTTCAAAAACTGCCTGCAGAGGGTGGGTGGGGTAAGCAACTGCAGGGAGGTTTGGATTCATAGCCCAGCCTGGCCAATCGTTGTTTGCCTTGGGGGATGCATCTGTTGTTGCCTCGGCCTATCTGTATATCTGCAAAGTGGGGGGAATGGCAGAGTCTTCCCTGGCTGTGGCGAGGAGGAGCTGAAGGGACTGCATGTATGCATCGCCTCCCTTAAGCTCCCCACTGACAGAGACGCCCCTAAACTGAACCTTATTTACAAGTTTCCCAAGCCCCTTGGGACTGGAAGACCCCTTTCTAATCCATGTCGCTTAGCAGTCCCAGTAACTTTCCCTTGTCTATTTCTCACACTTGAGCTCAGCATAGCCCCCCAATGGGCCCTTCCTGTCAGGGAAAACAGTGGACATGGGTGCTACAATTAGAATCCACCCTCATGTCCTCATTTTATATCTTTGATAGTTCGATCACACTGGGAAATTAGGGTTTCAACACATGACTAGGGGAACACAATTTACCTTGCAACATAACCCCCTATGGGTGTCTGGGTCTTACAATTTTCAGTCTCAAGTTAGCACCATCCATATGCAGGGATCCCCCTTTGTAGGACTGAACTTTCCCTGCGAGCACACCCCAAAGCCACCAGTACTTCACATCTCTTAGTCAAGATGATTTAGGGATGCACCACATCACAGATGCAGTGGCATTTGGAGGGGAGCGTGCCCTCCCCACTCCCCACATGAGCACGGAGGAAAGGCGGTGGGAGGATGTAGGGAGAAGGCAGCCACCTGCCTTAGCCAGGAGCCACACTGGCTGATGCTTGGCCTGGGCTTCTGGTCTCTAGACCCGTGTGAAGTAATGTCTACTGTTGAAGCTATTCATCCTCTGGTTTATGAGGGCACTTGCAAGCACGCACGGCAAAAATGGAATTAAAAGACACCACATGCTTTCCATAGGTGTTTCAAAGACCCTTTGAACTACCATAACAGCACAAGCTAAGACAAAGACCAATGCGCTCTGCTCCTGTTTTCCTAACAGTGTTGGGCTATAACTCACACACCATACATTCTACCCACTTAAAACAGAACACATTTTTAACTTAGTGACAAAATTGTTTCACCATTACCATCATTGTTTTTAAGGCATTTTTATCACCCAAATTTCAGGTCCATTCACAGTCACTTTCCATTTTTTTCCCACCGCCCTTTTCAGCCTTAGAGAGCCACAAGCCTGTGTCCACAGATTGGTCTTGCTGGATAACACATGTAAGTGGAATGTGACACACATGGCTTTGGGTGGGGGTTGGCCTTTCTCAGTGGGCAGACTGCATCCGAGATGCTCATGCTGTCACAGCAGCCAGCACTTCCTTCCCTCTCTGACCTCCTTGTATGGCTCTACCACGTGACACTGATGCCCTCACAGCTGATTTGCACAGCTTCTTGGTTCCTATGAAGGCTGCTGCCATGAACATTTGTGCAGAAGTTATTGAGTGGCCACGTGTTTTCATTTCTCCAAGATATGAGCAAAGGAAGTGGGTCTCTCCTCTATTTCCTGAGAAAACCCCAAAGAAGCAATAGTAAACAAAGAAAAGCACAAAATCTTTCTATTCAATGCTAGGTTGATTGTGTTTAACCTAGTACAACGGAAGGAGTGTTTCTGGATGTTTCAGACTTCTCTGCTGCTCTAACAAGATACTGCAACAGAAGCAACTTGTTTGTCAGGTTTCCAGAGATGAGGAGGTCCAGGATGAAGGTGTTATTTGAGAACTATAGAGTCACATATGTTTAGTTCTTCTTGCTGGTTTATTCTCGGGGTCTTGAAGACCACAGACTGATGCAGGCTGCTGCCAGGAAAGCTGCTATCTTGTAACCCTGACTGGGGACGCAGGTCAATCAACTGGGTGTTACAACATCAGCAAAGACCCAGTGCTGGTCTACAGTTGAAGACGATGGTGTCCTTTATATCACTTCAATTTATTTGGTATGACATCATCAGCAAGCTGCTGTTAAAATGAGGAAGGATTGCCAGGCAGTGCTGGAGGGCTCACCTTCAAGGGAAGGCACTGAAAAAAAATCAGTTCTTCCCAGTAACAACTGTGGGTTATGAGCATCCCTCCCAACCCCCCTGTTCTGCTGACTGTCTGAGAGGGAAATCTTTCAAAGGGACGACTCAAAAAAGGCTTTCACAGATGGACTCTCCCTTTTGGCAAAGCACATTTCCACCCCTCCCCTCACTGGGCCTGTCAGTGTGGACTCTCGCTGAATCCCAGGGAAACGTCTGACCTTGAGTTTCAACGTTCTGTCTTCTTGCATAGCCTCAGTGTCCCCATCTGTCTTCTGAAGACATTCTTGAAGTTCCAACTGGGCATTCCCAGGGGGGTATTTAAAGGTTGAAATTGAGATCCGAGAGCTGCTTCTACAGTTTAAAGCACCTCCTAAGAATTCTACATTTGTCCATGAGCAGGCCACACAAGTTAATGAAAATGTCAAGGTTCTTTGCTTTGGAATAAAATTTTCTCAATTTAGGTGGGAGCTTAGATTGTCTCACAAGGATCAGGAGCTCTAATGAGCCATAAACGATACAAGTTTCACAAGGCATCCTTACCTGGGACATTATTCTATATGCCCTGAGTCTGCTCCGTGAAACACATTGGGAGGAGTTAATCACTTTACACCTGCAGGCTAAGACAGCAAGAGAAGGAAAGCTCAAGATGTGCTGTGAATATTATTCTTCCGCCATCACCTTGACTCTGTGGCAATCGCCAAGACTCTTCCTTCTAGCTTTCAATTTTCTGATTTCAACATTCATCCTCTAGAACACATTTACCCACTAGGAAATGCTCAGAGGGAATATCACTGTTTGTTTTTCATAGTAAAATTGCCCCTGGGCACAACTCCTTCTGGAGTCTAGGGAAGATGTGGCAAGGAAAAGACTCCCCACCCCGCCACGTCCATACGGCCCCATTTGAAGTCCAGTGGCTGTTGACTCTGCTGAATGATGACAAAAACAACCACAAAAACATTCTACTTGGGGACACCTTCTGACATCAAGACCCGCAGGTGGCCAGGGGGCATCTGTGGACAGGAGGACTCCACACTCAGGGGCTGGGTTAGGAGATTGTAAATCACTCAGTGTCTTAGAACCTCTGTGAGGCAGGAGGATTGTGGGGGGGTGCACCCCACCATGTCTCCTCCATGACTCTGGCTCAACTGACCAATCCTGCACCTCCAAGCACCAGCATCCCATATGGGCGCCAGTTCATGCCCCAACTGCTCCACTTCCCATCCAGCTCCCTGCTTGTGGCCTGGGAAAGCAGTCGAGGACGGCCCAAAGCCTTGGGACCCTGCACCCATGTGGGAAATCTGGAAGAAGCTCCTGGTTCCTGGCTTCATATTGGTTCAGCTCTGGTTGTTGTGGCCACTTGGAGAGTTACCCAGTGATGGAACAGATTTCTCTGTCCGTCCTTCTCTTTGTAAATCTACCCTTCCAATAAAAATTAATGAATCGTTTAAAAAAAAAAAACAGAGAGAGAAGAAAGCCATGGCAGAGGAGCTGGGCTGGGGTAGGCTGATGGCAGCTGTGTGCCTGGTGCAGGGCGTGGGCGAGCTGGGAGTGGATGAGAGCCAGAGTGGAGAAGGGATGGTAATGCAGGAACAGCAACCTGTATCAGCTGCTCCTCACTCGTTAATGCTAAGCCCAGGCCAGCCCAATCGCTACTTCTGCTCTCATCAGCTTGCAGCCAGCAAGTAGGAAGCCATAACAAACCAGTTATCACAAACAAATCTGATCCTACGTGGGGAATCCACCCGTGAGTACAGGCAGGTGGCTGGACTGCAGTAGGTGCCTTGCTATGTATAGATGCAACCAGGACCACACGGAGTCAGGTCACTGTGTAAAGCAGGAATGAATCCCTGCTTCAGTTTCCTAACTCCCAATTGAACCTTCTTTTCAGAATTCCAAGCTGTCTGCCCTTCCAAAGATCTTGGAAGCTGGCTAACTCCCCCAGCCTATCTGGCTTTCTTCATTTCCATGATGCAGCAGTTGTTCTAGGAAGCGAGCATAGAAGCCTCTCATTCCTACAGAGCACTCATTTCTATTTTGCGAGATGGCACTGCACCTCCATGCTTCAACCACCATGCTTCACATCTTCCCTGTAACTTTAACATGTTCCCCCAAGTCCACGCATGGGAAAATCAATCCCCAAAGCAACAGAGCTGGGAAGTAGAGCCTAATACACGCCGATTGGATCACAATGTGTTAATGCTGTGATCGTGGGAGAGGGCGAGTTATCACAACTCTGGGTTGTGACACAAGCTTTCTCTCTCACTCATGCTCTTCTGCTTCCCAACAAGGAATGACTGGGCACAAAGCCCTCACCGGAAGCCAGCTCCGTGCCCTTGGATTTCCCAGCCTCTAAAGCCAAAAGTCAAATATATTTCTGCCTGTTACTGAGTTGCCCAGTCTCAGGTATTATGCTCCAGTAGCACAGAATGGACTGAGTCACCTGCCACTTGACCTTTGCGAGCACTGCTGTCCAGGCCTCTGCAACCAAGAGAAATGCCCACTTTTATGGCCAATGGAGGCTGGCAGGACTGTCCCCTCTGGGACTCAGATGGATCAGACAACTCCCTAGTTACCAATCCTAACTTGCAGCTGAGTCATCATCAGCCCAACCTTAAACCCAAGACGAAATGGTATAAATAAGTGATACAGGGACCAACCCAATAGCTCAACGCACAGCTAGAGAACATGTTAACGTGTCTGATGCTGCATTTCAGATAACGGGATAAAGAATGGCCAGACACAACACTACTAACATGCAACACAATTAAACAAGTAAGTTCTCAGTGCTTTGTGGACCCAGAGGGAAAATGAACTCTGCCCGGGATGAAGGCGATGCTGCAGTGGTCTGGTCGGGAACAACTGATGGCCTGAGCTGGGGTTGGCACTGCAAATGGAGAAAAGCAAGAAGTGTGAGAGCTGTTAACAAGTCACACTGAGCAGGCCTCAGAGATTTGCCAAACGCAGAAAGAAGGCAAAGAGCAGAGGAAGGAGAGGGTGAGTGGCAGTGACATTGATTGAAATGGGAAAGTTTCCAGAGTAAGCGGGTCGGGGGGTCACTTGCTTCACAAAGAGCCCTTCATCAAAACAGACTATATCTGACCCATTCCACTTTGCTGCTATTGGACATGACCTTAAACCTTCCTTCTCAGCCTAGGCAAACACCATTTTTTCCCAGCCCAGCTCAGGCCCCCACCTTCTCTGCAAAGCCTTTCTTCAATACAGAGGGGGACCTATCATTCTTTGTTCTTTGTTCGGGGTTACTGCACTTACTGGCTTGTTCATCAGTGACAGCACGGGGACTCGTTGCCTGGGGAGAGAGAGCAGGCCGTGCACATGCCCACTTCCCTCTCCAGGGTTCTGGCCCAGTTTGTTCTCAAGTTCTGATCCTGCTGGTGCGCAGGACCACACCCAGCACACAGTAGGATGAGCACACGAGTGTGACCATGAATCAGAGTGCTGGGTTTCTGTTTTCGCTAGGGCAAGAGTGGTGGAAATTATAGGACCTTTCACATGCAGAAATCAACTTGCAAGATGCAACAGCCAGATACTAACTCGTGTCTGTGACGCACACATGAAAGCAAGCCTGGAGGAAGAAGCCTGGCACCGTGTCCACCTCTCCACACTGTCTGCCTCCCAGGGTTTTGCTGTGTGACGGAGGCCAGCCCCTAAGTGAAGGTGACAGGCGGCTGGCTCGGGTCACCCTTGTGCACAGTCTCAGCCCTGTTTCTGTGACAAGCGGAATTGCAGTCTGAATCCAGGCATGGGGGCAACCCTGGGCCATTCTGCTGCAGCGAAGCCTGCCTGCCCTCATGCTCAGCTTGGCTTTCCCCATGCCCCAGCAGTGCCTCTGAACACCCGTCCGCTACCATCAGCCTCCAGTGGAGTGTGTCCTCAGAACCTTCGCTCTCAACTCTGCTCTGTGCCCTGTGTGTCAGGGCATCCTGCCACACTGCGCTCACGGGCTCAACACACAGCAAGCGTTCAGTGGATGCTTGCTGGATAAAGATGATGAAGATGGTCCCTGGGCTGAAGCAGCCTGGGAGCTGACAGAAGAAACTCTAGACAGGGAGGCTAGCTTGGGTCAAACTGCACGATCCAGACACAAATCGTCCATAACTGGTGGCTTGGGTCTCTCTTTGCCTGCTTCCTGCTCCTGTGAGATCCAGGGAATAACAGCTCCTGCTTTGGGGACTGCTGTGACGACTGCAGGAGAGGACCAATGGAAGTAGACAGCACAGGGCTTGGCACACAGCAAGTGCTCCAAGGACTGTGGGAGAGGGTGAACACATGGGCAGATCAGTGAGTGGGCTGCAAGTATGGTGCAAAGTGTCAGGTGAAGAGGAAGCACGTGGGAACTCCAGTGCAAGGGAGGCATGAGAGCAACAGGGTTTCAGGGCGTGGCACTGGGAGAGGTCATTCCCGGCTGAGAGCCTGCGAAGGGGCCAAGAGGCAGCAGCATAAGGGGCTGTGGGCGACAGGCAGCTCAACCTGGCCTGGCCAGGTAGGGCAGGAAGGGGAGACGAAGAACTGTGCAGGCAGGAAAGGAAGACAGAGCCCAAGCCCATGTGGCCATGGATGGGAGATCACAGGCTGGGCCAAGGAGGACCTTGCCATCAGGGCAGATCACAAGGCTGACAGAGACGGCAGGGAAGGACTCTGTCATCAGGGGAGAGAAACCAGAACACAGGTCAGGAAGTAGGGGATGCCCAGTGAGCCATGGAGGAAGCTGAATACCAGCCCTGCCTCCTTAGCAGGCAGCCAGCCCAGGTCAGGCAAAAGAGCTCAGGGGAGGATAAACACGAGAAAAATCCACAAGCAGAAAACTCCCAAAGCCTGTACCAGTTACAGCCAGTAAGCATGCCTGGGCTTGTGGGATCCAAGGGCATCCAACTGGATGTTTCCGTCCATCTTCTCGGACTCTCCCATCCCACAGAGGAGGAACCCATAGCCCAGCGAAGGGGAAGAACTGGTCTGAACCTAAAAGCTCTTGGACCCTTTCCCCCTTAACCCAAGCTCATCAGCAGTAAGTCAATTCACCAGAAGCCAATACATAAATAAATATCTCAAGTCATTCTAATGCCAATTGTAAAAAAAAAAAATAACAAAAAACATTGCACCCTTGAAAAGCAAAGGGAGTGGGGAAGGTGAGTGCACTTGACCAAGGTGCCAATGGCTGCTGGAACCCATTCTTTGCAACCCCATGGCATGAGTCACACATTCATCCACTCACACTCTCAGTCCAGTGTTGATGGAAGGTCTTCTCTGTTCCAGGCACCATAGTGGGTATCACATGCTGCCCAACCTGAGAAAGACCAGAGGCTTGGCATCAAGTGCAGACCAATTCTGGCCCTGTCTGGTTATGCAACCTGTGGCCAGGCATGTCATCTTTGTAAAGGTTAGTGTTGTCATCTGTAAAGAGGAGACACAGGGCAGGGCTTTGGTGTCAACCAGCAGCACACGTGTGAACGCACAGCTCATTCCACAGATGGAGGTCCTGGCCTGCTGTGCTGCAAGACACTTCACTCACAGACCGTTTTGTCACCACCACCTCTGAACTGCTAGGGAGATCCCAGGTTCTGGAGGGACTTAATTGTTTCCTTCTGATAAATATCACAACCATAAAAGCTGACAGCAGTAACTGGTACATCTGACATTTTGAGATGCATCTCCTTGTGGAAGCCTCGCTCTCTGCTCTCAGAGTCGGGCAGTGGGGAGCCAGCCGGCCTGGCCCACACTCTTGGCAGGGAGGCATGAGCCCTGACAGCAGCCGGCATGCTGTGACTGATAGATAAGGTGCTGTCACTCCCCGTCCGCCCGCACGCGTGAGTCTCAGAGCATTTGGTTGAAAATGCCAAACAATTTCCTCCTCCAGAATCCATCAAAGGCCACAGGGCTTGAGGAATACATAGAAGCCGCAGACAGCTGCAAATATGCCAGCGAGGTGACAGAGACACCTGTTCACATGCTGTCACCTTTCCCCTTGGGGGTGGGCTTGGAGAAGACCACTTACCGATGGAAAGGTCTTAGGAGAGGTGCTGGACCTGGTGGGGCCACACTTCCTTCACCTGGGAATAAGACTGTCTGCATGAATTATGAGGGATCAACCCTTTAGTACAGAAACCTTGTAGTCCCAGGGGTTTTTTAATTCCAGCTGGGTGTCAGTGCCAGCTGCAGGGCTGTTGAAACTGACCTCTTAAGTCTTGCCTCACTGCCCTCTTCTTTAAGCAGCTTGGAATGCAGGCTCGGCACCGCCCCTTTAAGGCTCCCAGGTATAGCCTGAGCTCTGCTGCTACAGCGAATTACCAGCTGCTGAGCGATGCGCAGGGGAAGAAGCTCACTGCACCCACAATTCTGGAAGGTTTAAGTCCAAGTGGGGGCACATCAGCTTGTATGCTGGGCAGGGCCTCCTTGGCTGCATCGCTTCATGGGGAGTGACATCAAGGGTATCGGGGTCAGAATTGTTCTTGCACAGCAGCCCAGTCCACAAGAACCACAAACTTAAACCCCAAGAACCACCACCTCACTCTGCAAGACCTGAGTCAATCCCTTCTGAGAGCCATTCCTCCAACCATCTGAATTACCTTGTACTAAACCACACCTATTTTCATTTTTTTTTTTTTACTTGAAAGACAGATTCAGAAAAGAGAGAGCAAGCATCCATCTGTTGGTTCACTCCCCAAATGGCCACTTTCTTTGGTGTCACCCAGCAATCTGGGACTGAACCAATCCGAAGCCAGAAGCCTGGAGCCTCTTCCAGGTGTGGGTTCCGAGGACTTGAGCCATTCTCCACCGCTTTCTCAGGCCACATGTGGAGAGCTGGATTGGAAGTGGAGCAGCTGAAACTTGAACCAGTGCCCATTTAGGATGCCAGAACTGCAGGCAGAGGGTGAGCCTGTATGCTGCCATGCTGGCCCCATCATAAAAATGTGTATTTGAGAGGGAGGGTGGGAGAGCGAGCGAGAGAGAGCGAGCGAGAGAGCGCGCCAGCTTTCATCTACTGGTTCACACCCCAAATGTCCACAATGATTTGGGCCAGGCCAAAGGCAGAAGCCAAATCTCCATTCAGGTCTCCTAAAGGGGTGGCTGGGTGGCAGGTACCCAGTGACTTGAACTTCTTGCTTCTTCCCAGGGTACACTTTTGCAGGAAGTTGGAATTGAGAGCGGAATCAATTCTATCCAATATGGGTCCAAGCATCTTACCTGCCAGGCCAAATGTCCTTCCCTAAGCCCCACTTCCACACAGCGAAGCTTTAGCAGGTGAGCCTTCCAGGGACAAACCAGTTCCACCCACCACACCCAACGATCAAAGCTGCACCCGAAGCTAAGAACCCTGAGCAACTATGTCTACTCATTGAAGGTAATTTGCTTATTTTTTACATTTTGTTTTCCTTTTATTTAAAAGTCAGAATAACTGATGCATGTAGATCCATCCACAGCTCCACTCCACATGTACCTGCATCAGCCAGGGCTGGATCAGGCCAAAGTCAGGAGCAGTAGAACTCTACCTGGCTCTTCTACCCGATTTTATGAGCCATCATCAGCTACCTGCCAGAGAGTGCATCAGCAAGAAGCTGGATGAGAAAAAGAGCAGCTGGGATTCAGCCCAGGCAGCGAGCACAGGCAACAGGAGTCTTAGGGGGGCAATGTGACCTCTGTACCCATCACCTATCCGTCACTTAAGGTTGTAACCATCGGGGGGCGACATGATCGTACTGGTGTCTTGAAAGATCACTCTGGGAATAGATTGAAGAGCAACTGTCAAACTGGACTCCGGGACACTGATCAGAAATTTCTACTGAAGGTGTGGCCCAGGAACAGCAGCCAGAGGTTCTTCTTAGCTGGACAGCCAGTGCCCAAGACACTCCAAGCTACAACACACACAGCATCTGCACTTTGACAAGATCCAAGATGATGCACATACACATGAAAGTTGGGCGAGGCCAGTACGAGAACACAGTTCCTGCAAGCGCTGAGTCCCAAGCAGCAGAAGGGGGATGCGGGCCAGGAGATGGACAGGAAAGGAATGCAGGTGGTCGAATGGGTAGGGGAGCTCGGTGTGCAGGTGGACAAAGGAGCTTGGAGGCAGCACACAGTTCTTCCTCTCCCCTGAGGCATGGCACAGTTGCTGCCTGCAGGTGTATGGGGAAAGGACTGATGAGTGAGGCTTTTTAATTCTCCTATTTTGAGATAGCATCTTACACAGATAAACATTTCACAACTTTTGTGCCTGAGTCAGTAAGCATTGTCTACATACACATCCTTGCTCCGATCGGGTTATAAGATGGACTTTTGTATTTCAAGTTTCCACATTTGGAGACTGGCTTTTGGGAGTGCAGGGCTGGCTCCTGGTCACACAGACGGGACCCAGCAGAATGACGCTGCCTGCAGACACAGGCCGTTTTGGGAGCCTGCATGGGTTTTCCTGGGTTGCTGTTTTATGCCGGGTGACCCTTGCTATGATTTCCCAGGTACAACAACGGTGTCCAGCTAAGCTGCCATGATCAAGTCCTCCTGGCGTGCTTCACTGGAGCCTCCCTCTACTCATTACCACCCTTTCAAACGTAACTGCACAGATGCCGACCTTGGGAGGCAGGAGGAGCATCTCAAGGAAACAGGTCAGCGCGACCCACACAGGAGGCTGGATCACATTCCCAACTTCCGGTTCTGTCTCTGGACCAGTCATCACAGGCATTGGAAACCTGGGGATTGAGCCAGTAGATGAGTTCTCCTCTCTTCCTCTCCCCCTTTCTCCGTCCGTCCCTGCCTATGTGTATATTTGTATCTGTTGCTCTCCTCCTTTGAAGCGGAACCTTTAAAATGATATTCGAAATTAAATACAGGTATCACTTCTGTGTTCTGGTAGTGGCTGACAGTATGATCCTGGAGAACGGCCCCCTGGGTCTGCACCCTGTGCTGCCATGTGCCACTGTGTGACCTGGAAGAACCATTTCTCCTTTCTGGCTTTTGGCATCCTGGTTAATTGTGTGGTGAGCAACTACAAGAACATTCGAGTTTGAATTTTTTGTTTTTGAAATACTGGGATGGATTTCAACACTCTTCAATCCTCCAAGGACCTTGAAGAATCAGAGCCCTTCAGCCAGCAAATGGGGTGTTCAAAGGTGTAGCATTCCTGTTAAGATTTTCAAATGGGTTTTCTCCAGTAAGCTAAGAAGATACTCGGCCAGCTCACCCCTTTTCCCATCTGTAATACATTTTCTTTAGTTTCCACAGAGTCAAGCTTGTCACTGTGTGTGGGCGCAACAGGATGGGTGTTGAAGAAGCACCTGACACTGTTCCTGCCTCTCGGGCTGGGCGGGTGCTCAAGGACCATCAGCCCGAATAAACGTTCTGTACAGCATGTTTGGGACCTGACTGCTTCTTTCTTTGCTTTGTATTCGGGCCCTTGTTACTTCACCCTGTGATTAGCTGTCTCTAATTTTCCCCCTCTGGTATGTCCTGGGTACAGCACCAGAGCCATTTTTAGTACAGCAGCTCTAATAGAGTTACTTCCTGCTCCAAGACTCTCAACGGCTCACTACTGCCCCCTGTAGAGTCCACAGCCTGTGGCTGGGTCACGAGGCTCTTCATGCTGTCTCTTATTTCTCCGCATCTCACCACACACATTATGGTCCAACCACTGGAGTCCAATTGCTATTCCACAAATCTAACGCTCAGGATTTGCAAATTGCCTCATCAGTTTCCTGCTACAGATGGCAAGAAGCTTCATCAAAACCACACACGAAAGGAGTTTTCTAACAAGACAGAAGTCAGAATCTTTTGCCATATGAGCATGGCAATGACAGTCCTCAATTTTGTGACAATGGGTTTATTAGCAATAAATCACTCAAGAAGAAGGAATCACACAAGCTCAAGAGTACCAGAAGTTGGGGGTCATGCAGGCCATCTAAAAAGCTGCATCCCACAGCACTTGTTCAAAACTCACCATCCTGTTAAACAGTGACTCACAGCCTACTTCTCAAAGGTCTTCCCAGACAGCCCAATCAGACTCATCACGCCATCCTGTTCTCCTGTTCCAGTGCCTGAGCTGTCCTCCTGGAGGAATGCTTGTCCTAATGAAAACTTCAGACACTCTGAGACATCTGTCTTCAGCACAATGTCCAGGGCCACCAGGGGGCAGGAACCAGGCCTGTTTCTGAATCTCTAACAGCCTGAAGAAACAGGTAAGATGCCCAGGAAGCATTTGCGGTGGTGAGTTGGCCAATTGTACCTCTCCAGAAATAACTCTCACCTTTCCATTTCAAACACAGAAATTAGTGTGTTTAAATTACAGTGATAAAGGAACACATATTTTTCTCCACTTTTCCAAAATCCAGCATTTGTCAGACTCAAAAATGGAAATTTACCATGAGCTGAAACATTCATGTAGAAAAAATACAAAACCCAGCCTGGCTAATGCTACGAACAATAATAAACAGCACTCCACCACTCCAAGAACTCCAGCTTCCCCACCTAGTGGCATTTTACGATGTCTTTATGATGGCCCATTCTAAAAGCAGAAAGGTCAGACTTGAAGAAGTAATGTGTCTGAGACCATAGGAAGTGGTTACAAAGGTGGGGCACATCGCCACCCTGTCTCCTGGTCACCATTTAAAAGCCTGGAACTGACTTTACAATCATCAACTTAGCAGCTCTTGGGGCCAGTCCTGAAGCACAGCTCTCTGGATGGCACACCAGTCTGCCGACACAGGAGCTCGGCTGTTCCCTCAGTGAGGCTCACAACTTGCAGTCCAGTCATGCGAAAGCCCCATGTCTATCCAGGTCCCCTACTTCCTGTTCTGAAGACAGGCACATAACAGGTAACCTCTAACACTCAACACAATTCTAACAGCATGTCAGACTTAAGTAAAAGCCCCTGTAGCTCACTGGAATCATATGGCTAGAACACACGTTGATGATCACTACTGATTTTTTCAAAAATCCCTCTGGCTTCTTTTTTCTCCTTAAAATGGAGCAAACACTTAATGGTATATCTCAGAATATATCCATATAATACAGGGAAGCAGTTTCAGTTGTATCATTTGAGATTTTTTAATGGGGCCTTTTTTAAACAAAATATTGTCAATAAGTCTTAACAGAACACATCCACTTTCACACACTCAGGGACTTCATTATAAACCGTTTGAAAAAATTAGAACACATTCTCTGTAGGGGCCCTCGGATCTCAGAGCACCTAGGGTATTACACTAAGCGTACGAAATACTCATTTTTGGATCCTAATAGTGGAGTAATGAACCTCAGAATTATCAAAACCACTCAGGCAATGCCCTCAGAACATTCTTCTCCACATCAGAATTTCTAAGATGACATCAACGGACATCCCCCATCCCTGGGTACTAACGTGGTTTGGCAGCTGGGAGCAGCCCCCTCCTTCTTCCTCTCCCCCTACTCCCAGACACAGGAGAAAAGGGAAGAAAGGGAGTTGAAAGCTTCTGTTCCACCACCTTCCCCCATGCCTTGACCCTCTCCTCTGTAATCAGGGGTCCTCGTGGGCATGCATTTTTGTCTGTGTGCATGACATCAAAAATAAAACAAAATTTTAAAAAAAAGAAATTACACAGCAAGAAGACTAGAGAAGATGCCAGGTTTTCTGTCTCCCAGGACACAGTGCTCTTTGCTGTCCCACGCTCCCTGCCCCACTGTCCTCCGTGATGTGACAGCCCTGTCATGCCCTGGGACTGCCTGTGGGCATCCTGTCCTCTTTCCTACAGAAGGTTCTGGAGTCAGGAGGGAATAACCTGCACTATGTGCTCAGGGCTGCCATCCCGGAGGCAGCTTCCAGCATCTGGCATGATCAGGTAAGGGAAAGAAGCGCTTAGGAAGACACACGACTGCTCTCCCCTTGCTGGTGAAGACCTCCTTCAACCGCAGCCCGTGCCATGCCGTAAGGAACACACACCCTGCAGAAAACAACACCTCACCCGAGCTTGCCTGGCCAGGGACTTAAATTGGGCAGGCTGTCGGCTGCACATCAATCTGTCTCTTCTATTCTTAGCCTCGCATACAAAGAATCAGAAATAGAATCCAAACATCTTCGTCCAAGGGGAAGCAGGGCTAGGCCTAGTCACTCGGCCTTAGCCTTGGAGCCCAGTCAGTAGAAAACGCTCAGCGAGAACCTCCTGGGTGTCAGGTACCCCGTGTGACGGGGGTGTACCGATGAGGAAGGCATTCGTTCCCCATTCCTGCCACGGCAGATGTTCATAAATGCAGTGACTTCAGGGAGCACAGAGTTATTATCTCACCCTGGCTGCTGGCCGAAGGTTAAGTGCCCTCAGCGCTGTTTCTCTCCGTAGGCCCCGGGGAAGAATCCGCTGCTTGCCTTGGCCTTCTTCAGTTCTTTCATAGTTACTAGGTGGGGACACCTATGAAGACCTCCGGCCAGGGCTTGTCGGTGGCCTCTGAGCCTCTGAATTGGCACTGACGTGCCCAATCCTTCACCAACATGGAATCTGTGACTTTTCCTTCTGATCTGAACCAGCGATGATCTCTGCCTGGAAGGGCTCATGTGATGACTCTGGGCCCACGCAGAGAACCCAAGATGACCTTCCTGTCTGAAAATGCCTGACCCCGAAGACAGCCGCAGGACTCCCGGCCACGCCAGGAGAAGGGGCTCCTGGGACTGTGCCGGGTGATCTTCTACATCACCAGGGCTGTGCCACAGGGGGATGGGGTATCTGCTCGATCGTCATCCACAGTGTGTCTGTGAGGGTGTCTCTGGGTCAAAGTTACAATTCACCCAGCACACTGGGTGCCATGGATTGCCCTCCAAAGCGGGTGGGACTCACACAACCAGCAGAAGGCCCGAACAGAACAATAAACGACTGACATTCCTGCTAGTGAAGGGCAACTCCTCCTGCCTGGCCACCTGCAAGACCTCACTTCCCCTGCGGTAGCACCTCCAATCTCCAGCCCACTCAGGGCTTGAATGCTGCCCATTTCCTGCCCATTTTGGAAAACCTGGAAGTATCACGGTGTGTGATCCCACTGGGCTGCAGCCCATGTACTGGAATGCAGGCGGTGTCACAGCATCTGGTGCCTGATGGGGAGCAGGGATCAGAGACATGATGGCAGGGGGTGTGCCAAGGCTGCAGCCACGCTGGTGACGTCTAGCTGGCGTGGGCTCTCAAGTGACAAACACCCCAGCCACGGCACAGGAAGGGGCGAGGTTTGAGCAATGAGTGCCCAGTGCATGTGGGGCTGCAGCCCTCAGTTCCTTGCCACTTCCTGCCTTCCTCAGCCATGCTTTCACAGAAAGGATGACTCAGGCACTGAAGGGCCTTGGTGGCTAAGCTCTCCAGACAAAGGAGGAGGAAGACACCACCGTCAGGGATAACAATCTAGAGAAAGGTGCAGGGTCCCCCTGGGTGCACACCTACTGCGCAATGGGGAAGGAGCATGCCCAGACGTGCAGCTGGAGGGACAGGTGGGGGCTGGCCTTTCTAATGTCCACACAACAGCCATGCCACCCTCTCCCTCCCTGGGGACGGCACTGGTGTCAGGTCCAAGGTAGGCCCCTGGCTGCGGCTGCGATCCTCAGATCAGCCAGAGATCCATTTCACTTTCTATAAAGAGATTTGCTTGTGAAGGGCTCAGAGGAACAAGACTGGAATGCCAATGCAGCCCTCGGCTCCCGCTGTGCCCAGCGGCCAGGCTGCCCTGCACTGGAGAGCAGGTCCCCTGCAGACAGTAGCACCTGCTTCTCCTCTCCCCTACTCAGTCTCACAGTTAGCACCCCTTTGCCAGTGACCTCATTCTCCTGCTGGAATGCCTGCCATGCCAGCACGCCATCCTCTCACTGGAGCCCAGGAGAGTCGGGGCTCACCCAGACAACTGGAGCAGCACAGGCAGGTCCAAAGCACTGACCTGCCAGGCAGGCTCTGTGAGCTGGGCCCCCGCTGCCCGCGCGGACAGCAGCCCCTCCCGCTCCCAGCTCTCATCCTCTGTGGAGGCCTTGGGCCGCTACCTCCCAGGGACGCCCAGGCTCCTTCATTCCACCCCGAGTGTAAGTTCTCCTTTCTGCTACCCAAAATAAAGAAAGTCTTTAGAGACAGTAGAAAAGCAGAGAAAGAAATTGGTGAATGAGGACTGGACTCCATTTTGGCAAATGGTGAGCCAACTTCAGGCTGAGGCGGGCCTATCCCACAGCTGAACAAAGCAAGGTGGGAGGTAGTTTAGCTGTGTGGGGCTTCTTCAGGTTTTACCTCTGGGTTAGCCATCTGTGTCGATCCAGTAAAGCAGACCACCCAGAAGGAGCTGAGCATGGCCTTCTCCTCCTCCCAGGCTCACCTGTCCAGTGAACACGGCCGCCCTTCCCTGGGGAGCCATGAGTCAGCGAGAGGGACGTGTGCTGTGCAGGTAGGTGCTACCCTAGTGGAAGTCCCTCCACCTAGAAACTCAAGGAGCAAGGGCAAATGGTTCCCCTCAAGGGCTAGAATGATTAAAACCCTTGATACACATGGTTGCCAGACTCTCTTGCATGTGCTCTTGTGAGGTGAGTGGCAGAGGAAAGAAGAGGCCACTAATCCAAAGGTCGTGGTGCTGGCACGAGTGGCAAGCAGTCTGAGTGCCAAGGCTGCTCAGCAGCTGGCCGCTCACTCTGAACAACCCGCTCCCCCTTGCCACAGCTAGATGTGACACAGGACATGGGCTCCCAAGCTCTCTGGATCCATTATCCATAAAAACAGTCCACAGGAATCCCCAGGGCCCGGGGCTCTGATGAGGCTCTCAGCCCAGAGGATGCCTCTGCCTATACTTAATCGGGTTGGACAGACAGGGTTATGTCCCGGAAGGAGTTCGGCTTCAGGAATTAGCCAGCAAGCTCCAGAACCCCACACCGAGATGCACGGTCATTCCGTGGGATCCAGGTTGCTGGATCCTACCCCCTCCTCAAACAGACCAAGACTCACAGGCACTCAAGTTCCTTCCATAAAGTGCTGTACTATTTGGTATAGTCTATGCCCATGCTCCCATATCCATCACAGCTTGCCTGGATTATCTGCCATAGTTAATACAGGGTAACTGCTATATGAAAGCTGGGGTGACCTTAGAGAATGACGACAAAGACCGCCTGCACACGAGTAGGCAGATCCAACACTTGCTGAACGTTTCACTCTGTGGTTGGGTGAATTTGTGGATGCTGAACCCCCGAATGTGCAGCTCCTGCATGAGGCAGATCTGCATCTCCATCAGGGGTGGGGAGAGAGCCTCACAGGCCCCTTGAGATCACACATGAGACTCGAACTTCCATAAATCTAGCAGGCTCAATTTTAACTTAATACATTTGGATGGCCCACAATGATGATACAGATATCCACAGAAGCTTCCTGCTTCCGTGTGCCTGAACTCCAGGGCTGGTGATCAGGCTGCAGAGCACCTCCGAGCGACCGTTTACTGCTGTGGCTGTCGCGATGGCTCTGGGAACTGCTGCTCCTCTCCCCACTTCACTTCGATCAGCTTCTTCATTGTCTCCCCACAACCATCACAGTATCCGCCACAGGAGCCGTGCAGGGGATACCAGGAGAAAGATACCAGGAGGGGGTACCAGCACCCCTGCTGCCTGCCCACACAACCCAGGGCACCTTCTTCCTTGGCGGCCTGAACTTCCACTGAGCACAGCACCTGCCACTCTCATAATGGATGACTAGGCTGTTTGCATTCCCTACCAGATTTTCAGCACCACTAACACAAAGTCAAGATGTTCTTATTCATCAATTTCTCCCTCCCCGTGTAAAGTGCTAAGGGGGTGGGACTCACTTAGTAGATGTCCATAACATGGAAAATGAGATGACTAATGTGGACAAAGCTGCCCTGCCCATCAAAAGTACACATCAAACCCCAGTCATATGCAATTACAGGCATGACCAGCAGAGGATGCTCTGCTCTGAGGTTCATAAATACAATGAGCTCTCCACCTTGCAACACTTTATATGCACTGAATGGCTTATTCCACCAGACACGTGGCTTTAGGTGAGGTTCTGTTAGATGTCTTACAGCTACCTGCTGCCTCCCCTCACCACCACAGATACACACACAGCTAAGCATGTGGGGAGCGAGGAGGGGGCAGCAAAGACCATGTGTGCATTTTGAAGATGTGGGTATAATCCCAATTGCAACATTATTGCCTAACACTATTAGCAGTCACCACATTTTATGACACCAAAGATCATGGCACTCACATTATCCTGGAGACCCTGGATATTACTTGGTATAACTTTGCACAGAAAGCTTTATTCATTCACTTACTTACTCCATTTTTGTGTCAACTATGCCCAAAGCACAAGGAATATTAGAGTTGCAATACCAAACCCTTTTTTCCTAGGAGCTCAGCACTTAGAAAGAAGGCTAGACACAAAACAGGTGAACTCCAGTGCCACCACACAGACTGAAGTATCCACTGCATCCGGAAGCTGACCTAGCAAACACTAACAGGACGAGGGGTCCTCTGGGCTTCATCCGGAGGGTCAATGGACTGACGGGCATGGGCACAGAGCTGCTCACAGGACAGCTCGCAGCACACGCAAGGCAGCCCAAAGTCTCTTTCCTTCTTGAGCAAGCACACCGAGCAGTCACAGTGAACATTGACTTCTGCAGGATCCAACAAAGGAGGTTCCCCCCAGCGACCCCGTGGCCATGAGGGACCTGGGATGGATTTGCAGCAGGGGTGCGATGCAGTCACGGTTACGTTTTGAAGGGTCACCCTTCTGACCAGGCCGAAGTCAGAGCTGTGGGACCTGGCTGACATGGGGAGCCCTCTGAAAAAGCTCCGATTCTCTGCACGGCAGGGCCTCGGCTGGAGAGGAGTGGCCTTGCCGCTTTCATGGACACAACATCCTGTTTCTCTGCAGATAGAGATCGACTCCAGTCCTTCAGTGCAAGCAGAGGTTATCAGAAACATGCCACCACCTGGGGAAAAATGGTCTCGGGCAAGCTAGGGTCTAAAAATACCACGCTGTTACCTGGGCCTGCCTGTCACTCTCCTCTCCAGTGAATCTAACGCGGTGCCAGGAGCTGGCATCTGCTCCGCCGTGAGCTCCAGCTCAGGGAGCCTGCAGGAGGGCAGCAGGAAGGGGGGGTTCATTCTCCTGGCTCGAGGTGCACCTCTGCTCTGACGAGGTGCCAGAAGGCAGGGGGACTCCAGGTCCTCCACCCCCAATGTCACCGGGAGATGGCAGCTCTGGTTGCTCACACAGACCAGGACACACAGCCTTTTATTAGTTCAGCCAATTACAGACAAAAAAAAAAATCTTGTCCCTAGTGAACATTTATAGAGGTGTTTTTCTTGTCACTAGTTCCTAAACAATACAGTGTAACAAGTACTTACATAGGGGCCTGGTGCAATGGCTCAACTGGCTAATCTTCTACCTTGCAACCACCAGGATCCCACATAGGCACCAGTTCACATCCCGGCTGCTCCACTTCTCATCCAGATCTCTGCTTGTGGCCTGCAAAACCAACAGAGGACAGCCCAAAGCCTTGGGACTCAGCACCCACTTGGGAGAAGCTCCTGGCTTTGCATTGGCTCAGCTCCAGCCGCTGTAGCCATCTGTAGTGAACCAGTAGATGGAAGAACTTTCTGTCTCTTTCTCTATATATAAATCTGCCTTTCCAATTTAAAAAAAAAAAGTAGTTATGTAGCATGTAGACTGTATGAGGCATTACAAGTCAGCTACAGATGATTTAAAGTAGAGACAGAGGTGTGTAGTTTACATACAAATACTGCACCATCCAGCAACCTGAACATGTACCAAGGGCCCTGGGCCATCCCTGTGATTCCAAGGGGTGACTGTCACATTGTGGCCTTTTGGGGCTCAGCCTTCCTCTCTCAACACCAAGGAAAGCACTTAGAGAGAGTCTCCATTCACCCCAGGTTCCCCACTGACCCACAAGGGATCTGCTCTTCTCGTGAAGCCAGGATGGAGGTGCTGGGGAGACGTCTAAGAAAGGGACGAGGGGCGGGGGAAGGAGCAGCATGGTGACCCTGCAGTCTAAGCTGCCTCCTGTAACACAGGCATCCCTTAGAGTGAAGGTTCCAGTCCCAGCTATTCCACTTCCAGTCCAGGTTTTGTTTTTTTTTAATGATTCAGTTCCTTAGGCTCAGAAATTTTCCCTTCCACTCTCCTATTCCCCTATATTATAACAATAATGATTGTTTCCCCCTGTATCATAACAACAAGTCATACGCGTGTAACAAGTCATACGTCCATCATCCTAAGTGTATTATGACAAAGGTAGTAAGTCCAGCATCCTACTGTCAGGATACAGTTCACAGTTTCATTGGGAGTCTATCTTTTATTCAGAAGTAGAGATGAATACTGCAATGTAGCTTCACTTCACAGTATGCTAGTCTCCATCATACAGTTCCTCTAAACAAATGTGTGCATATACGTTTACCCATTTATCTGTTGGTCTTGTATTTTTGCATGATTCAACCATTATTTCTAAGAACTAATCACACACAAGTCCCTGGGCCTAGCCCTGGCAAGGCCTGGCTGCACAGAGACTTGAGATCCCAATCCCATACAAAGCCTGTGTCTGTCTACAGGCACGTGGCCATGATGAACTCTCACTGGGCTCCAGTGTCCTCAACTAAGCAGAACAGCTCCAGACAAGAGAAGGGCATACAGAATCATTGTGAACTAAAGCCCCAGGGAACTCCAGTCCGATTCCTCACACCTCCAAGCGTAGCTTCCTGGTAGGTAAATCCAGCAGTGATCCTCACCGCCTCCGTAGTGCTGAGTGTTTCTGAGTGTCAGAAGGTGTTCGCCAGTACACCTGACAGGGGCCCCGGGGCATGCTGCAGGTGCCCCACAGTCATACGTTTGTGTGCTCATTAAGCACACATGTGCTGGGAATTTCTATGAATAGCAGTTGCGCTATAAACTATAAAAAGAACAGCAAATAAAGAAGCCAAGTTCCCTCTTGCCACGGGGGATGAGGCAGAACTAGTCACATCAACATTTGACAGCCATCCCATGGCACTGGTGACAGGCTGTGAAGCCCAAGGGATGGCATCAGACGTAGGCTGGGCTGGAAACAGCAGAGACTTCCTGGGGAAATGGTCCTAGCACTGGGCCATGGCCTCAGGAGTATAAGGTCAGGCCCTACGGGGCCTAATTCCCTCTGTCCTGTTTCTTCTCCCATCTGTGCTGAGATTACATTTCTCCCCTTGCCAGTGCAATCCAATGTTAGGCCCCAACACCCCAAGTAAGCCCCAGGACCCATTCAGGCTGACGGCCATGTCCAGTGAGCCTCAGGGTTCACACGGACAGTGAAGGAGTACAAGACAAAAGCTTGTCCAAGGGCCCAGTGGCATGGCCTAGCGGCTAACGTCCTAGCCTTGAACGTGCCAGGATCCCATATAGGCACCGGTTCGTATCCTGGCAGCTCCACTTCCCATCCAGCTCCCTGCTTGTGGCCTGGGAAAGCAGTTGAGAACAGCCCAAAGCTTTGGGACACTGTACCTGTGTGGGAGACCTGGAGGAAGTTCCTGGCTCTTGGCTGAGGATCGGTGCAGCACCAGCCATTGCGGTCACTTGAGGAGTGAGTCATCGGACAGAAGATCTTCCTGTCTCTCCTCCTCTCTGAATATCTGACTTTCCAATAAAAAAAGTTTGTCCTTCCACACCAACAAACTGTCCAGATGGATTGTAGAAGTAACAGAAACACAAGGAAATCAATACAACCCTAGGAGAACTAGAAATGAATATATCGACTATCTGCAGGGGAAAAGACTTGCTAAGTAGAGCAAGTCACAGGAAAAGGGCCCAGGGGAAGAGCAGGCAGAAAGGATGCTAGAGAAACTTCAAGTTGGCACACGTGCGAGTGGATTGGGGAGGAGAGAAACAAGCAGGAAACATCTGTACAAGGTGGTCATGATTATCATACAAAGACTTCACAGGCAGGATAAGAAAAATATGGACGGTTCTGTACGTAAATGAGTAAAAGACACAATTTCCAAAAGACAATAGGGTATAATCGGTGTGGAGACCAGGCAGGAAACATACTTCCATCCTCTGTAGTAACAAAAAGCCTGTGGGCCGGAAGATGAGCTACTACCATTTATACCCAGCAAAACTGTCACAACAGGACTCTGCCAGGGCGGGCCAGGCACAGAGCTACCTGCTGTATGCTTCTGGGCTGGTGCACTGGAGGAAGCCATTGTTTTTACATAAAGGCTTTTGGCAAACACATAAAATACTTGGTTTTACATGCAATTAAATATTCCCCTAGAGTCCTGAGTGTGAGCCAAGAGGAATACAGGAGCTTGTCAACGCCCCGCACGAGTCCTTCCCCATTCAGCAACTGTTCGTTGAGTAAATGCACAGCTACGTAAAACTGCTAATAGGGCCTGGTGGCGTGGCCTGGCGGCTAAAGTCCTTGCCTTGAAAGCCCCGGGATCCCATATGGGTGCCGGTTCTAATCCCAGCAGCTCCACTTCCCATCCAGCTCCCTGCTTGTGGCCTGGGAAAGCAGTCGAGGACGGCCCAATGCACTGGGACACTGCACCCGCGTGGGAGACCCGGAAGAGGTTCCAGGTTCCCAGCTTCGGATCGGCGCGCACCGGCCCGTTGCAGCTCACTTGGGGAGTGAATCATCGGACAGAAGATCTTCCTCTCTGTCTCTCCTCCTCTGTGTATATCTGGCTGTAATAAAATGAATAAATCTTTAAAAAAAAAAAAGAAACACTGCTAATAGAGCAGAAATAGATAGGCACGGTCTTCCAGCCAGCTGTTCATGGAAACACTACATGGAGAACTCTGTGCGGTGGAGATGTTGTGCCGAGAACATCCGGCCACTTTGCAGGTACTATCATCCTCGCTCCAGCAGAAGGAGGGGCGTCTGATAGCCTGCAGGGTCTGATAGCCTGTCCCTGGTCACCAGAATCTGCCAGCAACTTAGAATAATGCAAACACCATACTGTGTGTGGGATTTGGAGGTCAATGTCCCAGATTTGGGCCTGGACTTGGCCACTTTCTGGCTGTGGTCTCAAGTAAAGTCACCAACCCTCTGGCTCCGACCTTCCGACTTCTCCCCTAGAGAGCTTAGCGCCAAGGATTCAAGGTACTCCTGGGTCTGAACGCCATCATGGATAGGCACAGCGTCCACGACTTGGAATGCCAGGGCTCCCAAGTCACTGCTGATTTCAGTTACCACCCCAGTCTCCGGCCCCTCCTGTCTGGGCTGCAGCATCCCAGGTGAGAAACAGCAGATGGGGGGCTATTGCGTGGGGCAATGACTCCACATTCCTTTCAGCGGTTACAGAACTCTAACGACTTGATGGCTAATTTTGTTCTGATTTATATATTGCTTAATTAGGATTTTTTTACCCTGTAACAGATGGCTATCTTCATTAAATCATGATCCGTTTGCTCTGACTGAAAGCAGCTGGTTTGTTTGGGGTGGGGGAGGTGTTAGCAATTTATTTCCTGTGTGTCAAATGGGCCACAGGAAAGGAATTCAAATGGAAACAACTCCATGTGGTCCATTCAGTTTCATCTGTAAAGTGAGTTTGTTTTGGGGGGAGTGATTTGTCTGGTTTCCCCTGGTACCTTGTAGGGGCCCATGTTATGATCCTTAAAACTTCAGCAGCTGGGGAGGCAGGAAACAAGGTCAGCCCCTCAGCGTCCACTGGTAGAAGCACGCCTGTGCAGGACCTGTTGGCTGGGCATGCGGCTGCAGGGTCAGGCAGGTCCCGGGTGGACCAGTCATGCAGTGTTGACGAATCAACCCATCGACCTCAGAAATTGTTCTTGCTTTGTCTTCCATTGCTTTGTGTTGTTTTGGCACTGCGAGGAAAGTCACTGACCCACAGTTGGAATTGCCACTGTTCATGGTGGAACAGGTGGTAGAGAACATCTAAACTGAAGCTCTCTCCAGCAACCAAGCCTGGGCTCTCAAGGACATAGCCAACCACTGCGGCCAGAATATCTGTCCTAAAATCCCTGTTAAAACCTGATACTTAACGCTGTAGAATTAAGGGGTGGGGACTTGAGGAGGTGGCTGTGCTCCCATATGAAGGAGCTCCTGTACCTCTTAGCCTCTTCTCCCCTTTGCCCTGCAACAAGAGGCACCGTTAGGGCTCAGGGGCTGTCTGCCCACCCAAAGACCCACGTGCTGGGAGCGTGGTTCCCAGTGTGGTGGCACTGGGGCTTAGTGTGAAATCTAACAGGTGGGGCCTCGTGGGAGGTGCTCGGGCCACAGAGGCACTGCCCTTGCAGGGAGTGCTGGTCTCCTGGAGTTGTTCTAAAAGCCTGCCCTGGTCCTGAATCCTGTGGTTTCCAGTTTGCTGGTGTGAATCTTCTCCTGCACTTGCTCCCACCACCACTGCCATCCACAAGCAACACAGCCCAGAGCGCTCTCACCAGAGCTGAGCTGACACCAGGACTGTGCCCTTGAAGCTCCAAACCTGGGAGCTAAATAAACTCTCTAGAAAGTTAGCCTGTCTCAAGCATTTGCTGGCAGGGATACAAAGCAGACCACTACACACATCGTGGGGGAAGCAGGAAGGGAGCCTTCATCAAACCCTCACCTGCCAGTGCCCTGGTCTGGGCTGCCGTGGAAGTAGAATTATTCTCTGGCCCTTCTAATTGAGCCAGGCTAAGAGATGTCGGTCAGGCTATAGGAAACGTCCGGGGTGACATTCTCACTTCCTGCCGACCACTTTTCCACCGCTGTGAGAGCGAAAGATGCAGTCCTCAGCAGTTCCCACTGTACTGCATTCATCCCTCCCTGTCTGCTGAAATGGACTAGAACAATGCCTGCTTTTCAAGAGCATTATCCTAAAGAGTTTCCATGATTTTGGGACACACGGAGGCTCAGTTTCTAAGAAGGCGTGCAGAGCTGTGAGCTTCTCTGCTGAATGGACCCAGTCAGCTGAAAGTTTAAAATACACTTGCTATTTTAGTTTTACATGGGAAAAACCTGCAAAGATAATAAAGAGAGTCTTCAAATACACCTCACAGCCAGCTTCCTCTGTTATTAGTGTCTTGTGTGGTATGGTGTACTTCGTCATCATCATCGAATGACTAAAGCTTGTTGGATTTCTCTGGACATTCCCTGATGTCCTGCTCAGTCCCAGAATCCTATCCAGGATACCACGTTCCATTCTCTCTTTTTTAAATATTTACTTGTTTTTATTGGAAATACAGACCTACACAGAGACAAAGATCTTCCATCTCCTGTTTCACTCCCCAGATGGCTGCAGTGGCCATAGTTGAGCTAACCTGACGTCAGGAGCTTCCTCCGGGTCTCCCAATGGGTGCAGGGTCCCAAGGCTTTGGGCTGTCTTCCACTGCTTTCCCAGGCCACAAGCAGGGAGCTGGATGGGAAGCAGAGCAACCAGGATGTGAACTTGTGCCCATATGGAATCCCAGCACGTGGAGGTAAGGCTTGGCCAGCTGAGCTAACACACCAGCCCTCCACCCCAACATTTAGTCGTGTCTCCTTGGGTTATGATGGTCTCTCAGACTTTTTTCTCGAGACCTTCACAGTTAGGGAGCTCCTCAAGCACATTCTTGGGATGCCCCCTCAGTGAGAATGTGTGTAATGCTTTTCTTAGGATGGGACTAGCATTGGGGGCTTGGAGGAGAAAGGCCCCAGAGTCGGTCCCAACCCCCAGGTGAGGATACCCACCACTGTGAAGATGCGTGCTGCTGGTGCCGCCCTGGGCTGCCCGGCAGAGGGAGCATCAGTTCATTTTCTCCACCCTCCGTTCCTTCCCAAACTAACTCTTGTAGGGAAGGCACTGTGGGCCGCCCACACCTGCTTAGGAAATCCTCCTGCACGTGAGCTCTGTCCACTGTAGCCCACTGACTGGTCAGTCACATACTTACATCAGTATGGACTCCTGGATGTTTATTTGGGTAAAAGTCCAACACAACCTTATGCATGCCATGGCTCACTCTGTCCCAGCCTTGGCCAAGGGAGCCCTTGCATTTTCCTCTGAGGAAAGGAGCCCTATCAGCTGCTCCAGGCTCACCTCGCTCCTCCAGCCCCAGCCATCCGAGGGGCTCCTGCTCCGAGGGGCTGCTCGCTGCGCTGTGTCGGCAGCAAGTGCTTTACTCGGTTCCCTGGCTTCTCCACAGCATAAGCCTTCCCACCCGCTGCTGGGCTCTCCATGTCGTTTCTCGGACACTGCTTCTCACCAGCCACTGGCTGAGATCTGAGGTGGCATTGCGTCCGCCTCTCTGCTTCTGTCCCCCTCACTCGCCCCTCTCCAGGGAGGGCTGCTGACCGTTCCCCGCACACACCAACCTTTGAGGCTTCTCCTCCTTCGTCAGGTCTCAAGAATGCCCTTCTCAATGAGTCCTTCTTCAACCATTTCAACCAAAATGCATCTCATCATTTCCTGACCCAGCTGTGAATTTTACTGAAGGGTTCCTCCTCCTCCACCACTAGTCTGTAAGTTCAGACGGAGCCATGCCTGTGCTGCCAAAGCTAATCCAGGGTTTATCATGGTGGCCTCTGGAGCCAGGGCATCCAGCACTGTCAGCCCTGGGATTTGGGCCACAGCTTCCTCATCTGAAACATGGATGTGATCACGGAATGCTGCATTTATTATGAGAAGCTTAGAACCACCCCCTGGAGTTCAGCAGCAACTACGAGTGGGATCTGTTGTTATTCACAACCTTATTCCAGAGAGGCGGGTCCCTTTGCTGTGGTTCTTACTGACAGATTCCACGGTGTGACATAAATCTGACCCATGAACAAGAAGCATGCATGGCAACCACTTTAACAGCACCCCTGACCAAACTGCTGAATGACGAGCCCCGAGGGCCTGACAGCCACGGCAGCAGCTGGAGGACGGGGTATTTAAAGCGCTCAAGATGCCTTCAGAAACTTCCACACATCCAGATGCACAGAGCCTGAATGCTCCTGCCACACCCCTCCACGGCCCCCTATGGCAGAAGCAGCTGCTCGCCTCCTTGCCTCCCCCTCTTCTGTTTCTCAGACCCTCTATGTGCCTGCTCCAGGGACGCAGGTGTGGGCAGTATCTGGACCTAATTCTGCCCTGCAGCTGGCTCAGACAGCTGCCAACTTCCTCTCAGCCCTGTTGGTGCCCTAAAACTGAAATCCTAAGCAAGTCCCTCTCGAGCCTTGCATGCCCCATCTGATGTGCCCTGCTGTATACATCGCTAAGTAACAACTTCACAGGCGGTAGGAACTCCAATGCTCCATGTTCCCTCAGCTCCACCAAGTGCCTCCCAGACATCATCAGGCATAATCAGAGCCTCTAGCCAACCCACCATGCAGGGGAGACCTGGGAGCACGGGAGGGTACACAGCGCTCCCTAGAGACAGCAAATGCACCAGTCCAAGGAACACTGGTGGGGGGCCATCCTCCAGCAGCAGGTGTGGGTCTGGGACATGGCTCCAAGGCTTCCAGCCCCAATCCTGCTTTCTTTGCAGAGACTCAGGCAGGAAGAGGTTCCAGTACACTCAGTCTGTTTCTAGAGCCGTCCATGATAGCTTCTACACAACAGAATGGAGGGAAACCACTGTGCTGGTTGACTGCTTACACACTTACTAGTTCACAACTGCAGGGCTTCCACACAGTAGGCCGGTCACCTCCCATCTCACTTCACCTTCCAGAGGCCTCTGTGGCACAAGGGCCCTCATCCCTCCTTACAGGCACCAATGGGAGAGGAGAGGCTCTTGGCCAGGTGGGAGCTGGGTCTGGATCAACACCTATCACTCAGAGCTTCTGTGACACCCACGACAGGGCATGCTGCACACGGCTGGAAACGTGAAGGATCCAGGAGGTTGAGAGGAAGCAGGGCTCGAGTCGTACAGGGTGAGGGGCACTAGGGGGTCTGCTTTGCTAAGAGCCCTGGTCTGGCCAGGCACACACGGGCTCTCTTCAGCTCACCACTTGAACTACCTGTGGGGCACATTCCTCCTTTATACTTGCCAAATTCCACATCTCAGATACTCAAAAGTTTTAAATATCTCATTCTTTTTAAAGATTTTTTAAATTATTGGAAAGTTAGATATACAGAGAGGAGGAGAGACAGAGAGGAAGGTCTTTCATCTGATGATTCACTCCTCAAGTGACCATAATGATGGAGCTGCGCTGATCCGAAGCCAGGAGCAGGAGATTCTTCTGGGTCTCCCATGAGGTACAGGTTCCCAAGACTTTGGGCCATCCTCGACTGCTTTCCCAGGCCACAAGCAGAGAGCTGGATGGGAAGCGGGGCAGCCAAGATTAGCACTGGCACCCATATGGGATCCTAGCACGTTCAAGGCTAGGACTTTAGCCACTACACCAGGCCCAAGAAATCATATTCTTGACTTCCTTTCCCACATTAAACAGGTGAAGCTCATGGAGGACACGAGGCTGGTTCGGGCACACACAGCAGTTGGCACCAGCATGGTGGGGACAGAAGAGCATACCCCCTGCTTGGTCCAAGCTGCTTGCCTCCAGGTGTGAAGAAATTTGTGGAATAAAGGGGATCAGGAAAATAAGACTTTCAGGCAGGTGGAAAGTACGTGCCCAGAAGGGAGTGCAGTCAACTTCAGGAGAAATCAAGTATTGCTAATTACAAGATTCAGGGTTGTCCTTGGGATGGGGTCTAACTGAATATTCAAAGGAGACGGAGCTTGAGGTAGGGATGCAGAAGTGATCTCTAGGAGTGTCGGGGCTTCTGGTGCATCATGGGGAGTACAGATACCAGCCTTGCAGCCATGTTGGTTCATGGAAGGCTGTCTTGTCCTCAGCTCCTCCTGGCCACTGCCTGCAACAGCACCAGTATCCAGGTTCCCAGATTCCCAAGTCACAAACCCAGTGACCTTGACAGAACACAGCCAGCTGGCTTCCGGGTTGCGCACAGGAGGGCCATTGGAGTGTAGCTATTTCATTTTGCATCCTTCGTCTGGGGGTGGGGTGTGGATTCATCTCTGCCCTTGGCCCGCCTGGAGACTCCCCCACTCCCACACGTTAGGCTCCAGGCGCATTCCTCCTTTAATCTCCCCACAACTCATGTCTCCGCCAGAGCAGCAGTTAGCTGTTGATCCCGGAGCTCCAAATGATCGCTGGCCTGGACTCCCCAGTTTATCTGTGGGACAGAACCCACAGCATGATGGATGGTCCCAGATTGGCTTCCAGCCCCACGGCAGTGGAGCTGTCCACCTCCAGCTTGGAGAGAGCTCTGTATTTGGCAAAGGAGGTGCAGGCACACAGAGAAGTGTTTCTATGATCCAACTCTAAGCAAATTCATTTGAGAGCCTTTGTAGCTTCAGGGCAGGCAGGAAGAGATTTAAAAAGTTAATAGATGCGGTAGCACTTTCTAAACTGTGAAATGGTTGCCAAAGTGCTTTCTGACTGTAAAGCAGTTATGCAAACACGGGCTGAGCCTACACACGTGCCAGCCGCAGGGAAAGCTCCTGGTGCGTGGGGCACGGTGTTGCAGAGCTCCAATCCAGCCACCTTGGCTCCAGGACTTCCAGCTGCTTCCTGAACTGAGGTTTCTAATTTGTGCTATCAAGTGAACTGGGTTTTCTTTCCTCCCCCTTTGAGGAGTTTTCCTTGGCAGCAGGCTGTGCTGCCCTGCTACATGGCTTCAATTTACAAGTGTGGGTTCATTACAAGGAAAATTGCCCATCACTCCTTTCCTTAATCAAAAGTATAACTCTCCATGAAATGAGGGAAACGTAGCCAGTCCTGGAGAACACAAAACGATACCTTAAGGCTTTATAAAAGGCATAAACAGTTTAAAGGAAGAGTTTAATAGTTATCTAACCAATAATTATTACTATTCCATGATTGTGTGCATTTATCAAAATTCCCAAATTATACACTTGAAAATTATACTCCATTAAGCTTTAAAAAAAAAACGCATAGACACTAAGGAACGCTTTAGTATTTTTTTCAAACAATTATGTATTAGTTAAGTTCAACCTAATGTATTCCTAGGTGCTGTACAGTGGGGAGATAGCCTCATCTTTCCTCTTCCTAGTTCCCTGGCTGGGGCCACAATGCCAAGAGCCCGACTAACAAGAGAAAGGCCTGCCCATGTATTAGATGTGTCTGATGTGGCCTTGGAGGCTGCGGTGCCTGGATCTGCCTCAGGTGTTCAGATCACTGCAAGGGTAGTTCAGTGTCAGTGCCGGCATGGTCCCCGTTTTGGAACAGCTGACTTCCCTTCCTGTGTTTGGGTGCCATGGCTGCACCTGCGCAGAACGTCTTGGCGATGCACTGCACTGCTCACCCAGAGGCTCCAGTGTGGCTTCAGAACCCACATCCTTCCAGAGGTGCCTGGTCAAACCTGATGCAGCCTGTTCACGTATGGGTCCATCTCTGACTCTGGTCTTTTGTCAATTTATTTAAAATTGCACTGTGACATGCCACTTGGCATGTATCTAGCCCGCTCTTGTGGGGAAAAAATTCATCATACCTTTGTTCCAAAAGGAAAAGACCCAAGGAATCAGGTATGCTTGTTAATTTATATTTAATGAAGAGTACAGAGTTGTGGAGAAATATAACTGAACAGAGAATGTGTAAGCAGAGGCAGCACACTGCAGGAACTTAATAAGGTCTGTGCAGCTTCTCCCCTGGGCACCTGTGCCTTCGGAGGAAGGCTGACGCTTTACTCTGGACACAGGGAGGGCAGCTCTCAGGGGGTCTTATGCCCTGCTCCGGCGGGGACAGTAAGGAAGAGCATCCCAGGAAACTGTGGGAATGACCACCTCATTTCTGCTCTTTTCTCAAGGGCCAAGACACTGCGCTGAGGGGCAGCGTATCCTGATTGTTCCTCCCAATACTACTAAGTAAAAAAAAAAAAAGTTACCTTTAAGATATACGTCAAGCTGACATTTTAGCCAAGATTCAAATTAAAACTCCTTCCTAGGAGCCTGTGCTGTGGCATGGTGCTTTGAGATACCATTTGTAACACTGGCATCCCGAATGAGAGGGCTGACTGCACTCTGGCTGCTCTGTGCTGTGGCATGGTGCTTTGAGATACCATTTGTAACACTGGCGTCCCGAATGAGAGGGCTGACTGCACTCTGGCTGCTCTGTGCTGTGGCATGGTGCTTTGAGATACCATTTGTAACATTGGTGTCCCGAATGAGAGGGCTGACTGCACTCTGGCTGCTCTGTGCTGTGGCATGGTGCTTTGAGATACCATTTGTAACATTGGCATCCCGAATGAGAGGGCTGACTGCACTCTGGCTGCTCTGTGCTGTGGCATGCTGCTTTGAGATACCATTTGTAACATTGGCATCCCGAATGAGAGGGCTGACTGCACTCTGGCTGCTCTGTGCTGTGGCATGGTGCTTTGAGATACCATTTGTAACACTGGCATCCCGAATGAGAGGGCTGACTGCACTCTGGCTGCTCTGCTTCCAATCCAGCTGCCTGCTAATCTGCCAAACCAGCAGATGCTGGCACAAGGATTTGGGCTCCTATTATCATGCAGGAGACCTGGCCCAGCCCCCTCACTACAGTCATTTGGGAAGTGATCTAGCAGGTGGAAAATCTCTCTCCCTCAATTTATTTAATTAAAACTCTTCTCTAGGAATTTTCCCATGTTTGCAACCTTGCATCTCAAGTTAAAAAAAAAAAGGCATTCATTTCTACAATAGCCTCCGGCCGACTCCAGTACTGCCCTTGTCTCACTCTCTAGCACATATACTGTGTTGCAAAGTCCTCCCACCTCTGCTGTGCCAGAGTGCTCACCGGGCTGGTACTCACAGAAGAGATGAGAAGGAGGTGATAATGTGAATGGGACTGGAAAGAAAATGCCTTGTGTCTGCCGGCTGTATTCTAACTGGAGGTTCCTAGGTGTGTGTAGCTTTAAAGTGAGGCAAGAGCAACTTTTTCTTTGCAACAATCTAGCACTGACAGTGTATCCAGCATTCTTGTTTCCAACTCCCCATGATATCTGTGCCTTTAAGAAAGCAGCAAGATCACTGTTACTCCCAGACTTCCATTGCTGCATTGCTGGCCTCCCTCTGTCCCTTTTACTGTCTCTCCTGGTACCAAAGTTCTAAGTCCACTTACCCAAGGCTACAACCTATGTTCTCCAAGGTAGCCTTTGTGATACCTTAATGTCCCAACCACTCGTTTGGTCAGGAGAAGGGACTGTCACAACCAAACTGCCCTCCTCTCCACCAAAGCACCAGCACTTGTAAGTCAGGGCAACAGAATGCAGTGAATCCTGTCTGCCTCTGAACTGCACTGCCTGAGCCGCCTGAGCCCCATCTCTAAAACATGGACATTAGCACCCCATGACAGGGCAGGTTTGTACCAGATCAGTAGATAACAGAGGCTTGGTAAACGGTGAGGACTGGTGCACAAATGAGCTGTGCCTCAAAGTATCGGGGCAAGGGATTTGTTGAAGCCCTAGAGTACACAGAGCACGCCAGACCCAGGTTAATTCCACGGCATCTGCTCACCTGGTGCCTCATAGACCACCACACACTTCACCTTGGCTCTGAGGGTAGCCCGGAGCAAGACACCCCTTGACAGAAGTCAAGGCATGGCTTTGTGGGACATCACATGAATGTGGTGGTTGGAAACAAACAGAACCGGCGTGACTCCTGGCTCCACCATTCACTACTCCGCGTCTAAGGGAGAACTACTTCACCTTTCTTAGTCCTGGATTCTCTATCTACAAACTAAGGAGGGTACTCATGGAAACTGCCTTTGGAGATTACTCTAAAGAGTGAATGAAGTAAACCATTCATTCAAATGGGATGAATGCAAATATAAGTGCAGGTGTCCTGGGGCCAGTTCAGCCATTACCTGCAACACTGGCATCCCATAAGAACACGGGTGTGAGTTCCAGCTTTGGATCCAGCTCCCTGCTAATGTATCTGAGTGAAGCATGGCCCAAGTTCTTGACCTCTTCCCACCTATGTGGGAGATGCTTCTTGTGGCTTTGATGCAGCCCAGCCCCGGCTGTTGGGGAGTAAACCAATGGAGGGAGCACTGTCTCTTGCTCTTTCCATTTCTCTCTCCTTCTCTCCCCCACTTCTACCTGCCTTATTTCTTCCCCTCCCTTTTCTATAACTCTGCTTTTCCAATAAATAAATAAATCCTAAAAAACAAAGTGCAGATGCATCACAGGTACGCAGGACTTGTTATCAGTGTTGTCACACCCACCTGCATCTCCGCCATGGTACCAAAGATGCTCACAAGCTCCACACTGGCCAGGATTCCCAGCAAGGCTCCCTTCCTCAGCCCAGCCTTTTTACCAGACCTTGGAGTCCACTCTTTCAGCATCCCACGCTCTGGTGGAGGTAAACTCATCTGTTCATCCATTCATTCCTTTAACAAGAGCTTAGCAAACACCTCCTCTACATTAATCCCCAGGCTGGGGTCACAGAAAGCAGTCAGCCCTGAGCTCCGCCCTTGAGGAGGTCCCTCAAGGGTGGCCAACAGGTACAGAGGGCCTCACTCCACAGCCACTTCTACAAGACCAGGCAGCTCTTAGGGCGCACAAGGCCCAGGTCCTTCCAAACAGATGAGACTCAGTACAGCAGCAACGGCAGAAGTGCTGAGCAAGAGTCTGCCATCTGCGTGAGGAGGGGGTTCACATTCAGGGATGAAGGTGATGCTGGCTGAAGCTGGGAGGCAGTGGGTGTGAGCACAGGACACTCCTGCTGCTTTCTGGAGTCTGCAGCAGGACCTGGTCCTGCCGTCTAATCCTTCCTAACATAAGGATATAACACATCTCCTCGGCTTTGCCCATGCTACAGACTGCCATCTCCTGACAGCAGCAGCCTAACGTCCACATGATCCACACATGTCTACCCAGTACTTGCTCAGAAACTCCATGTCACATGATCGTCAGCATCCGCTGAACGGGCACATTTCTGAAGCAGGTGAGGAATTCCAGGGGCACAGGTGACTTGCAGCTGTTGAGCCTTGGTTTCACACACACGCGGATCCCACAGGGGGCTTTGATGATCTTGGCTCAACACTCCCCAAGCCCTAAAGAACAGATAATGGCCTTCTCACGTTCACAAGGCCCAAGCTAAAGGCCAGGGAGATAAAACAAGTGCCTGAACTCCCATGGCAAGGACACAGAAGAACTGGGACCACATGAGAGTTGAAGTCGATGGGGCTGGCTCCACATTCAATGCTCTTGCACCATATCCCCCTTGGGATCACACTGGTGGCCCATTTCAGAGTCTGGGAGCAGCCCCTACACATTCCAGGTCCCCAGCACAATGGCTCACCCCACCTCAGGGACAACATGGCCCAGGGAGGAATGGGACATTGTCTCTCAACCACCTCAACAGAAATGACACACCATTCCACATGCCCTGCATGTCCCTCCAGATCCTGGTGGAGAACAACAATTAAAACTTCTCATTGCAGGAGTTGCCCTGGAGACAAATGAAAGGAAATTGGATGTGGAAACAAAGGGGGAGAGGGATTTCCGCGGGGAACCTGGCCAACTGCAGGGCTGCTCAGAGAGGATCAGTGTGCAAGCTGAGCCAGCAGTCCTGGCATGGAAACTCTCCAGGCAGATCCCAGGACAGTTCTGGTGTGGTCAGTGAAAAATAGCTTTACTCAGCAAGAATTTACCTGCGCGCACACACACACACACACACACTCTTAGGAAAAATGCTTTCCAACTGAAAAAAATAAAATGTGCTCATTAAAGAATATTTTAAAAGTAAAGCAGGGCTGGTGCCATGGCCTCTGCCTGTGCTTCCAATGTCCTGTGTGGTGGTAGTGGGTCCAGTCCTAGCTACTCCACTTCTGATCCAGCTCCCTGCTGATGTGCCTGGAAAAGCAGAGGAATGTGGCTCAGATCCTTGGGCCCCTGCACTCATGTGGGAGAGCTGAAGGAAGCTCCAGTCTCCTGGCTTCACATCCGCCCAGCTCCAATCATTGTGACCATTCGCAGTGTGAGCCAGTGGAGGAAAGCTCTCTCACTCACTCTCTTGCTCATGCTATCTCTACCTCCTTCTCACTCTTTCAAATAAAAATAAATCTTTTTATAAAAATAGTAAAACAGCAAGAAGAAAAATCCCCCTTGCTTTTCTCTCTTGTCCAACAACTAGGGAGTTAGAGACACAAGTAGCTACCAACTCACTTCTGTCCATTTCTCCTTCCATGCACTCAGACGATGCTTGGAAGGGCAAGCAAGTGTATGGATTTAGCATCTCCAGCGTGCCAGACCAATGCTACTGTACTGTCCTTGCAGCTGAATTTAATTCTCACAGCAACGCTGGGAGGTCAGTGTCTCTGATTTAGGAATGAGGAAATGGAAGTGCAGGAGAGTTTAAAAACATATCCAAGTCACACAGCTTCAATTGGTAAAGCCTAAATTCCCAGTTTGCTCTAACAAACTCCAAACCCTTATCAAGCATGGGACCTCAAGGGAGCAAGGCAGAAAAAGACTAAGGAGCCAACTCTCCCACTCAACTGTTAACCACAGCAGAGGGATGGTCAGACCCTAGAGAGGGTGGCAATGGTGAGGAGTTGATCATTCAAGCTCTTTGAGAATTCACAGGAGGAGTGTTACTTTGGACCAGAGAGTAGCAGAGGGAGATTAATGGGAGGGAAGACATTTGAGCTGACCATAATGGCCATGGAGAGGGGAGGGAGGACTTTAGTGGGAATCCTGGAAGAGGCAGGGGCACCCTGGGTAGAGGGAACAGACTGAAGTAAAAAATGGTAGTTCACAGGAGCCACGGACAGGGAACGGATTCATCAGACTAGAACCTTCCGTGAGTGAAAAACAGAAAATGCAGCTGCAAAAGATATTCGAAACAGACATTGAAGGAACCTCCAAGTGCTTGGGAAAGGGCAGAGGTTTCCATTAATGAGAAAGACATGCTCTGAGCAACAGCTTAAAGGCATCACTACAGGAGCACCTCAAAGGCTGAAGTTAGGCAGGAGGAGAAAGGCGAGCAGCTTCCCTGGTAGCAAAACCAGAGGGGTTGCAATCATTGCCACAGAGCTAATGTTGGACAGGTCAAACAGTGGCAGTGATGGGAACATGGGATGGGAGTCCTGCAGTGTAACATACATCAGAGATAGAAACATAGTAAGACTAGCTTTGGAGGAATCTGTGACCTGAGTTACTGAGCAGAGAGTGGGGACCATCAGTTGGCAGAGGGAACCAAGGAAGAGAAATAGGCTGCAGGGAAAAGCCAACAGAATCCATTTGGCCCAACGAAGTTCAAGCTCAATGTGAAGCATGCGCATCGAGTATTCAGTAGGTAGGTGGACGTGGATTGAGCACTGGAGAAGCTGGTCTACCTCTTTCCAACCATCCTGTTACAACTCACTGGCCACATCTTCTCGATCCCTAGCTCAGGGAAGCCTCACCACAACCCGTCCCTACCCAACTTCTGTTCTCAGTCTTTGGAATCCCAATTTTCATTTCTGCCCAGTTTAAACTTCTTCTCACTCTATGCCACTCTTTGACCAACATCCTTAATTCCCTGTCACCACTGTCCTTACACAGTACCGGCTGCCAAAATTCCATCACCCTACCAATGCATGGCACTTCCCTAAGGATTCCTACATGAGATGGCTCAGCAGAACAAAAATATGCAACTGCCTCTGATCAATTGTATTGAAAGTTCATGGACTTTTCCAAATGTCTACCTCCTCCCAACCATCATCAAAAGCTCTTCTTGGTCCTTTCCAGGTTCTCTTTCTCATCACACCTTCATCCTTTTTGTTCGCTACATGGTCCATCCTGCACCCTTAGCTTCCTCAGCCAGCTCCATGCTCAAATCTCACATCATTGCAGCTGCCATCTGTGTCTCACCCGTTTTCCTCTTCTCAATTTGTCAAACGAACTCCTTAATGTCATCTACTAAGTTCCATTAACTTCTCAGCCAATTAAAACTGAATTCAATCTTGACTTCCCTTCTGGAATTCTGGGAGCTTGCAAGAACCAATGGTGACCTGTTAGTTCCACATCCCATCTCATTCTGCCTATCTCTGCTGATCATGGGTTGTTCCGGAATCTTCTACCCACCCTGGCTTCTAGAACACTAAAGCTTCTGGTTTCTTATTCTTTGCCAAGATTGTTGGGTTCCTCCTCACCTTCCCACTCTGTAAGTGTTATTCCTTAACATTCCATTTTCAGGCCATGACTCTTTTTTCACCTTACCTACACCTTTGTCCAGGGACTCCTGTTTAACGTCACTGTTCAAACTACCAACACAAAGCTGACAGCTCTGCAGACTGGGACATCAGCCCCTGAGTCAGTCCTAATTCCTCAGCACATCCAAGTCTGCTTTAGCACACCACAGGCTCCTCAAACTCAACAAACCCGATGGAATCACTCCATGCTTTGAAAACTTACAAAGACCAACCTGCTTTATCAAGAATATTTTTCTACTCTGATGTATTGAAGAAGGTTACCAATTCAGCAAGTGGAACAGCTTTCCCCAGGACAGTTCACCAGTCCCTGATGGGCTCCTGGTTATTGGGAGTCATCCAGACATTACCCAGATGCATGGGCCTCAGGACATTTCCCCCTAAAGAATATTTCACAGCACTAGGCTTCTAGGAAATGTGCTTTAGGACTCATTCCTCTAGCATGGACGAGGCACCTTTTTCTTGCCAAGGCCCATTTGGATATTTATGACATCATTCAAGGGCCTTGCAAAGTTATCAACTTGAAAACTGGCTTGTTGGAGGCTTATTGGATTTGGGGTCCTGCTTGTGGTTGCCTTGGCAAGACCAAACCAAATGATGTTGCAGGCATTAATACAGCCTGGGGTCAAATGTTCCCCAACCCAACACCTGATAAGATCCGAGATCCAGAGCCCAACATCTAAGAACCCTTAGCTGCCCGCTGTATTGACCACTCCACTCAAATGCCACCACTCCCTGCCTCATCCCCGACACTAGAGCGAGCACACACACACACACACACACACACACACATTCTGACCCTCCTCATCCCACTCATCCTCCCTCCTGCTGCGTTAACCACACCCTTGGTTTGGACTGCTCAACACAGCTGCTGCCACCTCCAGGAAGCCCAGAAATCATGGTTCATGCACAGCAGTGGCTCAGCTGTGTCACAGAGAACTGGGACTGGCTCCTACACAGTCAGTCACACAGGGTCAGGTGAGTCCACAGTCCAGTGGGTTACCAAGACTGCTGTGAGTGCCCCCAGGCTTTGCTATGCCCCTGGAGGGCAGGAGGAGGAGCTATGCCACTAGAGCCTGGAAGGGCTTGAGGCACCCATGTGTGTCCTTTTTACCTACTTTTCCAACCCCATCACACTCCCCTTCCTACTTCCAGGAGCAGCGATGTAACAGGAACTGGCTAAAGGAAAAGCACCTTTGCAACATTTCTGAGAGGACAAATGTTCCTGTTTGGGAAGCCAAGCTAGCGTACATGATCTAAGGAGACAATAATTTTCCTCTGCAGGAAACATCACTCAGGCTTAATTATATCAGCACATTTCAGTTCATCAAATAAGGGAAACAAACGTGCCACACAATTAATGCAGCTGACACCTTCTGAAACCCTCCTGTGGCTTTGAGGAAAGGCACAGACAGACCTGAGAGAGAAAAAGCAATCAGGCACCAAGCGGACCTCGATCCTGGGTGTCCAGCAGGCTGGATTCCTCAAGTCCACCTCAGTGAGCTTTATCATGACCCAAGCAGCAGCTGTGACAGGCACTCACACTCCAGGGCCTGAGGCCTCTGCTTATGCTGGACAGAGGTGCCCAGGCCAACTTTGGGCTGCCATTTCTCCTCCTCAAACACACCCTCGATGCTCACCAGGCACAGTGTGGTCCACCCCCAGGGACCTCTTCCCCTCCTTCTGACTCCCACATCCCCTCAATTTCCCATCAATCTCATTAGCGCCCATGCCCCTAACTCTGGGCCATCCACAACTGAAGTCAGACTGTCGTGAAGTGGCCTCTTCACTGACCATGCTGGTACCTGGTCTCCTGGCCCAGAGTTCTGGCTGTCTACTCTATCTTGGCCAAGGCTGAGACGCAGCACGGGGTCACGGCAGGAGCAGGTCTCAGTTTCCACACGCTGCCTGCTGACAGCAGCGTCAAGTCTATGACCCTTACACTTGTCCGGGCTTCAAGTTCCCTATCTGTCAATGCAAGGCCCACAAGCTAAGATCATCAAAGGAAAGACCTCAGGCACCCAAAAGGGCCATAATGACGCTGGCTGGTTTAAAGCAGAAGCGTGGGCTTCTCGGGCCTTCCCAGGGAGTGGCTCCTCACCAGTAGTCTGCTGACAGGGTCAAACCGCACCCTGCCCACAGCTCAGTCGAGGCTGGCTGGCATCCGCTCACCTCCCTCTCCCGCCTGCCCATCTGCGTGCTCCGTGTTCCTGCTGCCAGCATCTCTGGGGCCAAGAAAGACGTATGTGACCCTGCAGCCTCCCTTTCGCTGGGTCCCCACCCACCTTGCCCGCTACTCTGATGTGTTGCTGAGTTCTAATTGCTTGTCTTATTAAAAATTGCTAAAGCAATAAATACTAATTACCCTGAAAGGAAAAACAGCAGCAGCAGCCTTTTTAAGGAACAGCATTCTCAAAAACAGCCGAGGTAACAGACACGGGGTTGAGCCACGTGGCCACGGCTTAGCCTCTCTCCAGAACCAGTGAGCCCTTCCCAGATTTTAATTACATTTCTCAGAAACAAAAGCCACACGTATTCCCCTGCGAGGGATTCAGCTCCACTTTATGGAAAACAGAACCAGCTGAGTTGAATAACAGGGAAACTAAGCAGGCAGGGACAATGCCAGCTCACATATCCTGGGCACAAAGTGTCACCAGGCACCAAAGCAGTGGCCGTTCATCAGCCTCCCCGCATGTAGAACAAGGGCGCCTGGGATCTCACCCTCCAGGGGATTCTGCAGGAGAAGGAGAGGAGACAGACAGGTTCCCAGAGCTCATCACACCACGTGACAGCACGGGTCCCCAGCCCCCAGTTCCCAGCCAGCTCTGTGCTTCACACAGCAGCCTGCATGAGCAGGACCAGCACTCAGGCAGTGCAGACTTAGTGGGTGCGTGACATGAGTGGTTGAGGATTTGAGTCCTTCTGGGCCAAGTCACTCTGTTTCAGTTTGTTTCCAGGTATCCGAGGCTGGATACTTCATAAAGGAGTGTTGGTAGCTCACAGTCTTGGAAACTGAATCCCTGAGGTGGGTAAGCACTGATGCGAGCCTTGTGGCAGGGGGCACACACAGAAAGCCATGTACTACAAGGAGTCAGAGAGGTTTGGCAAGCTGGATCTTCTCACAACTCCCTCCCTCCACACCTGACCCACTCAATGAGACCCCTCCCCAGGACAACACTCTACTTCTGAAGGGTTTCTTCTTTTCTTCAAACTGGAATTCTTCATGCATAAAACTAAACATTGCATTTGCAAATCATGATGCTAATCCAAAATCACATTACATTCAAGTGAGACACAACTCCAGGCCTCTAGGGTCTCAGCAAACAGCCATCCCTCACTCCCAGGTACTGATGCAGTTTTTGTTGTTGTTTTAATTTTTTTAAGATTTATTTTATTTTTATTGCAAAGCCAGATATACAGAGAGGAGGAGAGACAGAAAGAAAGATCTTCCATCTGCTGATTCACTCCCCAAGTGGCTGCAATGGCCAGAGCTGAGTCAATCCAAAGCCAGGAGCCAGAGGCTTCTTTCGTGTCTCCCAGTGTCTCCCTCGCAGGTGCAGACCCCAGGCTTTGGGCTGTGCTCAACTGCTTTCCCAGGCCATAAGCAGGGAGCTGGTGGGAAACGGGGCTGCTGGGATTAGAACTGGCAGCCATATGGGATCCCAGCATGTGTAAGGTGAGGACTTTAGCCACCAGGTTACTGTGCCGGGCCTGGTGCTGATGTAGTTTGACAGCAAGCAGAGGTCTCCTCCTGCTCCTCCTCTGTGGACACAGGAGAGGAAAAACAAAACTGAAATATTTGCCCCACCCATCTTCCTTCATGCCTTGACCATCCCCACACAGGCATGCATATCTTTCAACTATGTAAACAATATTAAAAATAATTTTTTTAAAGAGCAAGGTACTGAAGTTAGGGGCTTTATCTGCATTGGCAGCAGGTGTTGCCTGTGCCAACTATAGCAAGCTTGCACCCAGGCCCAGTGGAACGGATTCTCCTCACCCTGTGACACATCCTAAAGGACTTACAACACACCAAAGTTCTGCTGCTCGCGTGTGTTCACCTCTTATCTCTACAACAGTCACCACACACCTTGACACACAAGAGCAGCTTGAGTGGGAAGGGACCTAGACTTGGCCTGACCCCATGCCTGCCCAGCAAAAGCAACCCTGCACTCCTGAGATAAAGACGGTTTCTCCAATCCAGATGCCCATTGAAAGAAGCATGGACAAAGAAACCGTGGTGCATCTACTCTATGGAATACTAGTCAGCCATTAAATAGAATGAAATTTCACCTTTTGCGACAAAATGGTCCCAATTAGAAACCTTTATACTCAATGAAATGAGCCAATCTCAAAAGAATATCATATGTTCTCTTTGATATAAAGCAATCTTCATGCAAAAGACAAGATGAATAGATATATAAGTAATATGTGCATGCAGATATCCTTCTAGAGGGACTTTGTAACAAAGACTGGCGCACTGAACAGTGAAGATACATTGCAGTATGCATCTCTACTCCAAATAAAAGATGGACTTCCAGTGAAACTGTTCACTGTATCTTGACAGTAGGATGCTGGACTTACTACCATTGTAAATCTCTATAATGTAATGATGCACTTAAACAGAATGAAGGACTTGTAACTGTTGTTGAAAGATGATACTGTTGTTATAATACGGGGAAAAACAGTGGGGTGGGGGAAAGGGAGGGTGGCAGAGAGGAAATGTAAATAACAAACTGTTTTAAACATAAATTTAAAAACAACAATTTCTCATGATGCTTTCAGATACACTGTGTTGGAATGTGGGCAAGCCACTCATTCCATATCAAAGGAACAGTAGGAGTTTCCCTACCAGACCACGGCATCATAGCTGGGCTCGAATAAAGGCCCTGCCCTTCACTAAGTGTGATAATACACCATGCAGTCGCACTCAACCTGCTGTTTCATCCATAAAGCTGGGAGAAACAAGCGTTAGGACTAAGAGGGTGCATGAAGCTTGCTTATCCTGGGGCCTGGTACCCGCTGTTGGGCATTACGATTATTACAATTATCTCTAAATTCCAGCATCTAGCATGCTGCCTAAAGGCTTAACACGTATTTGCTGAGAGTATGAAAAACTGAATTTAAGGAGTTATCCAAGTCAGAGAAACACAAGAAGAAAGACACTGCTCTTCCACCACTGACTCAGCAATCATAATTTAGAGATACATCTTGTTGGCATCTGTTCAGCAAGGATTCTCCCCTAGATTTAATTAGGATGGTAAAATCAACATTCTATCAGTTACTTCTTTTATACACACCTTTTCAAAAGGCGGGAGGAGGAGGCGGGTTACGTGATTCTGTTTAGTGCAGCAAAAAGTATCTCCCTGGGTTCTCACTGTGCCAACGCAGGTTGCATTAATGAATCAGCCAGCTGTGCTATGTGCTTTTGAAGAGAAACCAGGGGACAGCCTTGACGATATGCAGGTCCATGGACGGCCTTTGTAGAAGACACAGGCAGAAAGCAGAGGGTCCTGGGAATCACTCCAAGTTAGAGATGGAAAAGCTAAGGCCATGGAGGGGTCAAACTGCCCCAGGACACAAACTGGAAGCATTAGCTGGCCCCTTCTCAAACACTGCTACCGTTAACAGTGCTTGCCTGAGGTCAGGGGCCATGGCGAGTGCGGTGCAAGGCTGGTTGACAGGTGCTAGGTTACAGCTAGTTCTGGGGTTCTCTGACTACAGCTAATGTTAAGGTGCAGTTTGTTTCTCTTTTTTAAAAATCTAGAAGATGGGGTTTGGGCCCTCCTGTGAAGGATAACCAGCAGATGCCCTTAGCCCTTACTGGATACAAGCAATGAAACATCACAGGGCACTCCAAAATGTGCTCAAAATTGAACATTTAAAACAACACATAAGTTACTCAGTCTCAAGTATTCAATTATAGCAACAGAAAATGGACTAAGTGTCAGTTGGTGGTTACAACATGCTTGGGGTCCCAATTGCCTGCAGAATAACTGGGGGCAGTGGGGGAGCAAACTCAACAAAAGCCCCGCTTGATGAGCTCAGGTTGTTCAATCCAGCTCCAGGGCAGTACCCAACTGCACGTCACTCATGCCAGCAGCTACCAAGCACAGCTCTGTAATCAGACTGCCCGGCCAGACTGCCTACCCTCCTGGTTAACCTGCTGACTCAGCTTCCTCTGGGACCAAACGGGAACATTAATCATGGCGACTACTCCACAGGACTGTAGAGAGGACTACAGGGAAGCTGGCACCTCACGAGCACTCAAGGAGACCCCAAAACATTCACAGACAAATGGTATTAAAGGATGTTTACTTTCATTCCAATGAATGCTTAGGTGATCCTCTGAATACCCACAAACCTTAGCTATCATGACTCATTCCTTAGCACCTCCACCAGCTCTGGCACTGACCTCCACGTGTAGCAGAAAACAGACAAGGGCAGGGGTGCCAAGGGCGTTTGGCACAACAGTCAGAATGCTGCTTGGACACCTGCCTCCCATGTCAGAGTTCCTAGCTCAAGTCCTGGCTCCATTTCCAAGCACAGCTTCATGGTAAGACACACGCTGACAGGCAGCGGTGATAATTCAAGTCTGAGATCCTGCCACAGGGCTAGGAAACCAGGGCTGAGCGTGACCTTACAGTTTCTAAGCTGCCATGTGACCCCACAGCAATCTCAGGATGAAGCTGAATGACTTCCTGCTGCCATCAGTTACCTAGTGCCCTGCTGAGAACCTGGGCAGGTGCCATGGGACACTGCCCTGTCCCACGTTCACCTCTCGTCTCTTGGGTCCTGTGCCAGGGCTCCTCATATGGATATCACACTCCTGGGCTCTCAACCTCCCGCACTCCTGCCTGGGCAGGTCTGACATCATATGGACAGTTCTTCATCAATGAGATTGGTCTTCCTTTACTTCCTGTGGATTCTACTTCCTTAGTAGCTGTGCGACAGCTCACTTGTCACCATCCCGGCTCCCGTCATCCTCACTCACAACATCCTGATGTTCTCCCTGCTTCCAGTGCTCCACAGGGCCTGGCAGTGAGCTAGTGCAGCTGCTCTGGAGCTCTAACCCACACTGTAAATCTCACCGGGGTAGAGGCAAACAGACAATTTAACCCAGATAATGTAGCCTAATTTTCAAGCCACTACAAGGGAGAACAAGTAAGAGCTCACAAAATTCCAAGAAGTGGTGGATTTGCCAATAGGAGCTTTGCGTTTGCCCCCCACCAACCCTCCTATCTCTGTTTCCCCGGGATTCTTGCAACTCATGACATTGCATCTCCAGGACTTCTGGGGAAGGAAGCAACCTTGCTGAGTCCAGCAAACCAAGCACATTTGGCATCAGGGGATCCACGAACCCACTGTGAGCTGGCTTTCTGTCCTCGGATAAAAAGTGCTGTCTCATCTCCAGGCAGAGCATCGAGCAGCCAAAGGGAATTAAATTAATAAACTGCATAAGGAGCCCAGACCCACTCCAGGTCTCTCTGCAAATCAGCCGAGCACGGACACCCTCGGCCTTTGTGCTGATGAGCCCCAGAACCCAAGGACAGGGAGCCTGAGGTCCCCTCTTTATCTATTTATTGTTGTCACCCGCAGGCACTTGGAGGGCAGGAGGGCCAGCCAAGGCTTGCTTGTGGTTGATACACTGTTAGGGTCTAATGAAGGCTCCGAGGGACCCTTCTGTTTAAGCGAACATTTTGATGCCAACCACCACACTTTATTCTCCTAAGCCCCTGAAGTGGCATTATCTTTCTTCAGCTTACAGGTAGAGCAGCAGAGACTAAGAACAACGAGCATCTCAGAAAGACTTGCTTCTCTCCGGACCTGCTACTGCTCGCTGGGGTTTCCTTTAATGGTCTCCTTCAAGAGCTGCACTTGCTGGCCAGGAGAGTGACCTTGGAGGGGAAGCACAGGCTACCAATCCCTGCCCTACCCACTTTCAAGGGTAATATTTTTATCTAGAGCAAAAAGCTCTCTTCCCTTTTATCCAAAGCCTAGCTGCCGTCTGAAGCTGCTCAAATACGTTGTCACTCAGGAGGACCTCTGGGGCCACTCCAGGGCGCAACCACTCCTCCCACTCCTTAGCATCCAAGGTTAAGTATGTAGATCCTTGGGTGTTTATTCTTGGGTGTTTATTCTATGTCTGACGGCTGTCTGACAACTAAAAACCTTTTAACTGAAGTGTAAGAAAAATATGCAAAGTGCAAGTGTACAAGTTGAATAATGTTATGAACATGGCCACATGAGCACTTGCATCCAGATCTCTGTAAAAACATCTATTCACAAGTCTTTTTTTCTTTTCAATATTTATCTATTTGAAAGTCATAGTTGGAGAGGGTGTCTTTTACCCATTGGTTCACTTCCCCCATATGATTGCAACAGCCAAGAACCACAAGCTTCTTGCGGGTCTTCCACATGTGTGCAGGGGTCCAAGCACTTGGGCCATCCTCCACCACTTTCCCAGATCATTAGCAGGGAGCCAGATTGGAAGTGGGACAGCTAGGAATGGAACTGGCACCCACATGGGATGCTGGTATCACGGATACTGGCTTTACCCTAACCCCTTGTTTTCCTTTATCTTGGATAAATGCCTACAAGTGGAATTTAATAGCAGTATCTTCACTTGATTTTTTTCTAAGATTTTACCTTTTTACATTGGAAAGGCAGATTTTTCAGAGAGAAAGAGAGAGAAAGACCTTCCATCCACTGGTTCACTTTCCAAATAGCTGCAATGGCCAACGCTGAGCCAGTCAGAAGCCAGGAGCTTCCTCTGGGTCGCTCACATGGGTACAGGGTCCCAAGGACTTGGGCCATCCTCTACTATTTTCCCAGGCCACAAGCATGGAGTGGATGAGAAAGTGAAGCAGTTGAAACATGAACTAGCACCTATATGGGATGCTGGCACTTGGAAGTAGAGGATTAACCAGTTGAGTCATTGCACCAGTCCCTTACTATGGTTCCAAAATGCACTTTCCTGATTATTACAATTTGGCCAAGTATGTATTTTACTTTGTGCAGTATCTGTTCAAAGCTTTAGATGATTTTTTAAAACTACATTATCTGCTCATTAATGAGTTTTAAAGCTGTTTATGTACTTTGTATACAAGTCTTTTTTTGTATCTATGTTTTCTCCTAGGCAGTAACTGGTCTTTCAATTTTTTTTTTTAATTTAGATGACTTTGGGCCCAGCACGGGAGCCTAGCGGCTAACATTCTCACCTTGCACACACCAGGAACCTATATGAGTGCCAGCTCTTGTCCCGGAGGCCCTGCTTCCCATCCAGCTCCCTGCCTGTGGCCTGGGAAAGCAGTCAAGGATGGCCCAAAGCCTTGGGGCCCTGCACCCACATGGGAGATCTGGAAGAGGCTCCTGGCTCCTGGCTTCAGATTGGCTCAGCTCCAGCCGTTAAAGCTACTTGGGGAGTGAACCAGCAGATAAAGACCTTCCTCGCTGTCTCTCCTCCTCTCTGTATATCTAATTTAAAAAAAATAAATTAAATAAATCTTTAAAATAAAAAAACATGGAGAAAGTGGCCTGGGTTATCCCTGAGAAGTACTACATCCACTTGGACAGGAGCTTCCTGCCAACAAGCACACCTGTGAGATCACCACCGTCCCAGCAAGCTGCTCTACAGCAAGACAGCGGTTGGTCGGAGCACCATGTCCCCCACCTGATGACGCAGATTTAGGGAGACCCTAAGAGAGGCATCGCAGCCGAGTTACAGGAGCAGGGATAAGAAAGGAGACATAATGATGGTCCTCAGTCTCGGCTTAATGTACACTCTTCTCTGGAGCACACAGAACATTCGCCAAGACAGACAATGACAGGCTACAACACATTTCAGAATACTGAAATCACATCAAGAATATTTTCCAACCACATCAGTATATAACAGAAAATTCTGGAAAATCCATAAGTTCCTAAGAAAAAGAGTTGAAGAAGAAATTTAAAAGGAAATTTAAAACATCTTGAAACAAACAAAACATGTAAACATACCAAACCAAAACTTAGGAATGTAGCAAAAGCAGCTCTAAGAGGGAAGCTGATCATAATGATCTCTGCAACAAACTTCGCAGGCTCCCCTGCAGCTGAGTGCAGCTTCTCTAACCTCTCGGAGACACCCTTCCAGGAAAGGGGACTGTTCTCTTGGGAGAGCCAAGGACAGAGGAGCTGCAGTCTCAACACAGGTGCACCAGGTCAGCTCTGTGTGCCCTGCCTCCAAGCCTCCACATGACAAGTAAACAAACGTCCATCTTGATCAGGACACAGGGAGTCCTCCCACAACAGCCAATCCTACAGAATGCTGATGCTGAACGAACCTCACCATGTCGGATCATAACGCTTCAAGGGGGAAATGCAATCCTGAACAAAGCAAGCAGGGCAACAAAGCCCATAGAGCGGGACAACCAGCACGCTGCAAAGCCCATAGAGCGGGACAACCAGCACGCTGTCGTCCAGAGAGCGGGACAACCAGCACGCTGCAAAGCCCATAGAGCGGGACAACCAGCACGCTGCCGCCCATAGAGCGGGACAACCAGCCACGCTGCCGCCCATAGAGCGGGACAACCAGCCACGTTGCCGCCCATAGAGCGGGACAACCAGTCACGTCGCCGCCCATACAGCGGGACAACCAGCACGCTGCAAAGCCCATAGAGTGGGACAACCAGCACGCTGCAAAGCCCATAGAGCGGGACAACCAGCACGCTGCAAAGCCCATAGAGCGGGACAACCAGCCACGTCGCCTCCCATAGAGTGGGACAACCAGCACACTGCCGCCCATAGAGTGGGACAACCAGCAACGTCACCGCTCATAGAGTGGGACAACCAGCACGTTGCCACCCATAGAGCGGGACAACCAGCCACGTCGCCGCCCATACAGCGGGACAACCAGCCACGCTGCCATCCCGTCCTCACACTGGTCGGCACAGATCAGCATTCACTTCCTCTCCTCCGGGCTTTCAAACACCCAGACACAGCGACAATAGCAACCGGCCTGAAGTCATCACGAAGTCCCTACTCCTCCCTGCACATCCACACGCACACCACTCACAGCCACTCTGTGCTCACAGCAGCTCACACACATGCCAGGAACTCCTGTGGACCACTTTGGTTTCCTACATCCACACGTGAACCTAACTGTAAACGTGTACACACGTCATCACACTGCCAATTCCTCCTCGCTTTCCTTCAGTGGTTTTACTGAACTCCTAGAGTCGACAGCTGGGTGGTATACTGCTGTGTCAGAACCCCGCATGGCGCTTATTCATTGCCTTACAAGAAAATACAGCTTTATTGTAACGTTACAGAAGTCCAATCCCTGGGTCACGAGGTAAGTGAGTAATGTTCCCATTTTAGTAAACAACCTTAAAGGGTCTCCCACAAGAAAACATGACTTTCAATGCTGAAGTAATTTTCCTCATGTTCTCGCCTACATGTGACATCAGACATCTTATTCCTCATCACAGTATGAACAAGCTAATGTCATATAGCTATTTCTTCATCTCTAACAAAGTCAAGTACTGTCTCATAAAGTGAATGGCCATTTACAGTTCCTATTTTGTAAATTTCCAAGTTCACATCCTTTGCCCATTTTTTTTCCTGTTGAGATAATTATCTTGTCTATGAATGCTGCATCTTAGTTTTAAAAATGCATGCCTTCACTGTGTTCATAGAAATACTACATTTTTCTCTAAAAGTTTTAAAACTATTCTTCACTTTAAAACTTGTGTAAACACAAAACGAAATTCCTGACTTATCAATTGATGAGCCACACATGGAGGCTTGTAAAGAGTAAATTGCCAACCTAAAAGGAAATCAGTTTAAGGAGCTCTCAGGATGTATCAGCTGAGAGGGGAGAAAAAATCAAAATAAACCCCGACACAGAGGATGATTGCAGAAATTCAAATACCTATTTAACAAGAATTTCAAAAACTGAAAGCAAAACAATGAGGAAAAAACAGTAGTTGAAGAAATAAGTTGAGAGTTTCCTAGCTCTGAAGCAAAACTGAAGAACCATCAGCCAGACCAGAGTTGCTTGACCACGAACACCAACAGATCCAGAGAAAGCAGGATTGACCATTGAGTTGGGGTAAGATCATCCTCCTGGCAGCTACAGGAAGAGGCTAGAGATAAACTCCCTGGCCCCACCCCATGAGGGCTGGGAAACACGGAAGAACGCAGCAGGGAACCAGTCCGTGAGTAACCAATGGCACCTGCTGCTTGGTAAACACAGTCGTTTCAAGGGCTCAGCAAAGGCACCTGAGGAAATTCCACTGACACTCAGGGTTACAAGTGCAGCAGACACAAGCAGGCCTTTCTCTGGCCTGATGAAGTACGCCTGCCCAACATCGTGCTCACTGCGTCCTGCTATTTAACTTAGCGCAACAAACCCCCAAGAGAGGGGCAGAGACCAAGACCAGGGAAAAGAACAGTGAAGCAATCTTGTCATTCCCAGAGAAACCAACCCTAGAGTTGAGCAAGGGCACTGAAGACCAACACAAAGCTCCAACAGCATCCCTTTATGCCAGAAAGCACCATTTAAAAATGCAGTTAAAGGCCTCGGACGCCCACATCCCCAATCAGAGCAAGTCCCAGCTCCAGGTGTGTGATGCCACACAGGGGAGACCTAGACAGAGTTCCCAGCTCCTGGCAACAGCCCGGTGCAGCTCCAGCTGGTGTAAGCATTTGCAGTCAATGAGAGTCTCTTCTCTCTTTCTCTCTCTCTCTCCCTCCCTCCCTCTCTTCCTCTCCCCTCTGCCTTTCAAAAACAGTAAATAATTTTTTAAAAATTACCACTCACAAAGCAATAAAACCATATTTAGAAATGCACTAAATGTGTAATGCTTTCATGATACTATACAATGTTATCAAAAATATGAGATTTCCTCCAAGTGTATAAATTCAATGAAATGAAGGGGGAAAAAATCCCAAACGAATTGGGAAGAATTCCAGAGATGCAAAAGTTCAGGAACAGCTAAAATAATTGTGAAAAAGAACAAAAAGGGAACCTATCCGCTAAGTACTTCAAACTCTTCATTTTATTTTTAAAGAGTGGTTTAACCAAAGGAACAGACAAGTGAACCAGAATAGAGCCCGGACCTCTTCTACATAATCATTCGTTATGTAATAGTAATGGTATGAGAACTCTGGTACAGAAAGGTAGACAATCAACAGTGGGATACTGATAAATATTTAGCAAAATTAAGATACAGCCAGACTGCTACCAAATATATAGGTAGCACATTCATGTACATTACATATTACAATAATCCAAGCATGTTTATTAGCTGGAATTCCATATTTAAAAACCCTTAAAATTGAAAAGCTAGGTCAAGAGAGATTTTTAAATGATATGAACACCTATGGAAAGCCTTATCTGCTTATGCTAGAAGTGTGCTGATAATGAAAATAAAAAGATCTAAGAAATATCTGGGGGACGGTGTCAAAAATGAATGCAACAACATGAAAAATCAGATCTGAGGATGAACAAGAAGAGCCACGCTCAACCACAGCACCAGGGAACCCTGCAAGGCCCGGGGGGCCAGTCGTCCCAGGGCACCTGAGGCCGGCCAGGGCCACTCCAACCTGGCTCACGGCAACGTGCTCCGCACAGGTGCGCCGCCTGCAGCTCACTCCGCAGCCTGTCAACCACCCGGTGCACACTGAGTACCTCTCAGATTGAGCTTTGTTTTCACACTCAGGTTTGCGAGGTAGGCTAAGGGCCTTTGCTACTCAGAACCAAAGTTCACAGACCGTGAGCACCACCTTACCCCTGGAGCATGTTCCGAATGCTTCACCCCAACCCTGCAAGCCACGATCTGTGTCTTAGCAAGATTCCGCTGTGTGCCTCGGAGAAGCAGTGAAACTAAGAGCAAGCTCCAGTCAGCCTTGAGTGATGTGGCAGCTCTACAGTGGGTGAAGCCGCGATTCTGGATTCTATTTGGATTATCCTAGTCCCAGGTTCTCCGCTAACACAGAGCTGCCATCCCATCCCCTATGAGTAAAACCTGTAACACCTGTTTTTACCGAGTTCATCTGATCAGCAGTCCTAATTATCTGAAATATATCCCAGACCTAGAAATTTTTAAAAAGATAAAATGAAAATAAAACAAAACACAACAAACCACTCCAGGCTCGAGCACAGATGTCAGAGTAGCTACTGATGGGGACTTCAGAGTTTTAGAATTCTAATAAATGTGGCGTTACGGTCCCCTGCCCGCACAAGATTGGACTCAGCAAATGTAAAGAAGGCCACAGGGAAAGAAAGGCAACACGGAGTTGGGGTCAAGCTCACAATGAGGATTGATGGTAGAAGGAATAGTTTTGACATTTTCATGGTTATTTAGTTTTGCACATCTGTTGACACCTCAAAACCAGTCATTCCAATCTTAGAGACGTGATAGTCAACCTTATTAGACTCCCACCTGGGGAGTCCATTTGGCAAGGGAAAAAAAAACAACTCAGAAGCCCTCGCCTGATTGTTTTGGGATGGGATCCAGGTTTGGCAGCAGATTAAAGCCTCCCAGGAGATGGTTAGTGGTTTAGGGGTGTCAGTGGAGGGCCCAGAGGCCTGGGCACCAGGAGAACCCCAATTATGAAAACAAAAAGATCTAAGAAATATCGAGGCAGGGCAGAAACTAACACAACATGAAAAATGGGAATACCTGAGGGTAAACAAGAGCCCGCCAGCCACAGCACCACGAACATCGCAAGGCCCAGGCTGAAGCAATTACTGAATCATTAGCAAGAGTTCCTTAGGGTGGCTTTGGTCACTAGTACTTTTCGCAAAGAAAAAAAACCACTTTGTACATTTGAAGCGATTCTGACAGAAAGTAATAGCCACCCAGACTGTCCAAACAAAAAAGACTCAGAAAAGGACAGACAATCCTCAGGTCGGGCTGGCTGGCGTCAGAGCTTCCAGGATGGGCCCGCCCCACGCTGGGGAGGCCGGCCTGTGTCTAAGGCCACACAATAGCTGTTGTTTCCCTTTCCTGAAACTTCAATGAAGAAAGTGCAAGACCTCCCAGCAAAGCTACCCAAAGAAGCACTTGGGTATCCTTAACTCATTTTCATTTGTTGGAACCCCCTTCCCAAATAATTCCCTAAATGCCGCAGAAGAATGGTGTGCATTCTCTTGCTCAATCCCAAGAAGCCCTCATGCAAAATCCATTCTGTCAAAAGCACCAAAGTGCTAACAGGATTTTACAAACTTACCAGCCAACGGAGACTCCATGCATGGTTTGTTGCTTCGTGCTTACAAGAGCAGAGGGAGGACAGCCACAACTGGCAAACTCCACAGTGGCCACTCTGGGACCTGAAGTCATCACCGCGGCTGGGTCCCTGGCAACACTGGCTCCTGGGTGCCCCTCTCCCTTGCCCCAAGAGCCATGCCAACAGCAGTGTTCAAGCGGGACTTATTCATCCCTTCTGACCTCAAAGCTTTGGGGCAGCCAGAGACTTTCCCAACAGGGCTTATTACCAAGGTTTTCATCTTGCTGTGGGGGCTGCTCGGGTCTGCCGTCAAAATCCTTCCGCAGGGAAATCAGCCTGAAAGCCTCAAGTTTGAACATTAAAGCGCAACCCCCGCTGGGGACTGCGCTAGAGTTTGCTGGGCTCCTGCCCCACTCTGCCACCTACGTCACTGCCAGGAGAAGCAGAAACGCTGCCTTCCACCTGCCCAAGGATCCGGTAGCATCACCCTCACTGGTCACTCCAAAGACGTGATATTGGTCGTCTTAACGCTCAGTCAGGAGAGGGGATAAAAGGTGGGGCACCAAGTACCAGGGGTGGTTGGCAGAGTTGAGCAACAAACCCAGAGCTAGTTCCATGTTTTCTTTCTGCTTTAATTGCCTTAATGGGCATCCGTTACCAGCAAATGCAGTCGAACTGTTCTCCTTGTTTGCTGTAATTTATAGAGCGCCCGTTTGGATGGTATCAGCTGAGGCCTCTGATGTGGGGGTGGAGGCAGGGGCTGGTTTTCAAGAACTCATTTTAAATGACGCGTTTACTAATGAGGCCAAGGCAAATGGGGGTAAAACACCCATGTTTCTTCATCACGTTTCGCAACAGCTATTAGATGGCCACAGCTCCATGCCAGCCATGGAAAATCGAGTCTTCCGTGTGTGACAACCATGGCGCGCTCTCCACGCTGAAGACGCTGCTGAAGGCCGGGGGCGCCCGAGGCCGGGCTCGCGGGGCTCTTCAGACCGGGAGCAGGGGTGCCTGGCGTCCGCCGTGAGCTCCCAGCCTAGGCCCGGGGCCCAGCCCTGGACTCACAGCCTGCACCCACACAGGACAGCTGAATTCAGAGGCCAAGGCGAAGAGGAAGCCAGCGCGACCCAACAAGGGCCTTCCAGGTGCTCTGAACACTGCCGGATGCCCAGGCCGAGGAGCACCCTAGGACCCTCTGCGCTCCGCCCCATCCGGCCTCAAGCCCGCCTCAGCCTACCGCACGCCCCACCCAGCCTCTCTCTCCGCCCCTTCCTGCCCCACACCCCGCCCCGTCCTGCCCTGTCGCTAGGGGGCGCCACCCCCTGCCTAGCTATAAAGCCTTGGTGCTCTGAGCGTCAGCAAGCGTCCTGGTGAGGCGTCCAGGAGCTCTTTAGCTTGTACGGAGGTGCAATGGCCCAAAGCCAGGTCTCAGGGCTTAAGATGTCCGTGCACCCCGACCGCCTGTGGATCTGGGACAACCACACGTACTTGGACGAGGAAAGGCGCACCTGGGTACCCATCATCATTAAGGTACGGCAGCAGGGTATCGCCCTCCCTGGATTGGGGAGGCCCGTTAGGGTGAGGCTGAGGCGTCCCCGTTCCCCAGGACAACCCGAGATGAAATGGCTCTGGGCTGGGCTATTGGGGTGCACAGGCGTCCTCCAGGCCGGGAAAGGGTGGGTGAAGGCGGCGCTGGGTGTTCCTCAGGCACCAGATGCCTGTCCAGGGGCCGGTAAACCCTTGGGCTCCGTAAGACCCTGGAGCCGGCCTGTTAAGAGGAACCCCAGGCGGTTTATGATGTTTTATAGGTGGAACCCACTGCCCTGCATATGGGGCATGTCACACCCGTTCTATTGATCTGTTTATCACTTGGTGAGGTATAGCCAGCAGTGCCTTCTGACCTCCTGAGTTTACTCAAATCAAGGACAAAAAAAAAATTCTAACTTTCTATCCATAATCTGAATCAAATATCCAAGGGAAATTAAGCAGGGCCATGTTAGAACAATTAATAGCAAACAGCCCGGCATCTCCTTTAAATAGGAAGTGTATGGAATCACAGCGTTGGAATTTTAGACTCCGAATTACCATCTCAACTTGCATTTTTTCCTTAGACATTTAAATGTTTCCAATCCATGTGTATACTTAAGAACTCGAGTATTATCTTTTTAAAGTCAGTTATTTGGAGGAAATGTAGGTGAATATTTCTTTTTTGTCTCTAGTTGTGAAATACCCTCTCAGTAAAAACCCAAAAGAGGTATTTTTTTTACAGAATTGATGTGATAAATGCTGTTCACAAAATAACTCTGGCACATATGTGAGAGCATCCCTCCTATACGTGAGAGGACTGCAACTCTTCATACAGATTAATTTAGACAAGGAGGTCCAAAGGAGTCCAAGGTGGTGACAGGAAACGGAAGAGTACTCTGATAGCATGGTAGTTTCCATGCCCACACCCGTGATTTCCACGGAGTTCTTGTGAGATAGTGAATTCTCGCTTACTGCGTAGAGGATTTGGACAAGCTGCTTCCTCTTTGGAGAAATACACACAGGAGAAACATGAATGTCAGCACTTAGTGTGTATGCCAAGTGTGGCCCTAGGCCATGGCCATTTGCAGCCAAGGGATGGCACCCTCAGTGCCCGGGAGGTGGGTGATGAGGTCACACGCGGGTGCTGTCCTGCAGGAGGAAGGTGGGGTAGAAGTGGTGGTGGGGAGGGGGTATGGGACAGGAGCCTCTCCCCCACGCCCACCCCCCGCCTGGAGTGGGACAGGAGCCTCTCCCCCACGCCCACCCCCCGCCTGGAGTGGGACAGGAGCCTCGCCCCCACGCCCACCCCCGGCCTGGAGTGGGACAGGAGCCTCGCCCCCAACGCCCACCCCCAGCCTGGAGTGGGACAGGAGCCTCGCCCCCACGTCCACCCCAGGCCTGGAGTGGGACAGGAGCCTCTCCCCCACGCCCACCCCCCGCCTGGAGTGGGACAGGAGCCTCGCCCCCACGCCCACCCCCGGCCTGGAGTGGGACAGGAGCCTCGCCCCCACGCCCACCCCCCGCCTGGAGTGGGACAGGAGCCTCGCCCCCACGTCCACCCCCGGCCTGGAGTGGGACAGGAGCCTCGCCCCCACGCCCACCCCCGGCCTGGAGTGGGACAGGAGCCTCTCCCCCACGCCCACCCCCCGCCTGGAGTGGGACAGGAGCCTCGCCCCCACGCCCACCCCCAGCCTGGAGTGGGACAGGAGCCTCGCCCCCACGCCCACCCCCCGCCTGGAGTGGGACAGGAGCCTCGCCCCCACGTCCACCCCCGGCCTGGAGTGGGACAGGAGCCTCGCCCCCACGCCCACCCCCCGCCTGGAGTGGGACAGGAGCCTCGCCCCCACGTCCACCCCCGGCCTGGAGTGGGACAGGAGCCTCGCCCACCCCCCGCCTGGAGTGGGACAGGAGCCTCGCCCACCCCCCGCCTGGAGTGGGAATGTGCACAGCCTGTCCTATCTTCACTCTTTGTTTAAGCAGATCAATGACTATCACAGAGTTAGATTTGGCTGAAGTGGTTTTTCCTTGAATTTGTGAATGGAGGTTCTTTTCGGTGCTTGATGTGATTGGTGTGTTTGGACTCCCCTCTGTCCGGATGTTCTGTGCTCTGTCTTAATGGATGTAGGGAGCACACCCGTTTGATGTGCTGCTTTGTAGAGCTGGCGGGGGAGGGGGCTGGCGAGCAGAGGAGACAACGGGGCCCAAATAGCGAGGAGGCTGAAGGGCTGGCCCCAGGCGGATGGTGCTGGCCCTGAGGGGAGGACACTGGCACAGCATGGGGGAGCAGCTGGCAGGGCCCAGCTGTGGGGAGGGGGGATGTGTGGACTGCTGTAATCACTGCCTGGGGTCAGGCAGCAGCTCCGGAGTCTGCTGCCGTGGCCCCGCTGCTAGGTCACGTGGAACTATTCACAATGTCCTATCACCAGATTCAGGCCCAGAGACCATTTTGTGTGAAAGAGGAGATATAGCAACATTTTTTTACCTTTAAAATACTTATTTTTGTTGGTAAGTCAGTTACAGAGAGGAGAGACAGAGAGAATGATCTTCTACCTGCTGGTTTGCTCCCCAAACAGCTGTATTGGCCAGAGCTGAGCCGATCCGAAGCTGGGAGCCAAGATCTTCTGGGTCTCCCATGTGGGTACAGGGTCCCAAGGCCTTGGGCTGTCCTCAACTGCTTTTCCAGAGCACAAGCAGGAAACTGGATGGAAAGTGAAGCATCCAGGACATGAACCAGCACCCATATGGGATCCCAGAGGAAGTGAGGCAAGGACTTTGGCCACTAGGCTATGGTGCCGGGCCTGGCAACATTTTCTAAAGCAAAGAAAAGCCTATGTCAGCTGGAGGCAACACCAGACCTCACTGTTGGCAAGTTCAAGGGTCCCAGGGCCTACCCCAGGACTTAGAAGCTTGGGGGAAGGGAGGGAAGAGGGGAAGGGGGATGGTGCTTTTCAAGGCCCCATGGGTGCTTAGATTCCAGGAAAGCAGCGAGTGGGACTTCAGGAGACGGTGGTCACTGGCATCTCACACCCGAATACCTGCCAGGCAGGGCTGGTGGAGGGGCCCTGGCCGGTGGACACAGTAGACATGCCCTGATCTTTTCTCTGCAGACAGAGGGCAGACGCCAGGTGGTCATGCGCCAGGAAGACATGGCTGTGGGGGAAGCCATGACACCCTCCCAGCTGACCTCTTTTGAGCTGCCGCTGCTGTGGCAGCTCTACCCCAGGAACAGATATCGAACATCAGACTCCAGTTTCTGGCGCATAGTGCATCATACCAAGGCAAGCAGAGCCCCTGGGATATCTGGGTACCCTGCGTTCCTCACCCATCCCCACCCCTACTCCATCTGGCTGCTCTCTATTCCCAGCTGCAAAGCAAGGGGGAAATTAAGGCCCGACAGAAGTCCCTCTGGCGTGGGTAGTCATAAGCTGGTGGGAGGAGGGACAGCCTTGCTGGGGCCTCCCCTGCTGTTCCGGGCGAGGGGTGGAAGGAGTACCCGTGGGGCCGTGAGCTCCAGCTGCTCCTCCTTTCTCCCTTAGTTCAGTGACAGGGAGGACATGCTCCTTGAACAGTTGCCGGATCCACACTCTCGGTGACCCGGTAAGTCCAGAAGGAAGGACCCTTCTCCACGCAGGCAGCACTAAGCTCCCTGACTGCCACCAACAGGGTGTCTCCAGGGTGGGAGGGGGGCTGGCAGGCAGAGGAGACAACAGAGTCTCCCCTTGGTCATAGCTGCTGCCGTCTGGGCAGTGCCTTGCAGGCCACCGTGGCACTACCATTCACTGTCCCTTAAGCGGTCAGCGCTACTACCTGGCAGTAGCCTCAATGACTCAAACACAAGTCGAGGAAGGATAATGATGCACCTGGATTTCCAGTCCCCATCTTGTGACCACGCGCCTTGCCGTGCTTGGTTTGCCCTGGCTTGCATGCCAGGCCCCAGCCTTGGGGGCCAGCGCTGACCTGCACCCCACACTCCCAGTGTCCTCACACACTCCCCACCCCATCCCTCACCACCGCCGCCCTTTGACTGTCCCTCTTCTCTTCCAAGGTCCTGCAGTCCCTGTCTCTGCGTCCCCCGAGGCCTGAGTCTGGCTGCCTGCCAAGGGGACGACCGTGTTTGCCCTCGTCCCTGTTTCCTATCCCCACGTGTCCTCCATCAGAAAGAGCCCTCCCCAGGGCTGCCGGACCTGCCTGCAGCTTCAGTCCCCTCCGTCCTCAACACTGCCCCCTGCTGGAAGGAGGACACTGCGGAGGCCCCGCCTGCGTGGTTTCCTTGGGATGCTGCGGCTCTTCGGCTCTTCCTGCGCCTTGGATTTTCTCCACTAGTGGGTGGCTTTTGGCATCACTCCCTCCGCCCCTCACAGTGACTGGTGTTCATGCCACAGCTCCTGTCCTGGTCCCTTCATTCCGAGCACGTCGGAGGACGGGGCCTCTCCATGAGCCTGGGCCAAGCCTCGGAAACCCTGGACCAGCTCTTAGGAGGTGCTGAGTCTACCTGAACAGGTTCCGGCACAGCACGGCAGAAGGCCTGAAGGAACCATATCAAACGCCTGCTGGTCAGAGATGTGGCCTGCACCCCGGAGGACAATCCCTCTCCCCGCCCCCATAGCAGGGACAGAGGTGGGGTCTTTCCTCTGTGTGTTTATGCAATTGTATATATAATATGAGCATTTTGTAATATTGATTAAATTAAATATAAGACTATTCATTGAACCTTGTGCCAGATCAGCTTCTTTCTCTGACCCACATTCCAGTGGAGAGAATTAAGAATAGGCAGACACCAAACAAGAGTCGAAAAGGAATGGATATTCCTGGATTTAATGTATTTTGCTTGCTTTGAAGAAAAACCCAAATACATGTTGCATATAATCAACACTCAAAACTGTTTTTTAAGACCTCATTTGAGGACCATTGCAGTAAGTGACGTTAAAGGTCTCTGTCAGCCACTCAGCGCTCAAGGTGTCCTCGGTACAGCCCTGTGCCCCTCGCCTCCAAATGGCCGCAGCCTCTGCCCCCTCCACCCCACAGAGGCCCAGCCTCTGCCCCCTCCACCCCAGAGGCCCAACCTCTGTGCTCACTGGTTTTGTCCATGCACTGGCAATTGCTTCCTTCATTCACATTGCAGCCCAAGTCCCACATGCCTTTCCCCAAAAAGCTGACCACTGAAGTCCACACGGCCTCCCTGCCCCACCTCCTGGGACCTGCAGCCACAGCCAGCTCTGCCCCCTGCCTTGAGAGTAGTATTTTATCACATAAATTTTGTATATTCTTAGCCTCTCTTGCATATCCAGCACTTTTCCTCTTGATCCTTTTGTCTGCTTTTCCATTGTTCTACCTTACTCCATTTCTCTTTGCTATCCTAGCTGCTCTGCTGAGTTCAGTCAGAGCACTGAGGCTGGAAAACAAGGCCACCACATCTGGCCAGAACCTCATTGTGTTTAATGTCTACTTTGTTATTGTCACCGTATTTTGCTTACAAGACAGTTTTACTTACAGTGAGAAAATGCCTTTAGTTACGTTAGTTCTAAAAGATCCTATCCCATTTAACTTAAACCTCCAGCCATTGAGTGAATCCTAGGTCCAACATAATTTAGAAATTTAAGTGGGAAATAGTCCATAAAAATGCTCTCACCAATACTTTATTATAATGACTTACTGTTTTGAATTGAAAAATGTCAACAATCTTTCAAGCCATTTTTAAAATATGAGAGGGTTCTTTGAACTTCTTACACACTCCAATTTGGACGCTGAGCCAGTGATGAATGATTTACCCAGATGTGCCAATCACTGGGGGCTCAGGACTTGGAGGCCTCAAAGGCTGAATCCAGGGTGAGATCTGTGGGTTAGCCTTCCAACCACAGTGTGGTCCACAGTGGAACAGAAGGCACTCTAGATAGACTCCAGAAAGTTTGTGTCCAGTGTTGTGGCGTAATATGTACAACCACTGCTGTGACTGTGGCATCCCATATAGGCTTGAGTCCCAGCTGCTTCACTTCCAGTCCATCTCCTGGCTAACATCTGGGAAAGCCATGGAGAATGGCCTGAGTGCTTGAGCCCCAGCACCCATGTGAGAAACCCAGATAAAGCTCCAAGCTCCTGGCTTCAGCCTGGCCAAGCCCTGGCTGGTGCAGTCATTCAGGGAGTGATTCAAAAGAAGGAAGATCTCTTTCTCTCTAACTCTGCCTTTCAAATAAGTAAATCTTAAAAAAGAAAGAAGGAAAGAAAGAAAAAACCCCACAGTCATGGTAACAGCATCACCCAATAAAACCCCCATCAGAATCTTTCTGGGCCCTTCTCTGCCTCACGTGGCCAGTCCCTGCTTGGCACAGCATCTGGCTTCTCTGGTCTAGTTTTTAATTCAATACCACATCAATGTGATTTGATACATAAAAAACCATTCCCCAAATAATAAGTCATCTCTCCTAAGTAGGCAGAGCTGCTGCAGGCAGTTGTGGGGTTAGTTTTTCCTTCTCTTCCTGCCTCCTTTCTGCCTAGCATGCCTGCTGGGTGAGTGCTTGAGCTGAGAAGGAAGAAAGAGGGCAGAAGGAGGAAGAGGTTTGTAGAAATCATACCTACTCGGGGACATGCTCCAGGAAGGGCTGTGAACTGAGTTGGCTGTGGAAAGCTCATTGATAACCTCCAGAAGTGGCCAAGTCCAGAGCACAGAGCTCTGCCTGTGCAGACCTAGGGCAATGCTGCCTGGCAACAAACAAGAGGCACCTTAAGACCACAGCCCCCAGGAAGGCCTGATTATAAGGATGCAACTTTTGCACAGTGTCATGGAAGTGCTCCATCTTGCACAGCTGGTTAGTAGCAGCCTGGCTCCAGGGCCTGCACTCAGGCACTTGCTGTGTTGTAGGGACCAGAACAGCATGTCATGAGTACGTGGAATCCGGAGCTGTGTGCAAAGGGTTCCATGGGGCACAGTCTCAGCTTCCTCGCTTGTGATAAAACAGGTGTGTCAAAACCGCTCTCAAAATGTTGCTTTGAATAGCAAGTCGACTCAGAGACGCAACATGCCAGTGCATGGTAGACCCAATAATAGTAATATTTTCCTTCATGATAATTGTATCATTAACAGCATTAAGAGGGAAAAAAAAAAAAAACAAAAACTTTCCTATGATTATTTTACTTTGTAAGAAAAAGCTCATGACAAAGCACTGAAGGTCCAACCACTTTCAGTGCCCGTGCTTTTCTTGTGATTTAAGCAGGGGAAAGATGACTGCTGGCCTTCAGCTAAAGAGATCAAGAAGGCTGCAAGAACAGGACAAGTTGCCATATTTTTTTAAAAAACTCAAACAATTGGCTTTAAATTTAAGGAGCTCACCTTCAAAAACATGGCATATAATCACAAATAATTAGGTCAATTTTCGCCCCAAGTTACAACTGCCTTTTTCCAACCTTCTACTTTCACCAGAGAGTGTTTAATAGGGGTGACAAGCACCCCAACCCACGGAGGCTTCAGGCTGCCTGCAAATGAGTTTTTCCAGGTGCTAATGCCACAGGAGGAAAGGCGAATCCTGAAGTCAACAGAGTCGGAAGCCTCAGAGCCACTTTGCATTCAGACCTCCGAATATATGAGGGAAATAATAAAATTCACACGAGAGAGCTGCAAAACATTCACAGAAAAATAAAAGCCGAGCCGATTCTGGAGCAGATGATTTTGAAATCCATGCATAATTTTTGCATAATGCACCTTCTACGTGAACTTTTGAAGCGCCTCATGTGGTGCATTTTTCGCCTCACATTTCCAGATAATCCTTTCCTTGAAGTTGGAGATTTGTAAATACCATATCCTGGATTTCATTATTTCCAGTTCTTAGCATTTTAAAAATGTGCCCACAGACTTCCACTGCAGCAGTCAAGGTCTGCCTGCTGGCTGGCAGCAGGAGGTGGAAGGGGTGGTGCTGGAGCGGGTCACGGGGTGAAGGTGTGGTATGGCACAGAACCGTGATGCTGCGGTGCCAGCCCTAACTACCCACCCATGAGCTGCAGAAGCCAGTCAAGCCAGCTTCCCTCTGCACGTCCACAGTGCCCTCAGTCAAGAAAGAGACTTGGTCTGCAAAGCAACTCAAGGGGACTGGTTGCAGTGATGGGTAATTAACACAGATCATGTGTAATACGTTCACAATGAGTGTTAAATAAAACATGTAGGACACCATTGGTAGGACTGAACTTCTGCACAAGGCCCAAGCCAAACCCCCAACAAGTCAGTGTTAGCTGGCCGGATGAGAAAGTCCTTTTTGCATGAACTGTACCCAAAAAATAACTTGGAAAGACCGGCAATTCCTTGTTCTCCATCTCTGCCCTTCTTGGTCATTCGGTGCCTGGAACAGTCTCTCCTGCACAGTTCTTTGGAACACACACACTCTGTTTGATAAAACAAGATGTAGCTTGAATCTAGATCACAAAAAAAGACACTTCGGATCTTTGAACTCACGTGGTTGGAATTTTGGCTTTTGACAGGACTATTCTTGTTGGCCCCAGAAAGAAACAGACAAGAATTTACTTGCCCAGAGTTACTAAACGATGTGGTCCAGACAGTGCCAAAACATCCTATTCTTTTTAATGTGTTTTTTATTCTGTTTTTTCACTTCCCAAATACCTGCAACAGCCACAACAGGATCAGAGCAAAGACAGGACCAGGGACTTGCACCCAGTCTCCCACGTGGCGGCAAGGACCCAGCACAGAAGGCACCATCTACTGCCTTCCAGAGCGGACATGATAGGAAGCCGGGTCAGGAGCTGGAGCTTGGACCTGGCACTTTGATGTGGGATGTGACGGAGTCACTGTGCCCAACACCCACCCGGAATCGATCTTACTTCTGACCTCTAGTCAATTATTCAGCTTACTGTGGGGGCCCACGTGGACAGCCACACCCAAGGAGTGGGGAGCTATGTGAAGAAACAAGGACCAGCAAAGAGCAGAGGTCTCCGCCATCAAACCAGCTCTACAGCTGCTCCCTGGCTCAGTCAGTCCCCCTGAGGCCGCCACCTGAGAATCAACTGCTCCGAGACGTCTGCCTGTAGGAGAGAGCACAGCGTCAGCAGCTTCCGGAAACACTCAGCCCTCCAGGGCCAAGCGGCCGGTGGAACCCAGCCATCCTGGCATCCACCACCTCACCCCACATGTGCCCCAGATGTTCGCCATCCCACGCCCACTAGAGATGGAGGTTCTGAGAACCTTGAGGAAGGACCAGAACAAGAGGAAGCTTAAGACGAAGACCCCAGGCACAGAACAGGCGCAGAAGGCGACCCTTGGCGGTCCTCATTCACCCCAGTCCACTCGCACCTGGAGCCCCCACGCACTTGCCTGGCCATGGTTCACGATCTCCCAGAGCCTGGAATCTGTGGCTTGGTACCTTCTCTCTGAGCAGAGCTCCCACATGGGGGGAAGGCAGAAGGAAGACGACTGGTTGAGGGACATGGCCTTCTGTGAGTGCACTGACATCTGCCACAAGTAGATCATGATGCTGTGTTCACGCTGCAGGGGCCAGAGAGGAGAAGACAGCAGGGCCAAGGCCCCCAGGGCATCCTGGGGACCCCAGCTGAGATGCTGGGTCATGAGGGTCAGAGGTCAGACTTTTCAGATCCCCTGCCGATGGGCCTTGAGGCCATCTCCTAGTGGGTTGGTGTGGCTCCCTGCCTCCACCCCCACAGCAGACTACTCCACCCCAGGCCTCCCCTTGAACTTGTGTCCTGCCCAAGCCCAGCACACCCCTCCCCCATACTTCAGGCTGGTCATCAGCCACAGGTGGGCACTGCTTGCTCTTTGGGGCTCAATCTTCCCCATTTCCAGAGTTTTCTACACCTTCCTGCACTCAGGATCTGGGAGTAGGACTGTGCTACTGTGCTATCTGGGAGTGATGGCTTCCCTCCACAACACATGACAGTTTTTATTGTGACCTTCACATAAACACAAGAAAATAAACACAATTTGTTCAAACCAAAACAGAGAAAGGAGAAGGTGCCAGGAAATTATTACCAAAGCTGCTTGTTCACACAGCCCAATGCCAAGTCCCCCACAGAGGTTCCTATCACCATGCATGTCTGGGGGCTGTGGTGCAGGCCACTGCCTGGGACACAGGTATCCCATCTGAGCAGCAGTTCAAGTCCTGGCTGCTCCCTGCTAATGCACCTGGGAGAGCAGCAGCAGCTAGCCCACGTGCTTGGGCTCCTGCATCACCAGGGAGGCTAGGACGATGTCCCACGCTGCTGACCTCCTGCTGCCTTGGTCACAGCCACTGCAGACATTGGTGTGTGTATACACATACATATTCATATATAAAGGCAAAATTACAAGGTGAGAAGGGCAGAGAAATTTTCTATCTACTGGCTCACTCCCCCAAAGGCTGCAGATGGCTAGAGCTGGGCTGGTCCAAACCTAGCAGCAGCATCCAAGTATCCCAGGTGGGTGCAGGGATTCAAGCACTTGAGCCACCTTCTGCTGCCTCCCCAGGCATATTATTCCGGAGCTGGATTGAAGTGGATCAGCCAGGACCTGAACTGGCACCCACATGGGATGCTGGCGCTGCAGACATATGGCTAGCTTACTATGCCACAGCACCGGCTCCTTACAAAAATAGATCGTCAAAAACAAAAAGTGCGCTTTTCTTGGTGATATAATCTTCAGGAGTTAGAGGCCACGGCCCCTTTGCCTGCCACACATGTGTGTGTACTTCTTTTCAGGGTGTTTTCCCAAGTGTGCTGTGCACTTCTTTTGTAAGCAGGGAGGTTTTGTATTACAGGGTAAACATCTGGCCTCACCTTGGCATGCTGACTTCAGATCAAGGATCAGCCAACCCGGTGCCACGGACCTATCCTGGCTCCCTTGTGGCTGCTCACTCCTTTATCTGCCGTCTGCTCTTGGCCGAGTAACTGCAAGAGGCCCCCGGCCCTAGAGGTGGCAGACGTCTACGAGAGCCCTAACGGAAACGGTTTGCTGATCCCAGTAGTAGATCATATGCATTTCCACCCTGATGCTGCAAGTGAAAATACTGATCTACTTTAAAATAAAACAATTGCTGTAGTGGTCAGGGCGTAAGCAAAAGCCTCCACATTCAGTGCCAGCATCCCATATGGCACCGGTTTGAGTCCCAGCTGCTCCACTTCCCATCCAGCCCCCTGCTCATGGCCTGAGAAATCAGTGGAGGACGGTCCAAAGCCTTGGGATCCGGCACCATGTGGGAGGCCTGGAAGAAGCTCCTGGCTCCGGAGCTTGGGTCAACTCAGCTCCAGCCAGCGCAGGCAACAGAGAAATGAACCAGTAGATGGAAAATCTGTGTCTCTCCTATGACTTTTGATTACAATAAACCTTAAAAAACAAACCCACCAAGGCAGGTTGTGAGCTATGCCCTCAGTGCTCCCACCTGGGTGCTCATTGCTGTCACCAGCAGGCCTTCTGCCCGCCCACGCCCCAGGAATCGCTGGCGAGGTGGGATTCGCAGCTGGGGGGGGCCTTTCCAGGCCTACTGTATCCTGCCCTCCGTTGCCAGACTGGAAATCTGAGGCCCTTCACCTGGCCACCTGTGGCTCACAACCCAGCCTCCTTCTGGGGAGCCTTCCCAGCTTGCAGCCAAGTGAGGCATGCTCCTGAGCTCCCTCAGCCCGGCCTCACCACCTGGACATGGGTAAGCGTGTGCCCAGGTTCCTCAGGCGAGGACCAGCCTGACCATGAGCAGGGACGCACACACACCCTGCCCTACTCCGCCCTCACGCCCAGCCCTGGGTGAGGCGGTCATGGAGCAGCCCTCCCGCAGCCTGCCCTGGTGCCGCAGGACTCACGGTACTGACCCTGGGGTCTCTGCTCTGGGCCCGTTGGGAGGGGCTGCGCCGCACCGCCACGGTCACCCAGGTCCTCCCCACCTGGTCCTCGTAAATGCCAGGGTACAGGGACCTCAGGTAGGTGGGAAGTGGCCTGGGACATTGATCCGTTTCAAAAGCCATGGCACCGGCACACTGTGGAATCCACTGGAGGCAAACACGGAAAATGGCGCCTCTCAGACGCAGGTGCTCTAAAAAGAGCGGGAATGGGGCTGGACCAGCAGGGGGCGGAGCCTGAGGGGCTGGACTAGCCGGGCGGGGTGTTGGGCGGAGTTTTGTGGGGCGGGGCCATCAGGGGGCGGGGCCTGAGGGGCTGGGCCAGCAGGGATGGTAGTGTGGGGGCGGAGCCTGAGAGCCAGCCAGGGCGGAGTCAGCGAGAGGAGCAGAGTCCATGGGAAGGGCCAGGCCCCGCGTGCTTATGGCCTGAGTGGAATCCGGAGAGGTTCCTAGGGGCTGAGGTAGGGGAGCTGGGAACCCCACTGTGGAGTGGGAGGCTCTATACCAACTCTTTTGACATCACAGGTTCTCAGGGTACAAGCTGTGCAGGTTTCGCCCCAGAGCCCCTGCACTCACTAGGATGATGGTGATCCCAGGACCAGCACTCAACCTCCCTTTGGCTTGTCCCTTCACAGTGTCGTCTTTGAGGACTCCTGCGTCTTTCCTGCAGGCCAGTTCACCTGCACACCCTTGCAGGTTTGCCAGAGGGTCTGCTTATATGGCCTGTTTTTTCTCTTGATTTTCAGGTAAGTGGCATTTTCTCTCAGGGTAATTGTTAAAGAAAATACCAAATATTGTGCACAAAAGCTTAATGAGGACTGGGAATGTCGTCTCCCCACCCCCACCCTTTAGAGTTAACTCTTTCCTGCTGTTGGGGAGGTAGAGTGAGGTGCTGAGCCCCTTCATTCCAGCACAGACACAGTTAACATTAGGCTGCAGTTCTGAGAAGAATAAGCCTTTCCTATCCCTCTAATCTTCCCACCCAGCCAGGGCTCCAGGTCCTGGTCTGTGGAGTGAAGAGGCTGGACCAGGTGCTCCTAGGCCCCCTGCCCTCCCGGTCTAGGTGCCTGTCTGTCCAGCAGCTTCGCCAGCCAAAGCGTGCGGGGCTCTACCAGGGTGGGGACACAGCAGGTGCTGGATTCCTCTGCCCTGTCCCTTGGGTGGGGATGACTCTCTGACAAGAGCCCGCTGGGGATGCTGTGTTGCTTATTTGGAGGTTTGGGCTTAGCTAGTGAACAACCCTCCCTGAGCTGCCCTGGGGGAGGGAGGGCTGGCCACGTGTCTGCAATCCCTGAAGTCTCCACAAGTGTGCAGAGAGGGCTCAGCTGTGTTCTCCGGAAAACGCAGCCCCAGAGGGCTGATGGTCATCTCCTGCCAGAGCGCCACCCCTTGGTGAGCAGCTGTCTGCTTACATGATCACAGGAAAAGCCCCTGAGGTTCAGGGTCTTCTGTTGGCATTTGCAATGCTCAGAGTGCAGGCCTTCAGAGTGCCTCACAGGTATCAGTGGACATCTGCCTCAGTGTCAGGTGCCACCCGTGCCCAGAGTTATCTGATGTCCTGGTGGCGTGGAGTGAGGGGAGGATGGCGACCCTGTCATGCTCACCTCCCAGTAGCCTGTGCTCCCCAGAACTCAGCACCTTTGCTCCTCCTTGCTCTCAGGGCTCCCATATACCTTGGAAAATGTCTTGTTTCTTCCTATCCTGATGTCCCACAGCTTGGCAGTAGCATTGACCTGTTGCAAACTGCTCCATTGCATCCTGAGGGAGGGTAACTTTATGGTGAAGATGATTAAACTTATTCTTTGTGTGTCAGGAAGTGACCCAATGTGTACAGGGGTGTGTGTGTGTGTGTGAGAGAGAGAGAGAGAGAGAGAGAGAGAGAGAGAGGCAGCAGGCAGCAGGCAGGTGTGACCTGGAGGAAGGCAGGCTGGCGATAAGGGTCCATGGGGATGGCTTGTGGGGGCAGAGGGGTTGTTCTTCCAGTACAACTGACAGAAGGAGGGGTGTGTGTGAGGGTTCATGATGGGGGAGAGACAGGAGTAGAAAGTTCTTTTCCTCTACCTTTGGCTACAAAAATAGCTTAGGCCAAACCCTGGGAAGCAAATATAGAAAAATAATCAGAGACCGCAGAAAACAGATATGACCTGGGGCAGAGACAACCTCCCTAAAGCTGATGTATAATTTTTTGATAACTTCTTGGGGCAATACATTAAGTAATTAATAACAACAATAGCTGGAGAGGGAAAATACAACCCTCATAGGGCAAAGTGGGAGCTTCTAGAATAGGCAGAGAACTCTCGTAAACCAACAAGCCAAAAGAACAGCCGTTTAGGAAATAGGGACAGTCCAGAGTCAATTAGCCACTCAGCTACCGCGCCAGGCCCTGATCTTGTGCTGCTAAAGGTGCAGCAGGATATTTTCAGCTGGAGTCCTCACCTTGCACATGCTGGGATCCCATATAGACCCCAGTTCTGGTCCTGGAGGCCCCACTTCACATCCAGCTCCCTGACTGCAGCCTGGGAAAGCATTTGAGGATGGCCTAAAGCTTTGGGACCCTGCACCCACGTAGGAAACAGAAGAGGCTCCTGTCTCCTGGCATTGAATCGGTGCAGCTCCAGCCACTGCAGCCACTTGGGGAGTGAATCAATGGACAGGAAATCTTCCTCTCTGTCTCTCCTTCTCTCTGTATATCTGACTATCCAATATAAATAAAATAATTCCTTAAGAAAAGAAAAAAATGCCACTTTTTAAAATGACATACATTTTCAGTATTTCTAACACTGGGCAAAACAGCTTCGGGTATTGGCTGGTGCTGTAGGTGGTGGAGTAAGGATGGAAATTGTAAGTTTATGTCCTTTTCCTGCCTCTGTGAGCCCAGATCCCACTCCATGGGGACATTCTCCCCAAAGTCTCAGCCAGCGCAGCTGCCTCCCGTGCGTTCACCAGGCAGCTCCCTGGTCACCTCCCCAGCCCGCCCTGCCAGGACAACCGGCCTGAGTGGCTGCTGAACGAACCTCGGTCCCCACGGAAATGCCTCTCCTTGGCATCTTGTGCAATCACTGGCTCATGCCCCGCTGAGATGTTCCTCTCCTGCTGTCTTCTCCGGATGCTCTCGACTGGCCCTACCCAGCCCTTCCCGCACCCAGCCCAACTCCCCACTCGACTGTCAATGCCGAGAGGAAAAAGAACAAATCAAAGCCCCCACAAGCCAGCTCAGCCAAACTGTCCCATGAGGCCCTAATGACAAATGCTGCGTAAACCTGGACCACGGTTCTGGGCCACGGACTCGTCCTGTGTGCACGCCAGTGGTCAGACCCTCTCAGCTCTACTGTCCCTGTGACTCACGAGCCTGCTGTTTGACAAGTGACCACACACTTGTCTTTCTTTCTGTCCCACTCCTATTTCCTTCCAGGAGCTATGCTTCCTGGCCTGGCCCCGCTCCAGGCAGCGGGAGTGACGTGGAAGCTGGCTCCCAATCCTTCCCACCCTGGGGCCTTCAGTGTCCACCCGAACCAGCACCAAAGGCAGCTGGTGATTCTTCCAGAACGAAACTTCAGATGCAGAAAAGACTAATGTTAGCCCTTTCGAGTTGTTCCCTTGAGTTCTGCAAGGTAAAGCAGTCAGGAACTTAAGGACTCTGCAAAATGCGGTCCCTCGAGCCCCAGGTGGGCCTGCCTGCGAGGGAGCCCGTTTCAGAAGCATGCAGCGCTCAAGCCACACTCTCCAACAGAGTCGGCCTCGAGCCTAGGCGAGCCCTCCTTGCCTCCACCATACCGTCTCCACGTGTCCCCTGTCTGAAGCAGGTGCAGGCATTAGTCAGGTGTGCCCTGCCATCTTACCAGTTCAGTTGAGAGTGGACAGGAGAGGTTAGAACGATGGCCTTCAGTCTGTTGGCCCTGTGAACCTGACTACTCCTTGTCCTCTCTGGCAAGAACTGGCAGCCTGCCGGTTCTTTTATTAATAGATCTATAAGTTGGCATTTCTCCCAAGGACAGACAGTTCCCTCCCACAGGAGAGTCAAAAATCAGATGGAGGAAACAACACTTTGTTAGCAGATGGCCCATCCTGCAGAGAGGCCAACAGGTGTCATGAGGCATCCCCCCAGACAGTGCCAACTTGGGTCTCTGTTGTTTGGGGAGGGGCTTTGGTTTCTTCCCTGCTGTGCTGGAAAGGGGGCAAAGTGGGATGCGGGGGTGGTGGGGAGAGCTGGGTTCATCCTTTGTGCTGGGCTTTGCTGGAGGATGACTCAGGGTTAAATCCATTTAGTCCAACCACTCATTCATGAGTCCCATCAAAATGCAGAGAGAAGATTCCTCCCCTACGATCATAGCACTCTCCACTCACAAATGAGTTAGGAGACCAGGAGCACACACTAGCCGCCAACGGGAGGGACTCTTGTCCCTCCTTCCATCAGAATAATTATCTCTCCATTTAATGTTTGCTTTAATTGGAAGGCAGACAGAGAGAGCAAGGGGGCAAAAGAGAGAGATTTTCCATTCACTGGTTCATTCCCTTATGTCTATAACAGCAAGGGCTGGGCCAGGCCAAGGACAGGAGAACAGAACTGAGTGCTTAAGCTCTCACCTTCCAGGAAGTACACCAGCAGGAAGCCGGATTGGAAGTGGAGTAGCCAGGACGCAGACTGGAGACTGCAATATGAAATGTGGGCATCTCAAGCAACAGCTTAACCTGTTGAGCCACAACTCCTGTCCCGTCTCCCACCTGTTTGTTCAGACTTCTGTTATAATGTTGGTCTCACTTGGACTTGACTTATGCATGTGGATTTATATTGTAGGTGCTGCTGAAGGCTTTCTATCTCTGTCTCCATTGAGCTCTGGTTTCTAGAAAACATAAAAAACTTAAGGAATTTGATCTCAAACAGCCCTGAACCAGCTAGTTCCAGCACTCACTCATTGTGTTCTTGCGCTGAATAGTCCTCCCCTGTAGCATGAAGCTGGTGTCAGCTCGTCTGGTTTTTATAAACAACTGCATTAACCTTTGCAATGCCCCAGCAGATGGCACAACTTTAGCCAAGAGTCATTTATTACCTTGGGACAGACACCTGTGTATCCGCAGCATCAGACCTGCACTAGAAATATCAGAAGGGCCCAGAGAATTCTTGTTGGATGCAAGCATCCTTTAGTCTAATTGTTTCCTGGTTCTGAACATTTCCAGCCAAGCTCAACATGAGCCCCAGGGGGTGTTGGAGCCACGGGTCCCTCAGAAACTCCCTTCTTGCCAGCTCCACATTAAAAAATAAATAAATAAATCTCAGAAGTAAGCGTGCGCCGCTGAGGGCCAGGCAAGGATGTTGAGGGTGCAGTTGGACGGAGAGGTCGGAGGGTCAGAGAGACAAATTATCTTCTGGGGTAGCTGGTCTCCAGGGCCCTTGTAGTTACCATGTCTTCTTTGGAAGCTCTGCATGGCTTTAGATAGCCACTTTCTGTCAGCAGCAGAGTCGCCGCGTGAGCCTGCAATCGGATTGGCCACTAAGGCCACCCTCGTGTACCTGGGGCTTTTCCTGCCTGTCCGGCCTCTCCCTGCGCATGTGCTTGCACACTGCCTTGTCTACGCTTCCCTCCACAGCCTCTCTCTCTCGCTCTCTGGCTGTTTGGGCTGTGCCTTTAAATGGTTCTTCATTGAGTCCATCAAAAGAAAGCAATTGTCTTTAAGTGGGTCATTCCCTGGAGCATGGCGGCGATCTTGCCAGGATAAAGAAATGAGGTCTTTGCAAAGGGCAAGGCGTGCAAGCCCAGGCCGCCGAGTGTCGTGAGCTTCCCCAGACAGCACTGTGGTTTTGGAGATGAAGACCCTGTGCTCTGAAAGCAGCCCAGGCTGAGCCAAGAGCATGGAGGGAGCTGGGGAGTGAGCCGGGATCAGAATTCCAATGTGTCTGGTTCTCAGGCCCCCACTCCCTTCTACCATGCCACAGGTCCCTGTGGGTGCTACAAGCCACTGGCTAATGACTGAATGCAAGCTGGTTAGCATGAGCTGGGCACAGGTGCCCCAGAAACTCAGCAAACCTCCCAAGTTACATGGTTATTTACTTATTCATATAATGCATGCAGGGCATGGGAGCCAAGCCCCAAGCTGTACTATCAAAAAGAGCATCTTATTTAGACTCAAACTCTGTAAAATTCACCCCAAGAGATGCACTGGGGAATGAAACTGATGCCCCAAACTCAAGGCTGTGGCATCTCAGGCTTCAGGGATGCCAGCTGACACACCTGGCTTTCTGGGGGTGGGCAGAGGGAGAGGCCATCTCTCCCTCCCCATGGTTCATTCAGCCTTTGAGAGAACCTTCATCATGGTGAAGGTCAACAGAGCACTGGGTTAAGAACAGAGTGGAGCCATATTCCTAGGTGCCTGTCCCAGGCACATAGGCTCAGCCATCGCAGCCTCCCTGCGGCATGCCGCCCAGCCAGACCTTCCCGCCTTCTCACCTCTTATCAGCTTTCCTTTGCGTCGCACAGCTCGACACGGGTGGCTCACCTTTCAGTATGCAAAGGTTGGAGATTTTAGGTGGACTGAAACTAACCATCAGTCATCTCCTGAGATGTTTTCCTCCGAGACGTGCGATACCAGGGTGTGCTCCTGCCCCGCGGCCCAGCACCGTTTGCCTTCTGTATCAGGGAGCGGGAGAAGCCAATGATTTATGAGTCCGAGCCGTCAGCACACACACAGCCCAAGAGGCAGTTGCTCAACACTCATCTGTCTGTCCATCATCGGGAGTCCCTAGCATCCAGGAGAAGGGCCTGTGGGGATTCCTGGGGCAGGCCCGCTGCCCATCAGGCCTCTGAGAAAGGCTGGGGGAAGCAAACCCTCACCGCTGATGGCCCCAGGCCTGCTGCAGGGGCCTCTGTAAAGAACAGCATCTGGAGTGGAAATGAGGCACTGCTGTTATCTGTGCGGGTCCCCCCAGTTTCTGTGCTGGTAATTTATCCCCAGGCCTAGGTATCAGTGCTACTTGGAGGCAGTGATGTTTGGAGAAGTGTTGGGGGCTACATGAGGTCATGAGAGCAGGCCCCCTTTAGTAGGAGAAGAAAGACCCTGCCTGCTTGCTCTGTCTCAATGGGATGCCAAAGAGGATGTCACCAGATGCCAGCAGGTGTTGGCGTTGCCAGTCTCCAGAACTGCAGACTTCCGTTCCTTACAGGCTACCCGTCCCTGGGGGGATTGTTGTAGCAACAAAAACCACATTAACACAACATTCAAGTATGGATTTGGGTTCTGGAACTTGATGGTGCACATTGTGATGATGGTGGTGGTGGTGAACATGGTGGTGGTGAACATGGTGATGGTGACTGATGGTGGTGGTGAACATGGTGGGGGTGAACATGGTGATGGTGACTGATGGTGGTGGTGAACATGGTGAATGGTGAACATGGTGGTGGTGACCATGGTGATGGTGAACATGGTGGTGGTGAACATGGTGAATGGTGAACATGGTGGTGGTGACTGATGGTGGTGGTGAACATGGTGAATGGTGAACATGGTGGTGAACATGGTGATGGTGACTGATGGTGGTGAGGGTGCTGGTGGCGAGTGTGATGCTGGTACACATATTCCTGAACCCCTGCTGAGCCTCAGCTTCCACAAGGTTGTGCAGATTGGAGATGACATCAGGACATGTACTGCAAAGATGCCTGGCCTGGGTCAGATCTTAGTTTATGGGGGTGGGGAAACAGAAGATTCTGTCACCCCTCCCCCTTCGGAGGGAGATAAGCCAGAACTGCAGACTGTCACTGAGGAAAAGAACTAAGCTGTAAAGCACTCGCTCAGACCTGCTTGGTCCAGTGTGGACCTAGTCCTCTGTTTTGATCAAAGCCTGGCAGCTGCACCAGCTAAAATGCTCAAAGCTCTCGAGCGCGCGGTGTTTGCTGTGCTCAGAGCCCTCTAGGTCTCCACCTTCCCAAGGGCCGGAAATGCCAGGGAGTTTTTAACCTTTTTATGTGTCCATCTTCATTTCTCTCTCTCTCTCTTCTTAATAAAGAGTATTTTTTAAATGTACTTGGCTTTTTTTAAATTGATTCGAAAGACAGAAGCAGAGTGAGTTCCCATTGACCAGTGCTCTCCAAACACCCACAATGGCCAGGGACGGACCACGTTGAAGCAGAAAACTGAAAAACTCCTAGGTATCCCACCGTGGTGACAGGGGCCAGACTCCCTGAACCATCACCTGCTGTCTCCTGGGGCACGTGTCAGCAGGAAGTTGGAGACAGGTGAGTGTGGACCCAAACCCAGGCACTCTGACCTGGAATGCACAAGCACCAACCGAGAACGTCCCCCGCAGCCAGGCTCCTATCCCCACGCTAATCTCATTTTGAAGTGTTAGTCCTGAGTGGGTCACCATTCTGGATGCTCGCAGCCCGTATCAGAGTGCCTGGGTTTGAGTCCTGACTGTTCTCCACTCCAGCTTCCTACTGGCTGCACTTTGGAGACAGCATGTCACAGCGCTGCCAGGGTCCTGTGGGGCCCTGGTCCTCCCAGGCATGTGGGGGATCTGGACGAATTTCTAACTCCTGTCTTCAGCCTGGCCCAGTCCTGGATGTTGCAGGTATCTGGGGAGTGAACCAGTGGATTGGCAACCTCTCTGTGTGTCTCACTATATCCACCTTCCAAATAAATTAAATTTTTTAATTAGAGAAAAATAAAATATAAACCCTGTATTTCATGTAGATTTTGTGATGCACACATCACCTGAAGTCATAACACTGACAAGCTTTGCCAACGGGAGCGTCTGCCCCTTCTGCTCAGGGTTTTTCTCGGGTTTATTTTGCTTTCTCCATGTCCCTCTTTCTTGAAAAGCATCCGCCAGCACTGTGGATAACTCCATGTAGCTTCTGGCTTGAAGGAGCAGCTGCCTCAGTCGCCTGATCAGAGCGATTTGAAATGAGCCTACACTGATGAAAAGAACCCTGGACAATTTCAGGGACTAAAACTCAACCCAAACACAGTGGCACCATTGTTCCTGTTGTCACTGCCATTGAATACCCATAGATCAGCCATTCTCAGGCCAGGTATCCCTGTGCCAAGAGACCCAACGGGCCTGCTTGCTGGCTCTCTCCCACCTTCTATCACCTGGAATTCATTTTTTTTCCCTTCAGCAGGTACTTGTCAGGCCCACGGTGAGTGAGAGAGGCTCCCAGCATCTGTGGTTGTGCACACCAACGGGGACAGCAAACAGCAATCACATCACCAGGTGCAGCTGTCGATGGCTCTAAGCCTTTTGTGAACACAGAAGAGTAATAGCTTGGAGAGTGATGGGGGCAGCAGACCGTGCAGTCCAGGAAGACTTTTTGTAAGAGGTGACATCAGAGCAGCGAGGCCCAGGGAAGGAGCTGACAGTGGGATGGAAGAGCATGTTCTCAAGGACAGAACAGTGAGACAAATATGAAGTGTTTGAAGAACGGAAATGCTGGAATGCAGAGGGGAGAGAGCAGTGGCCAAGAAGAGATGGGCACGGGGCCCCACAGGCCAGGGCTTCATGCCAGCACATGTGAAACACCAAGGAAACATCCACGCCAGATGCAGATTAAATACGCCCTGGCTGGCATCTTGGGGAAGCAGCTGGAGCAGGATCTGAGAGCTGAGGTCCAGGCGATAGGTGAGGTGTGGAGATTGGGAGAAGGGGAGAGAGAGGCGGGGAGAGGGCCTAGGCCAGGGAGAAGGGGTTAGGACCGGGTGCACCTTGGAGGCACAGCTTCCAAGAGGAATCTCTGGCCAGCCAGTATTGGCGCTGCCAGCCTTCCTGGCCATCAGGACACCAGGCCTGATTTCTGCTTCCTCCAAGGGCAGGCACCCAGAGCTCCTGCCCTGACCAACTCTGAGAAGGAAAGGAAAATTGTGCAGAAGAAGTGTGTGGCTGGATTCAGCAGTGGCCACCGCTCTTGGCCTGCAAGCGTGTGTCTGAGATAGGAGCCTGCTGTCTCTATGGGAAGCCTGGGAAGCGATAATTCATGCAGATGGAGACCTCTGACTTGCCTCTCCTTGACAGCTCACATCTCCAGGAGCCTTTGCCATGTGCGTGCTCAGAAGAGATAGAAGCTAATAGTTTCCATCTGTGGTCTCGGGGATACTAAAAGGCATCTCCTGATTGCATAATGAGCTTCCAGGCTTTGGCAGGTCTTGGAGTTCCAGGACATGGGAAGCAGGGAGGTGAGAGAACAGCAATACAGATTCTAAGTTATCTCAGCATCAGGGCAGACGGGCAGGGAGCCAACCTAGCTCCTGAGATGATGGGGCTCCAAGGCGGAGTCGGGGGAGGGTGTTGCAGAAGCATCCATCAACACCTGGGTCCTGCACCCCAAGTCAGGGCCTGTCATTTCTCTCATCTGCTCATTCAGCCACAGGGAGCCAGGACCTTCAGAGGTTCCACTCCTAATACTGGTCTGGCTGAGTGGGAGAAGGGACTGACTAAAAAAAAAAAAAAAAAAAGCAGTGCAGGGGCCGTGCCGCCGGAGGGAGAACCTTGCTTGAGATGGGTGGTGACAGTGATGCCTCACCGTTGGTGGCCTCACCGTTGGTGGTGTCTATAGTACAGTGATGAAGGACGCAGGCACCGAACTCACATGCGCACCCACCCAGCACCCACTGCTGGGCTACCCAGTGCGTCCCACGTCACACGCACAAAGCTCACTTGTGGGCATACTGATCACAGCTGAGCCATGAGATACAAGAGGCCAGCCCAGAAGGAGCCTTTCCCAGAGCATTCCTCCTCACACGTTCTTTCTCCATTACGACTTCATTCTTTGGGGGTCAGCAACAGTCACCCTTCTCTAAGTGTTTCCCATAGCAACGCTGGCAGGAATTACCTGGGAGCCATCAAAACGCAGGATCCCACCTGGCAGATCCCAGGGCCTGAGACCCTGCATTTCTTCCTTTTTTAAAGATTTATTTATTTTTATTGGAAAGACAGATCAGATATAGGGAGACGAGAGACAGAAAGATCTTCCATCCTCTGGCTCACTCTCCAAAAGGCTGCAACAGCCAGAGCTGAGCCAATCCGAAGCCAGGAGCCAGAAGCTTATTCAGGATATCCCAAGCAGGGATCAGGCTCCTGAGTGACAGCCCAGTGGCTGCAGAGGAACCCCTGAGTGCCCCACACATTGTCAAACAGAAAAGGCAAGGCCAGCACAGCTGTGGCCTCACCCGGAAGTGAACACGCTTACTCTGCGTGTGGTCTCCACGCAGGGCAGTGCTGCTGTCTCCCGGAACGCCTCTCCTGCAAGCTTGAGGGATCTGTTGTCGCCCTTCCAAGGCCCTTGGCATTGGAGTGCATCTGATGGCACGTGTCCTGTGTCAGCGGGAAGCCACGGTTGGCACTGGTGAGCGACTCTCTCCCCGCACTGACCTCACACATTCACTTCAGTCCACTTGACCCTCAGGAGGAGCTTGCGGATGCCAACAGCGGTAGGCACAGGGCTGCTGCATCTTCCCCAGGTCAGTAATTGCTTTGCAAACAAGAAGATGACTTTGAACAAGGGTAGAATAAAAATTTGTTTTCACCACCTTGGGCAGTAGCAAACAGACAGTTTTCAAGTCCAGCTGCCAAGGCCTCTGAGTTTTTCTTTGCTTGTTCCTCTTAGCTAAAGCTTTTAATTTCAGAATTGTTTTAAAAACACAAAGGAAAATGATCCCATCACAGAGCTTTCTTAGCCGCCAGTCGGATGCCCACTCACTCTCTCCGTAGGACCTTGAGAAGTTGCTCACTGGTATTGAAAAACAGATGTGCCTCAAACATATTTTTGCATATTCTGTGTTGTTGGGGACTTCATTCTGTGCCTTCTAGTTTATCTTATCTCAAACATTTCTTGGGAAGGCACAAGAACATTTAAACTAGGACTCAACAAGTTTAGCTCCACTTAAACCTTAGCCCCTGAAGGAATTCAATTATTTTAGAACTCTGCTCTTTAAGCTCTGGTCTGGGACAGAGCAGCCAAAGCAATCCCTACTTTTGTTGATGTGGTCATACTGTTAATTATTTATTTTCATTACTACTAATTATTATTTATTTACATACTGCTAATTATTATTTACACTGGAGTTATGATGAGTTGTTTGTTCACAAAGTTAAAAGTCCAAAGAAGAATAAAACTTATACTTCAAATAAAATCTGTAGGGCACACACACACAGATGAAACCATGACCTATAGCGGGCTAGCTGACTGCCAGTAAGCACTAGGAGATCCAGCTGGCTGTTCCCACAAGTAGGCAGTCAGCTAACGCCACAAGCTTTGTCTCCCAAGCTAGCGAAGCGAGACTCATCAGCCACAAAGGAACTCACTGCTGCTAAGAACATTACACCCTGACACCAGGGTGAAGCCATCTCTCACTGGGCACTATGAGGGTGAAGCCAGCTCTCACTGGGCACTATGAGGGTGAAGCCAGCTCTCACTGGGCACTATGAGGGTGAAGCCAGCTCTCACTGGGCACTATGAGGGTGAAGCCAGCTCTCACTGGGCACTATGAGATGGGATTGTTCAACAAGGGCTTTGTTACCCAGCAAGTAGCAGTATGTATGTTGGGGCAGGTATCCTGGAATAGCACATTAACCCTCTGCCTATAACACCAGCATTCCATATGGGCACCAGTTCGTGTCCCGAATGCCCCACTTCTGCTCCAGCTCCCGGCCAATGGCCTGAGAGAGCCGTAGAAAATGGCCCAGGTCCTTGGGCCCCCACATCCACATAGAAGATCTGGAAGAAGCTCCAGGCTCCTGGATTCTTACTCTTACCATATTTCCAGTTCCAGCCGTTGAGGGAGTGAACCAGAAGATGGTAGACCCCCTCTCCAAAAAAAGTAAGCATTTTTCTACATAATTTACTATGAAGTTACTCATATCAAGTAAAGTGTGAATTTTCACTGTTTACCTTTGTTCTTCTGTTTTCTTGACTGAGTTTTCATTTTTCCTTCCAAAATGTTACATGCCACACTTGATGCAATGAAGAATTTTTAAATACCGCAGATGTAGCAAGCTAAGCCTCTGCATGTGTTGCCAGCATTACAAACAAGCATGTGTGTGTCCCAGATGCTCCCATCCAGCTCCCTGCTCACGGCTTGTAAAGGCGCTAGAGGATGGCTCAGGTCCTTGGGACCCAGACCCAGGTCCTTGGGAGCCCTGGGAAAAGCTCCTGGCTTCCAGTTTTGGATCAGCTCAGCTCTGGCCATTGCAGCCATTTGGGGAGTGAACCAGTGGGGGTAAGACCTTTCCTCTCTCTCTCTCTCTCTCTCTCTCTCTCCCTCTCTCTCTCTCTGTAAAGTCTCTTTCAATAAGCTAAATAAGTCCTTTTTTAAAAAGAGAAAGAGTTTGTCAGAAAAAAACAGGAAGACATTTCAGGAAATCTGAGCGCGGGACAGCCAGTGAGGCAGGGAGCTGGGTGCTCCAGGCTCATGCCTCCCCAGCACGCGCCCCTGCTCCCTCCCACCTCATCTCTGCACAGAAGTCCAAGTGAGCTTAGGAAACCCCAGTCAGCCCTTGCCGGACTCCTGGATGTGTCCTGATAAGATCCCAAGGGCAACCCTGGCCAGTTTCTCTGGGGAGGAGATTTGGGGTCGGAGGTTTGAGCTGGGGCTCAGTCCCTGGGTCCACACTGTGTTTCTGTAACATACACACTTATGGGTCGGTCAGTGGGGTCTACCTCTCTGCCCCTGCAGGGCTGTTCTGTGGGAAAAGAGGACGATACAGAAAAAAAAATACTACTGCTGTGTGCCACGTGCCATCCAAGCCTTTTTAAAAATGTACATGGCCTAGTTCTCTATTTGGGCAGGCAGAGTCAGACACATAGAGGTTGCCGTGTGCTGGTTCACTTGCCAGGTGTCTACAATGGCTCAGGCGGGCCAGGGAGCTGGACATCCAAGCCACCTGTCCCAAGTGGGTGACAGGACCAAGCACTCGAGCCATCTCCTGCTGCTTTCTGGAATGTGTATCAGCAGGAAGCAGAGCTGGGTCTCACCCAGGCACACTAGCAAGGATGGGATGTGGGCCTCTTTGCTGCTGAACCCAACAGTGCCCCATTGCACAAACCCTGCCTTGCTTCATTGTGACAGCAGTTCTGCAAGGGGAGGAGCTAACCCCAGCTGAGAAAGGTTAACTCACCTGCCCACATTGCCCAGGTTGGGCGTCTGACATGCCCATGGGTCAGGGAGAAGGCTGGGTGGTCCTGACTTGGGTTTGCGAGGGGAAGTCCATTCTTCAGCGGATGCGACTTGAGCCCCGCCTCTTGAAAGCAGGATGTGCTTGTGGCCACACTGCCCGGGGTCACAGCCAATTAATCAATAGCTTTGAAATCACATTAAAAACTCATATTTCCACCCCTGCAGTCTACAGTATTTCTGTTTCACAGACTCACCCAGTGGGTTTTAAGATCGAAGCACCCTGGGCCCGGTGCGGTAGCCTAGTAGCTAAAGTCCTCGCCTTGCATGTTCCGGGATCTCATATGGGAGCCAGTTCATATCCTGGCTGCTCCACTTCCCATCCAGCTCCCTGCTTGTGCTTCGGGAAAGTAGTAGGAGATGGCCCAAAGCCTTGGGACCTTGCACCTGCGTGCAAGACTCAAAAGAAGCTCCTGGCTTCTGGCTTCGGATTGGCTCATCTCTGGCCGTTGTAGCCCCTTGGGAAGTAAACCAGCAAATGGAAGAGCTTCTCTCTGTGTCTCCTTCTCTCTGTGTATCTGACTTTCCTGTTAAAAATAAATAAGTATTTATTTTTTAAAAACTTCCAAGCACCTGAGCCTGCCACTGGACCATGGCATGGACCCTGGATTCCCTGGCAGTGCTAAAGGGGTCTGAGAATCGCTTGTAAGATGAGGCTGCCCCTGCTCTTGCATGAAATGACATCAACACAGTTTGTATCTACTGCCGTCAGAAGCCTGAGCTAGAAGTTATGGATGCCTTTAATAAAACATGGGAACCCTAATGCTGTTAGAAGAACTCTCACACATGGCCAATATCGGCCAAAAGCAAGCAGCTTTTTGGGCTGGGGAGGAGCTGGGAGTTCCCGTTCTGCAGCAGCCCGCTTATGAACGGGGCGCCGGACAAGGGCCTCCCCCAGCTCGCCCTGCCCGCTGAGCAAAGCTCCCAACATCCTCACTTCTAAGTCAGCGCTCATCACCTCTGAGGTTTTCCTTAATGCAAGGAGGAGAGGCAGGGAGGAGAGCAAAGAATTCCTAACTGTTCCACTAGGAAGGCGTTGGCTGTTTTTAAGATGCTGCACTGATGAGAGAACCCAGCAGTGTGTTTCCATGGGAACTAATGGGAGACAGGAATGCCTGATCCAGGAATAGAGAACTGGGGGGAGCAGGTGGCGGAGTTTCCATCTCAGCAGCAAGGCCGGCACCTCAACTACTGCCTGGCTCTCAGAAGAGTCCAGAGGGGTTAAGCACCAAGCCCAAGAGCTTCTCCTCTGCCCTGGACAACCGTCCTGGAACAGAAGGCCTCAGCAGAAGAGAGGCTTGGGTTTCTGGCAACATCCCAGGATTTGCCCCCGCACCTGTCCCAGGCAGGCTCAGACCTACTTCGAGTCCCAGGGGAGAATCACATCTTTGGGAACTGGGAACACAGCCATAGCAAACAATAGGATGGCTCTGCACATAATGAAAAGGAGTGTCACTCCAGGACCTGGCAACTCTGCTTCTGAGCCACTAACCAGACCAACGTGGCACCAGCAAGGACTGCCCGGGTTGGAGCCACTCGGTGAGGCTGTTCACGTAGATCTACACCACGGAGATGAAGAGGCGAGCTGGAGAACCCACAGGGAGAGGGAGGAGAAAATTCACATTTGGAATCAAGATATTTTCCCAAGTCACACAACCTAGCAAGGCTGACACTCCTTTTTCGTATCAACCGTGGGCTTTGCAAGCTGGGACACTCCAGGGTGTGTGGGGGGTGAGGGGAGAGCAGAGGGGCGGGGATGGCCATTATTTGCACCACAACAACATTTGAAGGGAAAACTGAAGTCAGCAGTGAAAACCCATCAGCAAACTCCCAAGAGGCCACCCTGCTAAAGGACTGAAAAGCTCCCACGTAGAAGACATGGCCAGGCTGGGGCCACCCCTGGGGGCAGCGCTGGGACTGGACCCGGGAGCCTCTGACTTGCTGGAGGCTTTGTTTCAGTTCGAAGTTTTTCTCGTGGAAGTTCATTCTTTGTGAGTATTCTCCAACTATGAGGAGGGTTTGGGGGAACCTAGATTAACATGTTAATTACTCCTTGGTAATTAAATTAAAGGTAATGGTCAGAAAACAAAAGTTTTCTCCCCAAAATACATTTTCCTTATTGCTTTGCCACTGATTCTTAAAGCTGAAGCAACATCCATTGTAGAAGGACATCTCTGGCCGAGCAGCAGCTGCCTGCTCTTCCTTTATAAAAACAATCATGGTAGCCACAAAAAAGTGGGGGTGGGGAAGAATACTATTAATGCTTTGGATGGTGCCCGTGCAATGGCGTAATTGTCTAATCCTTTGCCTGCAAGTATTGCCCTTCCATATAGGCACTGGTTCATGTTCTGGCTGCTCCACTTCTGGTCCAGCTCCCTGCTAACGGCCTGGGAGAGCAGCAGGGGATGGCCCAAACCCTTGGACCTCTGCACCATGTGGGAGACCTGGAAGAAGCTCCTGGCTCCTGGTTTGGGATTGGTTCAGCTCTAACTATTGTGGCCATGTGGGGAATAAACTAGCTGATGGAAGATCTTTCTCTCTGTCTCTCCTTCTCTCAGTAAATCTGCCTTTCCAATAAAAGTAGGTAAATCTTTAAGACCATATACTTATTACAAGTTTTTGCTAAGCGAGAGCCTAACTGGCACTGTGTTGGCCTCTTGTATTTCACATCTCTCACGTCGTCCTCAAACAGCCTTGCAAAGTAGGAGCCCCTGCCGGCTGTGCTTTACCAAGGTGGAAACAAAGACTCCGAGAAGTGTGGGCACTTGCCCTAGAAACACCGGCCAGCTGGGGCTGCAGTGGGGCCCCAAGACTGGCGCTCAGCATTCCGTTCCTAACCATCACACCCCCTGTCTCAGTTTGCACCATGCCTCAGAGCACAGACCAGCAGCCTACAGGTGGCCAACGCTGGCCCTCCACATGTTTTTAATGAAGACACTTGCCCAAAGTTGCACAGCCTCCTCTGTCAGCCCTAACCATCTCGGTTAAGCTGCTGGCCACACACAATGGCCAAGGAAGACCATAGAACCCACTCTTAGGCTGCCCTGCTCTCCAGCCTGGTCAAGCAACTCATACACCAACTCTGCCTCAGAGTCGTGCATCCCGGTGGCTTTGAGTGCCTCCTGTGTCCGGGTGGGAGACAGCCCCCTGGCCCCACCTCCACCTGCCCCCCCAGTCAAGCTTTACTATCTAGGGATAAGGAAGTGCAATGCCCCGGGTCAACTAAATAGCTAAGTGTTGAGAGCCTCAGACTCAGAAAAGAGTGACAAGAAATTTATATGTGTCCACTAGCTGTGACACAAGACTGATCTCATTGATCATTCAGGGTAGTGTTCATTAGAATTAATGCGTCTTTAATATATATGTATATATAAATGTAAAGAAAAGATTCGGTTCTCCCTCCGCAGGAGTCCCTTGTATGCAGGAGGATTGAAGAGGAATCACACACAAGCACACTGGATGACTCAGAAATAATTCTAGAAGTAAAACGGGCACTGGGCATGTGTTGGTCATTTAGACGGGGACAGTAAGTTTAGGAGATCCTCTGTCTGACCATGTGACTGTACTTCCCCCAGCCAGAGAATTGTGAGGAGCATAGAGCTGAAGTGTTCTCATCACACAAAAATGGTCATGTGCAGAAACACACGTGAACACTTGACCTAGCCGTTCCACCGTGCAGTGCCTATGTATCTTAAGACACCGTATTGTGCACCATAAATTTATAGCTTTTATCTGCTGATTTTAAAACTTCAAATAACTATCTTAAGGCTTTTCAAAATTTTACGGACCAGAGAAACTTTTGTGTGTGTAATGATGGTGCAGTTACACATATTTCCTTGGAGGACTTTTTAGGGGGCACGCCAAGGCCATGGGGAATCTCAGACGGCTTTGACAATCCTGGCACACAGCAGACAGGCAAGACAGATGCCAAGTGAAGACAGGAACATGGCCCTCATTTCCTTCTAGACAAACAGCAGCCGTGGGGACCCCATGCGCGGGCAGACACCATGCCTACCCTGGCAGGCTTGGAGGACCAAATGCCCGGAGACAATGCACACCTGTGTGTGTATGCAGAGAACGTGTCTGAGGGCTGCCAATCAGGGTAGCACTGCTTCCCGTGGAGTCACATTCAATTCTAATCAAGGCTAGGGAAGGTGGGTGTGCTCAGGCCAGCCTTCCCTTCTTCTGTCCTATTTCTTGGGGACCCCAGGGACTACAGGAAATATGCATTTGGGGGTTGCCCCTTCCTGGGTGTGAAGTCTTCAGGAAGATCTCAGGTTGAATTTGTGTCATCATCCAGCAACCCTCAGAGGTCACAGTAGTGGGTTTTCACCCCCATCTCAGAGACGCTGACAGAGGCTACTGCCCAGTGGGCTCAGCCTCAACCTGGGGTCGCCTGACACCCGTTCCAGTTCCGCATCAGCCAGAGAGGTGGGCAGGGCTGAGAGGAGGGCCTGTTTGTCCACTCCACCTCCAGGGTGGGGGACGGGACATTCTCAGAACATTAGCACCTGGACCAGCCCACAGGGCGGTGGGAAGACCATCCACCTGGGTGCCCGAGGGAACCCGTCCATCTCAGGTACCCACTGTGCCAAGGAGGGCAGGGAGAGCCTTGAGCTTGGCCACCACCTGAGCAATGCTTCTGAACCAGCTTAACTGCCACTCTGCAGGCACCAGGCCATGATGCAGCTGGCACTGCCCAACTCCCTCTCTGCCCAGGTCCAACAGCACCTGGACCTTACAGATGCAGCTGTCAGGCCACAGAGCAGCCTCACGTTCAGCCTGATAGGACTTTATATACATTTGTGTCTCCATCTAACATTTGCTGGCTGTCCTGGAGCCTTTCATAGGAGTAAAACCCAATTTAACAAGAGCCAGCTCCTAACACAAGGTGTGTGGCCATGAGAGACTAGGCAGAGACTAAACACAGAATGAAAAGCCCAGAAGAGAGGTACCCAGGTGGGGCTGGGATAGAATCAGGAGGTCAGGAACAGCTTCTCGGAGGAGGACCCTGAGCTGGGCCTGGAAGGATGGGCTGCTACTGGGTGGGAAGAGGCATCCATCCGAGGCAGTGAGCAAACCCCTGTTGGCTGAGACGCTACGCAAGTGGCCCAGGAGCAAGAGGCATGGTACTGGTGCTGTGGGAGTTGGAGGCTCTGTCCCATGCCAGGCAAGTGCAGCCAAGAAATCAAAGAGGAGGGAGAGAGAGATGGTGCCTCGGGGAGCAGGCTGGAGAAGCTTGCAACTGAGCCGAGCCAAAGAGTGGGGACGCGGCAGGACGAGATTCCCGTGTTGAGAGAACCAGCCTGTGTCCACATGGGCTGGAGACACAAAGACAGGGAGGCCTGAGTGCTGTGTGTGTGTGTGTGTTTGTGTGTGTGTCTCTTCCAGCTCGGCATCACACACATGCCAGTGGCTTCCACCCACAGGTCCAGGCCCCTGAGCCCTGGAAGAGACCTGCCCGCCCCACGTTCTGTTGCGGGACCTGCACAGAGCGGCCACCAGCTCAGCTCTCTGCTGCCCTCTACTGTCATCTGGCCATAACCACGCCCTCCATCTGGAACCTCCGCTTTCTCCAGACCCCTAGCATCCGGTAGCAAAATATTTTGCGTAACATACGCTGTTTCCACCATTCACAACCTCAACAAAAAAAGGGATAGCTCAGCAGTAAATGACACAGCAGTGAAGGCTCAAGTCCCCAACACTCACGTGCAAAGTCAGAAGGAATCCCAGGCTCCTGGCCTCCGCCTGGCCCAGCCCTGATGGTGCAGGCTCCTGGGCAATGAGCCAGCAGGCAGGTCAATCTCTCTGTCTGTTTCTCACTTTCACTTTTTTTTAAGATTTATTTATTTTATTACAAAGTCAGATATACAGAGAGGAGGAGAAACAGAGAGGAAGATCTTCCATCCGATGATTCACTCCCCAGGTGAGCACAATGGCCAGTGCTGTGCCGATCTGAAGCCGGGAACCAGGAACCTCTTCCAGGTCTCCCACGCGGGTGCAGGGTCCCAAAGCTTTGGGCCGTCCTCGACTGCTTTCCCAGGCCACAAGCAGGGAGCTGGATGGGAAGTGGAGCTTCTGGGATTAGAACCAGCGCCCATATGGGATCCCGGGGCGTTCAAGGTGAGGACTTTAGCCACTAGGCCACGCCGCCGGGCCCTCACTTTCACTTTTGATCCTTGCCTTTCAAATGAGTAAAAATAACACTTAACTAAAATACAACAGAAGTCACATTCATTATTTAAGACTTTCAACTACCTATGTTTAGTAAAAAAGGGAAACAGATGAGATTCGTTTTTTTTTTTTAAAAAAGACTTATCTGTTTTTATTGGAAAGGCATATCAAATTGACAGAGAGAAGGAGAGACAGAGAGAAAGATCTTCCATTTGCTGATTCACTCCCCAGGTGGCCACAATGGCTGGAGCTGATCTGATCTAAAGACGAGAGCTTCTTCCGGGTCTCCCACCGGGTGCAGGGTCCCAAGGCCTTGAGCCGTTCCCACTCTTTTCCCAGGCCACAAGCAGAGAGTTGGATGGGAAGCGGAGCAGCCAGGACACGAATGAGTGCTTCAAATGGGATCCCGCCTCTTGCAAGGGGACGATTTAGAGACTGAACCATCGTGGTAGGCCCTGAGATTCATTTAATAATTAATGAGGTTAAGCTAGTACTCTAAAATTATTCTTTAAGTATGAATCTTTGAGGGATGGTGCTAAGATGTTTGACGCTTGCTAATCAGGTGTGTCTTCCACTCAGCCACTCCCAGGTCAGCCTCACCACCCTGCAGGGGCTGCCCCCGGCTGCTGCCCACCTTGTTGTTGGGCAGTGGCCTGCAGGGGCTGCCCCCGGCTGCTGCCTACCTCATGCTGGGCAGTGCCCTGCAGGAGCTCGGGGCTGCCCACCTCATTGCTGGGCAGTGCCCTGCAGGTGCTTAGGAGCTGCCCACCTCATTGCTGGGCAGTGCCTTGCAGGAGCTCGGGGCTGCCCACCTCATTGCTGGGCAGTGCCCTGCAGGTTCTCTAGGCTACCCCTGGCTCCTGCTCACCTCATTGCTGGGGATGCAACCTTAGTTCCTTTGCTCCTCTAAGCTTCAGTTCTTCTGACTGCATGGTGACCAGGGAATCATGTGACCTGCTCTGACCTCAGCAGCTCCACTGTGCAGCTTCTGCCACCTCCACACACCACCCCCTCCTGGGTAATTACCAGGGAGTCCCCGCCGTCCGCAGCCAGAGCCACGCACTGCCGTCGCTGGGACTTAATGAAGCAGAGCAGCACCAGGCTATAAAAATGTCATTAGGCAGCCCTCCAGCCCCGGGTTAACCAGGGAAGTGGTGAGAGCACACATTAGGGGAATAATCAGCTGATGATTGCCACAGAAAGGAAGGGGCTGCTGGGAAGGTTGACAAAACTGCGGCGCCCTCCTCCTGGGCTGCCCGCCCGCCAAAAGTGGGACGCACGCGGTGAGAATTGTTTCTCTGACATGGAAGCAAAAAGGTAAGAAGAGATAATCACTAACTAGGAATAAATTAAAAAAAAAAAAAACTTAGAGATTTCCACACCGCCCCTCCACCCCCCCGTGCAAAATGAGCCAAAACAGCATCCCAGCCGATACATGCTAATCCATCCGGCAAATACTTTTAAGGACGATAATATCCAGGGAGGGAGACGTCACTGTGAAATGAGCAGTTGCCCACATGCCAGTGGGGAGATAGGGTGAGGGGGCTGCGCGTTCTGAGCGCTCTCTGAGTCCCCAGTAATCCTCCCCACCTCAGGCTGCAGGGATCCTCCTAAGAGATCAGTTGGCCTGGGCTCCGGAGAGGCGGGCATCCCAGGACTCAGCGGCTCCACCTGCTGTTAGCTCACGGTCCTGAGGCCCGACAGTGCAGCCTCCGCGGACCACCCAGGGAAAGATGGGGGGTCGAGAAGTGCCTCTCACGCCTGCCACCACTGCAGCACCCTGAAGTCTGCTTTCGCATTCTCCCGTGGGTCACGTTGCTCAACTGATGGCTCCCTGGAACCTGGACGCCAGGACAGGTCACTGTTCTTGGACACACAGAGCTCCTCTAATGGTCAAGTTCAGCCAGAGGACTCCCCAGCTGCTTTGCAACACACCCTTCGGCTGGGTGGTGGTGAGCAACCCTCCCTCCCATCTGCCTTCTCTCTCGCCTTCTCGGGGCAGCTGGTCCAGGCTTCTGCTGCACCTGCCTTTAAAAACAAACAAATAAACACCTGCACACATTTCATTCTGTCTTGTCCAGGCTTGGCACAACCTTCTGGCCAGGGCAGTGAGCTCCCTGTATGACCCTTCTCAAGTCCAGTGCCCTGTATTCCCTTTGGCCACGCCCAGAACTGAAGCCAAGGAAGCAAGATTGAGGGAAGCAGAGATACAGGAAGGGGTCCCTAGGGCCGTGCTTGCAAGCAGCCCACTCCAGCACAGCGGTGAGGTGTCATTCGTTCATTCATCCTATACGGAGCTACCACATGCCCACGGCAGGCCAGCCACGATGCCAAGAATTTCATTGTGTTCCAAACTGACAAGCTCAGGGCTGCCCCTGGCTTGCTGCCCACCTCGTGCTGGGCAGTGCCCTGCAGGTGCTCAGGGCTGCCCCTGGCTTGCTGCCCACCTTGTTGCTGGGCAGTGCCCTGCAGGTGCTCGGGGCTGCCCCCAGCTGCTGCCCACCTCGGGCTGGGCAGTGCCCTGCAGGTGCTCAGGGCTGCCCCCGGCTCTGTGCGCTCCTAAAAGCTGTGTTCTCTGGAGAGGCAGGCACCCAAAGAAATAGCCAAGCAAAGACAAAGAGAGAGGCAGTGAGAGCTGGACGCCGTGATGACGGTGAGCCACGATGCCCAGCAGGCTCGACCCGTGGCCCCTGAGGAGAGCCGGCTCTCAGACTCAGCACCGGCTCTCAGACTCAGCACCGTTTCTTCTTCCTTCTCCCCCAGAGCCTGGAATTACACGCTCACTCTGCAAACAGCAGGTGGCTTAATTGTCCGCTCGGGGCCACACAGCAAGGTAACGATGCTTGGTTTTCAGGGCATGTCTGATGGGCGAGTTGATCTAATCCTTGTGTTGCTCTGCGCCCAGCCAACAGAAGCTCCTGTCTCAGCCAGTCGCCAGGTGCATACAGAGGCTCAACCTGAAAGCCGTTGGTCCTCCTCGCACCCCTGTCACCGGGCTCAGAGTCTGACCCCGGGCAGGTCCTCCAAGCATGTCAGGGACACTGAATTCCGGAGCTGGCATGCAGCCTCTGGATGCTAAGTGATGGATGATTATTTGCTGAAAAGCATACTTGGAAAGGCCATTTGAAAGGTCTATACACTGGGTGGAACAACCAGGGCCCAGCTAACGGCCAGGAGCACACGGAGGCCACTGGAAAGCCGTGGGGGGCCGCTGAGAAGTAGCTGGGAGCAGAATGGGGCAGGCCCCAGCGAGCACGGCTGGGCGGAGGGTTTTGAACCAAGCGCAGCCCCTTCAGGAACAGGGGAGCCCCCCGGGCTAACTCCCCCATTGCAGAAGGTGCTCTCCTGCTGTTCCTCACACTGCGGCTGGTGCTGGGATGCCTCCCGGAACCATATTTGCCTTCTCACAGGTGATTCGGCCGCTTGTTAGCAAAGAGGCTGGTTGAGAATTTCAATCTATCAACATTTAGATTGCCTTGGGAGAAGAGCCAACAACACTTCACCCACAGATTTTTTTATTTTGATTGGAAAGGCAGATACACAGAGAGGAAGATCTGTCCTTGACAGCTTTTCCAGGCCACAAGCAGGGAGCTGGATGGGAAGCAAGGCTGCTGGGATTAGAACCGGCGCCCATATGGGATCCCAGCGTGTTCAAAGCAAGGACTTGAGCAGCTAGGCTACCGTGCTGGGCCCCACCCACAGATCTGAAACTTCTGCGGGCAGCATCTCTGTGGAACCCAGCTGGCACCAGGCGCGGGAAAGCTGGACATCTGTGTCCCTTCCAGAGAGTGGGACGCTAGCCCCTCAACCTCAAACGCACTGCCTGGACCACTGTGCACCCTTGAACTTGGGGTGAGTGGAGGTGTGCACATCGGTGAAGGACCATGATGCGCCCTGGGGTGGGACATCAGACAGGACACCCTCTGAAGCCAGGGAGAGGCCAGGAGGCCAATGAAGGGCTCCAGCCCTGTGGGCTGAGAGGTCGACCAGGAAGACGTCTGGGGCCCGTTCAGAGAAACGGGCTGACTTAGCCACGTGGAGCCCACCGCAAGCCAGGCGAGGCGTTCACCCCTTAACACACCAGGTCAGATCCAAGGCTACAACCACAAGGGTTAGAGTTCTGAGCTTGTTGTGGTAGTGTAACAGGCTTGTCCTCCACCCGCAGTGTCAGCCAGCATCCCACATGCATGCTGGTTCAAGTCCTGGCAGTTCCATCTCTGATCCAGCTCCCTGCTAACGGCCTGGGAAGGCAGCAGAGGACGGTCTAAGTGCCTGGGCCACCGCATCCACGTGAGGGAATCAGAAGCAGCTCTTGGCTTCTGGCTTTGGACTGAGCCAGTTCCAACCACTGCGGCCATTTGAGGAGTAAACCAACAGGTGGAAGATCTTTCTCTCCTTCTCTCTTTAAATCTGACTTTCCCATAAAAATAAAATAAATCTTGGGCCTAGCATGGTAGCCTAGCAGCTAAAATCCTCATCTTGCATGTACCAGGATCCCATATCAGCGTTAGTTCTAATTCTGGTGGCCTTGCTTCCCATCCAGCTCCCTGTTGTGTGGGAAAGCAGTCAAGGACAGTCCAAAGCCTTGGGACCATGTACCAGTGTGAGAGACCCAGAAGAGGCTCTGGGCTCCTGGCTTCAGATTGGCTCAGCTCCAGTCATTGCAGCCACTTAGGAAGTGAATCAGCAGACAGAAAATCTTCCTCTGTCTCTCCTCCTCTCTGTATATCTGACTTTCCAATGAACATAAATCTTTAAAAAATAAAAAATAAGTAAAACAAATACTTAAACAAATCACCATGTGTGGCAGGAAGAATAATTTCCCGCAAAGAGCTGCAGCTGCTGTCTCTGAAGGGGTGAGCATGCGCCTTGCATGGCAAAGGAGACTTTGCAGATGAATAAACTCAGGACCCTGCATGGGGAATGTGGATGACAGGTTGTCTCCCCTGACCAACAGGAGGAGTGGTGTCCCCTGCCCCAGGCAACGGTGAAAAGCAGAAAACCAACTGGGGTGACAGACACAAGGGTGGGGCCCATAGGACCAGAAAACCCCGGGGCAAGTGGGGAGTGTGCCGACCCCGGCAGGCAAGGACCAGCCAGGACTCAGCCGTGTCCACGCAGCTCCCCCGAGCTGCCTCGCCCGTCCCGCCTCCGCGTGTCCTGCCCACGCTCCCGACCACCCTCCAGGAGGTCAAGAATTGCAGGAGCCCACGGCTTCGCACGGCTGCGGCTGCGGGAGAAGGTCCCTGCAGCAGGGGCTTCTGCTGTGCAGGTGCGAGAACGCCGAGGGCTTGCTCGGAGAAACAGCGCCATCTGCTGATCCCCGTGCAACCACAAGAACAAAAGCCTGGGAAAACCAGCCTCGGGCAGGACCGCGTGAAAGAGGAGAAAACCAAGCTAACAACGAGCATTTGCTCAGGACCCAAGTGCTGAGCGTGTGATCCAATCGCAGACACGGTGCCCGCCCTCTGGGAGCTGCATCACAGGCATATACACACGCATGTGAACACACGTACATGGTCAGATAAGCATCGCAGGAAGCCCTTGTTTTGGACAGAAATTGTAGGAAATCAGGAGAGGCAGATGACAGCCAGCAGATAAAAGGTCTGACTCTCTCTCTAATTCTTTCAAATAAATTTTTAAAAAATATTTAAAAAAAAGTAGGGGGCTGCATCCTGGAGCCTGTGATTAAACACGGGCAGGAAAGAAGAGGGAAGCCAGGTAGGCTGCTGTGTTTACGAAAAGTCCCCATGGAGGTGGTCAGAGACTCAAAACAGCTCAGTGTCTGACGACTTCAAGAAAAACAGGCAGTGGGCTCCGATGGCCGCGCCCCAGCTGCGGCCAGGGACCAGCTGCAGTTGCAAGCCCTGGTTGAGAAGGCTGCCGTAGGATTCTGCACATCCTTGGAGATTCCTGTGCACACTGGCCTTGGAGGAGCCCAGCTCTGACACTGTGACACTGACGGTGCGGTGGGAGAGCTGGAGGGGGGGCAAGGCGAGGAGGAGGGGGTGAACTGGAGAGTAGGCAGGGCGAGAAGAAGGGGTGCACACAGCAGCCCCAGGCCTGGCCTCACTCCAACTCTGCAGCCACAGAAGCCCTTGTCTCAGGGCAGGAGGCATCTCCCCTGTTGCCGACCAAAGCCCAGTCTTTCCTTTGAAATGGGTGCAGGGCGCCCAGCCCGTCCCAGCGCACTGACGCTTCCTGCCCCCTCCCAAATGCCTTGCTCAAATGATGGCTTCTTGGCTTCTGGAAGGAAAGGGGCTGGTTCCTTTAGAGAGACCCCCAACAGTGGGCTGCGAGAGGCAGGCAGGGGAGAGACCAAGGGTGGTCCTCAGGCGAATCCAGCTCTTGGGCATGGTGTCTGCCCACCTGCTGGGCTCCCAGAGCACAGAATGACACATGGCTGAGACCCAGCAGAAGGGAAGCCCCCAGTGGGCTCCCCATCCATCCACAGGCTCCTTCCTGTTGCTTTTAAATCCACACAGGGCTAAGTGCCCCCAGACACAGCAAGAGGGACCCCAAGCAGTGAAGCAAAAACAAACAGGCAAGGTGGGCAGATGTCCCCTGCTCACTCCTCAGCCTCGGGCAGGTGCACGATGGACCTGCAGAGAACCACAGGACGCAGGTGGGCACACAGGGGCAGGCAAAGAGTGGGTCCCTGCAGGCCCTGAGCTCTGCCAGACACCAGAGGAGCCTGGGGAGGTCCCAGCGGGGCCACAGGCAGGACCTAAGCTCTGGCTCAAGGGAAGGATGGAGGGAGGTGGGCCAGGTACTCAGCTCTGGGACCCCACCCAATGCTGCTCCTCTCTGCCCTTGGTCACCTGCACACTGACCTCTCCCTCCGTGAACTGCCTTAAAAACTCACTGTCCCTGGCCAAGGCCATTGCCTGGACTAGTTCCTGGGGCCACAGTAACAATGCTCTCAAAATTCGATGACTTAGAGCCACAAGTCCCAAGTGATAGCATCCCCCTCAGGGCCAAGTCCCCACTGCAGGCTCCAGGACAGGCCCCTGCTCAGCTTCTCCCATCCTCTGGGGGTTGCGTGTGTGCTCCAGCCTCCACTTCCTGCTGCATGTCATGTCACCCTCCGCATGTCTCACAAATTGGATTGGCCCAGCTTCAGCCACTGCAGCCATTTGGGAAGTAAAACCAACAGATGAAGATTCAGCTTCTCTCCCTATAATCCTATCTTTCAAATAAAAATTAAAACTTTTTCTAAAGTTACCTTTTGTCCTAAGACATCTCCAAAGCTCAGAGCTTAAATGAAGTGTGACATTCATATAGTTACCACTCTAGGAAACATACCTGAAACTGTAAGCATGTTTAACCATCTAAAATGTCTTCACCTGTTGCTGACGGGGTGTGATAACACATGGCTCCCGACGCAGGCACGCAGACACCGGCCCCACGAGGCGACGGCGTGGGCTGGGCACCTGCGCAGGGCACAGAGCTGCTCTGCTGTCACCTCCCAGACCGTCATAATTAATCAGATAGTCATCAGATGGCATCTTCAATTTTCCACTTGGTAAAGACTGGGTAAACATACAGAAGAAAAAAACACATCAATTAACTTCTGGAAAGATCATTTACCTTTTGCCCGGAGCTCAGGGACTCCTCGGTCTCCGAGTCCTCTGGCGACTCGATCGGCTCTCCCACCGATTCACGAGCTTTGCAGCCACACTGACCTTGGCAGTGCCCCGCTCGTGGTCCTCGGCCATCCTAGGGATGTGCAGCACACCGAGGCCCCACTCAGCGGTCTTCAGAGGCACCCCCAGGGAATGACGGTTAAGCTGCTAGTGTGACAAATTAAATATGCAGCTGTGTGGAAAGCACCACACCACTCAGCAGGTACAAAGGCAGGAAGGGCCCTATGCTGACCCAGATGTGCGGCCCACTGCCCGGAGCTCAGCCAGGGCAACATGAAGGCGCTTCACAGACTCTTTCCAGGGACCAGGGCACAACCTTGGCACGCCACACTCAGCAGCCTTCCTTCTCCTCTGGGACACATTCCCAAGGAAGCGTTCTAGCCTCCGGCAAGGGTCTCCGTGAGTCCTTAGCTCGCAGCCCGCGAGGGAGGCATGGATGGCCACAGTGAGCCCAGCTCAGGCCACCCCACCCTGCTGAGAAAGTCATCAGTGCTTGGCTGCCCTTCAGCCTCATGGACTCATGCAGGGAGGCAGTGCTGGGATGCCAGCTTTGTTTGCCCTGCTTCTGGGAGTCCCAGACCCCAGGGGGCAAAGTGTGGCGACTAGTGAGCACCTGGAGATCCTGTGGAAGCAGCCATCCACCGGAGATTGGCACAGCAGCAGGAGGGAGCACTTTCAGATTCTTCCCCTCAGAAGCCTTGGGACCCTGCATCCACATGGAGACCCAGAAGAGGCTCTGGGCTCCTGGCTTCAGATCGGCTCAGCTCCAGCCATTGCGACCACTTAGGGAATGAATCAATGGATGAAGATCTTTCTTTCTGTCTCCTTCTCTGTGTATATCTGACTTTCCAATGAAAAATAAGTAAAATCTTTAAAACAAATAAAAAATAAAGTGCAAATGTTAAAAAAAAAAAAAAGCTCCTAATCTCTGGTTTATTCCTCCAATGCCAGCTAAGCCATCCCGGAGGGAGCTGGGAGCAGGGTCCCCATGGGCCCCTACGTGCCGCCTCCAGGGGCTGGAAGCTGGATTTGGGAGCCCAGGGACTCTGAAACAGGACATGCACCTAAACACTAGGCCACAATGCTCACTCCCCAAACTTGCATTTTCATCCGACAAATAAAAACTGCACCTGCTCAGGAACGCCTGTTGGATGTGTTGGTGCAGAAAGGCCTCATCTCTAGGAAACAAAATCCCCAGTCCTCCCACAGCCCCAGGCTGACCATGTGCCCCTATCTCTCTGCAGCACAGCCGGCCGTACGTACGGGCCAGATGCAGGGGGCCGAGAGGACAGCAGGGGCTGCCCCCGCCACCGCCCACCTCCAGCTGGACCAGCACCCTGGCGAGCTGGGCGGAGCTCAGTGGCAATTCTTAGAAGAGGGGACCTGCTCTCCGTCCCCCACCCCAAAAAGCTGCAGGCACCACAAACCCTGGAGCTAAGCTCGTCTAGATTAACAACACAAGCACACACACACACAGAACACCAGCGCCAGCGGTTTATTTTAAAAATACAACACCCCAGTCACCACATTTTTTTTCCCATCATTTTCCCTGACAGAAGGTACCAAAGGACAGGGGGTATTAACTTTGCAGACGGATACGCTGCAGAGGAGTCACGAACAACAATGATTAATTGCTGGTTGGCTGCTGGGCCAGGTGAGGACCAAGTGCTGAGCTGAGAACAGACCCTGCTGACGGTAGGCTGGCGGGCCGGCCTGCATGACAGCCCAGAGGCTGTTAGCTCAGTTCACATCACAATACTTTAGGCACAAACACCAGACCAACTGAAGCCACCTGGCTGCTTGTGAGCCAAGGAGGAGGCGCGAGCAGAGGCCCTGGTGGCGAGGGCTCCCCGGGCAGCGGGTCCCTGGTGGTGGCAGCCGCCTGGCCCTCACTTGGAGTCTTGGTCTTTGTTTTCATCTAAGAGGGCGGAGCGGATCCCCAGCTTTTTCAGTTCCTCCACCAGGTCTCCATTCTGGTGCATCTGCAGGAGGATGTCACAGCCCCCCACAAACTCGCCGTTGAGGTACACCTGGGGGATGGTGGGCCAGTTGGAGTAGTCTTTGATGCCTGCAGGGAAAGAACACGTGACTGTTACCGACATGTTCACATCCAAACACCACCACACGTCACCCACTTGGCAGAAAACACCATGTCCCTTGCCATGTCCCTTGCCCACGTCCCCGGCTGGGACAGCAGCAAGCCTGTCAGTGTTAGGGGGAGCTCTAGAGAACCTAGCGCTTGACCTGCCATTACAAACTGCAAGACCTCAGGCACGTGGAGACCTCACCCCTCCCAGTTTCCACCCTTGGCTCATGAGGCTGTTCTGAGAATCCAGTAGGAAGTTTCCCAGTAAAATACGTGACACGCTGCTGACACTGGATCCACAGCAGGGAGCAGTGTCGGTTAGCACAAGCCCAGAGGAACATGCAAAGCTACTATTTTCCACGGAGCTGCCGCTGTGTCCAGAGAAACACCACTGCTTCATTTCCAAGGGGACCACTGACAGCGACCCACCTGGTAGCCCACCCCCTGTGTGGTTTCACGCCCTGCCCCCCACCTTGTCTCCCTGGGCCGCTGACCGGCTCACAGCTACCCATAACAGTGCCCCTCACCCAGAGAAGCCCTGGCCGCGACTGTAGCCCCGAGGCTCTTCCACCACGGCAAGGACAGGCTCAGCACAGAAGCCTGGGTGTCTAACAAAGGGCTGACCCAACCCTGCAAGATCACGGCCTGAGCCAGGCCAGGGCGCCCGGTGAGTGAGACGGCTCTCAGCACAGGGGACCCAACCCGCATGCATAACGTCACACTCTGCACCCCCAGGGCGAGTGGCCTGTGTGACAGCGCGGCCACCTATTCTGTAGCAGCTAGGGCACCGGGAGGCCAGGGATTGCTAAGCACTCATAGGAGAGGAGGACGGCTTCAATGAAAGACACAGAGATCACTCTCCCAACAGCCCCTCCACCAGGGTGTACACTCCTTGTCAGTCCTTGCAAAGATGTAGTCAGGGTCGGCTGGGTCAGCTCAGCTCCAGTTGTGTGGGCTTTTGGGCAGTGAGCCAGTGGCTGGAAGATCTTTCTATCTCTCCTTCTCTTTCTAAATCTGATCTGCCTTTCCAATAAAAATAAATCCTAAAAAAAAAAAAAAGGAAGCAGTCAGCCAATCAAATGTCAGTGTCGCGCACGCTGCCGCAGAGAAGCCCTGGGATGACACACATGCCCTGCACAGGTCACACGGTGACATGCTCATGTTTACACAGATATTTTTAACCGGCCACGGTGAGCTCATAAACAAACAAAACAGTGGTGATTTTGATGCAAACTGAAGATATGGAATTTGCCCCCACACCTATCACTTACTATCAAGGATTTATTTCCAAATAAAACTACCAGCCTGACCTGTATCACAAGTGAACATTCCCAAGATGGGGTGTATTTGCTCTTCAAAGTTAGTGCTGCCCTCAGAAACAGTGAGTCGGCTGCGCCAGCCTTATCAGCACTCTGCAGCCCTGGTCCAGCTCCTGCCGCAACGCGCCCACCGGGTCCAGGACTGCGCAGGCGAGGGTGTGTGTGCGTGCGTGTGTGTGTGTGTGTGTGTGTCAGTGGTGTGCGTGCGTGTGTCGGTGGTTTCGCAGTGTGTGTGTGCGTGTGTGTGTCGGTGGTTTCGCAGTGTGCGTGTGTGTGTGTCGGTGGTTTCGCAGTGTGCGTGTGGGGGGGGGGTGTCGGGGTTTCAGCTGCAACCTCACCATCTGAGGGAGCTCACAGTTACAACCCTCGCTCCTTCCTGAGAACTGAGGACCAGGTCCCTAAGGCGTCAGCAGATGACATCCCCGGTCCCCAGGTGCTGAAGTGGCTGGAAATAAGGGACAGCCCCTTCTCCTCCTCCCCTGAGGACACAGAAGGAAAACAAGGAGCGACACTGCGTGAGGCTTTCTATGACAATAAAGTTTTGCCAACGTATTTCATTGTGTGTCTACAATTCAGAAACACACCCCAAACGAACACAGACTTGCTGCCTGGGTGAGGCCCCACGTGAGACACCTGCACCCCACACGGCAGTGCCCGGGTTTTCACCTTGGCTCCACCCCATGCTGGCTAGTGGCTAACCTGCACCCCGGGGTGCAGCAGAGGCTCTGCCCCTCAACCGCCTGCCTTCCCAGCCCCTGCCTTCGGCCCAGCCAGCCCCGGCTGTAGGGGACCTTTGGCAGTGAGCCAGTGGATGGAGGAGCTCTCACAGCATCTTTCTCTCCGTCTTTCAAGTATATAAAATACATAAAAAGTGGTAAACAAATCAGTTGACGCCTAGGGATCAGCACCAAAATGACACGTTTAATCTTCAAAGGTTCAACAAAGTTTTTTGAATTCAAATCTTCACTGACTGAAACAACGGATCTGCCGACCACTTTCAGGACGGCACAGTCAGCACCATAGGCATGTTCCGATTCACACCGTGACCGTGGAGGGGCGAGGGAGTGAAACCACCACACTGCTCATGGCGGGCTACCAGAACAGCGTCTTCAGACCACACGGGATTCCAGAGACCGCACAACACTCAACCTGCACGGCCCTGTCCAAACGCGGCTCCCTCCTTCCACTCCACTTGCGCCTCATCGGCACATTCCGGAAGTCAGCGTGACACCGGAACCACTGGCCTACCGCGCTCACGGGGAGCAAGTGCCCCCTGCTTCTTCGCATTTCCAGTAACGTGTTCAGCAACCAGTGCCCAAGGCGCTGGCAAGCTTCTTCAGAAAGCTGCATTTACTGTGCTAACTCACAAACTTCTCCAGAAGAGCTCAGAATCCGGTGGGGGCGGGGAGCAACACTCTCAGACAAGGAAGGCACGATCCAGAACAGACTGTAATGTTGATCCTGTTTTAGGCCAGAGAGGATTCAATGGGGATAGAAAGGTTTCCTGCTGTTACCTAACTATAACAGAGTAGCACAGAGGTCATGTTGCAAAATCAGTTTACTCACATACACTGCTCCACCACCAAAAGCTAACATGCCAGCGTGCTGAGCCAGGAAAGCAGCGGGGCAAACACCCACGGCCAGGACTTGCCCATGGACCTTCCAGAACAGGGCCCTGCAGGACTCTGGACTTTGCTCCTGGCTAGGACCTGAGTTCTCGCAGTGCAGTGAGCAGGGCTGACTCCACTGGGGGCGGCTCCCCTCAGGAGCTTCCAACCACGGCCTCCATGATTCCCGCCAGGAAGCCCTAACCCTCCCTGAGTTCAAGGCCAGCTCAGGCCTGAGGCAGCAAGGTCTGCTACCCTCACCAGGGAAGAGCAAAGCGTGCTGGCCAACGGCTCCCCAGGCCCAACCGCTGGCTGTGTACCCAGCCAGGTGATCACTGATGCACCTTGCAGCCTCTGCTTTCCTGTCTGTAAAATGGGAGTGGCATCTGTCTCATAGATTTTATTTCTTTTAAGACCTTGTTCATTTGAAAGGCAGAGCCATGGGGAGCCAGCGGGAGAGACTGGGTTCTTCCACATGCTGGTCACTCCCCAAACGGCCGCAACAGGCGGGGCTGGGCCGGGAACCTCCTCTGTGTCTCCACTTACCTCTAACATTCTCTGGAAGATTAGAGGCGCTCTAACAGGTAACGTGAGCCAAGCTGCCAGCCGGTGCCCAGCCCAGCACCCAGTGTCCAGTTCAGTGTGGGCCTTCTCTCCAGGCCACTCACCTCTACTGTACCCTCACCTGAGAACCTGAGAAGCAGAAGTAAAACAGGGGAATGCAAGCAAACTACAAATACAGGCCCCCTCACTGAGCCAAGGGCTGCTCGACCAGGGTCCTACTCAACTAACCTTACTTAATCTTCACAAAAACCCTACAAAGTAGGTATGGCCGATGAGAACCTCAGAGCTGTTGAGCCACCTACCCCAAGTCCCGGTGTCAGTCCGTGACGGAGCCAGGCGAGCCAGGCGTCACCCCTCAGCCCTCCCGCATCAGGCCTCCCCCCAAGGGGCCGTGTGCACTACACCCGTGCCTGCTGTGGATGGGTGGGCTGCACACTGGCCTCGCAGCTTGCTTTATGACTAAATGTATTTCTGAAAGGCAGTCATACAGGCGGGTATCCCACTCGTGGTTCATGCCCTCAGCTACAGCTGGGCCTGGCCGAAGCCAGGAGCTTGGAACTCCATCCCAGTCTCCCACATGGGGTCCATCTTCCACTGCTTTCCCAGGCTCATTCGTGGGGAGTTGGATAGGAAGTCGACAGTTGCAAACTGGTGCTTACTTGCGATGCCAGGGCCACGCGCAGCAGCCTAACGTTCTATGCTACAATACGGCCTTACCTAAGCATGGTTCTGTGTTCCTGCCACGTTAAATGACTCTAGTACATTCGTCTTCTAGCACATGACTACACCAGTCTATCCAGCTGTGACCAACAGACCTGGGGTTGCCCTGGTCAGGCCTGCCCCCTTCAGCAGTCCTGCCAGCGCACCCTGACACCGCAGGGGGCAGCAGACTGTGCTGGCCGGGTCACAGCAGTCTACTTCCCGGTTCTGCAGATGAAGTTTTATTGTAAGTCAGTCACCCTCATTCATTCACACACAGTCCCTGCCTGTCCACATGTGCAGCCCACAGGGCCTCTGCTGCTACTCAGGGACCAGCCTCCGCCCTCCACTCTGCCCACCTTCGACTGGCCTGCTGTGGTACTGACTGCTCATTTCACACGTGCACCTGCCATGCGTGACGCCCACACCACTTGGTACCCAGCCTCTGGAATGGGCCATGTGGCAGGTGTTTCATTCAATGAGAGGAAACTGGAGAACCCGGGCATATCCTCAGTATTTAGTAAACATCCCACGAGAGGGTAACAGCCACGTAACCCTGAGATGTCTGAGTCTCCACTCCATCACATTCCTCCTAACTGTTCATCCACCCATCGCCTCCCATACATGACGGGGACGCCTGCCAGAGAACAGGCGTGTGCTTGGTCCCACAGCTGATAAACACATTCAACCACGGCAACACTGGGACGGAGCTCAGTGACTGGAGAGCCTGAAATAGATTCCTACTTTCTAAATGTCTCTTTACATCTATTTGAGAAGCAAAGTAACAGAGTGAAGTGAGAGAGAAGAAGGTTCCTCACTCCCCAGTCACCTGCAACAGTCAGGCCTGGGCCAGGCTGAAGCAGGGAGCCTGGAACTCCATCGGTCTCCCTCGTGGGTGGCAGGGGTCCAGGCGCATTAGCAGGGAGCTGGATCTGCAGCTGAGCAGCCAGGACTCGGAACAGCACTCTGACAAGAGAGGCAGGTGTCCCAGATAGCCGCCCGACCCACTGTGCCACCACCCCGCCCCGGGCTCCGAGAGATTCCAGGGCTGAAGTTCCCTGCTGTTCTCTGATCAAGGGCAGAAGTCACTTCTGCCTCTGCCATCCGTCAGGTACCCAGGAACTAGCACGGCCCGTTCCCAGCTGCGTCCAACAGAACATCAGCCCACAAACCACACACCCTTCCCGCTTTGCACTAAGATGTCAAAAACACAACTTGTCAGCACCTGACAGGGCCCAGCTGGACCGCTGTGGAGTGGTCACTCCCCTCTTATCATGTGAGCAGAGCTGCCTGGGAATGAAGACAGGGCCCCTGGGCACCTGATAAAAGCCCAGGGCGTGGCACCCACTGCACCCCGGTTGGGCAGGAAGGCAGAAGGGCCGCCAGCGTCCACGCATGCTCCGTCCAGCAGTGTCGGCCCTCCGCAGCAGCACAGATGGCGATCACCAAGGGTTCCGTGAGGATCAGCCAGCATGGGGCGAGCAGGGATACTGAGCCTTCAGCAGGTGCTCCTAACAGAACAGCCCACTGACCGGGCCTTTCTAGGCGGCTTTGCTTCTTTTCCTCACAAAAACTTTGCCAAGCTGAGTTCCATCAAGCGACCTAAGGCTGTACGGCTGAGTGTCCACAGGACAGGAGGGCACTGCAGCCTGCCCACATGTCAGTCCGTGTCAGCACACTGAAGAACGGCTGCGGCGGGCCGTCCTCACACGGGACCTGCACAAGCACACCTGGAGAGGCAGGGCCTTGGTCACACAGTCCCCAGCCAACATGGCAGGGTCCCCTAGAACACGCTCTGGGAGGGACAGCCTCTCCACTTCCCCACCCGCCCTTGGCCTCCGTAAAAGGGAAATGTCCCCAAAAGTGGTGGACACAAAGCTGGGCGTAGGGGATGCTACGGGGGTGAAGAGCTAAGCCACCAGTCCAGCTCCCAGCATTGCTGCCTGGGCAGCCGGTGGAATCTCGGCCCTGGTACCGACCCAAGTGGGAGACGGAGTTTGTTTTTCCTGGCTGCCGCCAGGCCAGCCCCGGCTGTTGCAGCCATGTGGGCGAGTGAACCCACAAGTGGGAGATGGACCTGTCAAAGAACTAAGTGTGCCTTCAGAAAACTCCAACGGTGCTATCAGCTCAGACACACACACACACACAGTGGAAATCCACTGTCCGGGGGCCTCCAGGCGCCAGGCTCCCGCACCTCCCTCTTCCGGAAGCCTTCCCAAGTCCCCAAGGCTCCCCTCTCTACCTGAGCGCTTAAGACTAAATCCGCCACCTCGACCCCAACGCCCGAGCCCACCCGGGCCCCCTGACGCCCGCGACGAGGGTGGCCAGACTCCCCGCCCGCTCCCTGCGCACTGGGTGACCCCTGGACAGCCCTGCGGGGCGGACCGCTGCTATTGGACCCAGCCCGTGACAGCTCGCCCAGAAACGCCCAATTCCTCCCCTCGGAGCGGGGCGGGCCCCGGAACGGAGCCCCACGGTGCCCAAGGCCCCCAGGCCCTCGCGCCCGCACCCTGAGCCTCCCGCAGCTCCACGCGCCCTGGCCGCCCCCGGCCGCCAGCCCGCGGCTCTGACCTTGCCGGAGGGCCGGGTCGTCCAGCACGTTGTAGGCCGCGTAGTCGCGGACGCCGTGCAGCCGCAGGATCTGCACCACGGCGTTGCTGAAGCCGCACTGGGGCTGCTCGGGCGTCCCCTTGAGGAAGACCACCACCTTGTCCTTCTTAACCATCGCGTCCAGGTGCTCCGTCGAGCCTCCGCCGCGGCCGCCGCCCGCGCCCGAGCCCACCGTCCGCACGCCCGGGCTCCACAGGCCTCGGCCCGCGCCGCGGCCCCAGCTCAGCAGGGCCGCCGCCGCCCGGCCCAGGGACCCGCTCATGCCGGCCGCTCCAAGGCCCGGGACCTCGGAGAGCCGCGCCGAGTGTCCCCCGACAACCCGCTGCCGGCCCGCCCCCCGGGCGCGCTCATTGGGCCGGGCCCGAGCTGCTCTCTGTCATTGGACAGCACTGGCCCGCAATCACTTGATTCTACCAATCATAGAGGAGGGAGGTGGTCCTTCGGCCTGACTGGCATGCTACCGCCTTGCGATTGGCCCGCGATACCCTCTTTGCCATTTGATTGGAGAGAGTGGGTGTCCATTAAGGACCACGCTGCCCGGCAACAGAAGCCAAGCGAAGGGGCCGACTTCCTTCCTCCTGGAAATGGGCAGGCCCAGCTGGGACAGGCGCTGGGCGGGGTGTCTTCGGTCCCACGGAATGCCGGGAGAGGGTCACACTGGCAGATGAAAGTTCTGCTTCCGGGGTCGGCAGTCGTTGGGTTGCCAAAAGGATGCGCGGGGCGGGCATTCCGGAAGGTGCTGCGGTTAGACCCGGCCGGCGTCTTCCTCCCGCTCTGTTTCCAGGAGCGCCCTGAGGGCTTCCGGAGGGCCCCGTCGCGGGGAGCCGGGTACGGCGGGGCCCTGGTGGCTGGGCCTGCCCGGAGTTCCGGGCCCTCAGGGCTGAGGTGGTCCCCTAGCCAGTGTAAGGACGGGATGCTTGCACAGGGTGGCCGGGTGGGTGCTGGGGCTCGTGGGAGGGCGGGGTCCACCCGTGGCCAGCCAGATGCTGGGCTGATGGAGGACGGGGTCCACCCGTGGCCGGCTGGGTGCTGGGCTGGTGGAGGACTGGGTTGCGGGCGGTGGTCGTCCCTACATCTGCAGTCCTGGCCCCGCGCTGGGTCGGACGTGCCCCTGCGCCTACCAGACTTGCAGGAACAACATGGTGCGGAGGAAGCCGAGGCATGGCCGCCCCCAGGGCCAGCGGCTGCATGTGCAATGTTCCTCGGACAGATCCCGAGGCTGTGGCCACGGGGATGGCGGCCCGGGCCCTGCCGTCATCCATCCGCCAGTAGCCAGAGCAACTCTGCAGTCCAGATATTGTTCGGCAGACTGAGTGGTTTCTGTTGGACACTTCAGTACTGCGACACGTGACGTGCTTTTTTTTTTTTTTTTGGTCAGTTTTGGAAAAAAAGAAAAAAAACATGTTGGGGGAAGTTCCCAGTGTGGTTGTGCCTTGGGAGTTAGGCTTAGGGTTGTGCTCCTGTTTTAAAATCAGATAATCCAGCTCGAGTATCCGCTTCGGCCTAGAGGGCTTCCCTGCCCCAGCGGTGTGGGGGTGCCTGCAGGTTCTCACAGTGATGGGATTCTTAGGGGAGTCTTCCTTTTTTCCAGAGTTGGGGAGCCCAGGGGAATCGGCGGCTCAGACATCGGAACCCGCGACTGCACCGTGAGCTCAGAGGTGGGTCCTCCGGTTTGGTGCTGCAGAACCTGTCGGACCCCTCCCAGAAATCACCTTGCAGGCCTGCTTCTGTGATTGGAAGTCTTTGGTTTGTTTTCATAGAGGCCAGCACTCTGTTTCTCGGCCACCTGGGCCCTTGCACTGCTCACCTGTTGCCTGGGAGGGTGGAGGCCCAGTCCTACCAGGAGGTTAATGTCACCTTCCGGACCACTGTGGGCTCTTAGGGTTGTTGGCTGTTTTGTGATGTCGTGAACACAGCTGTTTAATTAAGGATGAGGAGTAATTACCCCCCCCCAAAAAAAAGAAAGCCTGTGATTTTCAAAATTAAGAGTGGGGTTGCTGTGCTGTGAGAAGGGCAGCAAGGAAACGCTAAGGATGTGGGAAAGCACAGCTGACAGGGATGCCTTTAAAAAGAAAGAAAAAAAGATTTGAGTCTGGCACAGTGACTCAGTGGCTCATCCTCCCCCTTCCAGTACTGGCATCCCATATGGGTGCCGGTTCGCGTCCCAGCTGCTCCACTTCCCGTTCAGCTCCCTGCCTGTGGCCTGGGAAAGCGGTAGAGGATGACCCAGAGCCTTGGGACCCTGCACCCTCGTGGGAGACCTGAAGGAGCTCCTGGTTCCTGACTTGGGATCGGCTCAGCTCCAGCTGTTGTGGCCAGCTGGGGAGTGAATCAGTGGATGGAAGATCTTTCTTGCTAACTTTCTGTGTGAATTTGTATTTCCACTAAAAATAAGTCTTTTTTTATTGGAAAGACAAAGTTAGAGGGAGAGGTGGGGAGAGAGAAATTTTCCATCTGCCGTTTCACTGCCCTAATGACCACAGCAGTCACAGCCGGGCCATGCTGGAGCCAGGAGCTTCGTCTGGGTCTCCCACAGCAGTCACAGCCGGGCCATGCTGGAGCAGGAGCTTCGTCTGGGTCCCCCACGTGGGTGCAGGGATTCGAGCACCCGGGCCAGCTTCTTGTGCTTTCCAAGGCACAATAAAGGAGCAGCCAGGACTTGAACTGATGCCCATATGGGATTCTGGAGCTGCAGGTGGCAGCCTAACTGGCTGAGCCATGGTGCTGGCCCCAAAGGGCTGGCTTTGGTAGCAGGGGAACAGATACCTCAGCTCATGAGACAAAAACAGTAACAGGAGGAGCTTATCTGAGTGTTGAACGATGTCACTGTTGGAGCATCAGAGAAGCAGAGAGGGGATGGGCAGGGCAGGCCAGCAGTGAAGCCGCCAGCCCTCTGTGTAAGTCCTTAGGTTCTCAGGCCTGCTCATGCAAACAGCAAGTTCTTTTATAAAATAAGTCACTGTCTTACCCAGCAAGGCTGGTAGGGGGCGCTAGACTGTTTTCCTTGGAAGCCAGGGCATCCCAGAGCAGAGAGGCTGCCCTGTAATTCCCACCTGCGTGCCCGGTGCTGGCAGAGGCCCTCTGCTCACGCCAGGCCTGTCATTTAGGGCGTGGCAACCTGGCATGGTTTTGTGGATTACAGCAAAGCAGATTAGGAGCAGTATATTCAACAGACTAACAGACTGGTCTGCAAGAGATAGAAGAACCAAAAATTCTGGAATTTCTTCTTGGAGATGACAGCATTGTGGGAGCAGATGGTAAGAGACGGAGGGGCCTGGGAAGCCTGGCGCAGTGCTGCCCCCGCATCCCCTCTGAAGCCCCCAGATCTGAAATCGTATGAACCCCAACCTGGCGCCACATGTAGAAACTCCCAGCCCTGCCCTCCTGTGACGGGCTGCTGTCAGCACAGGCCCTGTGGAGATACTGCATGGCCTGACCTTCCTGTGGTGCCTGCGTGTGACATCCGTGTGGTCTGTGTTTAGTCCTGGGTCCTGGCCCCAGGCTGCCGCGTAAAACACAGATCTGCCCAAATCTTGGACAGCAGTGGTCCGGCTCTGATACAGGACACTCAGTCTGCTTCCAAGTCACCGCGAAGGAGGAATTTAGTCCACAGGCTCTGACAAAGAAATCATTTAAACATGTATGTTTAAGATCACCAATAAAAACTATACACACAGTGTGAAGGGGTTGTTAACAAACTGCAGAGGAGGTCTTTACCCATTAAACCAAGTCATTTTGTGTTTTTAATATTTATTTGAAAAAAGATTGTAAATCTAGTGGTCTACCCCCCAAATGTCTACACCAGCCCGAGCTGAGCCACATGAAGAAAGGAGCTGAGATTCAACCTGGGGCGTCCACTGTGAGCTGTCCCCTGCGCCCCCTGAGGTGTGCTACAGCAGAAGGCTGGGGCAGAAGAGCCAGAATTGTGTCCAGGCACCGCCATGGGAGTGTGAACATCCCATGTGGCTCCTTGAACCAGCGCCAGATGTCTGCTGGGTGTCATTTAAAAGAACATGTGACACGGTGAGCCACCCAGGACAGGAGCTCTGCAAATCCTGGATGGGTGAAACTCCATGTTACCCGCAGATGTCACGGCAGGTGAAGGGACACCCACGAGCTCCGTGCCAGGCTGGGTCCAGAATAGAGCCAGGGCACCCCATGTCCCAAGTGTCCCAAGGACCGCCCAGCCTTGCCATGGGCACAGATGCACGAATCAGCTTCACAAAGGATGTGTGGGATCAGCTCTTCTGGATGAGAGAAGGTTCCAGAAGGAGCACAAAGTGCAGAGTTCTTGGGTGATGGGGGCAGGTGGGAGGAGGATGGGTTGGAGGTGGCTGGAGATAAGGCATTTGGGCATTGGAGGGAGGATGGGCAGCACTGGGAGACCAGCTGGGAGGGGCTGGGGGCCCCAGGCCGTGGAGACATGCAGATGCAGTGGGTGGCAGGGCCTTGGGGGAGTGTGGAGGGGAATGCAGTGATGAGCGCCATCAGAGCAGGAGAGGCCAGGGGAGGACTCACAGCCTCTGGGTCAGGTCACAAGGTCACCACAGCTGCTGACTGAACCAGCAGGTGTTCCTGGTCAGGCAACGACCCCAAGTGCTCCAAGACATGAGGCCACTGGGCCAGTGGATTTGTCAAGCATCTGCTGGCCACTGCACATCTCTGCGTGGGAGTCTGCAGCAATCAGTCATTTGTCACCTGATCACATCGGGTCTGGCTAGCTGACCAAATGCCATCAGTGATACAAACATGCCTCCCCTTGGGCTGGTGAGACCATGGACTGCAGGGACCTCAGAGTGGCCAATGGCACTGCAATCACCACGATGTGCGAGCCACTCACCCCCTCCCTTCCCTGGGGTCACTGCCATCTGCGGTTGTGTTCAGCTCCCCCCTCTTCACAAGCTACGGCCACTGCACCTGAGAGACGGAAAGCAGTATTTGCTGTGTGTGTGTAGCCAGCAGATTGCAGTAAGACCCTGTGGGTTTGTGGAGCCGGGCACCTGCAGTGGCCCAGCCTGTGTTGGCGAAGCGTCCTGCCCCTCACTAAGGGCTGGCCGTGAAGCCACAGGATGAGCCCAGTGGCTGGGTTCCTGCGTGGGAAGCCTGGATTGAGTTCCCAAGACCCTGGCTGTTAAGGGCATTAGGGGGAGTGAACTCGCTCTCCCTCTGTCCACAACAGAATTCCTACACACATGAACCCACTTGGTGTCTACAAGTCCTTTTACCAGGGGAAGGCGTGGACTTCAGAGGACGCCAGCTCATCTCAGGATAGCCCGCGGTGGCAGAGACGCCCTACCCAGGCTCCACTGCCCCAACCTGGCTGCCAAGGCCATTTCTCTGAGTGTCTGCTGGGGGTAGGGGAGGGTGGCCTCTGCCCACTTCCCAGGCATTCTGCCTCCCATGGGCTTCTCATGTCATAACGCACAGGGAGAACAGCAGATTTCAAAAGCATGTCTCCAGGGAACACAAAAACCAATGGGTTCCACCACTGACTGCTGAAGGCAGAGATGTCACTGTCTCTGAAAGACCTGTGTCTGCCACTCTCCCATCCTCCCACCCTTTATCTGTTCCCCTACTGAGCCTTCCTTGTATGTATGCGTGCGATATGTCTTTCAAATTAATTAAATATTTTTAAAAGAAAAGAAAAAAAAAACAATGGGTTCCCTCCTGCGGGGAGGAGTCCTTGTTACCTACAGCCACTTCCTGGCTTGGTCTTCGTCCGGACTGTTGCTGAGAATGGAAGCTCCGGCCAGGGCTCCCCTGGGCACGGAACCTGGCGCGCCCTCTCCGGGAGTCTCCCGACAGCTCTACGGAGCAGGCGCGGGCCCACTTGCCAGATGTGCAGGACAGGCGGAGTGCTGGCTCACCCCGCTCCGCCCAGAGAGACGCCCCCCCAGCGGGCGTGGATCCAGCCAATCTCGTGGCTCCGCCAACCACCCCGGGGTTGGAAACTGACATGATGAAAGCTGCATTCAGATCGCCAAACAAAAACGGGGCGGTGAGCCAGTGCACAGCAGGCTGTTGTTGAGGGCTGAGTCCTGACGCTGGAAAGGCGAATCGCAGTCCCTGCAGCCCCCAGGGCGGGCTCGCGCGCTGCGGTCAGCAGCCCAGGAAGTAGCAGAGGGGGGATGTGACTTTCCTGGTATGTGGCAATTCGGAGAAAGAACACAAAACCACATTCATTATCTGAAACGGGTGCAGCCGGCCCTGTGTATTCCGTGGTATGAAGCTGGAAACTGGTGTTTTTCTTGCTGCCTGTGGGAATAGTTAACATAGCTGAAGGCTCCCGCCCTGCGTGCACGCACACATACGTGTGAACTCTACACACACACTCAGGACAGCCTCCTAGGCTGAGCTCGGCCTGTTGCAGCAGACACATCACACACACAGTCCCCTGCTACCAACGCTGCTGCTGCTGCTTTCTTTCCAATGTGTTTGAGCACTTCATCCATGACCTTGACCCAAAAGGAGCTCACATACATCTCCAGTTCAACAGAGCTCTGAAAGGTAACCTGGGGTGGGGGGAGGGGAAGGGTTCTGTTGTGGCATGGTACACCAAGCCTCTGCCTTTGGTACTGGCATCCCATATGGGTGCTGGTTTGTGTTTTGGCTGTTCCATTCCCTATCCAGCTCCCTGCTTAGTGCTTGGGAAAGCCACAGAGTAGGGATAAGTTCTTGGGCTCCTGTACCCCCATAGGAGACAAAGTTCCTGTCTCCTGACTTGAGATCCGCTCAGCTCTGGCCATGGCAGTCACCTGTGGCATGAACTGGTTGATGGAAGAGCTCTCTGTCTCTAACTCTGCCTTTCAATTAAAAATAAATCATCATATATATAACACATATGTATGTTAAGGATTTATTTTTTATTTGCATTTCTTTTTTTTTTATTATTACATTTCATTTTGTGACACAGTTTCATAGGCTCTGGGATTCCCCCAACCCTTCCCCGTGCCCTCCCCCGATGGTTGATTCCTCCACCTTGTTGCAATATTACAGTTCAAATTCAGTCAAGATTGTTTCATTGCAGCCGTATACCAAGCAGAGAGTCCAGCATCTTATTGTCCAGATACATTCAACGGTTTCTTGGAGAGACCATCTCTGGTCTGAAGGCAGAGCTGGCAGAATATCAAAGGATTTGTTTTTAATATACACACACATATATATATAAAACCTAGGAAACGTACTGCAATTTAATCCTAACTGGAAAATTGCCACCAGACACAGATCTGGAGGGATTATGACAGTGGGAACCAGAGCCACTCACCTGAAGTGAGTCATATGATGGCTGTGTAATGATGCCCAAGCTGTCACACTGTTCCCTCATGGGTCCTTCGGCTGATAATGGACATGAGTAAACAGAGAGGGAACCTAGTAATCCCTTAGTACAAGGTAATTATACAAACTTTTTGAATAAAATTTTACAAAGAAACAAAACAAAAAAACAAACTCTAGTCGGAGTCCTCTCGAGGACCAAGGTGCAGCTCACACACCTTACCCAGGTGCCTCCCCAACACACCCCCCAGCGCTGAGTACATGGCTCGCCAAATCCCTGGGCCCTGTTGAGCGTGGACACGGGCCATGTGGCCCGGCCCTGAGGGACACATGCTGTCTTCCCCAGTAGACGGTGAATTCCTGGAGAGCAGGAGACCAGCCTCTTGTCGGCTTTGGTTGAATTTCTGGAGCCCGGGATCTGGTCCTGGGCAGGCCTGTTAGCCGCCGTGGGAGGTATCTCCAGAGATAAGTAGGATTCCCGCGCCGTGGAATTATACGTGAGGACATTATACATACATACCTTAGAACGCAAGCACCTCCATCCACCAAGTGTTATAGCAGCTGTACTCGGGAAGGCCCAGCCCCGAAACCCTGGCTGTCCTGGGCCACTGGTGGCTGCTTAGACAAGCAGGGTCCACCCTGGCTCAGTGCTCTACCCAGGAGGCTCAGGGAGTGAGCCCCGCCTGTATCCCAGCCTGCTTGGCAGAGACTGACCCAAAAGGTGCCGCACATCCCACGGGATTCCGTTGTACATTCTGGCAAGGGCAAAAGTAGAGATAGGAAAGCAGATTAGGAGTTGCCAGGATTGAAGAGGGCATGGGGTCACACGCAGGGACCCTCCTGTGATGGGGAGGTCTGCTGTGGCTGTCAGTATCTTGCTTGTGATATTCCACCATTGTTTGGCAAGGTGCTGCTGTGCATTGAGGGGTGGGGGTGTGAATCAAGGATACAGTGACCCCCATGCACCATTTCTTGGCTGTGTGTATGAATTTACAATTATCTTAGACCAAAATGTTTAACTGAAGAAACAAGTTAGGTCTGGCACTGTAGCACAGTGGGTTAAGCCACTGGCAGCAGTGCTGATCCCATTTGGGTACTGTTCCACATGCTGGCTGCTGCAGTTCCAATCCAGCTGCCACAAATGCACCTGGGAAAGCAGAAGATGCAAGTGCCTGCAACTCATTACCCATCTAGGAGACCCAGATGGAGTTCCAGCATCCCGGTTCGGTCTGGTCCAGCCCTGGTCATTGCAGCCATTTGGGGAATGAACCAGCAGATGACAGACCTCTGTATCTCTCTCTCTAGCACTGTGACTTTCAAAACAATAATTTAAAACAAAAGTTTATGGATTGCACTTTGACATTTTGCTTAGTTAATGCTTAACTTCCTGTTAATGATGGTGCTTGGTGGTGTTAAATGATGTTATTGTCTGATATTATCAAGACTCACTGTCTTTTAAGTTGGAGGAATTATTGGGAGATGATCTTGCCCAATTATCTCCTTCCACAGTTTGGAAGTGCCCCACCTCAGGTAGCTGGTTAGCAGTGCCAACGCGGCTGTGGCCTCCTCTGCCGAGTTGTGCCCGTGCTTCCCACACTGGTTCTAGTTCATTTCCTAAAAGCAGCACGCCGCAGTGTGCCCAGAGGAGCAACCTGCAGGGCTCTGGGCTGGGATGGTTCCGCTGGCTGGCTGGCTGGCGTTGCAGGGCGTTCCCATGGGGAAAATGACCCTCCCGAGATGTTCAGAGAGCCGGGAGGACCCACAGCGCAGGGCCCGTGGGTGGAGAGGGAGGCTGCCACGCGGAGGTGGAGAACCGGCAAACGGAAGGCAGCTCAAGGCACGGAAGCGGTGGCCGGCTGGGCCAAGAACCAACTCCCCCGCCCACACCACGCACTCAGCATGCACTGCCGGTCCCCACAAAGGGGAACCCGGCTGGAAATGGGAAAGTGGAACCCTGGGCAGAGGCTCTCCAGCACACCCGCTTGCCTCAGTTTACCTTTTCATACAAGGGAATCTGTGTTCACTGCAAAACAAACCTCCTGGCTTCTCATCCTTTGGTAGAGGCCAGACACAAACGAGTCAGGGGCGGGGCGGGGGGAGGGGAAGGAATCGCTCACAAAAGGAGAATGGCACAATGCAGCTCAAGCTGGCCCGCCAACTGCAGATGGCACACAGACCAAAGCACTGCCCCAGGCGTGTGAGACCAGTTCCTGCCTTCCCTCCACCAGGGGCGGCAGACATGCCTGCTGGCTGCAGCAAAGCACCCTGGGGGGGGAAAGGACAGGAAAAACTTGGCTTTTGGGGGGGAAAAGTGTTGTACGCTGAGCAAACAGCCCCACTGCCAAGTGAGTCAGACTTTCCTTAAGCGGGCATCGCTTCTCGTGGTTCCCTCTCTGCTTCTGAAAGGGAGGCCCGGGGCGGGGCTTCCTGCACTCAGTTCCAGAAGCCACAGAGCGGGTTCTGGCCCCAGGCCTCTGCCTGAGGTCTCCTTGCATATGAACCTTTCTCAGAGCAGCTCGGGAGGGAGGAAGTGTCGTGGGCACCGTACCAGCCCGCACATAGGTGCACGCAACTTTGACGTCAGTCATAAGGTGAGGACTCTGATGGGATGCTTATTAAGAATTCATGATGATAAGAATAATAAACTACTAGTATCTATTTGCCGCTTTGCAGTTTGTAAAACATTTTTATCCACACACATTTCTCCCAAGATCTTCTTGCTATGCCCACCAAACAGAGGGCTAATATTTGCAAAGGTTATATGGCTTGCTAAGGTTTACTCCTGGGAAATACACAGTGAATCTGGGCCTGGGGTTTGAGTTGTCTCCTTCAGTCCTTCCCTCCCCGACCCCCTGCCTGCTCAGTGTGGGTCTCTGCTGTGCCAGCAGGTGGGAGCAGTGGGTCTTCCGTCCTGGGCACAGAGTTGTTCTGTGAGCCCAGGTAGGTGGCAGCCAACACCTCATTCTTTTCCGTAGTCCCACACGTTATCATGTAGCAGGTGCTCAGCACATGTTTGGCAAAAGTCCCACTAGCTGTGTGCCTGAAGTCATGGTGATCGCCCCCTTACTGAGAACCACAACATGACAGGTTGTGTAAGCTGGGCTCTCACAAAGCCAGGCAAGGACCCACATGAGAGAACTTCCTATTAGATCCGTATCTCGGAAGAGGAAATCACACATGAATAATCAGCTAAGAGGTGCTCATCGGGGGCGAGTGGGCAACACGGGCCGAGCTGCTCGCTGCCTGTGGCACTGAGCCAGTCAGTGCGGGAGCTGAACTCCAACAGCCTGGGGCCCCGCCTGCTGGGCAGCCTGTGTCCTCAGGCCAGTCACCTGACCTCTTTGTGCCTTGGTTTCCCTAACAAGGCACACTCATTAAGCCTTTCCTAATGACATGCAGGGTCTTTGAGGAGCGTTAACGAGGCAACACACCTGAGAGCCTTCTGGAAGTAAAGAGCGCGTTATCCCAAGCATGACTCTCGTAACCATGGCTAATTACTGCCTGCACCTTGGGCATCACTGCCGGAGCCTCCCAGCCCACAGCCTCTGTGATGCTGGCAGGCTGTTCATGGGACACCTAGGACCTGCCACGTGCCAGGGTGGGCGAGGCCCTTCATCCACATCCCCAGGAACACAGAGGACCACAAAGGGGCTCTAAACGAGGGAGCTGACTGCCACTCTATTCTAATTTGAGCTAGGCTAATCCATCTTCTTTGTGGGATAGTACATTGCCTGGCTTCTTCAGTTCCGCAACCCCCCATGCCCGCAAGGCCCTGTTTCACAAGCTCATCTCTGAGGACGCTGACTTTTAAACTGCTTTAGTCAACCAACTCCTGCCAGACCGGCTGGGAAAGCCAAGACCAAAACAGCCCCTGGAAGCAGTGGGCTGGGGCCAGTTACTTCACCCCTGCAGCCTCCTGCTCTCTGCACCATGCCTGACCTGGGAAGCCTGCAGAGCCATATCCTTAGGAAGAGGGCATCCTCATCCAGAGCAGGTGGAGCCAATCATGCAAATTCACACTTCCTGGGAAAAGATAAGAGCTGGGGATCTGAGAACCGTGCAAAGTGCAGCTGGGTGTGCTGGAAGCCCGGTGACCCCCCAGAGCCGGGCAGGAGGGAGGAGAGAGGTGGAGTTGGGAAGGCCAGCAGTCTTGAGACAGTGGGAGGCGACCAGCTGCAGGTGTGTGGAGTAAGCCGGCCTGGGGCTACTGCAGGTGCAAAGGCACTGGGGCAGGTTAGGCTCCCACCTGGTCAGGCCAGGTTAAAGGGCTGCAGGCGTTGCGAACAGCCAGCCAATGGAGAAGGGCGGATGATTGTGAGCTGGGGGAGGGGGCTGAGAGGCACACTCTGGGCGCCTTCGCTGGGGGAGGTCCACCCTAGGGTGAGAGTCCCATTCCTTTCCTCTCTGGGAGCCCCGGGGCCGGGAGGGGATCACTAGGGTGTCTCCACCTCGCATCAGGCTGGAAGGGGGTGTCACTTCCTTCTCCATTTGCACTTGATCTTAGCTGAAAGGTCGAGAAGTGGTACTTCCTTCTCCCTTTTCGCGCCTCCAGGCGTGGTACCCCTGACTGTGCTCCAACTCCAGCGCTGGGAGGCGGGAGCTGCGCCCAGCAGGACATGCTCCACATTTGGGATGCGCAGGGTGTTCCCCCACCCCACCACCCCACCATCCCGCCCCGTGTCCGACTATCTCCTGGGGAAAGGTAGCCGCGCGCCATCCCAGGATGAGACTCGGCGGGACCTGGGATCCGGGAGGTAAAGTGCCGGCAGGAGCCGTGTTCTCCGGGTCCCCGCGGGGACGTGCCTGGGTCACTGGACCCCGGCGCGGCGCAGGACTCCGGCAGAGCGCGCGCGGGGCAGGGCGCATCGTCCTCCCGCACGGCCGTGGCGGGTCCCGACGGGGCGGAGGCGGCCGCGGGTGTACCGGCCCCGCCCCGGCCCCGCCCCGCCCCGGAGCCGCCCGGGACTCGGGGACGAGGGAGGGCGGCACGGCCCCAGCTGCCCGCGGCGTCGGGTTCCTGCTCGCTCCTGGCCGGGTAAGTGGTGCGGCGCGGGGAGGCCCAGCCTGGGGCGGCAGGGTCGGGAATCACTCAGCCCCTGGTCGGGACCCGGCCCCGGGATCGCGATCGCCCAAAGTCAAGGGAAGCCAGGGTGACGCGCGCGCGCGCATGCCGGGAGCGGCGTGACAGCTGCGGGCGGGCGCCTCTTTCAGTTTAAATCCAGCCGCTCCCTGCAGGCTGCGAAATGTCCGGGCTTCTCTCCTCCCCAGGAGATTCTAATCCAGAGGAAGGACCTTGGGCAATGGCTCTCCCTCCCCGCTGAGCTCCGGGATGAGCGGACCGGACTCCCCCAACTCGGCAGCGCATGGGGCAGGGAAAGTCCCCGAGTTGTTCGGCGGCGGTGAGGGGGCTGTTTTGCTGTGCAGCCTGGGGTCAGCGGCTCTGCCTCTCTGGGCCTCATTGCCACGACTCCACGGGAGTCCGAGGAGAAGCCAGAGGTGGCTTTCCTCCGGGAATCCCCCTCCCCCCAGACAGGAGACCTGAGGGTGTGGCTCTGTGGTCACCCAGAAGCAGGGGCCCACGTGGCCCAACTGGGTTCTGCTTCCACAGTAACACTGGCCTGAAGGTACCATTACTTTGTCACTGTGGCGGGAAGCGCTGACCCAGTTCTGCACTGGGACCCTTGCCCCATGTTCTGGGCTCTTCCTTCCTCTCTGGAAAGGGGACACGGCCCTCCCCCTACCCCCGCCTTTAGGGTGGAGTCCCCTGATGTGTCCAGTGAAGACCGAAGCAAACCTTAGGGGAGTGGGCGTGTCACCAAATCCCTGCCCTCTGACCTTGCTGGGACAGCCTTGTTGATCCGCTGCCGGGAGAGCAGACTGGACTGGTTTGCCCAGAGAGGCACAGCCACCAACAGAGCCCAGCTCTCCTCAAGCTGCAACCTTGGCTCAGCTGGGACAGCCAACTACCCCAGGGCTCAGGAGCAGGGAGGGGGAGCGGCTGCCTCGCCGCGTGTGGGTCTGCACATTCCTCAGGCAGGGCAGCGTTGTGCTACTGGCAGGCGGCCGCAGCTGTGCCAAACCCGTAGTCCTAGCGTTGTTTTTAGACAGAGGCCCCTCTGGGGTTGGCTGAATGGGAACGGGGCTTGGAAATCTTATTGCTGGAACCCCATGTCTTGTTAGGGGGCGTGGTTCCTGATGACATGGAGGGGAGGGACTGAGGATCCAGGCTTTTCTCCTGCCGGAGGGGCAGGTGGGCATCTTCCGGGTGAGGAGTGTGGGCTCCTTCACTCCACAGCTGTCCTGGCACCTGACTGTGGGCGACCCCTATGTCCCCAGAGGTAAGAGGCCTGGAGCAGGGGCTACGCAGGCATCCTATGTGGTAGCTCCAAGAATGCAACTGGCACGTGTGTGCAGTACACCCAAAACCCTGGCACCTCTGAGAGCCTACAGGGCAGTTGGGCTACCTGTGCCCCCCAGGTGCTAGCAGTGAGCAGCTGGATTAGCTGGGTCCCATCCTGCTCTGGGTCTGGTCCAGCTGTGTAATGGAAGGGAAGTCGGTTCACCTTTGGGAGCCTTGGGGAGGAGGGAAGGGTAACTAGAGCACTCACACCAGAGGGTGCTGTGGGTCTCAGGTGACATACCATAGGAGCAGTGCTCTGGGTGGCATCAGACATACCGCCGATGTCGCAGTTTGGGGTGAAGAGGCCTAGCTGAGTGCCTTTTCTGCCCCATCTCTTGCTGCCTTGATTTTCCCATGGTTGTCCAGTGGTGGGTGGGCTTGAATCATCTCCCTTAGATCCTTTTGGCACTGACACCTGCTCCTTGTCCCAGGGCAGGAGAGTGGAGAAGAGAGTGGAGTGGCGGGTCTGGGATGTGTGTGTGTGTTGGAGTGGGGGGACAGTGTTTAAGGAAGTATTCCCCGTCTTTCACCTGCTGTGGCTAGCAGCAGACAAGGCACCGTTGTTGCCCAACGTACCGATACAGGGACTGTTTCCTGGGCCTGGATGTGCTGAAGCCAAGATTGGAACTCAGGGCTTTCAACTTGCTGCTCAGTCTGTGGGAGGGCGATGGTGTTCAGGAGTCACTGGCTCATCATGAAGTCACTGGTACTGGCTAGGGAAGAGAAGAGCTCTGAATGGGAATACCTGGAAGCAGCCCAGCTGGGCCTCCGGGAGAGGAAGCGTGAGGAGTGCACGCAGGGAAGGGATGTGACCATGGCCCTCGCTACACCCCACAAGGAGATGTGGTGCCACCCCTGCATGGAGCAGGTCAGGGCTGAGCCCTGGAGGCTGGGGCATCGCTTGTGTCATCATCGCCACCCTCCTCCCCACAGGCCGGGCAGGGTGGGGCACACAGGGCAGGAGGGAAGGGTTGTGATCACCACCCTCCTCTTCCTCCTCTTCCTGCTGCTTGCAGTTGCAGGGATGGATGTAGCTGTGTCTCCTGCCTCCAGCTCCTTGTTTACCACGCCTGGTACAGCTGAAATACCTCCAAGGGCTCTGGGGAGGGAGGCCGAGGGGCTCCTGCCGCCCACCCACAGTAGGGTGCTTAATGGCCCTCGGCACAGCCCCTTAAATAAAGGGTCCAGGAGGAGGGGTGGGGCATGGGAGAGTGGGAGAGGGCACAGTTTCATGGGAGGCCACTTGGAGGAAATTTAAATACGTGTGCATTTCATACATGCCTCGCTACATGGGCTGTTTCACACACAGAAGCAGGTTTTTTAAAAGAAAGGGGCAAGAGGTGAGAGTGCCCAACCAGGGACCACAGGGCGAGGGATCCAGAGGAGACGCCGGTTCACCTTGAGCGGGAGCCAGCACACTGTTTCTGTTGCCGGCCAAGGGGTTCTGGTGTTGGCTATTTTTATGCTTTACCATTTACAATTAGGACACACACGCACATATCTACCCGTGCATAAAGTCTGCTGGAAGTTCATGGAAAATTGAAAGTTTTCTACCATTTTATTTGAAAGGCATAGAGAGTGTGAGAGAGAGGGGTCCTCTTCTCTGATTCACTCCCCAAAGGGTCACACAGCCAGGACGAGCCAGGACCTCGACCCAGAGCCTCCCATGTGGTGACAGGAGCCCAGATCCTGAGCCATCAGCTGCTGTAGCCCTGGGTGCACATTTGAAGGAGCTAGGACTGTGGGGAGCAGCCGGAGCTCAGGCCAGGCTCTCTGATTTGGGGATGCGGGATCCTACGCAGCATCCTAGCTGCTGACCCATACACCCACCCCAAGAGCCCAAGATCTCCCCCTTTTTTTGCAGCAGCAGAACAAATTTTTTTAATTCCATATCCCACAAACTTGTAAAGTACCCTTTTCATACGTGCAACACTATTCTGTTATATATACTTAAAATATAATTGCAATACAAATAATACTAAAAGATAATATGAGCATTCTCAAACTACAGCTTAGAAAATCAGCCTGTAGCCTTGGATTTAAGTGTTAGCCTGCTTGGATTTAGAAAAATAAAACACATGGGTTGGCATTGTGGTGCAATGGGCTAAGCAACCGCTTGAGACACCAACATTACAGATGGGTGGCAGTTCAAGTCCTGACTGCTCCACTTTTGATACAGCTCCCTGCTAATGTGCCTGGGAGGTACGAGAAGATGGCCCAGTCCTTCGGCCCTGCACCCATGGAGGAGACCTGAATGCAGTTCAGGTTCCTACCTTTAGTGTGTGCAGCCCCAGCCACTGAAGCCTTTTGGGGCGTGATCAGCAGATGGGAGATTGCTTTCTTTGTCTCTGTCACTCTGCCTTTCCAATAAACATTAAAAAAAAAAGACATTCTGACACATGACTTCCTTTTGTCAGTATACGTAATATTTCTCTTCACAACTCATTAAGTAAATTACATTAACACTTTATCATCCCAGATTACCAACACGATTTTCTTCTGAGTCATAAAACCCTGAAATATTTGAGCTGGGAGGAACCACAGGTGCCCTACACCAATCTGCTGTTAAATAACTGGGAAAAGTAACCTGGCCAGGTCCCTGTTGGACACACAGGTAGTGAAGATGGTTTGCTCTGGGCTGCCACACCTGTGTGACTGCCGTGGGGACACTGCCTGCCCATCAGTGTGGCTCCTGTGACTTCCTGCTTCAGCCAGCCAGGGAGGTGGATGGAGGCATATGGGAGAGGAAGCCGACTCTACTGTTTTCATGTTTAAAAGAAGAGAGCTATAGCATGGCTTTCTTGGCTGCATGCATTGCTGGATTTGACATGCAAGGATTTTATATGCTGGATTTTCTAGCCCCCAGGAAGCAGGGGGCTGGCTGCTTCTCTCGGAGCAGCGTTGGGCTTGCCCCTCGGACTTCCTGAGTGGTCCGCTTGAGAGAGTCACTGCCAGAACAATTTAGTGCCCATTCCCCTTTGTGCAGTTGGAGAGATGGATTCGGAGAGGCCAGACACCTTACTTGAGTCACACAGCAGGGGTGAGTTTCATTGGAGAGTGTGGGATGCTTTTGTTTCCTGGATGCTGTGTCGGGAGTGCATTCCTCACTCTTAGATGCTAGCTGGCAGCCCGGCTGGGCCGGGCCCAGGGAGACAGCCCTTTAAGAACAACATCAGCCATCAGGTTAGGCCGGGACTGGAAACTGACTGCTCGGACTCCATCAGGCTTCCTCCCGCCTACCATGGTGTGTCCTGGCTTTGGAATGCTGCAATGGGGCCCAGACGGGGCACCTCTCCCTGTTTCATCCTGGTGCCTCCTCTCTGGCCATGGTGCTAAAGCCATTCTTTCAGACTTCCCTCTGCCCTGGCACCTGTCACAGCCTGGCAGGGTTCGGAAGGACAGGTGTCCAGGTGCTGGCTGCAGGTGGTGGTCTTCCTGCTGTGCAGTGTTTGTGTGTGAGTGTCAGTGCCCACCTGGGCGGTGTGTGAGGACCTGATGAGGAAGACCCTTTCTTACAGGTTGGCAGCACTGGGAGACTGGGGATGGGGACGTCCCCGCCTGAATACCCCTTGTCCAGAACGCTGTGTGAATTTGGGTCTATTTTTATATCCATAGTGCGATATGAATGGAAATCAAAGCGTGGAATTTGTTGCTGTTTCGTGCGTGCCTTATGCATGTAGCTGAAAGGTAATTCCATACACTGGTTCTGCCTGTGACGTGAGGGCAGCTTGGGACTTTTCACTTGTGGCGTCAGGTGGCTGCTCAACAAGTTTTAGATTTGGGGGCATTTTATATTGGGGAGTAGGGGTGCTCAGATTGCAGCTGTGCCAGGAAGTATGAGTGCAGATGGCTTGGAGCTTTGGTCTCTCTGTTGCCTAGAGGGTGCAACTTTGCATATGGAAAAGGCAAGTCTTGCAGGTGTCTGAGAGAGAGGGGGTTCTCCAGAGCTCCCCCCTGTAGACTGCCTCCCTAACACCCATCTCACTGGTGTTGGAGTACAGCTCTGGAGGGCTGCAGACTGGGAGTGGGCAGACCCACTTTGTCCCAGGAGCATGGGTGGGCCGCTGTGGCTGCTCGCATTGTAATTAAGCTGAGTTCTCTTTGGGATGTGGAAAGGGCTGAGCCCCTCCCAAGCGACATTTGCTGAATAATACAGCATCTGACTCACTCGGAGCCTCTTTCCTTTCTGATGGGAGGAGCTGTGTTTGACTTGAATCAGGGCAGTCTCAATTTCCTTTTTGGTTTTTTTTTTTTTCAGATTTGTTTATTTTTATTTGAAAGACAGAATTCCACAAAGAGAGATACAGAGAGATCTTCTATCCACTGGTTCACTCCCCAAATGGCCACAATGGCCAGAGCTGAGTTGATCTGAAACAAGGAGCCAGGAACTTCCCCTACCACGCTGGTATTATCCCATGTGGGTGCAGGGGTCCAAGCACTTGGGCTATCTTCCACTGCATTCCCAGGCCATTAGTAGGAAGCTGCGTTGCAAATGGAGCAGCTGGGCCTCTAATTGGTACCATATGGGCATGCTGGTGCCACAGGCAGAGTCTTAGCTTGCTAAGCCACAGCACTGACCTCAATTTTCTGTTTTTCAAAATGAGAGATTGAGGGGCTGGTGTCATGGCTTAGCAGGTTTACCCACCATTTGCTGCAACACTGGCATTCCATATGGACACTGGTTTGTGTCCTGGCTGCTCTACTTCTGATCCAGTTCTCTGCTCATCAGCTTGGGAAGGCAGCAGAGAATGGCCCAAGTGCTTGGGCCCCTGTACCCACGTGGGAGACTCAGATGGAATTCCAGGTTCCTGGTTTTGGCCTGGCCCAGCCCCAACCATTGTGACCATCAGGGAGAGAACCGGAAGCTGGAAAATCTCTGTAACTCTGCCTTTCAAACAAGTAAATCTGAAAAAAAATTATATTGAATTTGGAGACCCTCAAGAGTGCAGATGCTCCTTGCGCGAGGACCCCTGAGTGGCAGTTTGGGGAGCTGAGTGTGGCCGCTGCTGTCTGCTGTCTGTTCCAGGAAGGCCAGGCTGCCCAACGGGTGCTGCTCCCTCCAGCCCTCAGGAGAAAGTTTCCAGTCTCTTGCCTGCCTGTCAGGTTGCCTGGGCTGGGTCCTATGGACCCCCAGATTCTTCCTGCCCCTGCTGACCTCTGGGCCTGAGCACCAACTGTTACTTTGCCCAGCTGCCCTCCCTGCCCTTCCCACTAGCACCTCTTCCAGGAAGCCACTCCTGGGCACCTCTGTCTCCCTGTCCCAATGCACTTTGCACTGAAAGCAGTTTTCAAGTTTGGTTCCCCACTGGACTGTGACCATCTTTTTATTTACAACTAAAGATCTGTCATCTACCGGTTCACCATCCCTCCCTACCCCACATCATAACACATGTCTGTGTCAGCCAGAGCAGGACCAGGCCAAAGCCAGAGGCCAGCAACTTGGTGTGGGGCTCCCATGGACGTGAGCCAGCACCTGCTGTTTCCCAGGGTGCTGGCCTGGAATGTTGGATCAGAAGCAGGGTGGGCAGGACTCGAACAGGGCACTTCAATATGGGATGTGGTCAGTTGTTGCCCCGACACCTGTCCCCGGCTTCAGACATTACAACAGGATATTAGAACTTTGTGGGAATGGATCCTTGCGGTGGCAGCCACTGAATGAAGCCAGCAGGTCAGGTCCTGAGAGGAGTGTTTCCAGGGCCCCGAACAAACAGTGGGTTTTGGAGTGGTGGCCGTGGGAGAGAGTGTTCTGTGTCATCTTCCCTCATGGCCCTGTGTAGGAGCCTCTGCGGGGACTTTTGTCTGTTCCAGGAGCCATCATGGCTGCCTGTACATGCTGTCAGCTGCTGTACACACAGAGCCTTGGGCTAGGACCTCCCGGGATACCACATCCATGGTTGTTCAAGCCTCAAAGGGCACAGAACCTGTGGTCCATCCCCTGGATACTTTGTATCACGTCTGGGTGATGTGTATTACCTAACACCACCTGCATGCCATTACTCTGTTGTTTAGAGACTGGGAAGAAAGGAGTGTTCCCTAGTCACAGCTTGAATTTCCAAATAGTTTCAATCCATGGTTGGGTGAATCCTTGGATGTAGAACCCATGGATATGGAGGCTCTATTGTACTTATGGAATGAGCAAAAGATAAAGGGAGGATGTGGGTTCGCTGATGGAGTGGATTCCTTTCTCACGTCCTGGTAACAGCCAGTATCCGTCTGGCATGCCACCCACCATCATATGTTCTCTCTCTCCTCACAGCAGCTCTGTGACGCACACTCTGACATCATCCACACTTGCCAGAGAGGATGCCTGCACGTCACCTGCCCGTAGCTGGTAGCAGTGGAGTGCGGAGTTGAGCTCAGGTTACCTGGTCCTGGAGCGCAGGCAGGTGCCTGTCTGCGTGGGGAGGTTCAGACCTAGGGCTCAGCCGCCAGCCCAGGCACCTAGTTCTTTCCCTGCATCCTCACATTGGCAGGCTGTTCTTCAGAGGAAATCCTTTTGGTGAGAACAACATCACGTGGTTCAGGAATGCCAACAGATTTCCAGGGCCAGGGCCCAACCCAGAGCACTCCACCCTGCCACCACCGACCACACCCTTTTCTCCAGGCCCAAGTCTCCGTCTGCTGCTTGTTCAGAAGCTGTGGGGAGCTTGGTGACCGCAAGCTGGCCGTTGTGGGCTGCACGAGAGGCAGTTGGGCTGCTGGCCAAGTTCACCTCTGCTGTTGCTCCTGCACCAGGAACCAGCACACTCACTTTTCCTGGCTTGCTTATTTGTGCTGGCTTCAAACTCAATTTTGCTCAGAAATCATTGAATTTTGTTTTGTTAAAGGTCTGCCCTGTGGCTTCCTTGGCCCCTCTTCCTTCTGTGTGGAATAGGGCTGGCCAGGCACTCCTTGGCATGGTGTTAGCTCGTTGACCTGCTCCTTTGAGGGAGGGAGAGGATGGCCCTGCGAGTTCCTATATTTGTCTCCTACAGGAAGCAGCGGGTGAGTCATGCCACTCCTGGCTGGAGAGCCAAGGAGGCCCAATTTGGCGGCTGGGATCTGGGTCCTTCCGCCCTGGAAAGCATGTGTCTTGGGCAATCACATTCCTTCAGTGTGTTGACATTGACCTTGATGGACATGGAATAGGAGGACATGAGGGATGGGTCCCTGCCTCTGCGGAAGGCATCCAGTGGGTGAGAGGGGTGCTGTCAACACATCCCACCCTAGGGGACAGTGACTCAAGCATGGGGTGCAGGAGAAGCTGTGTAGGTTTTCCTGGAGGGGCAGCAGGGCTGTCTGATTTTCCCACAGTGTAGTCTCTCTGGGCCTCAACACTCTTGTCTGTAAAGTGGGAGCACCTGTGTTTTACTTGCCACCTGGCTGGGTCTGTGAGGTACACACCTGCACAGGTGAGGGGCCTTCCACACCCTTAGCGGGCCCAGCCAAGCAATACATCACTGGTGTGACCTGTCTTCCTATGCATAGGATCATTTGATTTTGTACTGTAACAAAGTCTCTCTCTGCTCCTGGACCCAAGAGGGACTCAGACAGTCCAGGCTGGCATCTGTTTCCACCACCTGCCTGTGATCCCAGGGCACCACACACCCTCCTTGGGCTTGGCTGACTCACCTGTCCAGTGGGCTGGCCCTGTGCTCTGCAGAGCTGCTGTGGGGGTTGGATGAAAGGTCAGAAGGGCACCACCCTGCAGTCACCCCAAGCACATCCAGCTGGGAAGGTAGGTGATACTGTGTGTCACTTAGAGGAGGGCTGAAATGTCACCTGCCTCCTGCCCCAGTACCTGCAGCAGGTAGAACCTATCTGTGAGTCAGCCCTTGGCTCATGGGTTCTTGGCCAAAGCCTGAGCCCTGGGAGGTGGGTCTGGGAGACTGCTGACTCTGTAACGCAGCCATGCCTTTGTCTACATAGAGAGATGGTGTCCCCTGGGAGAGAGGACATACGGTGTGCAGAGCGCGTAGCTGTGTCTTTGTGCACTCCCAGGATCCCAGCCATCCCTAGTGGCCAAGGCACTGTTTCCTAGAATTGGCAATGTGAGTTGGGGTTGAGGGTGTCACAGCCACCACACTAGGTCTTTCATCTTGTTCCTCTGGAGTCCTCCGCCACACGGTGCAGGGCTTCACCCAGGCCAGGGCTCTGAGAATGTTGGCCGGGAGCTATTCGGGACTGAGTGAAACAAACCCAGGACACAGAATGACCGTGGTGCCGCTCCACATCCCTCCCTGTCTTCCCTTTCCCTTTAATCTTTCTCCCTGCTTAACGTTACCTGGACTCCCTTTTGGACCCAGAGAGCTAGAAATCTTGAAGTGGGACAATTAACCCATTTGTTTGAGGGGCAGAGGACACATACACAGAGCTCCAAGAGCTAGGAATGAGATGCAGATCTCCCACATGGCCAGCGGGAACCCCGTTACCTACACCGTCTTCCGCTGCATACCCAGGCAGATGCTGAATGGGAGGCAGCACTCCTCTGGGGGTGGGCGTATCCACCCTGCAGTGCCATGACACCGGCCTCAACCTGCTATCTTTAACCTTTAGCCTACGTGGTGGGTCACACCAGGGAGTCCCCAGGGAGTCCTGGAGGGTACGGGGTGGGGGGGGGGAGGTTCCAGCCCTTCACAGTGCTGAGAGACCTTGGGATAATGGCAGACACATCCTAAACAACTGTAAGGAAAATTCCAGAATGAAGTGCTTCCCCTTCCCTGCTCCCACCCAACACTTTTTTATTTTAAAAGTCAGAATGACATGGAAACACATGGAAAGAGCTTCAATCTGCTGGTCACTCCCCTGATGACCGCAGTGGCCAGGGCTGGGTGAGGCTGAAGCCAGGAGCTTCATCCGGGTCTCCTATGTGGGTGGCAGAGGCCCAAACACTCAGGCCCTCTTCCACGGTTTTTTCCTGGCCATTATCAGGGGAACTGGGCTGGAAGTGAAGTAGGCAGGACAGCCCATGTGGCAGTTGGCATTACAGGGCAGCACTTAGCCCACCATGTCACAGCACCGGTCCCCAGAAGGAAATTCTGTTGAATGCGCGGCTCTCAGCATTTGGGCATTTTGCTCCTCAGCCCTCTGGGAGGTCAGGGAACAGCAACAGGATTTGCTGAAGGGCTAGAAAGGAACCTTCTAGGCCCCAGAGCAGCAGGAATGCTGTGCTGATAGGCAGGGGGCGGGGGAGCTGATAAGTATGATGGTCTAGGGAGCTTCTGCAAAAAGAGTGTCCAAAGGTTTTCTTCACAAAGCACCAGAGTGTGGATATTCTTGGCTTTCTGTTGTATCCACTGAGTGAGTGAATAGATGATGGTTGTTGCTAATAGAACTATATTTCGGGACACTGGAATTTGAATTTCACATCAATTTTTTTATGTCATGTTTTTGAAAATGTGGAGAACTGTCCAGAAACAAGGAGGGATGGGTTCACAGCCTGGCCCTGGTCCTAGCAGGAGCCCTCCCCACAGTGGAGGGTGGAGTTGCAGGGCAGACACGGGTCCCTGAACGTGCAGCGTTAGTTCTGCCACACTCGGCCTCAGGCTGCATCTGCTGGTGCCGACAGAGCCTCACATTCATGAATCCATGCGACTCTTCAGCCAGCCTCAGAGCACGGTGGGTGCCAGCTGGGGAACCGCGTGTGCGCAGATCCGTGGCGCCTCCGAGCTGAGCGCTTCCACCTGTGGAGAGGCATCCCCGCGGGACACGATGTTCCCTGGGAGACCTGCACCAGCCTGCTTCTGGCTCCCCCTTGTGCTTTAGCCTCTATGAAGCGTCCTGAGGGATGTGTCCAGTTGCACGCTGACAGCCTTGCCCAGTAGGGGAGGCATTGTATCATTGAGGCTGGGAAGGAGCTTGTCCAAGGTCACGGGCTCATTAACTTGCAGTGTACGGGTCAACAGCCAACTCTTCCCGCCCCGGGATGCCCTTGTAGGGCAGCTCAAGGGAGACCACTCCCAGCTTATCTGGGAACTTGCTGATGGGATTAATTTAATCATTAGCTTTTCCTTCACAGTCGGGAATCCTGAAACTCCTCATTGTTATACTTCAGATTCTTGGGGGGAGCCAGAGCATTGGGGTTATCTCACTGGCTTCTGGTAGCACAGCTGGGCAGAAAACCTTGTTAGTCTATAAGCAGCTCTTGTGGGGACTAGTGGGGAAATCTTCTAGAAGATTCTGAAAACTTGGATTTGGGGGTTGCTGCTTGTGAATAATGGACTCCCCCGAGTTTTGCAAGACAAAAACTGCAGGTGAGTTCCTGACTGGAATTTCTGGATTTTTCTTTGTAGTTGCTTAGGGTGCATCTGCCCTTAGACAGGTCTGCTGGCTGCTGTAGCCCGGCTCGGCCTGTTTTGCCTGCAGTGATCACCACTGTGAATGCACGAAGGAGGCAGAGGAGGAAGCCTGTCCTTGGCTGGCACAGGCCCAGGGAGATAAGGCTCCGCCAGTTGTGGGGAATCAGAGAGGCCCTGACAGCTGCCACAATGAGCTGGGCTGAGCCAGGTCAGCCCTGAGGAGGCTGGGCTGAGCCAGGGTCCTCTGCCCTCACCGTCTACCTCTGCTGGCCGTGGTGAGAGAAGAGAACCTATGCCTGTGTCCACTGTCAGGGCCTCAGAGGAAGAATGCTCTGACCCTGCCTGGCTCTGGGCACACGAGCTGTGAGTGGCCAAGAGACCGGGTAGTGTGGCATTTTGTGAGGGGCTTTGGTGGGGCTGTGAAGGTGGAAGTAGGTGTAAGCAACTGTCCCTGGTGTGCCTGGGGCTCAAGGTTAGCCCCAGGGCTTGGGACTTTGGGGAGTAAAAGCTGGAAAGTGTCCAGCAGTCTGGGATGAATGGTCATGTGGCCGGAGTGCGGGGTGGTGGGTGCAGACAGTGTGAGGTTCTCCTCTCCCCTGAGCCTCCTCTCTTAGACTTGCGGGCCCCTCCTTGGTGCTCCCAGAGGCTCAGGGCTGTCCCCTCAGCACTGCCCTTGTCCTCGCGCCACCCCTGCCAGTTGCGGGCCAGGGGGTTAGTGAATGTCCTCAGATGCAGGAGTGAGGCTGGGGTGTCTCCACCTCTACACTGGCAGAGATCCCGCTGGGATGCAGAGTCCTGCCGCTCATGCCTTTGCCTCTCTGGCCACCACCTGAAGGGCCACCTCCTCTGGGACTCCTCCTGGCCACCGCCTCAAGGGCCATCTCCTCTGGGACTCCTCCTGGCCACTGCCTCAAGGGCCACCTCCTCGCGGACTCCTCCCTGGCCGCCTCTCCCCTGCAGGGTTTCTCCAGCTTTGCACTTTCTCTGCTGTCCCAGCACCTGGAGGTTCCATAAGGTTTCTGGAAGGGACAAATGGAGCAGAGATTCAGGCACTGACTCCTTGCTGAGGGACTCCTGTGTGCACTGGCCTAGGCAGTGGGGCAAGAGCAATGGAGGAGGCTGGCAAAACGTTGTTAATGGAACTTACATTCCAGAAGCATCTAGAAACATCTAGATGCAACAAGCACACAGAAATGTAAGCAAAAACATATCAGGAGGTCAGAAGTGCCCAAAGAAGGGAGCCGCCACTGGAGCCCCTGCCAATTGCTTGCCAGGGTGTGGAGGGGAAGTCCCTGGGGCCCAGCACCACTTCTTCTCTGGGGGCTGCAAGAGGCCGTGCTCCCCTGGATGGTGGTCACTGCTGAGTGTGGCCCACTCGTGACCTTTGTCATGCAGGCATGTGGGCTGTCAGTCCTTTCAGTGTCTGAGAGGAGGGGTGGATGGGATTTCGTGCCCCACGTGTGAAGTCCACAGGCAGGGTCCCTCCTCCTGGCTGGAGCAAGAACACGGTCCCCATGCGGACTCCCCCTCCTCCCTGTGGCAGCTGCAGGCAGGGACCCTGGGCTCCGCTGAGGGGACAGCCAAGGCCGCCCCGAGCACTCCCTCCTTGGGTCCGGCCGCAGCTGCCAGGAAGCCAGCGGATCAAGGGGATAATGAGGCCAAGAGGTGCTGGGTCAGCTCCCAGGCGCAGTTCACACAGAGAGTATATTGTCCTCTGGCTCCGACCGTGAGCTCAGGCCCCTGCCTGGAGAGAGGTCGGCAGCCTCCTCCTGCCAAGTCCGGCTGAGTGTACATGGCCTTGCTACCCCGGGGGCCTGGGGGGTGCCTGCTACACTATGTGACCTGGGGGCAGGTAGTTGCTGGTACTGAGGTCTGGGGGTGCAGAGGGCACCTCTGAAGGGAACCCCTTCATGTGCAGACCTGCAGGGAGCAGAGGAACTGTAGTCTGTCCCCAGGCTGGTTGCCCCTGGCATCACATAGACACGCTATAACCCGGGTGTCTCCAAGCCCTGGCAGGAACAGGCTTGTACTAATTATATTCTGCATAGTCTCTTAACAACTGACCTCGCACTCCAAGGAGACGGCCTCGGGCCTGCTCTGAAGGTCCTGGTGGCAGGCCCGGCCTAGTGAGTCCGTGGACACCAGCGAGGTGGGGGCCATGCAAACCCTTATAGGCTCTGCTAAGGGACTACTGGGGAGAACTGGGCAGTAGGCTTGCTTGCTGTGTGACCTTGGCTTGGACAAGTCACTTAACCATCTAAACGTAACCTTGACTTCTTTATCGACAAGCAAGTTAATCATTCCTGACATGGACAAACACCTAACAGTACCTGATCCCTAGTGTCTAACAATATTAGTTTCAAGTTCTCTACCCCTTGGGGAAAAAAATCCTGGAAGGCTTTCCGGAGGCAGCGATGCCAGAGCTGATAGGTGAATGAAACCAGGCGGAGAAGGGCTGAGAAAGCAGCAGGAGCAGACACCGAAGGGGGATGCCCAGGTGGGCAGGGTGTGGGCAGTGAGTGTCCGCTGCAAGCCCAAGGATTCAGGGTGAGGTCAGAGAAGGACTTGGTCCTGGTAGACATCTTATGATGGACAACCTAAGTCAAGCCCTTGGCCTGGGGTTCCAGGAGGCCTTTTCCTGCTGAGAGAAGACTCGTGTCCCTGCTCTTTCTCCCCGACCCCTGCCTCCTGCAAAATTGGCAGATGTCCTGGGAAATGCTGGGTGTGGGTTTGGTTCCACCCTTGGGGGCCCTTGACCGAGGGTTGTGGAGCTGTTACTGCCTGTCCAGGGGCCGCAGCACCTTGTCAGGGAAGGCCTGCAGTGACATCTGTGAACTGGTGAATTCCAGAACGTTCCATGTTGAGAAGCATCCTGTGATAGAGACGACGGGGAATGGGTGGGGGGACCTGCAGGTGTTTAAGATGCTCTGGACTCCCAGGAAGGCGGACAGAGCCGCCAGGGCTCGGGGTTTTGTTCGTCTCTCTGAGCTTCGGCACCGCCCACAGCCTGGTGTGGGTGGTGCAGCGGATGCGTCATCCAATGCATTCAGGGTCAGCCAAGCTGCAGAGAGGAGAGTTGCTCTGATGTGGTTCCCAGTGGGAGGAAGGGCTGGGCCTGTCCTTCCTAGCTCTGCCCAATCACAGTGTTCTTTGTGGGCGCGCCCTTCACCTTGACCTGCCCATCCAGTTGTGGGGTGAGTGGTGTGAGAGGCCCTAGGAGAGAGAGCCCACTGGGCTTTGCTTGGCCGTTGGTGCCTGGAACGCCCAGCCAGGTCCCTGCACCAAGGGTTGGTGTCCCTGTGTGGGCTGCTCAGCCTGACTCATCTGGAGCTGTTCTCTGGGGAATCCCCGCCAGGCCCAGCCACATGCTTGGTACAGGGCTGCAGGGGTACTGGTGGTGGATCCTGAGCCGCTGGGCTCAGCCCCCACTCTGTCCAGCTCTACAGTCAGTGGGTGTGCATGGGAAATCCTGTTCTGACTCAAAGAGGAACCCCTCTTTTTTGGTTGCCTTGACTCACTTCCTCATTTCGCTGACCATTTTTGCAGCGAACAGGACTGGGTTTGTTCCTGACTCCCTGCCTCAGAAGCCATCTTGATGGGGCAGAGCCTCAGTTTACCCAACTGTGAAATGGCGTGCTTAGCCCTGCCTTGGTGGTCAGCAGGGGACCTCAATGTGTTGGAGGCCATGGCACCATTTGCCATGCTGGCTTCACTTGTGCAAATGCTGGCTGGCTTGACTGGTGTGTGTGACATTTTACCCAACTCACAGAACCTGCCTTTGACAGCAAGACTCACGCTGACCTTGACACCCATCCATGGCGATGGTGGGGTTGCAGATGAGCCTGTGGGTTGGAGGGGGCGGGAGGCCCCATCACCTGTGAAACTGTGTGGCTGGGAGTTGTCCTTGTAGGGGGCTGTGAGGACAGACATGGGGTGCCAAGGACGGGAGGAGGCTCATTGGATGCTTGCTTGTTCTATTCATTCTAGAGAAGAGATTGTCCTCATTTTCTCAGCCTGATGTGTGAAGAACAGGCTTATACTAAGGATACCTTAGCGTGTGGACATGACCTTGAAGTGTGAATCACTAGGGCTGCTTCTCTATGCCTTTCTCACACATACAGGCTGACTTCCATCTTCCTACCTGCCACTCCCTTGCTCTTAAACCCTGACTCCCTGACTCCCTCTCACCCCCAGAGTCTGTGCTGGTCAGGCTCTGCCCAGATCTGCCTCTGCAGCGCTGTGTCTGTCCCCCTGTCTCCCTCTGTTAACGACTCCCAGGCCCACTCTGCAGTCTGTCCAGGGCCTCACCCAGATCTGCCTAGCAGGTCATGCTGTTCCACCCACTCACTGTGCCCTTCCCCTTGTCTGTCCTTCCTGGCCCAGCCAGGTGTTCTCTTCCTGGGACCCTTAACCACACTTCTGGGTGCCACTCCATCTAGCACCCACAACGCTCACCTCATGGTTACAAGGTGTGCGGTCCAGTGCTCAGCACATCTGGAAGTCAGATGGTCTTGGAATAATTTTCTGGTCTCCCGCTCTCTCAGTCTGGGGCCTTGGGCAGGCCATCCTCCAGCCTCAGTGTCGGCATCTATAAAGCGGGCATAAGTATGTTCTTTATGATTAACCCAGCAGGTGACGTTGAGTTGAATCGAGCAGCTTGGGGAGGGTTTGTTCCTTGTAAGAGTTCCAGGCTCCCGGTGATGCACCCTTGGGTGGCAAACTGGCTTGACTAGCAGGTGGGAAGCTGGAAGTCAGCTGTCGTATGCTCCCACAGGCTCACTTTGGATTCCCCAGGGTCAACCAGCTCCCCAGGGAGATGCATCTAGATGTCACCTCTTGCTCCAGGACAGTGCCTAGCTCATCCTGAGGGTAGTGCTTCCCTTAGCGTTTCTTTGGGGACCTGAGTTTGCTTTCTGTATATTTATGTGTTGGATGGAAGGCCACTGTAATCTCCCTAGAAGGCTTGTAGGACCAGTTTGGGTGTAGGTGAGCTCAAGCTCTCAAAAGCATTCTAGTCAAGTGGCCAGGGCAGGTGCAGCACTGGAGTACAGCCAGGTCTCCCAGGCTGTGCCTCTCGGGCAGCAGTCATGACCAGTACTGAGAACTTCCGGTCATGTTATTCCACCTGTGTGAGATTCCATGACCTTGTGTCTAAGTGGGGGAGGTGACACCAACCCTCCCGGGCACCCAAGGAACACATGCATTTTAGGAACTCTTGGTACAGGAGCCCTGCTTGGTGTCAGGAGGGGCTGCTCCCTGGCCTGAGGAGTGTCCTGCATGCACCCTGAGCTCTCTCGATGACACCAGCCACTGTGGGCCGGGAGCAAGTGCTGAGTCCCTGAAAGCAGGAACTTCCTCGCCTCCTGAGCTATGCAACAGCAGGTTGGTCATGCCTGGAGGAGGCAGTGAGCCGCCCATCATCGAAGGTGTGCGAGAGCCTGGAGAACCTTGTGGTGAGCGTGACTTTAAGAAAATTCAGGGTGTTTACACTGAGGGACCCTCCTAGTTTTTTTTCTTTTTGTGTTCTTGTCTTTTTATTTTTCAGATTCCATATCTTTCTTTTTTTTGTTATTATCATTTTATGATACAGTTTATCCTGGTATTTCCCTTATCCCAGCCCCAAACCTCCCCCCCCCCACTTAGTTCCTCTATATCATTACTAAAGTATAGTTCTTCATACGCCCTCCTAGTTTTGAGAATCTGATTCTTTTATGGAAAAAAAATAGCTTATTTGAGATAAAACTCAAATAAGTCCCGGTCCAGTTTACTGGTTGAAGTGCACAATCCAGGGGGCCTGTCCACAGGGTGGTGCGGCCATCACCACAATCATTTTTAGGACATTTTTATTACTCCCCCCTCCAAAGTCACCCTCATGCCGTAGCAGGCAACTGCCAACCCTCTCACCCTGCCCGCCACTCTTGGCAATGTCAACTTTACTTTCCGTCTCTGTAGATTTGCCAGTTCCACCTTTCCTGTCAATGGCGAATTTGGTCCTTGGTGGCTCGTGTCCTTTCTTTGGCATGTTGATTTCAAGATCCACCCATGTGGTAACATGTTGCAGTACTTCATCTCTTTTCATTGTCCGCATTCTAGGACATGCATCGGCTGGATTTGGCTTACTCATTCATTAACTGATGGACACTTGCACTGATTGCACGCTTTCTGATTCTCACCCACAGTGTGTCTGCTTCTCACCCACACTGTGTCTATGGTTTTGGGTGGACGTGGGTGTTGGTGTTAGCATACACCTAGGAGTATGGTGCTGGGTCACGTGGGTATCTGTGTGTCAGCATGGTGGGGCTGCCAGGCTGTTTCCCTCAGTAACTGCCCACTTTAACTTTGTGCTGGGGCCATAATGGTGTTGATTTCTCTGGGTCTTCATCAACACTTGTTGTGATATTTTTTTAAAAAAAAGTCCACTCTCGTGAGATTTGATTTGCATGTCCCCAGTGGCTTCTGATGTGGGCCACGAGTTCGGCAGTTTGGTCCGCAGCATCCTGGGAACTGGGGAAGGTCTCAGTGGGGGTTCCATGTCTCCACTCACTGCCTGACCCTTCAGCCAGGATGCTGCATGTTGAGTTCACGAAAGTTCCTCCCAGGACAAGCTGCCTGGAAGAGCTTAATGAGGGCCCAGGAGCTTAGGGCAGGCTCCAAGAGCATGGACAGCGCTGGGGGCAGCAACTCAAAGCCACCACAAGCTACGGCTCCCAGCAGTTCGAAGGGCCAGCATGAGCAGGACTGACCATATTGAGTGTTGCTGAAGACAATTTGGGAATTGGAGCCTCACACACTCTGGTGGGAACAGAAAGCGGTACAGTCACTTGGCAAATGTGTGGCAGTGTCTTTTTGTTGTTATTCTTGATTTTATTTTTTCATTTTTCATTTTCATTTTAATTTTTGAATTTTATCGTACCATTCTGTATAGTCTGGGATTCCCGTCCTCCCAGTTTCCACCCCCTGACTGATTTTTCCCATATTGTCAGAACAATACATTTCTTCATGAGAAGTTACAGTTCCATCGGTCTGCTCTATAAGTGGTGGCAGTGTCTTGAACACGTGCCTTGCACCAGTGCTGGGAGGCACTTGTGCAGCTCCTGGAAGTGATGACATGCATGGGCAGGTATTACGGTCACCCCAAACTACCCTTTAGTGGGTACCTGAAGGATTGAGGGAGAAACCATGGACTGGGACTCAGCAATAACAAGGAATGAACCATCGAGAGATTTGACAACAGGGGTGACCTCCTGGTGGTTCTGCAGAGAGGAAGAAACCACAATCCCCTCCTCAAAGCGTATAAAAGAGAGTATACTGCGTGCTGCCCGGGCCATCCCATGTATGCACGAAATTCTGATCAGTAGATGACTGTGTAGTGACAATGGCAGATTGGCAGTCCCTGTGACAGCTCGCTGTGGAACCCCACAGGGTTCTTGGGCAGGTCTTCCTGCAGGTGAGGGCTCTCTGCCTACAGCTTAGGCCCTGACCAGCTGGAGATGCTCCCCGGAGGGAGATGCTGGGACCTTAACAGCCGCAGGGCTGGAAACGGACAGGAAATACAACCCTTAGGACTCATGGGTGGGGCCAGTTGTCAAGCCCTCCAGGGTTTCTGAGGCTGGCTCTAGGGACCTCACCATGGGCTTAGTTCCTGTCACTACAGGGTTTGTATGTGTGTGTGTGTACGCGCATGTGGTATATATGTATGTATGTGTGTGGTATGTGTATGGTGTGTGTGGAGTGTATGTATATGTGGGATGTGTGTGACATGCATGTGTGTGGGGTGTGTGATGTATGTGAATACATTTTAAATCACCAATCTCAGAAATGCTTCCTGCACGTATTTGCAACACATTCACCCGCCAGGTAGAAGCCTCCAGAAGCATTTGTCTGACACTGTACGGGGCCTGGTGGCTGCTGTAATATTCTATTCTGCTTGCCTTGCTCACAAAGCTCCTCTGATCAAAAGCCCTCCCTCTCTGAAACCAGCCCTGACCTCACGGATGCTGTTGTAAAACTGGGGCCCAGTGGGCAGCCTGTTCACCTCCTGACTCAGCCAGCCAAGCCTGGGACACTCTGCCACCTGGGCTGCTGCTGTCTGCCCTGCTCTGTGTACTCTGCCAGGAGCCACCAGGGCCCTGTGGCCTGGGTACCTCTTGGGACCCACCGCCAGGCCTCATGGACCTCTCTGCCTCACCCTTCCTGCCCTGCAGGCTCTGGCTGGGTGCTTGGCGCCTGAGTCAGTCACCCCCTAGATCCTCTTGCTTCTCCCCTCTCAACCACCTCTGTGTGACCTTAGGTTGCCAATGAAAGAGTTTCCCAGGTACACATCTGGGCATCCTGTGGGTTGTACCTGTGGATGGAGAGTCTGGGTTAAGAGCACTTGGAAAGGCTGTTCTATGGGCAGCTGATCTGGGCAGCAGTAGGCCAGCAATTGGCTAGCCCATGCTCACTACTGAGCCCTGGCACTCTGTGATGCTGGGTAACTCCCAGTTCCTTTTGGAGCAGGTGTATGAGAAATAGCCTCTGTCCCACCTTGAGGTTGTGAGTGTGAAGTGGACCTCCCAGGCCCTTACCCAGTGGGTTCTCTAACCCCAGACAGTTGTCCCTTGTTATCTGAGGGCTACTGATTCCTGTGTCCCGTGGCTCCCAGCTGATAGCAACATCCTCAGATGCCCAAGTCTCTTACAGAAAATGGTGTAGTATTTGCAATAGAACATGTTCAGTCTTCCCCTATACTTTAAACTGTTTCTGGAGTACATGGGATCCCTAACACAATGAAATGCCTGTTCCCCTACAGAGGCAGTCACTCACCCCAAGTATTTCCAATTCACAGTTAGAAGCCCTGGGACCTGCAGATGTGTGAGGCCCACTGTGTAGGTAGTGGACAGCAGGGGATAGGGCACTGCTGCCCCCATAGCTTCCGTGTCATCTCCTAACGTGTCTCTATCTCTGGTTACCTTTAAAGACAAGCTGGCACCCGGGAATCCTTGCTCTGGATTCTGGCCCTGGAAGGGCTGGTGTGGGGTTCAAGTGCAGGTGCCTGGTCCCATGGCTGGGTGTTAGTTCCTGACTGTCTCCTGGACACACTTGGCTGTCAGCCTCCCCCCCTTCTGCAGGTGTCTGAGCTGTGCTCTCCGGGCTAAGATAGGTCTCTCTGTGATAAGCAAACAGAAGAGGGAGGTTCCAGGATCCACGTGGAACAAGGCTCGGGATTAAAACCAGCTGTGTGTAGCTCTGTTCCTGGAATCCCATCTGTGTGTGTGAGAGAGCAGAGGGGAGGAGGATGTGTGGCAGGAGTGAGTCAGGAAGAGCCCAGTGAGTCACCCTCCCCAGGGCGGGGCACGCCCTGCCCTGACTCTGGTCAGTCTGTGCAGGGTGGTCCCTGGGGACTGAGCTGGGGTTTACTTGAGTCCGAATCTTGGTGCCTTCCTTGTTCCAGAAAAAAAAAAAAGTGCCAGTGGGTAGCTGGGATGGACAGGGCTGCTAACCCAGCACAGAGCAACTGAGTTCGCCTGGCTACGAGGGGCTGCGGCTGCTCAGTTTAAGCCTCTGATTCTGAAGCTGAGACCCTGGAGTCGCCTGCCTGGGACCAGAAAGCTTGCTGATGATGACCCACGGAGGCTGGTGTGGGCAGCTCTTGGTGGGGGGCGGTTCTCAGGGTACAGGCAGGACTTTGGAAGCTGGATCGCATTGTGGGGTTCAGGAGCAACGGCTTGGGACTCAAGCTCTCTTTGTTCAAGTTCTAACTCTGCTATATACCAACCTTGTGGCTCTGGGATCATTGATTTTATTGTTGAATCGAACCTCAGTTTTCCCAGCTGGAAAGTGGGGTAACAGAGTCTTCCCCTATTCTCTGTGGGATACATGAGTTAGTACGTATAGAGTCAGGTGCACACACAGTGCCAGGCAGATGTTGGCTGCAGCTGTAACTGCCAGGAGTCCTGGATTGGCTGGTCTTCCGCAGGTTAGTCGCTTCTCCGTTTGTGTCTCTGTAGAATGGGAGGGATAATGCCAGCTGCATGACAGTCGCTGCGAGAGCCTTACCTCACCCCTTTCATATTGTTCTGAAAAGTTTGGTTTCATGTATTAGGGTGCCGTTTACCGGGATTTGGTTGGGTGTTGGGCAGAAGCCTGATAGCCTTCAGATCCTAATTAGCAAGCAGTACACTACCCAAGGTTCTTTAGTGTGGTGGAGAGGTAAGGCTGTGACTTCAGCCCCTCACCAGAGGTGCTGCAAGGCAAAGGAGAGCCTCCACCAGCTTTGCAGATGAACTGGCAGGGAGGCAGAAGAAAGTCAAACCCCAGAAGATGGGGCTCTCACCAAGGGTTGAGAAGCCATGACTTTGAGCTGGCCGGTGGTCAGGACCAGTGATCGGCCCTGGCAAGTGTCCTGTGCTTGCTTCAAGTCTGGGACCCTAGAGACCAAGCGCAGTGGGAAGGGCCTCAGGTTGGTCTTTAGGGTCCCAGGCTCATGGCTTTGAACCCAGCTTCCATAGTTGTCGGGGCACGTGCTGTGTTCCCATCCTGCTCCACGCCACCTCTGCTGGTCTGTCCATCACCTTCTCTTCCTGCTGACATGTGTGATAACCCTGTGGGTGCTGAGTCTGTTGATGGTCACTGTAACCTGCCTGAAGCTGAGTACTTTCCAAAGGATCCAGGTGTGTGGCTCATCGCTGCCAAGGTGGGGCACTTAGGTGGCACTGGCATTTGGTGGGGACTCCTATAGCCTCACAGCATGGAGGGCATCAATGCATCAAAGGCAGGGAAACCGGGCCAACCCCGTCCTTTTATCAGGACCCTGCTCTGTGACAATAACCCACGCCCCTGATGCTGGCTTCAGTCTGCTGATAAGGCAGTTTCTCCCTGCCCTAATCACACTCTGATGGCCCCACTCCTTGGTCTCACTACCAATGGCAGTTAACTTCCCATTCTGTCTGGCTTCTAGAAAGAGACCAGTCCCTGAAGTTTCTGGGGCACTTTGAGGGAGCTGTCTTCCTGGTCTTCCACCATGCATGGTTTCCATTGAGCTCCTTGCATCTCAGTCTGCTGAATTACTGATTTTGCACAATAAGGGAGCAGATTCCGCATTGTCTTGGCTGTTAGAAGGCTCCCAGCAGAAGGCTTCCCTGGGGAGCATGGACTGAGACCTACAGAGAGAAGTTGGGGGCCCAGGAACTTGGGTTCCCAACTGGCTCCATCTTTGTTGTTTCTCGCTTCTGAGATAGGATTGTGTGCAGTTAATCTGCGGACATAAACCAAGTCCCCTCCAGTCTTTGCAGAGCCTGCAGCTTTGCACCTCTGGTTTTAGGGTGCAGGTGTTTTGAAATGCAAACTTGGACTCATCACTATTTTCAGAGTTATAGTTAGAAAACCCATGTTTGGAGCTTCAAGTCCATGTGTTAATGAAGAAGTGTGTGTGTGTGAGAGAGAGAGAAAGAGAAAGAGAGTATTGTGGGGCTTATTATTATTATTATTTTATGTTTTTTCTTTTGAACTGTATGGTACAATCCCATAGGATATGGGATTTCCCCACCCCCACCCCAGAAATTCCCACCCCTGATTTTCCCCATATTATTACAATAGTATAGTTCTTCATAAGCAGTCTGTTATTTAAATGTGCTGGTGCAGACAATGTCAGACAGTCCAGCTTCCCATTGTCTAGATACGTCCAACAGTTTCATTGGGAGTCCATCTTTGATTTGGAAGTAGGGATGCATACTGCATTGTATCTTCGTATCTGAATATGATAGTGTCTATCACGCATCATATACATTCCCTTAAATGAGAAGCCATGAAACAAAGTCAACCACTGGTATGAAGTTAAAACAAACAAACAAAAATTCACAGCACCATGGAGTCAAAATGCCACTGAATAACCAACACATGGGTGACGGAAAGAAAACACAGAAGCCTCCTGGATAAAATGATGCCACCCTTGATCTGTGAGCCAGTGATGAATTTTACAAGAGAAAAGAAACTATTTGGAAGAAATGGAAATGAAATAAAAAAACACCAAAACACATGGGATGCAGCAAAAACAGTATGGAAAGGGTTACTGATCTTACAGTTTGCATGAAGCCTGCCTTGTATCAGGGAGAACATATGGTATTTGTCTTTTTTGGAATTGATTTATTTCACTGAGCATAATGGTCTCTAGTTGGGACCATCTAGTTGCAGATGGTATAATTGCATTCTTTTTAATGGCTGAGTAATACTCCATGGAGTAGATGTATCACATTTCTTTAACCACTCCTTTTTGGACGGGCATCTGCATGTTTCCATGTCTTTGCTACTATAGACTGTGCCGCTATAAATATAGGATTACAGGTCCCCTTCTCATATGCAGTTTTCATTTCCTTTGGGTATCTTCTTAGGAGTGGGATAGCTGGGTCTATGGCAGGTTTATCTGCAATTCTCTAAGCACTCTCCATTCTGATTTCCATAGAGGTTGTACCAGCCTACACTCCCACTAACTGTGAAGGAGAGTACCTTTCTCCCCACATCCATGCCCACAGGTGTTGTTAGTAGAGTTCTGAATGTAGGCCAATCTCACTGGAGTTAGGTGGTACCTCAGTGTGGTTTTCATTTGTATCTCCCTGATGGCTAGGGAGCCTGAGCATCTTTTCATATGGCTATTAGCCATTCAAATCTGTTCTTCTGAAAAATGTCTGTTCATTTCCTTCGCCCATTTCTTCACAGGTGTTTTTTTTTTAACTGTCTCTGGGTTTGTGAAACTCTTTGTCAATCCTATATATATGTTGTTTAGTAGGCAAACATTTTCTCCCATTCTGTTGGTTGCTGTTTCACTTTGTTAATGGTTTTCTTTGCTGTGCAAAAGGTTTTTAGTTTGATGTAGTCCCATTTGTTTATTTTGTTTTTGACCGCTTGTGCTTTTGGCTTTTTTCCAAGAACTCTTTCCCCATTCCTGTATCTTAGAGAGTACTTCCTATGTTTTCCTCTAATAGTTTGATAGTTCCTGGGTGTAGATTTAGGTCCCTGATCCATTTAGAGCTGATTTTTGTGTAATGTGACAGGTGGGGCTTATTATTGTTAGAGAAACAAAGAGGGAACACTCCCATATATTGGTACATTGCTCAAGTGCTCACGACAGCCGGGTCTGGGACAGGGCTAGAGCCAGGAGCTGGAACACGATTCAGGCTTCTGTCTGGGGAGTAGGGACTCGGCTGCTTGTCATAACTGCTGTTGCCCAGAATGCACATTAGCAAGATGTTGAACTCAGAAGCTGAGCTGGAATTCGCTTCCCGGAGCTCCCATCTGGGATCTGCCTGTCCCTAGTGGCTGGTATATAAGACCAGGTATCCCCCCCTCCCTGCCCCAGAATATCTGTCTGCCATCAGGCCTGGCTTAGGGCCTGGGCTTAATCCCTGTGTCTCACTGAGTTGAAGTGCCATGATTTAGTGGGATAGGCTGAGATTCCCTGGTCTCTTAACTCCATGCCCAGCCTCAGCTCTACCGGCTGCTCTGTCCTGTTTGCTCTGCTTGTGGCTACTGCCCTGTTTCTCAGTGACCAGAGCCACCATGTGGTCAGTGGGGATGGTGGGAGACTCAGTCTGTCCCTCCCATTTCTTGCTTTTATAAAAATGAAAAGCCCCGCTGCTGGAAGGCAGCCAAGTCGTTCCCTAGGCGAGTGATTAGAGCCACTTGAGCCCTTGTGCAGTCTCACGTGCTTTGCAAAGGAGACCTCCAAAACAGGGTGTGGCTGCAGGCAGCGTGCGAAGGACAGCTCAGAGGAGAGCAGGCTGGCAGCCACCATCTCCAAGTCGGCCAGGCAGGGCCCTTCGTCCTGTTTTCCTCGGCATCTTTCCTGGGCTCTCTTCCTCTGCAACCCACTCTCCCACTCAGTGGCCAGCTGTGGCCCTGGTCCAACTCCCTGTGTAGATTCCTGTGGAACAACGCAGCCCTGGCTGGGCACAAAGGGCCGATGTACCACTTGGCTGAAGTGAAGACTTTGATTGGATCACATTTGCCCTTTTTGGAAACTTCTCAAGGTGCCTGGGAGAAAGAAAAAGGGAGAAAAACCATCACACCTGCATCATCCTCAACCGCGTGAGCCCTAAAGCCACTATGCCTCTACCCCAGGCCGGGGAGAGGGTCACGTGGGAGGTGCATAGGGCGAGGAAATGGCTTTGGCCCCCTCTGCCCGCAGCCCTGGCTTTGGTCAGTCCTGTGGACCCTCTCACGGTGGCGTTCCCAGCCTTTGTCCCATCATGAGCCTGGCTTTTGCTGCCATGTGTCATTGGGCTCTTGTAGTTGTGAAGGGGACACACTAAATCTGTAATTTTGCCTCACTTTTTGGCAGTGCTATTTTCTGAAAATGCTGCTTCAGTGCATTCATTTTAAACAGATTTTTAAAAGACGTCTTGGGGTATTTATTTGAAAGAGAAACAGAGAGAAAGGGAGAGACACACAGAGAGAGCTTCCATCCGCTGATTCACTCCCCCAAATGGCTGAAGTGGCCAGGGTCCTACCAGGCTGCAGCCAGGAACCTGGAGCTCCAGCATGGCCTCCCACGTGGGTGGACAGGAGGCCGAAGACTTGGGCCATCTTTGTCCACTGCCTTCCCAGGCATTAGCAGGAAGCTTCATCGCAAGTGGAGCAGCCGGGACTGGAACCAGCACTCCAAGAGGGGATGCTGGCATCTTTAGTTGCAGTTTAACCCACTCTACCACAACACCCACCCACCAAGCTTCTGTTTTGTTATGGATACATAGAATCAAGTACCAAGGGGCCAGCACCATGGTTCAACAGGCTAATCCTCTACCTCCAGACACCATCATCCTATACAGGCACCAGTTCTGGCCCTAGCTGTTCTTACCATCCGTCTCCCTGTTTATATCCTGGGAAAGCAGCAGAGAGTGGCTGAAGTCCTTGGGTCCCTGCACCTGTGTGGGGAATCCAGAAGTTCCTGGCTCCTGGCTTCAGATCTGGCTTAGCTCCAGTCATTGTGGCCATTTGGGGAAGGAACCAGCAGATGGAATCTCTCTCTCTGTGAATCTGCCTTTAAATAAAAATAAAATAAATCTTTAAAAATACTCAACAGCAAGTGTACCATCACTTACCTAACGAGCCCTCCTTCCTGCGCGCTTAGATTGCTTCTAGCTCTGTTTGGATTTGCATTTCAGACGATGCTGGGGCGACTTTGGGGTGTGCTCACCTTTGGCCATGTTCTAGGCTCACAGTGCATGCCCTTGGGGACACTGGCGGAGAAGCCAGGCTGTGCCCACACAGCCAGTGCAGCTATAAATAGCTTCCCTGGTTGCTGTAAGCTGACAGACAGCTCAAACTGCAATGCAGGAGGAGCTTGGCCTGGGCTTAATGGGATTTTAATCAAGTTACATGGCAAAACCTGCCGCTTGGCCTCCCCAGCCCAGGGTAAGGCGAGGGGCAGTTGCACAGAGGGGCGTGGTTTGCTGGGTGACCTGTGTCAGAGGCAGGCGTCACCCATGGCAGGAGTGGCAGCTGGGTTTCGTCTCAGGCCTGAGTCAGTTGATTAACACCGAGTGGTGGTTGGGTGGGGGGCACTGCTGAATCAGTCAGCTTTCTGTTTCCATAAGGAAATAGCTGAGAGAGGCTGGTTGCAAAGGACAGGTGGTTTATTCAGCACACTTTTTTTTAGGTTCAAAGGTGAGGGGGTCATGCTGTGGGCTCCGACCAAGGCCCCCTGGAAGGTGTGCAGAAGGCTCATCAGTGAACCGAGAGGCAGAGAGAGCTGGGCCCATGCCCAGGCTCTTACAGCCCTTGCCTTCTGAACAGATGCCCCATGACTGAAGGACCTCCCACTAGACCCGCCTTCTAGAAGCTTCTCCATCTCCCAATAACACTACCCCAGGAATCAAACCTTTAACACATAGGTCCTTGGGGTCATTCAGCATCCAAACACAGCAATTAACAACGTGGACCTCAGCCCACCAGCTGAGGACTGTCCCACACCCAGATGTTGGTCTCAAGTGGGGCTCAGGGCTGCTGTGGGCTTGGCCGATGCCAAAAGGTGTTTGTTAGGTTGAGTCTTCCTTGGCTGGTTCCCACTGGGGCTCAATTGTGGGTCTTGAGAATGCAGACCGTGTTTTTGAGATTTTGTGGGGGGAGCTGCCAAGCTCAGGTGATAGACAAGTGAGGCTCCAAGCCTCAAGCTGCGAGAAAGGAGGAGCAGAGAAGCTGAGCAGTCCGGGGGGATCTTGCCAAGGCCCGTGCCCCCAGCTCCGTGGTGAGGGAAGGCAGAGCTGTTCTCCTCCTTCCTAACACATTGCCCTCCTGGGAGTGCCAGGACAGTCCTGGGGTGGGGGCAGGCCTGTCCCAGCTGTCTGTGCTCTGCCCCATGTGCCTGCCTGGGGACCTCTCTGTAGTCTCGCCCCCTTGCCCATGTGCCTGACCTCCGGTGGTCCTTGCTCAGCCCCTGCAGGTGCCATGAGTGAAGAGGACTTCCACAGGAGCGTGGCAGATGCCCAGGAGTGGATGCAGGCTGTGCATGAGCGGCTGCACGCTAACGACAACACCCAGGGGCCCCGGGCGGCCCTGGAGGCCCGGCTGCAGGAGACGGAGGTATGCAGGGGTGGGAGAAGGCATGCTGTGGTATGGCCCCTGGCAGCAGTATGGCCTCTTCCACTGGTTTTCCGTCTGCTAAGAGGAAAGGATAGACTAGATGCATATTTCACACACTCTGATGTTCTCTTCAGATCTCATGGGGACTTTCCCTAAGTGTGTGTTCTGATCAGGTAGGTCTAGGGCAGGCCCGAGGGTCAGCATTCCTGACAGGTTCTGACAGATGTCATTGGACCACATGCTGATAAGAAGGGGCTAGTGCCCGTCCTCTGGGCCTCCCGACCTGGCAAGGGTGGAGGGCTGCTCTGCAGCTAAGGTGGCTCCTTACCCCAGCTGGCCCAGACCTGGCTCCTGTCCCTTTTCCGTCTCCGCGGGGCTGGTCAGCCCAGGCAGGTCTGAATTTGGGGGTGGGGAAGTGACTCCTGTACTTCTCAGTGCTGGATCTAGCCTTGCCCACCCACCTGATTTAGGGCCTCACTCCTGTGGCAAGCCTGTCCCCTCACTGGGCTCTCACCTTGGCATCCCTGTGTGCTTTTCATGTTTGTGTCAAGCCCTTTTCATTTTGTGCACCTGAGTGCAAATATTTCATGCCCCCCCTTTTTTTTAAGTCAGCTTAAAAGTGATTTTTTTTCTATCTTCCATCTGCTGGTTCACTCCCCAAGTGGTTGTAATGGCTGGAGCTGAGCCAATCCAAATCCAGGGGCCAGAAGCTTCTTCTGGGTCTCCCACACAGGTGCAGGGTTCCAAAGCTTTGGGCTGTCCTCGACTGTTCTCCCAGGCCTCAAGCAGGGAGCTGGATGGGAAGTGGAGCTGCCAGGATACAAACTGGAGCCCTTATGGGATGCCAGTAATGCAGGCCAAGGTTTAACTTATTATGCCACGGTGCTAGCCTCTATCTTATGCCCTTTAAAACGAAGTGAGAGTCGAGGTTAGCTTTCAGTACCACCATGATGTCATGAGGGAGCAGCTGTCACCTACATTCCGCAGATGGAGAAATCGAGTCTGTATGTGCGGCTCCCCTGCCCGAACTCAAATTCGAATCCTTCTTTGCTCGCTTCACCACCTGATGCAGTGGGCGGGGCGGTAGAACGGGTCTCTCAACAGACCTGCCCCACTTCCTCCCATCACTGGGCAGAGGCCTGGGCTGTGCAGGTCAGGGAGGCACCCCCTGAGTGTAGAGGCTCACAGCGTGGTGAGGGACAGGTGGGCAGATAATCAGGGCACCCACACGGGCACGCATGAGGAGCAGCCCTAAGCGGGGCTTTGATTGCTATTCCCCTCTAGGGTCCTCGATGGCTCCCCATCGCCCCAACCCTCTTCAGAGGGTGTCAGAGCTTTCTGCCTCTTGGCAGATTCAGTTTCCCACCTCTCCACTGTGCTCCAGCCCCACCGCCAAGCTCACCTCCTGCTCTTGTTGGCAGAAAACCTCCCAGGTGTTCTATGGCTGAGCCCTTTGTCTGTACTTGGGGTGCCCTTGTGTTGGGGTGCAGGTGTGCCTGTCAGTCAAGTGAATCCCCAGGTTTTTCCTGACCGGACTCTCAGCCCCAGATGCTCACTTTCTCTACCTATGGACCCAGACCTGCCTGAACCCTCCTTTTCTGGGGTACATCTTATAGAACTTTCTAGAACGTTCTGTCCTTTGCTGGGTGTGGGGTGGGAGTCTTCAGGAAGAGCTTTCCCATGATGGGGGGAGGAGTTCTGGGGAGTGGATCTGGAGCAGAGTCTGAGTAGAGTGTGCAGGGGACCCTGCATGGCTTCTTGCCATGGGGCTCAGGCATGTTCCATGTTCTGCATTGCAACACCAAGTTCACCCAGAGAACTCCTGCCATGTGCGAAGAGGAGCTGCCAGGGCCCTCCCCTAGCCCGTCTGCCAACAGTGGCTGCTCCCTGGGGACTCCTCTTGCCTGGCTCAGCTAAGTGCATCATTATGCAGACAGGGGGACCACGTTCTAGGAGAGGTGGGGCTTGTGTGAGTGGGTCCCCTGGAGAAGGAGGGGACTCATTGTCTTTGGAGGGCACCGGGAAGTCCTGTACTCGTTTTCTTACCCTCAGGGCCCTTAGCAGGTTGCCCAGGGTCACGGGACCAGCCGGGCACTGCACCCGACCCCAGCTGCTCTGGCCTCCAAGCCCTCACTCCCCGCTCTGCCTCCCTGTCTTCGTGAGGTCATGCCTGAGTGTTTTGTTCCTGTTCTCCCTATGTGTCCACACAGAAAATCTGCCAGCTGGAGCCCGAGGGGCGTGTGAAGGTGGACCTGGTGCTGGGGGCGGCGGAGGCCTTGCTGGCGAGCTGCCATGAGACCCAGAAGCCCGATATCCTAGCCCGGCTGAAGGACATCAAGGCCCAGTGGGAAGAGACGGTCACCTACATGACTCACTGCCACAGGTGGGGGGCCAGTGCCGGGCACCTGGCCACAACCTTCCCTGCCTACCCCCAGGCTGCCCTTGGTCCTCTGCCCAAGGGACAGCTCTCCATGCTGGGATTCCTGGGAGCACCATGTTCCGCTGGGACCCAGGTCAGCCCTGACGCCTCTCTCTCCTTATGTCAGGCTCTGTGTGCTCTGAGCACTGTAGCTGGGGTTCTCGGGCTGCACCAGGGAGCCTGGTTGGGGCTGGAGGTGGGGGAGGAGTCCACACACATACACACACACACCCCTTGGTGGTCACTCCCTCTGCGACCTTGACCTCCCTGAGCCTTGGCACCTCATCAGGATAGGACCCCTTGAAGGCTAGAAGTTAGACAGAGAGGACAGCCAATGTCACGGGTTTGGCACGTGTCAGGAGCTGCCTCGTGCAGAAACTTCTCCATCACTGGATAGCAAGACCACGAGCAGAGGTGGGCACTAGGATTGTACACAGAGTTTGTGTCTTCCCAAGCCCTTTCACCTGAAACCCCAGACCTGATAGTCTGATGTCGGCTGGGCATGGGGCTATGGCTATGTTACATTTCAGGAGAGGGGAAGGGCACTTATGGGCACAGTTACCCATGAGTTCATGGTACCCCTGGAACCCATGTACAGGTGCCTAGTCCCTGCACCCTGTGGGAGGCAACAAGCCCATAGGTCCAGTGGATCTCAGCCAATTGCTGGATCTGGTCCCAGCACTAGTTTCTCCTATTAGTAGCATGCGTGCGCTAATGGCCTGGGGCCACTGTCTTCCGAATCCCAATGCCACAGGGCAGTGTGGGAGTTTGGGCTCAGGGTTTGGGCACTGGTGGCTAAGTGCTTGCCAGCTGTGAGCAGGCTGCTGGTTGTCAGGGTGGACCTGAATCCAAGCCCCACATAGGAGCGTAGGAACAAGAGGGTGTTCCCAGCTGCCCGGGTGACTCGGAAATGCAGGGAGGATGTTGTCATGGCCGCTGTGCTGGGGAGCGGTGGAGGCCTGGGTCCTCACGGTCTCGCCATCTCTGCCCTCAGCCGCATCGAGTGGGTGTGGCTGCACTGGAGCGAGTACCTGCTGGCCCGAGACGAGTTCTACCGCTGGTTCCACAAGCTGACGGTTACGCTCGAGCCCCCCGTGGAACTGCAGCTGGGCCTGCAGGAGAAGCGGTGGCAGCTGAGCCATGCCCAGGTGCTGCTGCAGAACGTGGACCACCAGGCCGTGCTCCTGGAGCGGCTGCTGGAGGAGGCAGCCTCGCTTTTCCACAGGATCGGAGACCCCAGCGTGGACGAAGATGCCCAGAAGAGGATGCAGGTCGAGTACGATACAGTGAGGACCAAGGCCCAGGTGAGCCTGGGTGGCTTCCGGCCTCTCTTAGCCCTCCCCTCCTTACGTCCAGCCACCAGTTGCCCACACTCCCTAGGTCTCTCTCCTCCTGTCCACCCTCCTCCTGTTGTCCACTGTTCACCCATCCGCATTCCACTGAGCTAGAACCCCTGTTGGTTACTCACCACCGGCACTTCATCTTCCCCCGCCCTGTCTGCCCACTCTCCTATCCTCTTTGCAGCATCTGTCTGCCCCGCCACCAGCCAGTCTCTTTCTCAACTGATAAACAACATAATCACTCCCTCCCCGCCCCGTGTGTCGGCTCATTCACCCGCCCGTCCACCCACCCACCCACCTCTGCCCGCCTACCTCCTTGCTCATTGTGTGCTCTCACCATGTGCTGTTTTGGTCATCTCCCGGCCACCTGATGGCTCACCTGTCAATCTTCCATCTACCCATCCCATCACCCTTCTACCCACCCGTCCACACTGTCATGTCTGCCCCGCACACCTGGTGTTTGTGGTGTCTCACGCACAGGGGTGCAAGTGCCCTGGCCGGCTGGCGGAGGCCCTGTGCGTTCTTGTCTACCCAGCCTCCTTCCCCTCTCACACCCCCCTTCCTCTGATCACCCCCCCAGTCCCTCTGCCAGGGTGAGCCTTCCCTGCCTCGTTCTTGCCTTGACTCCTAAGCAATTCAAGAGCAATTCAGAGAAACCATTGTTTCTTCTAGAAATTCTGTGCCTCTCTTTATCACATCCACTTGCTGCCAGATAGAGTGTCTTTTGTTGCTCTGAGTTTGTCTGTTGTGGTTGGCCCCTGAGGGCTCCGGGGGCTGAAGTTCTAAGGTCACTATTGCTGTCTGTTGTGTCTCCTGAGTTGTTAGTTCCCTTAGGGGATTTGTCCTTTTTTTTTTTTTTTTTTTAAGATTGATTTATTTGAAAAGCAGAGTGATAGAGAGATAGGGAGAAATAGAGATCTTCCATCCTCTGGTTCACCACGCCAATGGCTGGGCCAGGGTAAACCAGAAGCTTCATGTGATTCTCCCACATGGGCACAGGGCACAAGCACCTGGGCCAGCTTCTGGTGCCTTCCCAGGCACATCAGCTGGGAACTGGATTGGAAATGAAGCAGCTGGGACTTGAACCATCACTGATATGCTATATGGGTAACTCAGGCAGCAGCTTAACATGCTGTGCCACAATGCCGGCCCTGGGGCTTTATGACTTTGAACTGTGAATTCATCCTGGGCTGGGCTTTACCTGCAGCGTCCTGGCTGGGCTGTGCCATGCCTGTGGGTTTTACCTGAGGGGTCCTTGGCTGGACTGGGCCCTGCTTGTGGGTTTTACCTGTAGGGTCCTTGGCTGGACTGGGTGTTTTGCCTGCAGTGTCTCTGCCTGGGCTGGCTCTGCCTGTGGGCTATGCATGAGCTCCAGCTTAGCTCCCCTGGCCACTCAGCTCAGGGGATGTGGGTGCGGACTGAAGTGATGTGAATGTGTTGTCCCCAGCTGTTCCAGCTGGCTACAATGGGCAGGTGTGCAGGGTTTGTAGCCGACTGGGATGCTGCAGCCAGCGTCCCCTGGCTTCTTCCTATTTACCAATGAAGGGAATTCAAGCTCCAGAGGAACCAGAGGGAGGGAATCCCTCAGGAGCGAGACCCTAGCTTGGGAATGTGTGGAAAGGGGCCTGGAACACAGACGCGCACCAAGGCTTCCCAGCTGGTGGCCTCGGCGCAGCTCACCTCACCCGTAAGCAGGTTGTCGAGGCTGAATGAGCCACTGTAAGCCCTTTGAAAACCAGCAGGCATGCTCTCAATATAAAGGCTGATGTGTACTCACAGTAGCAGTGGAAATAAATAGCAGCAACAACCGCGTGGGCACACAGCAGGTGCACAGAGCTATTTATTGAATGAATGAAACCTCCACCCCTGAGGCAGTTTGGGGCCCTGGTGTAGGGGGTGGGAGAGAGAACAGGAGATTCCCCAGGCAGCTGCTCAGGGGCCGGAGGGGTGGGCAGGGTGGAGATGGGTCTGCTGGGTCCTTGTGGCCAGGGCGGGTGGGACAGCTTCCTTGGCAGCTTCCTTGTCCTGACTCGTTAGGCAACAGGTGCAGTAGAGCAGCTGGGACTCAAACTGGCGCCCATATGGGATGGACTTGTGCTAAACAGAGAGCCCAGGACAGCTTGCAGAGGCACGGGACTGGATGAGGTTGGTTCAGGCGTGTGGACGCACACATGTATGTATTTGGAGGGCAATGCCACGGGTGCTGAGTGGCTGCAGATTCTGACCCGTTTGCAGAAATGGTCACCCCAGAGAGCCTTGGTACCATTCTAGGGACTGTGTCCCCGTGATCCGGAAAAGCAGAGCAATTACTTCTTAGCAGAGAATGCAATGAACCCCAAACTTCTCCAAACTATACTCTCATTAGAACCTTCACCTTTTGTATATTTGTTTTGTTTGAAAAGCAGAGAGATGGAGACAGGCAAGCCGACCACCTGCCAGCTGGCAGATCCCTGATAGTTGGGCTCATTGGTTTTTATGCTGATGCTCCATTCTTTGGACGGCTGCAATCAAATCGTAGCATCATGTCCTCCCCATCAACGCCCTGGCTCCTGGGCTGGGCCATGGACAGTTTGTTTGGTCTGACGCAGAGGTGGAGCCCGCCCATTTGTCACCCTGCACCCGCAGCTCTGAGATGACCACACCTGGCACACATTACAGCTGGCTTCCTGCCTGGCTGACCCGCGTGTCGCACGCCTGCTCCCTGTTGCTGGGACTTTTATTTACTCTGGACTTGGCTAGTGCCAGCACTTCATTGTTCGCACACGCTGAGCCACACCCAGGCTCACAGGACGATCGCCCACGGGCCACACACAGGACCCATTTGCTCCTGGCTGTGTACTTCATGGAGGGGCCTTTCCTGGGACTGAAGATTGCCTAGGGGGGGTAGCTTTTATTTATTTGCATTTTATAAGGGAGAGAGAGAGAGAGAGAGAGAGAGAGAGAGAGAGAGAAAGAGAGCAGAGCGCTCCCGCCCACTAGTTCACCTCTCAATTGGCTGTGACAGCTGGGGCTGGACCTGGCTGAAGTCGGGAGCGTGGAGCCCTTGTGGAAGACAGGGACAGAAGCATCTGAGCAACACCTGCTGCCTCCCAGGGTGCACATCGACAAGGAGCAGACTGTGGAATCAGGCATGTGGACAAGGAGTGTAGGTGTGCCAAGCACCTGCTTAGGCACTGGGCTGCACATCCATCCCTGGTTCTGAAGATGTATTTGTATTATTATATATTTTTAATCCATTCACTTCTTTGAAAGGTAAAGAGATAGAGATGACCTGTTTGTCAGTTCACTCCCCAGATGGCCACAGTGGTCATTGCTGAGCCAGGATGCAGTCCCTCTGTCCTGGTCTCCCAGGCGGGCGGCAGGGGCTCGGGCAGATGAGCCATCCTCGGCTGCCTTCCCAGGTGCATTAGCAGGAATGCTGCACCAAAGTGGAGCAGCCAGGACTTGAACCCAGGATGCTCCTGTGAGATGTTGGTATTGCAAGTGGTGGCTTAACTGGCTGCCCCACCATGTCAACACCTGTTGCAAAGTTTACATCAAGTACTCAGCATTCCAGAGTTTGGTGGGGAGAACTTCTCAAGTGAGAGGAAGGCTAGGAATAGCTGGAGAATTTCTCAGCTCCACCTGCTCATCTCTGCCTCCCAGTTAAACTTTTCATTTAGCTTCCTGGATGGGCGAGATCCCCCTGGCTGGGCCTTGCTCCATGGCGAAGGGCCGAGGTCAACAGGCCATGGTCCTGGCCACCAGGTCACCACTGGTTCTGGGTGGTCTGTGAGCCAAGAGCAGTTTCTACATTTTTAAGTGCATCAGAAGCGATGCAAAGCCGAGTCTTTTGTGACACGTAAAAATGATTTCTACGCCAGGTTTTGGCATCCCTAACTCAGGTTTCCATGGAGCCCAGCCATTCTGCTGTCCCTGCCTACTCACAGCCAGAACAGCTGATGTGCATCCGAGTGGTGGTTATGGAAGCTGTTGGCCGGGCCAGGCCAATCCCAGAACCAGAGCAGGGTCGTTAGCTTCCAGCCCTCGTGCTTGTCTCTTCTAGAAGGCGGTGCGAGTGTCCTGAGGTCTCCCAGGCCAGTGTGTCCCTGGCTTGTTGTGGAGACCCTGCACTCCCTGGAGACCCTGTGGCCTGGCAGAACCAGGGTGCCATGGGTCCCCTTCCCTCTCGGCTTTGAGTTTTGGTGTGTTCCCAGCGGGGCACCCTGGGCGACTTGCTTCATCTCTCTGTATCCCAGTGCCCTCGCTGGGGACCGGCGGTGCCGGCTGATGGGATGGTCAGCGACATCATGCAGGTCAAGTTCATGGAGCAGGATCAGCACTGCAGTGAGTGGTGGTGTCGTGTAGTGACATTGTTGTTGCTGTCACCATGCCCATCTGAGTGTCCTTCCCAGGGCTGGCAGGAAAGGAAGCCAGGTGTGCAGCTGGCAGGACCTGATACCCGTGTGCCTCATCCTTTATCCCCAGCAGCTGGCTCCTTGCTCATGACGTACAGCAGACAGTCCGGATCCAGGTCCCCGGCATGGGGCTGTGGACTGGAACCCTCCCCGCCCCCACCCCTCCACGCACACACACTCTGGCTGGGTTTTCTGGCCTCGAAGGCTGTAAGCCTTCATGGCTGGTGAGTCTCCTCCCTCCACACAGGACCGGGTGCACCTGCTGGCTCAGGTGGTCCAAGAGCATGAGCAGTACCAGGCAAATGTGGATGAGTTCCAGCTGTGGCTGCAGGCAGTGGTGGAGAAGGCACACAGCTGCCTGGGACGGAACCGCAAGCTGAGCCCCACACACCGACTCTCTGCGCTGCAGGTGAGCCTGGCCCGGATCCCACCCAAGAGGCCCCTAGGGGTCAATGTGGGGGCGGGGGCAGGGAGTGCTCCTAGAGCGAAGGCTGTGGGTGGCAGCTTTTGACTCGGATGGGGCTGTGGGACACAGGATACAGGCAAACCCATGGCACAGCAAGCAGCTGCCACAACAGGGATCGGCCCCCCAGCACCAAGGGGGCTGCAGCCCGAGGAGGCACCTAAGCCTGCTCTGGCCTCTCTGGCTGTGGCCCTTGCTCCCTCCATTGAGTACCTAAGGGAGAGTATCCCCTGGCCGTTGAGAGTAGCCCTGGGGCAGCACCTGTGCATCCTTCTAGCAGGTTGATTTCTGTTGACCCACTTGTTTAAAAATGGATGGATGTTTATTTAGAAAGAAAACACACGTTACTGTCCTCAATGGCCCAAACAGGGCCTGTTCGTGGGAGAGGACCATGCAGAGAAATACAGTGAAGCCACGCGGAGCCATGAGGCTGTTTTTTGGCTCCACACCGTGGCCAGTCTGAATCTCTGCGTCTGGGATTTAGCAGGGATCAGAAAGGTGCGACAGGCAGGGAATTGCCCAGGCTGGCTTCTCCTTGACGTCATCCATTGGCGTGGAAGAAGCCGAGTGGGAACCAGGGTTCACTTGCCGGGTGGAGGGACCTTCGATGTGACCCAGATCCGGTTAAGAGGATGGGGCGGCCCCTCGGTGTGCCGTGGGCAATGCAGCGACTGCTTGACTTCTCCCACCACACCCTCCCTGCCTCAGGACATCGCCCGGGATTTCCCCAGGGGAGAGGAGTCGCTGCAGCGGCTGGAGGAGCAGTCGGTCGGTATCATCCAGAACACGTCTCCCCTGGGTGCGGAGAAGGTGGCCGCAGAACTGGAAGACATGCGGAAGGTTCTGGAGAAACTGCGGATGCTTTGGGAGGAGGAGGAGGAGCGGCTGCAGGGCCTGCTCAGGGCCGAGGGAGCCTGCGAGCAGCGGGCCCAGCAGCTGGAGGCTGAGCTGGGAGAATTCCGGAAGCGCCTTCACGGGCTGGCCCAGGAGGGGCTGGAACCTGCGGCTATGGCGAAGGCTGGCACGGAGGATGAGCTGGTGGCGCGCTGGAGACGCTGCACGGTAAGCCACAGACCAGTGTGGGCTCTTGCCAGCTGACTAGCTCTGGCACCTGCTCCTTGGCTGGGGCCGCCAGTAGATGAGGCAGGGGTGTGTCCCTGTTTTCTGGATACAGACATAGGGAGTCCCACACTCCCAAGGTCACACAGTGAGTTGGTGAGGAAGTGAGGCTGGAGCGGCGGCATTGAGTAGCCAGGCCTAGACCTCACACCCAGCTCCTTGCCCCATGGGGGATGAGGCGGGGTTTCTCTGTGACACAGATGGCTCAGCAGGGGAAGCACTGGGTGTGAAGATGACCCAGAGGCCCACCCAAACTGGGAGGGTAGGGCTGAACACCGGGCAGAGGGTGCTGACCCAGAGGAAACAGTGACTGGGACAGACGCCACCCCTACACACTACAGGAGGCCTCCTTCACTGAGAGATGGAGGGAGGGAGATCTCTCCCATCTGCTGGTTCCTTCTGCAAAAGGAAGCAGGCTGAAGCCAGGATCCAGGCACTCAACCCGGGTCCCCCAGGTGAATGGCGAGGACACCAGTCACTGCACACCAGCCAGAAGCTGGGACTCGAACCCGGGGCCTCCTGTAACGTGGGCTTCCCTAGCAGTACCCAGAGCCTGCCACCTGCTCCTACACAGAGCTTTTAGAAAGGGATCAGCCACTGTGCTGCTACCCACCCATCTTCATTTACTGTCAGCTCAGTCCCACTAGGCTGTTAGAGAAGAAGTCTTCCAAGTGCGACCCAGGGTTGCCTTCTGCTCTGCTGTGGGCTGGCTTCCCCCAGCCACACCCCTGACCTGTGCAGGCGCGGATCAGTGGGAGAAGCAAGAGCTGCTCCTGTAGGAGCAGGTGGCATTCAGATCCCCAGTGGGACCGGTGCCCACCTTGGGGTCCGCTTCCTGGAACGCTGCTGCCCCCTAGTGACGCCCTAGTGAGGTGGTGAAAGCAATGCCCCCGGCAGTGTGAAGGTGGCGGGAATGACCCAAATGCCACTCCGCTGGCTGGCACCCCTGGCCACTGCTGGGTGGGCTCTCTTCACACCTGTTTTACCCATGGCCAGCTCATGCACATGGAATGCCCACACAGAGGCTGTGACATAGCTAATGGACTGGACATCAGTAGCAATGGTGTGGAGAGAGCAGGGCTGGTCAGACAGGCTCTGTCTTGCACACGTTGCGTCCCATGGGCCCAGCCACTGCCTAAAACCTTAAACTGGGAATGTGGGCCCCAAGCTCAGCATAGGCTGTGGGGATTCTGCCAGTCAGGGTCAGCCTGACAAGGGGCAGGGGCAGTCTAAGGGCTGGTCTACCCCAGGAGTGTTGTGCAGGTGGTGTAGGTGCCCAGGAGGCTGGCCCCAAGGTCATGTCCATGCTCATGGGCTGTGCGGCATGACAACTCCATGCATGTGCTCAAGGACACAGAGCCCTGGCTTCAGGCTCCTCGCAGGGGTTCACTGAATGGGTCACCCCGGGGTCCGTGTCCCCTGTATTTCAGCCATGGGAACTGGCAGGCGCTGGGGCTTCCACTGCAGCATTGAGGGATGGGGTGGAGTGCTAGGGGTAGGGATGATAAAATGGAATAGCTTTAGGGAAGGTCAAGTTCTGGGTCTCAGAGCCAGTGTCACGAGAACAAGGCGTAAGTTCCAGGGGTGAGGTCCCAGTCCCCGCCCGTGGTGACAGTTTTCTGCCAGCTTGGCACATCTCCGTACACAGGCCATGCCCCCAGCCCTACACAACCTCCTGTCCTATTGAGGAGCCTCAGTGGCCCCTCATTTCCCCAAATGTCATCATGCGCCACAGGCTATGCAGGCGGCCCTGGCCTTGGAGGAGCCCCGGGTGGAGCGGCTACAGGCCCAGCTGAAAGAGCTCCTGGTCTTCCCACATCACCTGCAGCCTCTCTCCAAAAGTGTTGTGGCCGCCATCCAGGATTATCAGAGGTGCCCGCAGGGTCAAGGTGGGGTGTGGGGCTGGGGCCGTGCCTGTTCCCAAGGGGTGGACGGGTACTCGGGGCTGTGCCCACACCTGAAGCAGGGGCCCTAAGCTGTCGTCTCCCTTTGGGGTCCCTACAGCCTAAAGGGGAAGAACACGAGGATGCGCAACACTGTGGGCGCACAGCTGTGGCAGCGCTTCCAGCGGCCCCTGCAGGACCTGCAGCTGTGGAAGGCCCTGGCCCAGCGGCTCCTGGAGGTCACGGCCAGCCTGCCAGACCTACCCTCCATCCACACCTTCCTGCCCCAGATCGAGGTACGCAGGGGCCTGCCGAGGGCAGGTGCTCCGTGGGGAGCCTGCGGGAGATCTGAGCTCCCGGTGTCTTGCCTGGGAGTCCTGAGCACACAGGCAGTGTCTCTGTGGCAGAGGCTGGCCTCAGCTCCGGGGTAGTAATGAGGAGCCTGGTGTGACCCCAGGCTGTGTCCTGGCCCTCTCTGGGGCTGCAGTTCATTACCTGAGTCAGAGGTCTCTAGCTTCCCCTTCTGCCCCGTGCCCTAGCTCGGTGTCTTAAGTGTGGGCTTCTAGAAGCATCATTGGGGATGAATGGAAGAACTCTGGCTGGGTGAACCTCTGGCCTCCCCAGACCCTCAGGGAGAGAAGCAAGAAGAGCTGGCCACAGACAGACACAGCTCAGCAGAGCCCGACTCTTGGCAAGTCTTATGGAGCTGCAGGGGTTCGGGGGCAAGAAGAATATGTGAGGCTGGGAGTGTGGTCCAGGAAGGCTTCCTGGAAGAGCCAGTGGCCTGGGCTGTGTGGAAGACAGCTCCCTCCCTGATGCGTTCCCGCAAGCGCCAGTGCTGCAGGTGCAGCTCACTGGGCAGCAGCTCCCAGGAGCCGCATCCAACCAGGACCGAGGGCTTCCCTGCCTCACTGGGCTCTGTGGCTGACACGCAGGCCTCTCTCTCATAGGCGGCCCTGGTGGAAAGCTCTCGCCTGAAGGAGCAGCTGACCATGCTGCAGCTCAAGAAAGACCTCCTGGGCAGCGTCTTTGACCGGGACAGAGCAGCGGCCCTCCTGGAGGAGGTGGCGAGTTTGGTGAGGGACAGGGACCTGCTGCATAACAGCCTCCTGCAGCGGAAGAGCAAGCTGCAGGTGAGCCCTGCCAGGTGTATGCCTGCCAGTGTATGCCTGCAAGGTGTGTGCCTGCCAGTGTGTGCCCATCAGGTATGTGTGTGCCAGGTGTGTGCGCACCAGGTGTGTGCCTGGTATGGGAGCCTGCTATAGGACTGGGGTCACTTCCTGGGGTTCCAAGCCCTGTGTCCCATAGTCACATGCTCACTGTGCATCAACTGGCTAGGAGTCTCACACAGTCGCAGTAGCGCTTCCCAGCCACCCGACCATCCCCTCACAGCCCTCTACGCCCTGTCTACACTGCAGTCCGTCAGAACTGCCTTCCGTAGGGTGCCAGCTGGAGGTCGGGTGGAAGAGACTCGTAAGAGCATGTGCATCCTAGAGGCCACTGGTGTCAGCAGCTGCAGTCACCCTCCAAAATGACCACAGTGAATGCCGAGGGCACAGCGAGCTGGGCACACTGCTCCTGAGTGTCCAATGACGACGACAGGCAGGGCCATGACCTCTGACACTGGCTCTGAGCCGGACACTTGCTAACAACCTCTGGTCCATGGTCCTTGGAATCACAACAGGATGGGGAGGGACCTGTTATTGTCCCTATTTTCAGATGGCAAAACGGGCAAATGGCTTGAGGCCTGGGGGTGGTCAGACCAGGACTCAGCCCGCACGCTCCCCTCCCAGCTCTGCTCCCCACACCAGCAGGGCCAGGCTGGGTTCTTGGCATGGGGTCAAGAAAGGGAGCCGAGGTTTGGGAGTCAGCTGTGTTCCAACAGAACTTCGTTCAGGCCAGCAGGACCCTGTGGCATGTGGTGGGGAATGGGCAGGTTCTTGAGCACGCTCTGGTGATCCGAGGAGAGGCTCTCAGCCCCGTCAGGGCTTCGGAAGGCTGCTGGGAGATGGTGGTGCTGGAGTGCATGCAAGCTGGCCAGCACTGAGAGCAGCATGGTTGTGTGTGTCAGGCTTCATACTAGCGTGACTGTTGGGGGAGCATCCGCCTGCAGCTTCACCCTGGTCTCTGTCTGCAGAGCTTGCTGGCCCAGCACCAGGACTTCGGGGCCGCACTCGAACCCCTGCAGAGGAAGCTGCTGGACTTGAAGGTCCAGCTCCTTGCTGAGAAGGAGCTGCAGCGGGACCTTCCTGAGAAGCAGGCGCAGCTCTCGAGGTTGCAGGTAAGGGGTCCGTGGGGCCCCAGTGCCCCTGCCCAAGTGCTCACCCATGCCAGAAACAGCTCCCTGCTCCAGGGGGAGCAGCAGGGCTGGCAACCGGCTTGAACCAGAGGGTTAGAGACACGTGCTGCGTACCTCACCAGCCTCTGCCCTTTTCACTAATGGTTCCTGGCCTCAAGGCTGATGGCACCTCCCAATGACAAGTTAAAATCAAAAAAGATTATTTATTTGAAAGGCAGAGCTCAGAGAGAGCGAGAGAGAGAGAGAGAGAGAGAGAGAGAGAGAGAGAGAGAGAGAGAGAGAGAGAGAAGAAAGAAAGAAAGAAAGAAAGAAAGAAAGAAAGAAAGAAAGAAAGAAGGAAAGAAAGAAAGAAATATCTGCCATGTGCTGGTTCACGCCCCAAATGGCTGTAAGGCCAGGGCTGGGCCAGGCTGAAGCAGAGCTGGGAATCTCCCATGTGGGTGGCAGGATTCCAAGAACCTTGGGCATCTTTCACTGATTCCCCAGGCATATTAACTGGGAGTCGGATTGAAAGTGGAGCAGCTGGGACTTGAACCACTGCCCACTGGGGATGCCAGCATCACAGTCAATGGCTTAACCTGCAGTACCACATGTAGGCCCCCCAAAGTGCTGACTCTTCAGTCCAAGAATCTGGTATTTGCATCCTGTTTTCATTTTTTAAATTTCTCTTAAAAAATTTATCCTGTTGCTAAGTCTTCCTAATGAATGCAGAAGCCTTCAATTAAATAAGTTGATGTGGAGATGAAGAAGGCTTTCAAACGCATGCAGCTGGGAGATGGCTCACCGGTGACTGTCGCTGAATGAGGAGCTGCATGGGCTGTCGACCTGTGTGTGATGCGATGGCCTTCTGTCTGGCTGTAGGGCTGCGGTCTCGGTGCCGCAGAGCATTTTGGTCTGATTCTTTAGATCTTGCCAGCTCTGGGAGCGTGCCCATCTGGCCATGTGGAGTGGCTGCCTCTCCCGCACCCCTCCAACCCTCCAGCTCCAACCTAGAGCTGTCTAGCCGCTCGGCCTCCAGCATGGAGGGGGTTGCAGAAAGGACAGCACACCCTGCCCCACCCCGTGTCCTGTCCTCACCACAGGGGCTGCAGGAGGAAGGACTGCAGCTGGGGGCGCAGGTGGAGTCTGTGAAGTCACTGGTACAGGAGAATTCCAGCCACCAGCATAGATGGGGCCAGCTCTCCTCTGACTGCCAGGCCCTGCAGCGGGCTCTGGAGGTAAGGGGCGAGGGAGGCCTGGGCTGCAGCAGGGACAGGCCCCTGTGTCCTGCTCACCTGGGTCCTGTCCCTGCTCTCCTGCTTTGTCCCTTGGTTTCCTGCCTCTGCCTTCATTCATGTGACAAGTAGCTGAGTACCTTCTGTAGGCCAGCCAGGGCGGCAGGCCCAGCGAGTGCTTCTGGATGGGAGGTGCTGCTTGTGTTGGTCAACCATCAGTTAGCAAGCAATTGGGTGTGTATGCAATTCTGTTTTGTAGCAAAGACAGTGGGGTCCCTGAGGCCAGCAAAGGCCGGCTTTGTATGTCCTGGCTCCCAGCAGTTCTGCAGAAGAGCATCCTCTGCAGTGCCCCCTTGTGGCCTCTTGGGTGTCTGCACATCAATGCTCCTTTGAGTCCTGGGATCAAAGCTGGAGGACCCACCTGCAGAATGAGGTCCAGCTGGCCCCCTCTGACTCCAACGGAGTGCTGATGTGCAGCAAGCCCAAGGAGTGCTGGCTTCAGTCAGCCCAGTGTTCCTGCAAGCAAATACCGCCAGGGGAGCTAAACATTATTGTTCACAAAGAGGTCAGTTTTGCCACAGAGGGCATGAGGCTCACGGCCCGAGCCTGGGCAGCCCCCTGTGGGTGATGGCAGAGTCCCGAGGAGGCCCAGGGAGCATGCACAGCTGTCCCTTGGGTGTGGCCCCTTTTCCTGGTCTCTAAACCCACGAGGATTCCATCCTGGGGCCAAGTGAATCATTTCCCAAGGCCCCGCCTCCAGACACCATCACTGGATCCGGCTCCACCCTCTTGGTATCACTAATGTTGGACTTTGGGGACTAACCTCCCACAGGGGTTTGGGGAGACAATGTAAACGCTGTCCCCTTGAGACTCGTGTCATTTTTATCTGCGACAGCCAAGTGCAAAGGAGGCTCTCGGGCACTGGGAAGTCATTGGTTTGCTCTGAAGTCGGTGGCCGGGAGCTGGCAGGGGCTGGCTGTGTCAGTGTCCTGGAGCCGCCGATCATGCCTCAGGCGCCCAGGCATGGCTTGTGGAGGACAGATGCAGTACATCCTATCCACATCCCCAGCCCCTAGCGGGCCGGGTGTCCTAGCCCCAGTGCAGAGGGGTTGGGAGGAGCTAAGCTGGAACTCAGCAGGAGCAGGGACGGCGGGCCCTGGGGGTCTGCTGGCTTGTGGGGGGCTGAGAGGAAGAGGCAAGCAAGGGAGTGGTCTCCCACATAGGTCCCATGCTCACTTTTAGAGTAAGCAGCAAGTTTTGACTCTTCGTGATGACGGGATGCACTTCCGCTGGGGCTACACTCAGTGCAGTGGCTGGGTGGCAAGGTGTGCCGTGTCCAGTGTGAATCGACGCTGCCCAGGGGGTTCCTGGAGAGTGTGTGCTGATTTTTGCATGCACTGCAGCAGTGGGGCAAACCGTCTCCCCGCCCTGCCCCAGACTTGGGGGTTTCCATGGGAAAGGCTTGCGGGCTTTGCAAACTAGAGCTGTCTTTGCAGGGCAGGCACCTTGCAGGGTCCTGCTGGGTGGGGACCACTGGGGTCCAGGCAGGCCTTGGGGGGGGTCTCTGCCTCTGCCGGTGCTCAGGGTACCCTGGGCCACCACAGGACCTCGTGGATGACCGTCGGCAGAGTGTGCGGGAGCACTTCACCTTCAGCCACGAGCTGCTGGAGCTGCGGCAGTGGATCGCTATGCTCACGGAGAAGCTGGAGGCGCGCCAGGGAGACGGCGCATCCCAAGAGGCCGAGGTAGAGGTGAGAGCTCTGGGCCAGTGTGGTTCCACACAAAACCCCAAGGCAGATGACCTGTGTGAAGCAGAGAGCTGAGGGGTTAGCCCGAAATCTGGAGCTCCAGGGATAGCAGCAGCTCCAGCCCTGTGGAGGCTGCAGGTGGCTGGGAGCACACTGGCCTGTGGGGAGCCCTGGAGAACAATCCAGTCTCACAAGAGCGAATCTGGGGCCCTATTAATCCCTTCTGAGGGCAGCACTCCCAGCGGCCCAAGGGTGTCCTGCTTGGCCCTGCCTCTGGGCATTGCCACAGCGGGGGCCATGCTTCCTGCACATAAGCTCTTGGGAGTGAACTTCGTGCCAGCTCTGGCAGCTGGAGGCCCCGCCCCTGCATCCCACCAGAACAGTCTCCTACAGTGGGCAGCAGAGACAGCCCTGCCCGCAGCCTCGACGCACCTGTGCATCTGTCCGCATGTCCCTCAGAGGCTGCTGGAAGACTTCCCGGAGAAGGAGGCCCAGCTGCTGCTGACCGAAGCACATGGCCGCTTGGTGCTAGAGAAATCTTCTCAGGAGGGGGCCAGGGGAATCCAGGAGCAGCTGAGGGAGCTGACGGAATCCTGGCAGGCCCTGCAGCTGCTGAAGGAGCGCGTACTGAGGTGAGAACCACCTCATTCCATGCCCCCTAGACCTTGTCCCTCCCCAGCTGGGATGAGCTCCTGGTGCTTATAGGATCGGAGCCAGGGGTTGGTCTGTTGCCCCGAGTGTTTGGGCCCAGCTGGGGACAGGAAGAGGAGAACCAGGGAGTACCCTTGGTGGGGCAGTCAGTCTATAGCCTGTAATGGCTTGTGCCTCAGTGTCCACATCTGCAGCAATGGGTGTGTGCACCTTCTTGACTGAGGAACGTAGGTGTGAAGTCACAGACTGGGCAGGAGGATGCCTCGACGGGCAGGTGCTGACCTGGGGGTGGTAGTGGCAGCCAGAAGTCTCCTTCCAACCTCCGTGCCCCATGGATCCTGACCCGGTTGTCTCCCCAGCTTCATCAGGGACCAACAGCTGCAGAGGACGGATATGGATTCAGGGAAGGGAATGGTTTTCACCAACAACATCCCCAAGCCTGGGTTCCTCATCGACCCTGCGGATCCTCTTCCCAGGCATCGCCGGGGGGTGAGTTTGGCACAAGAGCCCAGGCCCCCGTGATGGTGGGGAGTGTGGGGGGGTGACCAGTGTGAGCCCTCCCTGCCTGGGACCACCTGCTCAGCCCTCCGGATCTGACCACCTGCAAGCCTTCTCCTGCCGTGAGCCAGGAGCACTTGTGCCCATGTAGGGAGAACTCGGGAAGCCCAGGCTGTTGGGAATATGGTTGGCAGCCCTAGCCAGGGCATGGGCATCTGGCAGGAGGGAGGGCATCAGGCTGGCCCCAGACCAGCAGCTGAGAAGGGAGGGAAAAAATTCAGCCCACCTGGGAGAAATGCATCCTGAAGGCCAAGGGGAATATCCCAGGTAGAGTGTGTGCATGTGCGGAGGCCCTGAGGAAGACGATGATGGTTCCGGGGCTACAACGTGGGTGCAGGCTCAGGCGCAGGTGCCCACCCTGAGGCTCTCGGGCTACATTCGGGTAGGGTAAGGTGCCCCCAGACAGGACTGTGTAGTAGACACATCACTGTGGTCAGAGTCCTGAAGGCGGACAAGCCGGATAGAAGCAGCGAATACAGAGCCACTGTGCTGAGGGCTGGCGGCGGCTTCCTGAGAGGGGCCAGGGGCTGAGAGCAAGGAAGACGTTGGCACCTGACCGTACATGCCACACTGTATGGAGCCTGGTTCCTCAACTCTCCCTCCTTGGCCCACCTTCCAGGCATCCTGTCTGGGTCAAAACCCTCTGGAAACCCCCAGGACATGTGGCCAGTGGGTTTTTTGCCTCTGATGCTTGGGCACTCCTGCAGGCACACCTGCTCATGGAGGAAGGGGGCAGCCGGGAGGAGCCATCCCGGCTCCTGAGGGACTTCAAACAGTGGCTGCAGTTGGAAAACACCAAGCTGGTTCAGATCGTCGCAGCAAGAGCCAGCACCGCTGAGGACCTGGCGGCCCTGGAGCTGCAGGTTGGTCCTTGCAGACAGGTGTGCGCCCAGCTGCCAGGCTTCGCACCTGAGGGTGTGTTGGCTCTCGGGTGCTCTCTCCGCAGCTGAGCGCGCACACACACACACACACACACACACACACAGCTCGTGCACCGTCTGTCCTCACCTGGGTATCAACGCTGGCTTTTCTACTTTGTGGTTAGAATCTTTTAAAACCCTTTTAAGTGGATTTGGGAAGCAGAGCTAGTGAGGTTGGGATCTTTTTTCTGCTGGTTCACTCCCACAGCAGTCAGGAAGCACTGGGCCAGGTTGAAGACAGGAGCCCAGAAATCAGTCTGGAATCCCTACATGGGTGGTAGGGAGTCAAGTTCTTGAGCCTGTACCTGCAGGAAGCTGGGTCACAGGGGGAGCCTGGACTTGAAACAGGCGCTCTGACATAGGTGGTGGGCGTGTCGAACAGCAGCTTAATCATTGCAGCTCATGCCCACTCCAGCTCAAATAGTTTAGAAGGACTTTGCTAGCATCCATTCATGAATTCAACTTGCTTTTTTATTTCCCACCACTGGTCATTTTACTGCAGTATCAGTTAACTACTACATTGTAACAAACCATAGCTGAGTTTGTAGCTCAAAGGGTTTTAACATACAGTTCTGAGGCCTGGAGACTTGGCCAGAGCTCTGCTAGGCAGTTCTTCTGGTGTTTTCTGAGCTTCCTCATTCATCCACCATCCATCGTAGGTCAGCTTGGTGGCTGTGGTGCTGACAACTGGCGAGCTGGGGAGGTGAGGATGACATGGACCACTCATCCCATATCCTCCTAGGGGCCAGCCCAGGATGCTCAGAGCAGAGGGAGGTCCAGATCTGGGGTTGTGGAAACAGCCTCCCAGTTGCTCTCCTCCCATCCAGGTCATGACTGCAGCCAGAACGAACCTGCGGAGTCCTAACTACGACCCCACTCCTTCCCCTCTCACTGTTATCACACGAGGCCTTTCTCACTCAGACTAGCCTGCCCTCTTTTTGTCCATATTTTTTTGAAGATGTATTTACTTGTATTGCAAAGACAGATATACAAAGACAGAGAGAGAGAGAGAGAGAGAGAGAGAGAGAGAGAGAGAGAGATCTTCCATCTACTGGTTCACTCTCCAACGTGGTCACAAGTGGAGCTGAGCTGGATCCGAAGCCAGCAGCCTGGAGCTTCCTCCAGGTTTCCCACGTGGGTGCAGGTGCCCAAGGACTAGGGTCATCCTCCGCTGCCCTCCCAGACCATAAGCATGGAACTGGATCAGAACTGGAGCAGCCAGTACTGGAACCGGTGCCCACAAGGGATGCTGATGCTGTAGGCAGAGGATTAACCTGTTGAGCCACTGTTCTGGTCCCTGTCCTTATTTTTCTTTGTAGTTTTGCTATGGTGTATTAGAGACTGGAGTTTCAAAACTCTGTTTGGGGTTCATTTGAACTCATGGATTTGCAGTTAAGGTCTTCCTGGAAAATTCTCTAATGTACCTCTTGCAACATTGTGTCTTCTCGGCTGGCTCTCTCCCCTCCCTATGTGATGTCTCCCTGCTGTGTGCTTCGCTGCACCCTCACTTCTCCTGTGTATTTTCTATCCTTTTGCCTCCTCCAAGTGGCCTCTGGTGACTTTTTCAATCTGTCTCCCAGTGTACTCGTGTGTCTCATTTGCTGTTCCACCTGTCTGTTGAGGTCATAGCGTTCCTTGTTTATTAGTTCCAGAGTTTGTTTGGATCCAAGCATCATGCTGTGTCATGGTTCGTAGCTTCCAGAGCCTCACTGACACTTCTAAACCTGTCTCAGCTCTGTGAGCACAGCCGACATGCCTGTGGGCCGAGGATGTACAGTAATCCTGACCTCTCAACGCATTCCAGGAGTGTTGGTTCTGCTGCTTCTTGTTGTCCTCTGTGTGTGGCTTGTTGCTGCATTCTAGGGAATGAAAAAGTCACGTGCGAATCAGAGGCATCTTTTTGTGACCACTAGGGAGGCGGGGGTGCTCTCCTGTGGGACCGTTCAACCCAAGCTCAAGCCTTGGAGACCCTCGGGCAGCCGAGATGACTCAAGCTGGGCTGTGGGATCCCCCAAGGTCTGGATTGACTTCTGCCTCACCTTCTCCCTGAGGTGCCGCCTGTGGGAACTCCAGCCCAAGGGGGGATACTTTGTCCCCTTGTCCTCGGCAGGACCAACTCCACTGTGTCTTCCCAGACTGTGGGGCTGCCAGCAGCACAGCAGTTCCAGAAGGGCGGCTGCCCACAGGGCTGACCCCTTTGGTTCTCATCCTGCCTGGCCAGTGTGATGGCCTAGGGGACCTTGCAGCAGCAGTCCGATGACCCCGACAGCCCCTTTTGTGCAGGGGAAGCCACACTGTAACACTTTGCAGAGAGCACCACCGGGCTTTGGTGTGCACCTGCACAGATGAGAGAGTTACTTTCTAGATTCCAGCTGCCTCCTCCCCATGCACCTGTCAGGTATGATGGGACTGGCCTACACACCACAGTTGGATGAGGCCGCCTGGACTGACGCTGCCTTCTCCCTACCCCCCAACCCCACCTGCAGGAGCTGGAGGCACACGTGCCGGAAGGTCAGCATCTCTTCGAGTCCCTTCTTCATCTTGCACCTGCACGGGAGACCTCGGAGGAATTGGAGGATGTGCGCTACCGATGGATGCTATACAAGTCCAAGCTCAGGGACTCCAGCCACCTGCTGGTAGGTACCTGGGTCCCCGGCCTGGGGCAAGTGAGCAGGATCAGGCTGCCCACCACCCTGAGAGTTCCGTGTGCTGTTCCTACAGCCATGCACCGCTGACGTTGCTGATCTCCATGCCAAAGAGCTTGCATGGCAGTCTGTGGCAAAGCTGGCGTAGACACATCCTTCCATGGGGGCTCTGGGTCCATGGCCATTAGGAGCTTGGGATGTAGCCCTGCTGCCTCCCTCCCCCTTCCAACCCCCCCCCCCCCACCGTGCCCTGTGGCTTTGAGCAAACACCTGCAGTTAGGGGGCCTGGCGGCTCCTACACAAAAGTGATAATGATGATAAAGACAATAGCAATGGCTAGCATCATGATAATTAGCTTGTCAGTGCAGTGTCTGTAAAGGATTCACTGCTGTTATTCGCTGTGCACCAAAGAGGAAGCTTGGGCCTTCAGGGGGCCCGTTGAAGACCTGGGACCACCAAGCTCTGACGCTCCCGGCTCCCCCGGCCCTGTCCCAGCCTGTGTCGGCCACTAGGTGTCAGCCCAGCCCTATCCAGGCTCTGGCCAAGCCCCCAGCCGGCCTGGACCAGACCTGCCCAGACAAAATCCCAGCTGGGCCTGAAGTGTGTTAAAAAGCTCATTAAACTGAATCACCTGCTGGCTCAGGCTGTCCAGAAGACCGGGGCCTCTCAGGAAATGCCCCCACCCCCACCCCCTGCCCCGGGCCAAGCACAAGTTCCATTACAGGCCCTGCTGGGACTCTAGTCTCACTCACTTAACTGAGGTTTTCCCCCCTCTTCCTCCTCTTCCCTAAAATAGCAGACGCTGAGTTCTCCGGGGGAGCTGCCTGGATGCCAAAAGGTACGGGGTCCGCCATCTGCCCTGCACGGCGGGAGTGAAAGGGCAAGGGTTGGTGAGCCTCTGGTGCTGGGGCAGGACTCCTAGGCCTCTGGAAAGTTCCATGATGTCTTAGCAGCAGTGGTGGGAAATCAGCTCTGTGCTGAGCAGCCCCCCTGGCGGTGGAGTTGAGGGGGGGCTCGGAGAGGCTGACTGGGGCATGTGGCAGGTGGCATGTGATGGAGGAGGGATCCTGCCATGGTCAGCCTGAATCTGGGCACTCTGGAGAGGCAGGAAAGAGGAGGTGAGGACTCACACTTATGCCAAGCCCAGGCCAAGTAGCTATGCTGGTGACTGATGGGGGATTGAGCGGCTCAGTGGGTGTAGCCAGAGGTCCCGCCACTGCTTGCTAAGCCGTGTTCAGAGCCACTGCTGTGGGTTTGTAGCAGGCCAGCAGACACAGGGAGATGGTGGGGACTAAGAATGAGGGTCACCACATTCTTTTTTTTTTTTTTTTAAAGATCTTATTATTATTGGAAAGCCTGATATATACAGAGAGGAGGAGAGACAGAGAGGAAGATCTTCCATCTGATGTTTCACTCTCCAAGTGAGCCGCAACGGGCCGGTGCGCGCTGATCCGATGCCGGGAACCAGGAATCTCTTCCGGGTCTCGCACGCGGGTGCAGGGTCCCAGTGCTCTGGGCCGTCCTCAACTGCTTTCCCAGGCCACAAGCAGGGAGCTGGATGGGAAGTGGAGCTGCCGGGATTAGAACCAGCACCCATATGGGATCCCAGTGCGTTCAAGGTGAGGACTTTAGCCGCTAGGCCACGGCGCCAGGCCCGGTCACCACATTCTTGAACGCCAAAGAGAGACAGAGATTAGGGGTCTTTAGGTCCGAAGTCTCTTCTCCAGGGCTCCCAGATGTCGGGAGGCGGTGGCGCAATTTCCTGGGACTTGAAAGCAGGAGGGCTTATGTGGCAGTAACATCTGTCTGTTTGGGCCATGCTGGAAGCACCTGGATGTGTAAAGATTTGAATTTGATGCTGCCCTGCTTTTAAGCTAATGGGTCTCAGCCTATTTGGCTAAGGAGCCCTGGGGACAGCGTGAGCTTACCCACAGGGCAAGTGCAAGCACAGGTCCCTGGTGCCCATGCCAGACATTCTGGTTCTTTAGGTCTGACATTACCCAGGAATCTGCATTTCTGACAAGACGTTTGTTGACTGGGGCACACACTTTGAAAACCACTGCTTCAGGACTGACCCCTGTGGCCCAGGAGATGGAGTGGCCATGTGTCACGCTGGCCTCCCACACCAGATCACTGGTTCAAGCCCTGGCTGTTCCACTTTTGTTCTCTGCTAATGCTCCTGTGAAAAGTAGCAGAAGGTAGCCTAGGTCCTTGGTCCCCTGCCACCCCATGCGACACCCATGGCATGTTCCAGGCTCTTGGCTTTGGCTCTAGCTACTGTACTCATTTGGGGAGTGAACCAGCAGATGGAAAAATCTATCTCTCTTTCATTATGTCTTTCAAAACAGTATGTGCATCTTTAAAGGGACAGAGAACACAGCTGCTCCATGCAGAATCCTCCCTGACCTTTGGCCCGCCTGTCAGTGTTTGGCTGTTGGGTTGTGCGCATGTGCCTGGATGCCCATGTGCACATGTGTCTGCTGGCCTGATGGGCAGAGCTCTCCTGCCAGCCTAGAAGCACCCCTTCCATTATTTTTTTCCTCCAAAGGAAAAAAACAGAAACTTGTCCCCCTGCTACCCTGTGCCCCCAGCTGGTTCTTCACGGGCAGTTGCTTTCCCACACATCATTTCTGCTCCTGGGAAGTGGCTGCAGCCTGCTTGTGCAAACAGACTCAGTTGGTTTAGATTGCCGGCAGGTGCCTGTACACTCCAGGGCAGCTCAGCTTTCCAGAGGAGTGTGCCTGCAGCACTCAGATGCGTGAAACCTTGCTTCCAGCACACATGGGACTGAGTCACATCACTCCCTGCCCCGTCCATAGGAATGCCACAGCCCTGCCCTACAGACTTTTAATTAGTGAAGGAACCGCTTGGCAGATACTTCTGATTGGGTGCAATTTGCTCGGGCTGGGAGTAGACACTTCCCTTGCATTGGGAGCACATACAAGGGGACTTCAAAATTTGTGGAAAATGGAATTAAAAGATAGGGTTAGCCAGCGTTGTGGTGCAGCAAGTTAAGCCTCTACACAAAATGCCGGCATCCTATATTGGAGGGCCAGATCAAGTCCTAGCTGCTCTGTTTCTAATCCAGGTCCCTGCTAATGCGCCTGGGGAGGCTCCAAGAATAGCCCGAGTACTTGGGGCCCAGCCACCCGTGGGGGAGACCCAGATGGAGTTCCAGGCTCCTGGCTTCGGCCTGGCCCAGCCCCCGCTGTTGTGACCCGTTGGGAGGTAAACCCAAGGATGCAAGAGCTCTCCTTTTGCCTCTGCTTTCCTGATGCTCTGCCTTTCCAGTGAACAACTATTTAATTTAAAAAACAGACACAAGGCCTTGTGGGAAAGGGGTGGAAAAACATCTTCAAGTGCATGCAGCGTTTCACAATAGGAAATTCTCATGCGCTTTTTGAAGACCCCTCCTGTGTGTAGATTTCAGAAACTTTGGCCCCAGATCAATTTCTTGTCCCATGCCGTTTTCTATGAAGTGAGCCACAGTAGCTCTGTGCCACACAGTCAGATGTGGAGGAAGCTGGGAGCAGGTGTTGTGAGTTCGCGTACACACACACACACACACACACACAGGGTTTGTCTTTTTCTTTTTTCTTTTTTCTTTTGTTTTGCATTGCTAGGGACCAGATGTCTCATTGCAGCCTCACTCTTCCACCAAGGATTTGGTTTGCTCCACTCCACCACCCAGGACTCCACCCACCTAGATTTGTTTCAATGGAAGTCCCTGCCACGGGCTGTGTTCTGGTTGGCTTTCCTGAAGACCACACTGGTTATAGAAACCCAGCCTGCCATCCCCGTGGCCCACAGCCCTCAGGCCTGTGGTTCGAATGTGGTTCAGACGAAGAGCTTGGATTTCCCTGCCTCCACCCAGGGCAGAGATAAGACCACGTGGGCTTGCCTCCCCTGTTTGCTGCCATGAAAGACACAGCCTGGGTTGATCTCCCCGGCAGACACTTCAAAGTCTCCCTGGCTGCAGCCTTTCTGTCCCCTCTCCTTCCCTTCCCTTCTCTTCCTGAGTCATTGTATGTGTCTGAAGTACAGAGTGGCACCAGGAGAAGGAGAGACGGAATAGGAGAGCGCTTCCATAACTGGCTCACTCCCCACGCGGCCATAATAGTCAGACAATGCCACAAGCCCAGAACTCCGCCCCAATCCTCACACGGGTGTCGGGGCCCAAGCACCCGGCTGTCCTCTGCTGCCCTCCCATGTACATTAGCAGGGAGCTGGATCAGAAGTGGAACAGCCCGGACTTGAACTCCAGCCTCTAGACAGGTTGTCAGTGTCAGAAGCAACAGGGTAACCCTGTCCCAGCAACAGCCACCCCACCCTGCTTGCTTTCTTCATGGTGTGTAAAATGGCAGTGCGCCTGAAGACGCACATCTTCAGTCGGTGACAATCCCTATGCTTGCTCAGGAAGCACTGGTGACAACTCTTTCCCAAGAACTATGATTTTTAAAAAGACTTCTTTACTTTTCTTGAAAGAACTGTAGAAAAAGGTGAGGGACAGAGAAAGATCTTCCATCTGCTGGTTCACTCTCCAAATGGCCACAACACCAGAGCTGGGCCGATCCAGAGCTGGGAGCCTGAGGCTTCCTCTCGGTCTCTCACATGGCTACAGAAGCCCAAGGCCTTGAGCCACTCTGCTGCTCCTAGGTGCGTTAGCAGGGAACTGGATCAGAAGTGCAGCAGCTGGGATTTAAACTGGTGCCCGAATGGGATGCCAGGACCACAGTTCCTCGTGTGGAGTAGTTCCTGCAGTGCGGAGCCCTGGGCTGCACCTGTTCATTGTCGCACCACCATCAGCAGCTCCTCTGCATCTCTGACCATCACAGGTCTTGTTCCTCTCCTTGTAGTCTCTCGCCTTCTCACAATGCCTTCACACTGTGTGGCCTCTCCAGGTTGCCTTTCACCCTGCTGAGCACGTTTAAATTTCCATTGTGCCTTTCATGGGGACAGTTCATTTCTTTTCCCCACTGAGTGGCATCCCACTGTGTGCATGCACCCGCCTGTACAGTACTTGGTGTGGATTGTCTTCACTGGTGCCCCGCCCACCCCAGAAGCACACACTGCCTCAGATGACACATCTCTCTTCTGTCTCCTCTAACAGGAGTTGTGCCAAGATTTTCCTTAACCTTCCTTGACCTTGGTCTTTTCGAGGGTGACCAGCTGGTTGGTAGAATGTTCCCTACCTGGGGGAGCCTGGAGTTTCCCCTTGATTGGTTACAGGCCTGGCCCTATACTCTGGCCTCAAGAAGGATGTTATCATATTCCCCGTGAAGAGGGCTCTCCCAGAGCCAGAGCCCAGCCAGTGCCCCGCAAGCAGACACGGGCTGCTCTGAGAATGCGCCGTGGCAGGCAAGGAAGGCCCCTGCAGGAAGCAATCCAGGAGCTGGGTAGAATGAGCAGGAGGGGAGAATCTAGTATTCCAGGCTAAGGGACGGCAAGGGACTGTGAAGGCGTTCTTGAAAGCTGCCAGCAGATGGTGCTGAAGGAGGGCAAGGCTTCCTGGCCTCACCGGCCACCGTGGATGGTGGTGTCTGTCCTGGGTGGCGGGGAAGCCAGGGAGGGGGGGTCGTCCCGGCTGCCTGCCTTTCTGTCCCTGCAGCCAGCAGCTGGAGGGGAAAGGAACTGCACCTTCAACCAGCACCTGCTGCACAGGGGGCTGTGTCTTCATTTAGCATCCACTGTACGCAATGAGCGTTGTGCACACTTCCTCCAGGGTCCTTGTAGCCCTGACAGCAGGTTCCCTTCTCCCCCCATACCCCAGCAGATGAAGGGACTCAGACTTGGAGAGGGTAAGTGCCCCTCACAACCAGAAAGTGGTAGGGCCAGGGTCAGACCCCAGGACTCCAAAGCTTTGCCTTCTCCCATGTCCCTGTCATTAGTGGCAGAGGAACAGGCCCCACCAACACCATCGTTAACATCATCACCACCAGCACCGTCACCTTCATCACCACTGCCACCACCATCATCATGTTCACCGTCACACCTCCACTACCACCATCCCCATCAACACCATCCCCCTCTCTACATCTGCCATCATCTGCACCTTCATTACCACCATCATCACCATCACCACTGCCTACTCCAGCGTGACCACCATCAGCACCAACACCTCCACCAGCACCATCCCTGTCGCCACCACTGTCTCACTACCTCCACCTTCAACAGCCCCCTTCCCCAGCACACCATCCTCACCATTGTCATCCCTGTCGAACTACCACCACCTCATTATCATCAACCCTCGTTGCTGCCTGCCAAGATCTCTGTTCCAGGCAAAACTCCCATGCACCCTCTCAAGTCGAGGAAATGGAGGACACTTCTGGCGTCCCCAGCCCCCGCTCCCTCTCGGCATCCTTGAGCCCACTCACACGTCCTGGGTTTGTCCTGCAGACTCGGCGGCGGCGAGGCCTTGGCCAACTCTTCCGGAAGGCATGCTGCACAGCGCTCCCACTGCAGCTGCTGCTGCTGCTGCTGCTGTTGCTGCTGTTCCTGCTGCCCGTCGGGGACGAGGCCCGCAGCTGCACGCTGGCCAACAACCTCGCTCGCTCCTTCACACTCATGCTGCGCCACCATGGCCCCCCGCCCACCTAGCCGGCCAGCCACACAGGCCTCCGAGCAGTCCCAGACCCACCTACGGGCACATCGGCGGGGAACCTGGTCCCAGCCTGGACAGCTGCAGCACCGCCTAAGCACACATACCGTGTCAGTGTTCCCAGCACCAGCTTACCTCGGATGCAGCGTGGTCTGCATCTGTGTGTACTAACCATGCGTGTGACTGAGCAATCCCGTGCGGCTCCCTGCAGATGCTCCGTCTGATGTCCTGGGACGTCTGTTAGTAGCTGGGGGGATTCCCAGCAAGGAGCCTTTGTAGCATCTGTGCCTTCATTTGCAGGCAGCACCGGAGCCTGGAATGATGATGACCGATCCTCTCTCATGGCAGCCTCTTTTCCAGAAGCGCATGGACAGGCCTCTGGGTGCCAGCACAGGAGTGCAGCCTGGGCTCTCGTGGCCTGCCTCATGATGCTGCTTTATGCACAGTGAGAATGCGTACGCCCGTCTACTTCTCAATTCCAGGCTGTGGATTGCAGTAGAAATGGCGACAGCCAGAGGCAGGCCTGGTGACAGCTCCTAGATGTGAGGCGTGATGAGGACAGGGGGCGAGGGGACATGGGCAGGAAGCACTGGACAGGTCAGCTGGTGATGTCAGGTGCAGGAGCGCCAGCCCCAGGGCTCGGTGGCTTCCAGCAGCAGGACCGGGGTGGGTAACCTGGGGCGGGTAGCAGCCCTCCAGTGGGTAGTCAGCCTGGAATGCCTGTGTTTTGTTTGGGGAGGGGATGGCAAGGAGACAGATTTTATTATCAAGATCTGCCAGCTGCCCGAGGTACACTCTGCATAGCTTCCCACAGCCCCAGAGGTGGCCGGGTCCCTGCCCTCCCGGCTCAGGCTCCCCAGGAACCCTGAAAGGCTGGGGCCATCTCCACGGGGCACAGAAACCCACTAAGCGAGCACACTCTGCCCCAGCAAGTTTGGGAAGCAAGCTGCAGATGCTGTCCTGCAAGCAGCCACGTGGCCGGCGAACGAAGGCCTGAGTGGACCCCAGCCTCGGGCCCGCATCTCCAAGCTTGCTGAGGTTCAGAGCCTGTTTCTGCTCTCCCATGTCACAGAGGCTCAGGAGAGGGCTGGGTGCTTCCCTCTGGCCACCCAGCGAGAGGCTCACCATGGCAAACCCGCTGCCCCCAACATGAGCAGCTTCAGAAAGAAAAGCCGTTCCACGTGGATGCAGCTGTGTCATGTGGATGGCTGGAGGGAAGGCAGAAGATGCAGGGTGTGGACGGTGTGGACGGTGTGGACGGGAAGGTCTGTGCACTTGCTGTAGTCTCTGATCCCAGTGTCAGAGTCCACTCATTTGCATATCTGTTTTTTTATGAGAAAATCTCTATTTTCATAACCTTCCTATAAATGCAGCTATAGCATGGCCCAGGAGCCCAATTACTAGCACTTTCCATGTATAACCTTTCCTGACGCCAAGTGTAGACGATGATGGTGTTGTGGTGTGGCTGTCCAGTCTGTCGTGTCGCTGGGCAGCCTGCCTGTGTGTGTGTGTGGCTCCTGTGTGTCCAGACTGGGAGGGGTCTTGTAGCACTAAGGCATGTGTGGGAGGGGGAGTGAGAAAGACTTGTCAATGCACAGGTGGCTCAGATGGACACCGTCAGCTCCCTGTGTCCTGAGCCACACTCCCCGCCCTTCCTTACTCTGCCCTGAGTGCAGACAGGTGCACGGGTTGGCAGGGGTTGATGTAGAAGAGAGAGGGCACATGGGGGTGCAAGGTCTGGAGCCTCCTGGGCATGGCATACTGACTGGGTGAGCCAGGAACAGATGCATTTGTGTGGTTCTCACTGAGTGGTCCCTGGGTGAGCCCGTTGCAAGCCCACCTTACCCCATAGGCTTGCCTAGTGTTAGGTGCTCACTCGAGGCACCTGGCTGCGAGGAAGTGGAATTTGAAACCAAGTTCATGCAGCCCTAGGGTCCAGACTTGGAGGCAAGGGCTTGAGAGGGATCCTACTGCTCATCATGCAGTTTTGCTAGATCTGCCTAGATTTCCTTCCTGGAAATGGTGACTCCTGGGCCCAGCAAGCTGAGCTAGCAGGCTGATCTCTGCCTGGCACCACTGGGGAGATGAGCGTTTGTGATGGGAGGGAAACACATTGAGGGCCCATGCCATGACTCTGACTCCTAGATGTGTACGCAATGGAGCTGCAATCTTGTGTGCGGCTGAAGCCAGAGCACAGCAGAGGTTGGCATCTGCATAAAGCATAGCTGGGTGGTCCGACATCCTTCCCATCCTTCTGGGGACCTTTTCCTTGACCTCATCTGCTTTGCTTTACAGGCCACAGGCCCTGGTCCCTGGCAGGTGCTCAGCAAGTAGACTTTCCAAAGTGGGGGGTGAGAGCTGCTCACTTTATGCCCAAGCCCACGCCTCTGCTGCCAAGAGCCGGCAAAGCCAGGACAGAGTGCCAGGGACAAGAGCAGGTGCTGACCGTTTGCCTGGCTCTGCCCAGAAATGCAGGGACACTTGGAGCATGGCATCTGCATTGTGAGATGGCTCCTGCCGTGGCTCAGGCTCTGCATGTTCCTGAAGTATGGCTGGGGAGGAAGATGTGGCCAGCAGGCATGTGGTGTGTGTGGTAGTGCAGGTGCACTCGTGTGTGTGTGTGCATATGTGTATGTATATGGGAATGTAAGAATGAGAGCCCTGCCCTCCAATTCAAACCCATAATCCCAGCCTGTTTATCACAACCTGGACTGTGGGTTTCCTGTCTTCTCTCCTATGGGAGAACTCAGAACCAGGGGCGCTTGAGCCCCAGCGCCAGCCTGAAGGCATCCAGCGACCTCCTACACTTGCTGTGTCCCATGCTGGCTGCATCTTCTGTACCTGAGTCCCAGTATCCCCAGTCTGACACTACCCATTTGTTTATGTGGCTGGAAGAGAGCGAACCATGCAGTGCGAGCCAGGAGATGGGGTGGGGTGTGTGTGACTGTGTGTAGAGGCTGTGTGGGTGGTATTTGTTGGTAAACGCCGGCTGACTTCCTTGTGTAAACCGCACTGTGTTGTATGCAAGAGGGACCACATCCATTTTCGTCGTATTATTTGTGATGGTAAAATAGGTGTCTGCAAGAAGCTAAACTTCCTGGGAAGGCAAGTGGTGTCAAAGCCAAATGACTGTCTTGGACCTTGTGTGTGTCCTCGTGGTTTATACCAAACCCAGCGGGAGTTGTGTGCGTGTGAGGACACCTGGCTGCCACTCGGCGCTGGATCTATGGGCACGCCGCGTGCTCATCCCTTGCCATGTGTTCAGGCCACGTTCTTGGAGATGGGTTGACTATTCTTGTTTTATGTTTGTTTGTTTTTTAAAATAATGTATATGCTTTATGTTTGGAAATAAAAAAAAGTAATCTCTATTTTGGACTATGAAGCAGCATGTAGCTTGTAAGTTCTTTCTCTAGAGCAAAAGGCTCCATTTGAAAAGGTTACAGGGAGGAAGATGTCATGGGCTCCTGGCTGACGACTTCCAGGCAGGATCAGTGCCACTTTGAGGCAGAGGTAGAACTTGGGCTGATAGCAACACTCAGCTCCAGCTAGAGCACCCAAGGTCCCAGGACCATCCTGTGAAGCAGCATCCCTCAGGCTGGCCTTCCTCGGAGTCAGGGGAGCTGGTGTAGTCCCTGGGTCCGCTGCAGCAAACTGCTGGTGCCAGAATCGATTTCCTGCCCAGTGGGAGCCAGATCTGGGTAGCTGCTCTGGGAAGGGATTCCACCCAGCATTCCAGACACATTCATTTGAAATATAGGGTGGCAATGGCAGCTGCAAGTAGACAGAAGGAGCTTCCATCCCCCAGTTCATTCCCTGGAAAATCCCAGCAGCCAGGGCTGGGCCAGGGCAGGCCAGGGCCAGGAGGTCCATCCCGGGCTCATCTGCTGCTTTCCCGGGCATGTTAGCAGGGAGCTGGATTGGATGTGGAGCAGCCGGGATTCAGAACAGTGCTGATATGGGATATTGGCATTGCAAGCATTAACTTAACCTGCTGTGCTATGCCTTTTTCTATTGAGGACTGCGGGTAGTGCCAGGCACTGGCAAGGGCACCCTGTGCATCATGGGGTCCTGGGCAAGGGACTTCTCCCCTTGTGATGACGCCCAAGGCTCCAAGAGTACAGACAGATGCAATCCCGGCCCTGTAGGTCTTGCTGGAATTAGCTGTGGTTTTAGCCTATCTGATGGAGAGGTGTGTCCTGGCCATATGCGTGAGCCAGCCACGGTGCACCTGGAGGCATCCAGTTTGGAGCTGGAAATGCCGAGTGCTGAAACTCCAGGTCAGGAAGAAAACTGAACCTTCTTGGTCACTCAGACCCCTGGGAAAGTGACATAAAAGACATACACGTTCACCAACCTCTCTCATATTCCCTGGCTGGGTGATTCTCCGTGTTTTTTTTTTTTTAAGTGTCTGTGAATATTCTTCACAACCAGGAGGCCCATGGAAATAATTACTCAACCTCTGCTTTCATCCATGGCTTCCAAATCCAGCTGTGACATGCTGAATTGGAGAGGTTCATCATGCTGCTGGAGAACCCCCTGGGCAGCACTGTCCCACAGGCCTCTCCTGTCATGGGGCCATCAGCCTCCTGCAGTGGCCCCTGCCCAGCCTGACACTTCCAAGGGGAGCAGCCCATGACCTGCTCAGGGCTGCCCAGCCTGGAATTTCCTTCTGCAAATTGTTCCCTGGCATGCATCCCAGTCCCTGCTCCCAGTGCCAACGAGGCCACTGGTGGGGACCACCGCTGCCCAGGTCAGCAGGGAGGGCTGCACTGCCCTTCATGTTGCGGGAAATTGCTCTGAATTGCCCTGAGATGTGGTGAGTGTGTGTTTCCTGTCCTTGAGCACATGCAAATCATGGAGGCCTCTTTCCATTGGAAGGAGGTGATTTGGTGGCAGAGAGGAAAAAGAATGCTCCTTGTTGTGGGTGGGCATCCTACAGCCTAGGAGCAGTGAAAGAGAAGAGAGGAGAGGAGAGGAGAGGGGAGGGGAGGGGAGGGAAGGGGAGGGGAGGGGAGGGGAGGGGAGGGGAGGGGAAGGGAAGGGAAGGGAAGGGAAGGGAAGGGAAGGGAAGGGAAGGGAAGGGAAGAGAAGAGAAGAGAAGAGAAGAGAAGAGAAGAGAAGAGAAGAGAAGATCTTCCATCATCTGGTTCACTCCCCAAGTGGTCACAACAGGTGCAGATGGGCTATTCCAAAACCAGGAGCCAGGAGTTTCTTCCATGTCACCATGTGGGTTCAGGGGTCCAACAACTTGGGCCACCTTCTTGCACTTTCCCTGGCCATTAGCAGGGTGCTGGATTGGAAGGGGAATAGTTGGGACTCAAACAGGCATGCATGTGGAATGCCAGCTCTGTGAACAATAGCTTACCCACAGTGCCACAGCACTGCTCTCTAATTCAATTCTTACAACAGATGGCTGAGGTCTCATCATGCCTGATCCACTGAGGAGGGAGAAGACAACTCAAGGTCACAGCCAGAAAGAGGTCTGGCAGTTCTCCAACCCCTTCTTCTGTCCTGTGATTTCTCATGAGACCAAGCATGGCCATGCAACCTGTGTCTCTTCTATCTGCAACCCAAAGACTATTGGCTGGAGGACAATGAGCAAGGGTTAGTTGATAGAGCAGAATTAGGGAAACTTCAACAGGTTCCCCAGATAGCTGCCAAGGGCACTGTGTTAAGAAAGATGCTGAGGTTGTGTAATGTCTTGGCAATTGCTTCCATAGTCAGGGATTGTGGGGTGGTTTTTGGTCTTCATTCAGTCTTGGTGTCTTCATCTTTGCAAGAGAAGAACTTGCTGTTCGTCTGCGTCTGTAAACTCTTGTGCTTCCAGAGCCAGGCAGGAAACACAAGTCGGTAGACTAGACCAAGCCCAGAAAACACCACAAAGGAAGGTTGGGAGCACTGCCCAGTCGTGGCCGTGGGGTCTGTAAGCTTTGGGTTACTGAGGCTGACAATCCCTCATTCATTGGAGGGTTCAGATTCTAATGTGAAAACTTCTTTCAAAGGATCATTGATTTGCATGCTTAAAATGTATAAACTGTGTATGTGTGTATATGTATGTGTACATGCATGCCCAAGGACATGTGTATATGTGTGGGTACATGTGTGCATTCTTGTATTTGTGTATGTGTGGATGTGTCTGTATGTATGTGGCAGTTTGCATATATATGGGTGTGTGCATGTGTGTGTATGTGGGTGTTCATGGATGTGGATTGTGTATATGTGAATGTGTGTATGAATGTGCATGTGTTTTTGTGTGTTCCAGAGTGGATATTGATAAAAGCTACCACCTGGCAAGCCTTGGCATAAACAATGCCCACAACTTCTTTTAGCTCACAAATTCAGCAGTTCTGTGTGGGGTGCAGATTGCAAGCCGGGTGCACAGGAAACGACTCTTGGCACCTTCCGGGACCCCTGTCCCTCTGTCACGAACCTGGTATTGGTTTGCACCCACATGCCCATGCAGGGTTCACCTCATTCTGGTGTCCCCGTTGGCTCTCCTCCTTCCTCACTGCAGCTGAAGATGCAGGCAGGGGAGCCTTTACCCAAATCTCAGTTTATTCCTTGGTGATGTTTCGAGCCTTGGGGGTTTTGCGGGTGGAAATTCCATGACATAATCAACACTCGGTGAGGAAGCATGATGAATGCACAAAGCCTGTGAGAACTTGACCCTAATATTGCATCTCAACGCACTGTGGTATTTCCAGTGCTCCCCAGGATTGTAACTTGATCCTCCTCAATGCAGCAGCCAGCAGGCCTTATCGGACCAGGCCTGAGACTGGCGTCCCTGGGCAGCCATCCAGCTCATAAATTGTCCTAAAGGGCTGCCTGGCTGTCGGTAGAGGTGAGAGAGATGGAGAGAAGTGTCTTTGCCATCTGCTCCACATTAGGAAGCTGTTAAACATTCCATGCCTGCCACCGCACCAGCACTGATCTCCTGTGTAGTTCCATGACTGCCATAGCTAGTGTTTAAACGACATCCCTGTTTCCCCGCAACTGGAGCAGACTGGTTCAGGGCCAGGTTTGGAGAGAGAACAGGCTCTCACCCACGAAGCTGAGCCGGAAGCGCCTGGATTCAACTGGAAGTGGAGAACCAGACAGAGCTTTGAGCTCCAGAAATGGGGTGGGAGAGAGGGCGGTAGGCTGTGCCCTTGTCTCAGCACTGGAGAAAAGAACCTAAAGGGGACAAAATACTTTCTGGGTGTCCACCCATCCGTCAGCCTGTATCCATTCATCCACTTACCCTCCTATCTGACCATTGCCCAGTCATCCATCATCCATCTGCCCGTCCGTCCTTTATCCCTGCCACTACAAAGCGGGTACAAACCAAAGGATGCAAATGACCTCTAAAAAGAGGCAAGAAATTAATTCTCCCTTAGATTTTTCCAGAAGGAACCTGCCCTGACAACACCTTGACTTTAGCCTTATTCTTGCGCTTCTAATCTCCAGAACCATAAGGTAATAGATATGCATTATTTTAAGCTATGCAGCACATGGTTGCCTGCTATACAGGCTGTAAGAAGCAAACATACAACCTCACGGGGTCCCTGAGAGTGCTAAGTGAGCTAATCTAGAAAAAGCAGACAGCAGAGCACCCAGCACAGGGCAGGTGTACTGGCAACAAATAGTTGCAACATGCAAAACGTGTGTCTCTACCATGGCTACAGACACAGGCCTGTGTGGCCCGGCCCGGGAGGATGAGTAGAGCATGGCCCACAGGCACCTGTTGTCCCAGGTAATAGTCAATTGATGTTCGACCCAGCCAAGGCCAAGAGAACTGCCCGGCTGACCACAGTGGGTTAAATGAGTGAGTCTTGTCTTAAGCTATTGGCTTTGGGGGCGGGGCCATTATCATAGCAATAATCAAGAGGTGTTGTTAGCAATCACGTGTGCAATGAACTGAAGATTCATGCTCTGCTGGGCCTGGTTCAGAACTCTTTCAGATGCTCAGATCTCTCACGAACACACCTGATGAGAACCACCGAGAAGCTTGTGAGAAGGTTCTAGAACCTCGCCTGAGTCAGGGAAACGGGAGGAGGAGGAGCTTCAGGACGTGGGTTTTCACCATCTCTACTGGGAATCCTGACACTGCTCTTATTTCAACCTCACAGCCTTCGCTGTGAGGCAAAGACCTCTGTGCCCATTTTACAGGCAAGAAAAGTGAGGTTCAGAGAAATCCCATTTGCTAGCTTGGACTCAAGTTCTGTGACAAACCTCAAGCTCTGGATCAGTGGCCAAATGTCACCTGCAGGGGCCAAAGGCTCACTTCACATAGCCACACTGCTGTCCTCCCCTGCCTGTCCTCTAGGGCCACCTCTGGCCAGAGGAAGGTTGTTTAGAGCTCACCTGAGGCTGGGGTCGCTCCAGGTACAGGGAGACATGGTGCTCCAGGTACAGGGAGACACGGCAGGGGACCCATGAAGTCTGCTTTCTCTTCCAAAGTGGAAATTGTTAAACAAGAGCGTAACTGTTTAATTACCCGCAGTGCCTTCTCTTTGCATAACAAGCTCAAGTCCAGGTTCAACACAGAGCAGGCTTAAAGCAAACACAGCACCTGGGCTCCATTCCTGCCCTATTCTGCTGAAAGCCGTGCAGAGAGGGGCCTTTTGTGCCGCCTGCTCCCATGGCACTTGGGCGACGAACAGCTCCAGGCGCCCGCGCACAGCTCTCTCTCACACCGCTAATGGCTCCAGCGTCACACATTTCGCCTTTTCACTCTTAAAAGCTCGCTGAGCGTGGTCCAGAGGCGGGAGGCGACTGACACATGCCAGTGGCTGCTCCCCGCTGGCACTCCTCTACCTGATGTCACCATTAGAGACGCCCCTTTGCCCAGCTTTCTTCCTCTGCTGGGCTCACTTGTGGAAAGACACAGCCACCTGCCGGGGGCCAGGTCCGAGCAGGGGCTGCAACTGGCCACACTGTGTCTCTTGGGTCCCCTCCTCACTCAGCCGCGCTGCTGCACCAGATGGCTTCTCGAAAAAGCCTGTGGCGTTTAGCATGTCACTGCCTCCTCTGGGAAGCACGGCCAGGGACCTGCCGCTGTAAGGTGACATGCTCGCTTCCTGTCCTGGCAATGGAAGGACAATGACAGGACCTTGAGACAGATTCCATGGACAGAGGCTTCTCGGGCTGGGCAGAAGTGGGGACTTGCTCATTGTGGGGGAGGTCTGAGGTTGCCTGGGCTGGCTGGAGTCAGGATTAAGGGACAGGGTGACAAGGTATGCAGCTGGGAAGGATGGCCTCAGTGGCACTGGGGACTGGGAAGAAGCACAAATCAGCACCCTCATTGGCAGCTGCACTAGCTCACTCCTGCGCACATGCCAGGGATGCAGGAGCCCTCACGTCCCCTTGACCCTCCAGGAGGCACCAAGGCTACCAGCTACCAGTTCTCTCTGCCTCTGGTCAGCTGGGAGACTTGTCCCCCTCCCTCTGCTATGTCCACCTGCGCCTTCTTGTGGGAGCAGCAGCCAGCAGTGATCTCTGTGGGGGTTACCCAAGGCCACACCTAACCTGTGTGGTGCCCACCAAGGAGTCACCATTTGTCCAACAGATGGGAGCTTTGTACACTTGTAAGAGCAAGAACCTGCTCTCCCGATCCCTGCCCCAGGCAGCCGGACAGCTGTGCCAACCTGGCCACGTGGACATGTCTGCACCCAGACCCTGGCCACGACTGACAGCGGGGACCACACCGGGACCCACAGCAGGATGAGGACATCTTATCACAGCAGTGTGTCCAGCTCAGGAGGGCACCGCCTGCTCGCTTCCTGTTAGGCTTCCAGAGCCCATTCCCCGGGAGTCCTGGTGCAGGGGTGGGCCTGGCAGTGGGAAGAAAAGACCCGTGCCTAAAAATAAAAAAAAATATTATCCAGTTGTCAGGTCCGACTGGGCGCCTGACACAGAGCAGAGCCATGGTAACCGCATCTACACAGTAGAATCTTTTTTTCTCCTGCAGGCTGGGTGCATCCGGCAGGGCCTGCTGGGGACAGAGCGGTCGTGAGCTCTATGGCTCTGGCCCTGTGTAGAGGTTGGCTATGAGAACACGGGGAGGACAAGCATGAGGAACTCCACCCGGCTGCTCCACTCTGGGGAGCTTCCACTGCATTTTTGGCATGGCTGCTCCCCTAGGGGACAGTGGCTTGGCCCTGAGGCTTGTCATCCACATGAATGTGTGGGCACTGGACTGGCCAAAGCCACTCTGGCCCCCGCCCCCAATCCTCCCACTTCTGCTCTTGACCTTGTTCAGCACATCCTCCCCTCCCAGCTCAGCCTTCTAGGCTTTTGTGTAAATGTCTCTTCCTCCAGGGAGTGGTTCTATGTGTAGGAGTGGTGGCTTCTGTCCGCCCTCACCCCGTGCCCTACCCATGCACAGCAGGGTGTATAAGAAGGCAGGCAGCTCTGGTGCCCAGCAGTGTGTGTGCCTCAGCATCCCCACACCCTCAGCTCCTCATCTGTCAAATGGGCCCACACCCACCTTCCAGGACTGCCATGGTTTGAAAACAGTAGGAATCAGGAATACAGGAGATGGCCTATCATCGTTGCCCCTGGAAACAGCAGCTACCATCACCATGCGCTTCTGGTGGTGACATCAGGCCTGGATTTGAGGCCTGGCTTCATGTCCCCAAAGAGATGAGTGGAAGTCCTAGCCCCCAGCACCCCAGAGCGGGATCTTGTTTCCACAGTGGGGAGCTGCAGGGGTAATTAGTTAAGGTGGGGTTGCACTGGCGCGGCTGGGCTTGTAACACAGCATGACTGACCTCCTCCTAAGAGGGTAGGAATGTGCACAGAAGGTGGCCCCGCGGGCAGCGACAGCAGTGGGAGTGACATTAAGGAAGGCGGAGGATTGCTGCTGCCACTGCAAGTTTGGGGGAAACACAAAACATTCTCCTTTTGGACATGGGCCTCCTGATCGTGCCCGAGTGCAACTCGAATGTGTCAGTGGTACAGGGATGAGCAGGGATGCCAGCCCCAGGAATCAGGGTACTCCATGGTAGCTTAGGGGTCGGGGAGTGGAGACAGGAGGCAGATCCCAGTGCCTAACAGGTGCCTGGTTCCGGTTGGCCTCAGTGGAGGCCAGGCTGCCTTCAGGAACGGGAATACAGAGGCAGAGAGAGAAAACGTCAATCCCAGTCCAGACTGCAGGGAGAAACCCAGGGAAGGCAATTGCTAGCCTAGGAGCCTCACCGGACGGTAAAGTGACCCAAAGCCAGCCAGGTAGACCTGCACTGCAGGGGAACGCAGGTCTTGGGGGGCCCCAGAGCCGCGGCCCACGCCCCACCCAAGGAGGTCGCAGGTTACCTGCTATTTCCCATTTGGCCCGATCGCTTCCCACCTAGATACAAGATTCTGTGTTTATGCTGATGTTACTTGAAAGGGAGAGACAGAGACAGACACGGAGAGATTTTCCTTCTTGTGGCTGACTCCCCAGATGCCCCAACAGCCAGAGCTGAGCCAGGCTGAAGCCAGGAGCCCCGAACTCCACCTAGCTCCCCTCCATGGGTGGCGGGGACCCAGCTTCTTTCTTTTTTTAATTACTGATATAGACAGATTTCTGTGTTTCCTGGGTAAACCCATGCTCTTAAGTACTACTAGCGGTCACATCCGCAGGAAGCTGGGATTGGAAGCAGAGCCAGGACTCAAACCCGGGTCCTCTGATGAGGGATGCAGGAGTCCCTGGTGGCGCTCAGCTGCTCTGCGGGACACCCCTCCCTCTCCTCGGGGCCCCTGAGTGACACGGACACAACATATGTGTACTGTTGTGCCGGAGGCAGCCCCAGAGTGAGCCAGTGCAGGGTCCAGCTTAGTCTGTCTCCCACCTTGATCTACACACACACTGGTGGTTGTAGTTGCTGGTTCAGTTCTGTTTCCAGACTCATCTCTTACACAAACCATCAGATGCTGCGGCCCAGCTCAGCCCTGCCCACCACACAGTCAGCCCCCAGCAGCAACTGCAGCCCAGTCAGAGCAACTCCCAGTAACCGCCCCCAGCCCTGGTTCCTGTACATGATGGTATGTGCAGACTGGTCTGCAGACTGGTCTGGTCTGTCTCAATCCTATTCAGCTTTTGTACACACCAAGGGATGTTACAGCCTAGCTCAGCCCAACTGACCCCACTTTCCAGCCCACACTTATGCTGCTGTGTGCTACCACCTATCCAGCCGGGTACACTCCCAGCCCTGGTTCTCATGCTCACTGGTGGGAACATCAGCCCATCAGAGGAGTACAGCAATTTAATTAAAAATAATAATAATTTAAAATGACAGAGATTTGAGAAGACATGGCCAATATTGAAAATAGGCAAAAATGCAACATGGATTATGGGAAACCCTGAAGAAGGTTCTGAAAGCAAGGGAGAAGAGAACACTATGCGAAAGATGGTGGTGGGGCAGGGGGAGCCGTGGGGAGCAACGAGCCCCATGGGTTCCCTCTGGCTGCAGCTTTGGCGCAGAACACCCACATCGTCAGAATCAGTGAGTGCAGGAGATGCCGAAGCTTGCCTGGAGCTTCTGGAGGAGAAAGACCTGCTGCTCTCTGCTGGCACAGTACCTAGGGCCTTGGTGAAGTGCACCGCAGCCCACAGGATGAATCGAGTTTCAAGAGCTCCTGGGAATTTGGCCTGAAGGACCCAGCGCTCATTTCCAACGTGATCAGGTGCCAGGTGGAACTCAACGGACGCACTTGCAAATCCACCATCTCAAGACTTTCTTTCATGCCTTTGGCTCAAAGGAGTCAGGATGAAGGATTCACAGCTGCCTTGGGGGACAGCGAGGAGCTGGAACTGTGTTTTCCCGAGTGGCACAGGAACCACTGACCACAGACAGGCTGACCAGGACAATGCATACACTTCCCCGCTGCGGATGTTCATGGTGAACATGAAAGGCAAACAGCCAACAGCTGGTAAGTTTCACGGCTATTGTGTTGGTTTGCGCTCGAGTAATGCGCAGCTAGGGAAAGGGCCTTTCTCCTCTTGGGGTGTCGGCAGGGAGGGTCCAGAACCATCTTGCACTAAAGTCAGTGTATGCAGCCGGGTATCAGAAGAGATAAGACTAGAGCTCTCCCCGCGTGTGTGTCTGTCCACGACGGGGTAGCACAGCACAACTCCTCCTCAGTCACAGGTCCAAGTACTGGGTCTAGCAGCAGCCCAGCCACAGAGGGCCTGGGTCTGACTCCCTGCTGGCAATGGTTTCCCACTAATGCAGGTCTGGGAGGGTGGGTGCAGCGGGTAAAGGCTCATATGACTGGGTTCCTGGCACCTCTGTAGGAGACCCCAGTGGGGAAGCCAGGTCCTGGCAGAGTCCTCAGCCTGGTGCCACTGTAAACATTCGGGGAGTGAAGCAGCCCACGAGACCTGTCCCTCTGTCTCCATCCCAGGTAAATTTTAAAAATAAATTCTTGTTTTTAAAAATTCCGCACTCTGGTGTGGGTAGGTAGCAGGAACTTTCTGGGAACAGTAGAAATGGTTTCCCAGTGGATCACAATAGCCACTGGCTTTGTACTTGGTCGACGACTTCAGTTGAACTCTGTTGCTTGCTTAAAGGCTCCATTTTAACTACAGTCACATGGTGAGGTGCAAACCATGAGGATTTCCTCCATAGAATTTGGGGGAACTTCTTCCATAGGATTTGGGGGGAACACAATCCAACCCAGGGCACCAACCTTCAATCTTCCTAGTCAGAAGGCTCTTCTTCACTTAGCTCAGAACCACCCAAGCGAAGGTGCCCCAGGTACCATCCTTCCCTCTGCCTGGGCATATCCTTCCTTGCCTCCAGTGCCAACAACACTTTTCCACCTGCTCCTCAAAGCCAACCGTGAACTGAGCTCCCATGGGAGAGGGGTTTAAAACTTAAGTCACCTTGCAGAATAGCAATCTCACTCGCCCGTTTCCTGCTCTGCAACCCAAAGGAGCCTGCATCTGGCCAGCTGTGCTCCCAAGACGGCGCCCATACTCCCCAGGGGCTGGGCTTTGTCTGCACTTTCACATCCTCAGCCCCGTGATCCCTGCAGGGGCCGGGATCTTTCCATGGCCATAGCTCTGACGCAAAGCTCTGTGTCCCTGTGGCTACAAGGAACGCTTGCCCTGTCCCCCTGCCTGCCCGCCTCCGGCCAGGCCACAGAAGCCCCTGCACGTGGTGAGGATCAAAACAGGCCAGGCCGAGGTGCTGCCAAGCCAAACACAGAGCAAATGGCGTGCGAGTCGAGCCGAGCCGAGAAACCAGATTCCCCTGGAAACGGCCGTTCCTGGCGTGTCTGGAAGACCGGCTCCAATAAAACAGCTCCGGAAGGCCCTCGTCTTGGTGGAGATGCCAATAAAAAATCTCCAAACACGCAACCTGCAGGCCCGGCCGGCGCTGTCCCAGGGCTGTAAACCGGCTACGAGCAGCTGGAGAGCTGCCAGGGAAGAGGCAAGCGGCTGCAGGCCAGGAGCAGTGGAGCCGCTGTTAGGGACCAACCTGCTCCCAAGCCGGCCCAGGGCTGCTAAATGCATGGAAACCTCAGGCCGGCAAGGGCAAGGCAGATTCTAAGGGCAACTGGGGAGGAGCCGGCCTCAGGAAGTGTTGGCTGCTGACCTGAGGTTGTAAACCTGACTCCAAGGGCACCCTGGGGACGCAGCTGTGTTCAGCGAAAGTGGCTGGTGTGTGTGGGTGTGTGGGTGCACGCCTGTGTGTGCAGGTGTGTGTGTGGAAGGGTTGTATGTCGAGGCACCCACACAATGTGTGAACCCATTTGTTCAAAGGAGGCTCAGCATTTAGTAAATCAAAAGATAGCATACCCAGTTAGATTTGAATTTAGACTAAAAATGCAGAGTTTATTTTCTCATACATAGTTTCTGATATTGCATGAGGCATACTTAGGATCAAAAGCAATAGTTTCTTCACTGGAATTCAGTGAAATTCAAATGTGAGTGTCCTGTATTTTGTCTGACATCTCTACATGGGCATTAGCACCTGCATTTAGAGTGGCACACAGCATTTAAAATCTAGAACAAGTCTGGGCCCAGCGGCGTGGCCTAGCGGCTAAAGTCCTCGCCTTGAAAGCCCCAGGATCCCATATGGGCGCCGGTTCTAATCCCGGCAGCTCCACTTCCCATCCAGCTCCCTGCTTGTGGCCTGGGAAAGCAGTCTAGGACGGCCCAATGCATTGGGACCCTGCACCCGTGTGGGAGACCTGGAAGAGGTTCCTGGTTCCCGGCTTCGGATCGGTTCGCGCTGGCCCGTTGCGGCTCACTTGGGGAGTGAATCATCGGATGGAAGATCTTCCTCTCTGTCTCTCCTCATCTGTGTATATCTGGCTGTAATAAAAATGAATAAATCTTAAAAAAAAAAATCTAGAACAAGTCTTTGAAAAGAAGGCAACACACACACACACTATTTTCATGACAATTGTCACTCCTAACAGGTGATCGGTCACACTTTGTAAGAGAAGCACTGTTTGCTTTGTGTGGTTTGGTTTTCCACTAAACACATAGAACTGGAAACCAATGGGAAGGGGCTGGAAGAACAGACAAGGGCAGGTGCACAGGTGGCCAAACTCACCTTTGCTCCCTGCAGTGGGCAGAGGCCCCTGGGAATTCCGGTTGTGAGGCCGGAACCTGCAGTCCTTCGCATGGCAGCCCTACCCAGTCCATTTAATGCTGCTGCTTTTCCTGCTCCCTGGCTCTGAAATGCAGGCCAACTCCTTGCAGGAGAGCTTCACAGACACAGACGTGTGCTTGGAGGGGACGGAAAGAACAGGTTTCAGAGTCAGCTCTGCGCTGCTGTGAGCTGAGCTGCCATGTGCAATGCTGGCATCCTATGACTGCCAGTTCCAGCTGTTCCACTTTCTCTTTGTGTGTTTTAAAGATGTATGTGTTTATTTGAAAGGCACCATTACAGAGTGAAAAGGAGATACAGAGAGAGCTCTTTCAACCTCTGCCTCACTCCCTAAATGCTTGCAACAGAGCCTAGAGCTTCTTCCAGGTCTCCCACACGGGCTCAGGGGACTAACACTTGGTCATCTTCCACCATTTTCCCAAGTGCATAGCATGGAGCTGAATGTGAAGTGGAGCAACTGGGACTGTATAGGATGCTGGCATTGCAGAGTCTTAGCCTACCCAACCACGGATGGTTATGCACACATTTAACTCAAAAGAAAAACCAAGACCCCAGGAGCCAGCTGGCTGCAGGGCTGCAGGAGGAAGCTGGACTGGAAAGGTAGAGAGGGGGATGGTATTGGGACTGGGTCCTCTCTCCTTGTGCCTTCTTCCCTGGGCGTGGGGAGAGGAGGAGAGGGTCCACTCCAGGACTTGGAGGGACTGAGAGCTCAGCTGGTCCCAGCTCCCTGAGCGCAACCCTGCCAGGCACTCCCTCCTCCAGCTGTATGCAGACAGGGATGCTGAGCGAGACCAACAGATGCCATTCCTGGGGTTTCAGTGGGGACTGCTGCAGGCCTGAGACCACCAGACTACCTCCCCAGCTTCTACTGTCCTCTCCTTCCAAGCTAGCAAGCCTACGCCTTCATTGCAGACTGGCTGGTGTCTCGCGGGTCAGCCCTTACCTGAGTAGACCAGAGATGGAGCATGTGCCACCCCTTAGGTCAGAGAATTCCCTCCCAGTACCTTAGCCACTCTCAGGAGACCAGCCGCAGCACCCCAAGCAAGGGCCTCAGCTGCTGGTTTCCTGAAGGAGTGCAGGGAGATCCAAGTGGCCAGGCCGTGCGAGAGCAGGTGGCTGAGAAGCGCCCGGGCCGCTATCACTTTCAGAAGCGCTGGGGGCTGGCAGGCTCCACCTGACTGAGTACAAATGTTACCTGAGTGGACTCTGCCATGATGAACTTAAGAGGCTTGGGGCTGACGCTGTGGCACAACGGGTAAAACTGGCACTTGTGACACTGGAGTGTTTAGACAGTAGTTCAAGACTCAGTTGCTCCATTTCCAATCCAGCTCCCTGCTAACGTGCCTGGAAAAGCAATAGAAAGTGGGCCATATGCATGAACCCCTGCACCCGCACAGGAGACCTGGAAGAAGCTCCTGACTCCTGGCTTCTGAGAAGCCCCAGCCATTGTGGCCTTTTGCAGACAGAAAATTCTCTTTTCTCTCTCTGTGTAACTCTGTGCATTTCCAATAGATAAAAAATGAAACACCTTTGGATGTCCAGATAAGAAGACTGAATGGCCTTTGTTTAAAACAAGCAAACGTGAAATTCTGCCTCAAAGGAAGGTGTTGGCCACTAGGAAAGAGGTGAGTTCCCCTTCCCCCGCACCATCCTGCTTCCGGGTATGGAAGGACTTCTCAGCTGTGACTTGCACTCACACACACAGATCCCCTCAGCTCCGTGGTGCCCAGGCACCCCCAGCGGGGCAGGTTACAGACAAGGCCAAGGCTGTGCCTGGCGCTCTCCCAGGAAGTCCTGAGGTGTCAGATAACGGCTCCACCCACCTGTGCACAGCTCACCCTCCCTTAGTGCCCCACAGGAAAGACGCCCAAGTTAGAGATTTGACCTTGACCAAGTTAGAGAATGACGTCGATTCTTGGCAGGGAGTAGGAGGGAGAGGGCTCCTGCTGCCCACACAAGGAAGGGGCCAGGAGGATGTGGCAGATGCTGCAGACTTCCAGTAGGGGGCACTGTTGCCCCCAGACTGGCTGGCTCACACACCTGCTGCTCTGCACCCACTAGGGTGGCCCTCCCTCGGGCCCACCCAGCAAGTGCAGCTGTTTCCAGGAGACCTGGCAGAACCTGAGACACTTCCTGTGGTCCTGTCACAGTCACTTCTGCCAGCACATGCTCGGTGCCAGGTGCTTCAGCTGTGTGACTACCCACAGCTGCCCAGGTTACCCCCGGTGGAGCCCTGAAGTTGGGAGGCCAAGCCCAGAGGATGGTCCTGAACCCGGCCAGGGGCCCTCTGTAAGGCTTCCTGGGGGGTGGGGCTCATGTCCCAGCATGGACCTCAGGACCCACTAAGGTCTGGATTTTGTGCTGATGCCCCAGGGATGTGTCTGGTGTGAAGAGGAGGTGCTGACAGGCGGGAACTCATTGCCCACGGCACCCAGTTGGGCATAGGGCAGGCAACGGGCACTGCTTCCTCCTCGCAGTCCCCAGTGACATGTCACAGGGGACTTGCGAGGTGCTGCCAGCATCTGAGGGCAGGGGTTGGGGAGGCGCCTGAGCATCCTGCAGGCTCCAGGACAGGAATCTCAGGCCCACGTGTCCTGGGTGCTGTGACTGAGCGGGCCCGGCCCTAGCTGCGTTCAAGCACACACCTCACAGGGTTCCTGCTGGAGTTCCCATGGGATCTGGACTGTAGCAGTTACAAAACCAGCAGCCACCACCTGCTGAGTGGTGCTCCCGGGCCTGGCTCTGGCCTTGGCACACTGTCACTGCTCAAACCTCTGCATTAGGAACTCCACCGGCTGCCCCAAGGTCACAGAACCTTAGCAGACAGGTCTGAGTTTAAAGCCCTCACCTGGCTCATGCTGCTCAAACAGTGGCGGCCCCCTAGGGTCTCTACTGCTTTTGCCGGCCTGTCAGTGCCCCCTGGGGGCCAGGGTTGGCCAGTGCACCTGGCTGCGGGCCTGAGCCGGCTCAGGCTCATTCCCCTCTGCTCAACTCCTTGCTCTCAGCAGGCACTCGCACAGAGCCTGCGCTTCTCCCCACCCCCTCCTGGCCTTGCAGCCAGACCTCTGGGCTCTGGCTAGGGGGTGGCCAGGCAGGTTTTTCCATGGCCAGGGTCAGGGTTTGCGTACTTGTGCGGGCGGCAAAGCAACCACCCCACGTGAGCAGTAACAAAGAGACCTCAGAGTGCCTCCACTCAAGTACCCGCCCCCAGTGCCCTGGCCGGCAAGGCTAAAAGCAGTGCTTGTGGCCCTCCAGAGGCAGCACCAGCTGTGGGCTCTGCGCCTTGTGCTTTGTCTGTGGCCTCTGTGCAGCTGAAGGTCCCAAGGGGCCTGTGCTCAAGGCTGTTCCTGGAGCTCCGGAGGTGGGGTGCTGGGTGCAGGACTTTCCAGCTGCCCTGGCTATAGCCTCAGCCACATGGGGCATTTGTCCCAGAGCCTATGGGGACAAGGGCTTCCTGGTGCCTCTCAGCCAGGTCCAGGCATCCCTGGCTTTTCTCAGTCCCCTGAGGTCCCTGCAGCCCAGGGTAGGCAAAGCCACATTCCTCCAAGAGTTCTGGACTTAAATGACCAGAGCCAGGGCGGAATGCACCCCCGGCCACAGCCAGATGCTGGCTCCTTAGTGGCCTGGAACTAAAGCATGCACTCAGATGATCTGTGTTTGTTCATCTCCTCAGCTTGCTGGCCACGGTCCCATGGCCAGGGCCCCCGCCAGGCCCCGCAGACATGAGGGAGTAAGCTGTGAACTCTGCCCCGGGTATCAAAGATGCAGTATTGCCAAAGAAATGGTTGGTGTCTGTGCTGCTGCTGATGTGCCAGAGCCTGGCCCCTGGGGGGAGGCAGGGAGGAGCCAGCAACATGGCTGAGCCTGTCAAGCCCCTGTGATCCCCATATCCCACATTGGAGCGCTGGTTCTAGCGCTGACTGCCCTGCTTCCCATCCAGCTGTTGATATGTCTGAGAAGGCAGTGCAAGATGGTCCAAGTGCTTGGGTCCCTGCCACCTATGTGGGAGACCCGCATTGACATCCTGACTCCTGGCTTCAGCCTGGTCCAGCCCTGGCCACTGCAGCCATTTGGGGGAATGAACGAGCATATGAAAGATCTCCCTGTGCTGTCTTGGTGTGTGTCTCTGTTGCTCTGACTTACAAATAAACATATGTTTGCTTTTAAGTAGGCAGGAAGGTGGAGGGAGGCTGCCAGGTTGAGGATAAGGAGTGCTTAACAGAAGTGTGGCCAGGCCCTGAGAGGTGCCTGCAGGTGCGTGAGAGGGAATGAGAAAAGCCAAATGTGAAATCAACCTGCGTCCCTCTGAGCTGCCGTGCTTTTACACCAGAGAAAGCCAATCCACGATGATGAGAAGTGCACCTGAGTTGTCCCAAGCCCAGCAGGTGTTCTGGGTAGGACGACAGCTTAAGTCATCGTCTACCCACTCTCCATGATTTCATCGGCCCACAGTGATGCCGTCAGGATCCACAGAGCCTGACTCAGCTCCAGCATGTCTGGTCTCCATGGCAACAGGATGCCCACACAGGCCCTGGGACCCAGGACCCTGGGTTCCAGTCTCACAGCAAAAGGCTTGAACACAAGTAGAATTCATCTGAGCCTTCCTCCCTGGTGATGCTGCCTGCTCGCCAGCTGCACTGGGAGAGCCCGGGGTGGCCAGCACGGCACAGGTTGGGCCTTCTAAGTGGCACAGCAGCTCCAGGGACCCAGGACTTCACACTCTGCCGAGCTCCTTCAGTTGTGAGAAAATTGGGGCTCAGAGAGGTGCAGCAGCAGACCAAGGCCACACAGCAAATGGGGGGACACAGACCCCTAGCTCAGAAGGAAAGCTCTGAGTCTGGGGCTGGCCTTCAGGGGCCTGCCTGTTGGAGAGGACTGGCACTTCTGGAACATTCACAGCTGACACCTGGCAAAGGTACAGCTCAAACACCACCTTCACTCCTGTTGGGAACATGTTAGTGGCCCAAGGAATGTTCTCAGGGGAACGTCCGGTGGGAAGGAGCAGATTATCCGGGGATGGCCACGGGCAGCATCACCTATCCCACGGACTCCTCTGTGCTCCCCCACTTCCCATCAGCATGTGGTATCTGCCGCCCCTTCCCACTGCCCCCTAAAACCAGGCTGGCCCCTGGAACACAGCCCTGCTGACTCCCTGGAGCCTCTATGGGGCTCATTCCTACGCAGCTCTGCAGTTCTGGGTGTCCCAGGTGTCAAAGCCCCAGAAAATCCCACCCCCGGTTCACTTCTGCCTGCAAACAGCACACAAGACCTTGAATAAGAACCAACCAGGGGAGCCCAGTCAAATCATGGATCCCCAAAAAACATGTGGTACCTCCACACTTGGAGCCACAAAGCTGAGGGGTGGCTTGTTGTAGAGCTCCAGCATGTCTGGACTGGCCATAGAGGCTTTTCACTTTTAAGAGAACTAAAGGGAAGTGCGTGGTACAGTGGTTAAGGTGCTGCCTGGGTTTTCCTCCCTTCTGATTCCAGCTGCCTCGAGATACAGACCCTGGGGAGCAGCAAGCGGTGCCTCAAACCCTTGGGTCCCTGCCACTTTGGTGGCACACTGGGATGGAACTCCAGGCTCCTGGCTTTGGCCTGGCCCAGCCTTGCCTGGCCATGTGGTGGGTGCTGGCGAGGAGGGCTGTTCCATCCATAGAATCAGGACATCAGCATCAGTAACCTGGGCAATGGGCACTGAGCAAAGCTGGGCTGTCCCATTGCCTGAGCAGCTCCTGGCTCTACCTCTGGCACACGGCAGGTGCCGCAGAGTTGACCGAGTCATGAAGCAGCCAGCTAGTAAATGTGTGTGAATGAATGAGTGAGTGGGAGCAGGTATGCATGGCTGGACTGCGCGTGGACAGGGTACCAGCCTCTGCTAACACCTGCCTGATGCCCCCGTGGCTTAACTCAGCCAGGCAGGTTCCAAGCCTGGATTCTAGAATGCATAGAATTGTAATCCCCTGGTCCTATCTGTCTGGAGCCATTACGTCCTTTGACCAGAGCCTGTGGTGGTTCCTGAAAGCACCCCACAGCAGGACTCAAAAGCTTTTAATAGCACTGGAGAGCAACTCAAAATTGGTGGGAATACAACTCTTAAAAGGAGAAAAAAAAAAGGAACTTTTATTTTATTGATTTTTTAAATAAGTTTTTGATTTCTCCTTTGCTCCCACTCTTTGTTCTTCAAATGTTTTTCATTGTAGGCTTAAGTTGCTACCCCTTTTGTGTGCCTAAAGCCTTTGTCATTGCTTTTAATGGCAGTTGGTGCTACAAATGTTCCTCTAAGTACTCTTTTAGCTGCATCTTAAAAACGTTTATATGTCTGGGCCCAGAATGATAACCCTAACTTGCAACCACTGGGATTCCTTATGGGCACCAGTTTGTGCCCCAGCTGCTCTAGTTTCCATCCAGCTCCCTGTTTGTGGCCTGAGACAGCAGTTGAGGATGGCCCAAAGCCTTGGGACCCTGCACCAGCGTGGGAGACCTGGAAGAAGCTCCTGGCTCCTAGCTCCTGATTGGCTCAGCTCCAGTCATTGCGGCCACTTGGGGGTGTGAATCATCAGACGGAAGACCTTCCTTTCCGTCTCTCCTCCTCTCTGTATATCCGACTTTCCAAGAAAAATAAGAGAATCTTAAAAAAAGTTCACATGTTGGAGCTGGTGCCATGGTGTTAGTAACAGCCTCCAACTGTGTTTGAACCCTGGCTACTCTGCTTCAGATCCAGTTCCCTGCTAATATTTCTGGGAAGGCAGTGGGAGAAGGTGCAAGTCCTTAGGCCCCTGGACTGTCATGGTGGATCTAGGAGAAGCTCCTGGCTCCTGTCTTCAGACCAACCCAGCTCCAGCCATTGTAGCTGTTTGGGGAGTGAACTAGCAAATGGAAGAGCTCTGTCCTTTTCCCTCTGTAACTCTGCCTTTCAGATGGAATAAATAAATCTTTTTATTTTAAAAGCGTATGTCATATTTTTTGTTTTCATTAACTACAAATTTTGTCATCATCTTCAAATTTCTTTTGATTTCTTCTCTGGCCCACACACTACTTCTTTTTAACATTTATTTATTTATTTATTTATTTATTTATTTATTTATTTTTATTGAAAAGGCAGATATACAGAGAGGAGGAGAGACAGAGAGGAAGATCCTCCGTCCAATGATTCAGTCGCCAAGCGGCCACAATGACTGGAGCTGAGCGATCCGAAGTCAGGAGCCAGGAGCCTCTTCTGGGTCTCCCACATGGGTTCAGGGTCTGAAGGCTTTGGACCATGTTGCATTGCCATCCCAGGCCACAAACAGGGAGCTGGATGGGAAGCAGGGCTGCTTGGATATGAACCGGCACCCAAATGGGATCCCGGAAATGCAAGGCAAGGACTTTAACCACTAGGCTACCGTGCTGGGCCCCACACACTACTTTTGAGTGTGCCATTTTAGTCCTGGTTGTATGGGGCAGCTTTTTGTTATTTTAACTAAAACTCCCATGAGAGAAGCTTGCTGGGAAGAAGGAGGCTTATTCTGGTTCTCAGTTTGGAGGTTCACAAGTCAGGACTGGGTGACCCCATTAGGCTGATCATGGCAGAGTGGATGGCAGGCATGACCACAGCTGAGACAGGAAGCAGACAGACACGCTGGGCCAAAGTTGACTTAAATAACCAACCGCACAAGCAGGCTTGGTGACTCAACAGGCTTATCAACTACCTGTAAGTGTCAGCATCCCAAATGGGTGCTAATTCCTGTTTGTGGCCTGGGATGGCAATACAGGATGGCCAAAGCCTTGGGACCCTGCACCCACATGGGAGACCTGGAAGACGCTCTTGGCGTCTGGCTTTGGATTGGCTCAGTTCCGGTCATTGCGGCAACGTGGGAAGTGAATTAGTGGACAGAAGATCTTTCTGTTGCTCCTTCTCTCTGTAAATTTGCCTTTCAAATTAAAAAAAATAAATCTTTAAAATAAAATAAGCAATCTCATGACCGCTACCTTGGGCAGGAAGTCCACAGTGACCTTGAAGCCAATAGATGAAGCCCCACCCTTAATCTACCCACTGTCAGCACAAGACTTCCGCGTATAAACAGGAGTCTGGGGAGCCAAGTCCTGTTCGATCTCTAACACTAATATTATTGAATTTTACGAGTATCTCTCAAGTACTGACTACTAATTTGATTCCAGTGTGAGCACGCAGCCTACCTTGTGTAGCTGGAACCCTTTAACACCAGTGGAAGCTACTCCTAGAGCTCAGAATACAGTCTTTGATGGTGTACGTGGCTTTCGCATCAGCAAGGAGCATGCCTTCTGCAGGTGATGTGTTCTACACACGGCAGCAGCGTCGTACTGGCTGACAGTTTCTCTTTGTTCCTCTCCTGGAGTGCGGTCCACTAGACCTCCCCTGCATCCAGCTTACACTGACCCAGCCCCCTTCTCCTGCCTGGTCTCTGGGGGGGTCCCAAGAACGTCTCCTAGCACACCTTTGGGATCCTCAGGAACCCACCATGCACAGCCTACTCACAGTGTCCCGAGAGCAGCACACAGCAGCCTTCTGAGCAGAGAGAGCGCCCCGTGGGTGGCAGGGTTGGGGAGTGTCCGGTCCGCAGGCTGCACCAGGTCCACAAAAGCGTCTCGTCTGGGCCTGCCACATCAACCACTGCACCGAGGAGGAGCTGGAAGTCAACTTGAACCAGATGACCCAGTCACCACCCTCAGTGCCCGGGAGCTGCAGGTGGCCAACACTCCACCAGCACCTGCCTCTTGTCTGATCCTCCCCGCACCAAGCCCCTGAAAAAAGCCCCTGGTCTCCATTCCCCAGAGGCCAGAGTGGATAGTGGCTGCCTGGAATTTTCCCCAAACTTGCACGAAGTCTGTTTTTCAGGAACCAGAAATATGGGTGTCTCCCAGCACACCCAGCACTCCCAGCACTGCCCTGGGCCCCACCTCCCCCACTCCCACCTGTCCTGGGCCCCACCTCCCCACCTCCCCCACTCCCACCTGTCCTGGGCCCCACCTCCCCCACTCCCACCTGCGCTGGGCCCCACCCTCTACTCCCACCTGGACCCCACCTCCCCCACTCCCACCTGTCCTGGGCCCCACCCCCACTCCCACCTGGACCCCACCTCCCCCACTTCTACCTGGACCCCACCCAGGGTGAATTGTTGACATTTCACATCTACTGACTTCCCCTAGACAATCCCTGCTCCCCAAATGGCAGGCTCTGTGCCCCCAGACCTGCCCATAACTGCTACAGTTACTTCTTTCTAATTTTTTTTTTTTTAAAGGAGAGAATCAGAGGGAACTTCCATCTGCAGGTTGCCTCCCCAAGCGGACACAATGGCTGGAGCTGAGCCAGCTGAAGCCCGGAGCTTCTTGCTGGTCTCCCACATGAATGCAGCAGCCCAAAGACTTGGGCCATTCTCAGCTGCTTTTCCAGGTGGTAAGCAGGGAGTTGGATTGGAGCCGGTGCCCAGAGGGGCTGCTGGTGCTGCCCATGGAGGAGTAGCTCTCTATGCCATTGCGCCAGCCCCTGCAGTTACTTCTTACGAGGTGTCTCTGCCTTGGGTCTAACGTGTTAGTGCTCGTCTCCTCCAACCAATGCAGTTTGCGACAGCTCCATCCCTCGTGGCCTCCTCCCACCCCAGCCGCTCCTCACCGCCCTCATCCTCGCCCTCATTCCGAGAGGGGCACAGCTTCACCTGCCCTCTCGGAGTTCTGGGAGCTCCAGCAGAGCTCTCAGCATCTGCGCGCCTTCCTTCCCCCATCTGTAAGCCAGGAGTGATAGCAGGGCAGACCTCACAGGGCAGCTGGAGGGGCTGGTACAGGCTCGGGCAAGCGCAGGTCTTACCAGGTGCGGTCCTGAACACCTGGACCTGTGGCGCCTTCACCTGCTGCTCCCTCAGCCCTACGCGGGCAGGTGGCTCTTGCCCCAGAGGAAATCTCGGGCGCCCTCCTGGTTTAACGGCTTACTCTGACACACATAGCTACCAGTCATGATCCAAAGGCCACAGTGACCTCAGACTGCATCGCAGGGCTGATCACACTCCTGTGATGTAACCGTCAAAACCTCAAGCTTTCACTCGGTGTTTGGTGTTCGGGCTTCTTCCCTCCCTGGGTCGAGGCCTGATGCTGGGAGCCGAGGCCAGGCAGCGCCCCGATTCCTCCAGGGTGGGGACCCCTCTGCATTTTCTGGCCCCATTGTCCACAGGAGACAGTGTTGCCACTTGAGGCAGCCTCCTGAAAGAAGGCCCAGCTCACCGTTGCTGGGGTCTCCTCGAAGCGCCTCTGTTAAGCCTTGGTGGAGGCCAGTGCTGCCCTTGTCTCCTGAAGGGTGGAAGGCTGGCAGGCGGCAGGTGGATGGGCGTTCTCGCACCCTCAGCACTTTGTCTGGGAGCCCTGCAGGCTCCGGGCCTGGCCTCCCTGGTCCATGGTGGCTCAGCACATGGAGCTCATGGACCACTCTGCTCCTGCCGCCTTTGTAGGTTCTTCCTATCTCCCATGGAGGCTGGCATCTGCCCAGGGTGGGAGCTGATTCATAGAGGCCGTCATTCCAGGGCCTGGAGACAAATGAAGAATGAAAAAGTTCCACCTAAACACGACCTGGAAAATGTTCTTCCTGTTGAAGCGCCTGGAACACAGCAAGTCCTCAATCAATGTTTATTATTCAAGCCAGTAAATAAATACCAGTGCAGTTCTCAGGGCTGGCAGCTACTGTCATGGTGTGTCGGCTTAGTTCTTGCAGGCCCTCTCTCCGTTCCTGATGTCAGCCCTCCAAGGGCCTCAGAGTCCCCACCTGTGTCCTGCACTCACCCACCTACCCCGGAGGACTTTTAAGCCCTTTCTCACAGCCCCAGTCAAACCGGGGTCAGCCAGCATGCTGTTCTGTCCCTAGAGGAAGCTGATCCCTATGTTACCCTGGCACCCATCGTGGTCACAGCAGGGCTTCTGCCTGCTGTACACACACACACACACACACACACACACACACACACACACACACACACACACCTTTGAACCATGGCTTCACGGCTTACGCACGTCACAGCCTCCATGACACCACACTGCCAGGGTTATGGAGAGAGTGAAGAATTGGTCAACAAGGCAGGCCACAGTGGGTGCTACAGACATCAGATCCTCCTCACTGCCTACCCAGCGCCGTCCTGGGGGTTTTCTCTGCAGAAATTTTTCCACCCTGTCCCTCCTGGAAACAGGCTGAACTGTAGCCCACTGGAGTGGGGTTCTCGTGAGATCTGCCCAGCCAAGCCGCCCAGCACCTTAGCTCCAGCAAGCGGGACAACGTTCAGCGGTCACAGTGTTCCTTCACTTTCCACCTGCTGCCCCACCCCCTTGAGGGGTCTCCTCCCAGTGGAATAGTAACTTTGATGGAAAGCCCCAAGTGGGACACACAGTTAAGAATGGGTTATGAAGGGTTAAGGGTTACAAAGGTAATGATGGGTTAAGAGGGATGTTGCCTAGCCAGTCTCCCTTTCAATGGACAGTTCAGACTTCTGGTTTGCCAAAGCCGATGGCCAGGTTGCATCCTCCTCCTCCAGGGAGCCTTGGCACTGCTGGTGGCTCCTTCCTGACCTCCAGGCACCCCACTTCTTACCCTGCCCTGGTGCTGGCTTCCTGGGACACCTCCCTTCTCTGGCTTTTCCTTCTGTTCACTGGCCACTTCCAAACCCTTCCGCCTCCCTGTCTCTCCCCTCCCATCTCCTCCTCTCCTGCCAGTCCCTCCCCTCATGACCCAGTGCATTCTCTAAGCATCAGATTCCATTTCTACATGGATGAATCGGGACTGTGTCTCTCCAGGCCTGGCCTCTCTTCTGACTCACCAGGTTGGCTGCCTCCCAGACACCTCCCTCTTCGTGCGTGTCTCCAATGTAGACTCTTGGCCTCCCTGCTCAGCTCACTACATAAATCTGCCTCAGGGGCCAGTACCGTGGCACACAGGGCCAAGCCACTACCTGTCATAGCAGCATCCCATGGGAGCCCGTGTGACTCCCAGTTGTTCCACTTCTGGTCCAGCTCCCTGGTAATGCTCCCGGGGAAGCAGGGGAAGACGAGCCCACATGCTTGGGTCCATGTGCTCACGTGGGAGACCTGCATGAGGTTCCTGGCTTCCGGCTTCAGCCTGGCCCCACACTGGCCATAGCTACCATTCAGGGAATGAATCAACAGATGAAATATCTCTTCCTCTCTATAACTCAGCCTTTCAAATAAACAAACAAATCTTTAAAGGAAAAGAAAACAAACAGCCCAGCCCCTGCCCTTTTGCCTCTCTGCAGACAACAGCACGATTTAGCTGACGGGTCATGCCAGCAACCTTGCCCCACCATGGTTGTCCCCGTTTTCTCCCTCAGATGGTGTGGGCAACACTGCCACAGCCTCTCTTGCCCCTGCCCCATCCTAGTCCAAGTCACGGCCTCCTTTGTCTGGGTTATTGCAGGATGTTGGCCTCACTGCCTGCTCCAGCTACCCCACCACTAGCAGCCAGCTGCTCTTTCAAAGTAGAGACCATCCCACACCACTCCTTGGTATAAAACTCTTGGGTGAGATCCTAGCCAATGCAATCACGCAAGAAAAACAAGATTGTTGGCAGCACGTGGAGACAGCGACTCCTCTCCTCTGCTTATCAAGGTGAAGCAGCACAGGGAGAGCCGCCGGGAAGCGGTGGAAGGAACAACAACAACAAAGCAAAGCATCTGTGGGTTCCAGCGCTGCCCCGCCGGCCCCCGCGAGGACGGTCCAGCCTGGCAGTGACCACGAGCTCTGCGTGCCTCTATTCTCCATGTCGCTTCCCAGAGCTACTGTGGGAGAGCATGTCCCGGGCAGGAAACACAGTAACCCTGGGACGTGACCATATGTCCTTTCTGATCACAGTTCACAAGGGTATTGAGTGACAACAACGCATCCTCTCTGTGTTAGGCCTGCCTGCATCACCTTACAGCATCAGCTCCAATCCCCTTGATGCCCTCACCCAGACCTCACCAGGTAAACACCATCATTATCATCACCATCATTATCATCACCATCATCATTTGCCAAGCATGGACAAGGAATTTGCTGAAGAACACTGGCAGAGCTGTGATTTGTACCCCAAGCCCGTGATGCCATCACTCAGTCCCCTTATGCCCCAGGGCTAGGGATCAGCTCCAGGGACGATGAGCCTCAGGGCCGGCTCACTCATTCTCCCCACGCATTTCCGAGTCTGGAAGTTCAGTCTGTGGAAGTTCCCATTGAACCCAGCCTGCTCCCTGGGAGATATCTTCTAGATCATAGGTGGCTAAGCAGACAATTCTAGCCTGGTGGCTTCAGATTGCAGCCTCTTGTTGGAGGGAGAAAAACACCCCCCACACCTGTCAATGCAGGTGTCGATATGGCCAGAAAGATATGTAATAATTAGAAAAATAAAAAAGGATGGTAGAAGTAGTCACAGGCATTGTCCACATGGAGCCATCATAGCAGGAAGGGAGGAGAAAATTCTCCTTGGTCTCTACAAGGAAAGGGCTCGGCCGTTGGCAGAATTGGGTACACAGTAGCCTCTGGCAAGAGGACAAGAGAGGCAGAAAGTTCCTTGTCAGGGAAGTTTCCAGACTGCGGGACAAAGGTCTCTGGGTGTGTGCCCAGACCTACTCAGACAGAAGGGCAGCCCTGGCAAACAAACCCTGGGTACAGAGAGCTCAGGTGGGCACATGCCCTCCAGCTCCTGCCTGGAAGCTAAGCGATCAGCCCAGGGTGACCTCCCGGAGCTCCTGGGTGGGGCCCCACTGGAGGTGCTGACAGCAGACACTTTAGCTCTGTCCACACCTTTCCCTCTTGGTTAGTGCCTGCCTGGCTGAACTGTGTGAGGAGGAAATAAGCTCATTGTGCGGGGAGCATGGGACCTGGGCCCAGGAAGTGGGGAACTCCGCTGACCTGGGTACTTGGCACTGGGATGGGACCTTCCCTCATTCAGGCCAATACCAGATGCCACCTGCCTCTTGGAATCTTGTGCAAAGAGGGAAGAAGAAGAGGGGAGGGGGAGGCTTCCATGATCAGTGACCACTGCTCTCTGCCCCTGGCTGCAAGCAACCAGGAGGCTGAGCCCCAGGCATGTCCTGTTCACAATGTAGCATGGGCATGCAGAAACATAGAGGGGAAGGTGTGCAGATGTGGGCTCTATGGTGGGCCCGGGGACATCTGGTGGCCAGGTCAAGGCCACTCTGTCCCTTGGCATAATTGAAGATGACTACAGCATTTTGTGCCTCCTGGAGGCTGGTAGAGATCAAAGGCAATGCTGAGGAGCAGCTGCAACAGGCAGGAATTCCCTAGCAAATACCACCAATTATGAAAAATTGACTGCAGTTACGGCAATTACCGTGGGGGGCTGCCCAGCTCCCCAACCCTATCGGCCCATGGCACCACTGGAGAGATGTGTCTCTGATAGTGGGTGGGGGAGCCTGCCAGGCAGGGCTGGTACAAGGCAGCCAATTCCAAGGGTCTGCACCTCCCTGACTCAGACTCCAGCAACATGGGAAGGGATTGTATGCAGGGAGGATTGGAAGTGGGGGTTGGGAAAGTGCCTGGGAGAGGACAGTGAACCTGGAGCACGGGCCTGGTGTTGGCAGAGCACAGAGCTCCACCACCTGCCCGAGGAGGCACAGGTGTAAGCAGTGTGTCCTAGAGGTCCTCATTCTGGGCATGAGGACCGAAGCAAAGGGACAACAGCAGCAAGGAGCATCCTGAGCCAAGGTCAAGGACTCTGCTGGCATATCTGAAGCCTGCTCCAGGCTGAGGGTCTGAGGCTAGTGGAGGGTGGGCATCCAGATAGTAATCCCCAGATCAATACACGCGGGGCGGGGGCGTAGGAAGAAACAGGCACTGGGGCTCAGCTCCCTGACTCTAACACTCACTGAGCTGCGTAACCTTACCTTCTACCTCCGGAAGGCAACGAAAATGTGGCTGATGTCAGACGCACGCAAGATGGCGCTGGGTAATGAGTCACAAAATCATGGCCGCTGTGCAGGCCCAAGGCTCGTGGCTGCTTAGCCCACACCTGGGGCCCTCATGCTTCGCTGTGGTCACCAGCTGACCCAGGGGGCCCAGGGAGCCAGAATGGCCTTGTGTCAGGAGGCGTTGGGCTGCGAGGAGCTTCAGCAGGGACCAGCACAGTGAACTCATTCCATAGCAGGTCTGAAGGCATCCCACAGGGCCAGTTCAAGGGATCAGCAGAACCAAAGTGCTCCTTTTGGTCCTTTGTCTCTGTTATTCTCCACGGGGGTCAGCTACAGAATTTGTGGGGCCGCGTGCTGCAAATATAGGGTCCCTGGCTTAGAAACCAGAAAACTATGTCATTGATGGCAACATAAAGACCATCCTTTTTAAAAGATACATTTTACTTCTTTGAGATTTAAAGGCAGTGCTACAGAAAGAGGGAGAAAAAAACACAGAGAAATCTTTCATTGGCTGGTTCATTCCCCAGATGGCCATAATAGCCAGGACTGAGCCAGGGCCAAAGCTAGGATGCAGGAGCTTCTTCCAGGTCTCCCACATGGGTGCAAGGCTTAAGCACTTGGGCCACCCTCTGCTGTTTTCGCAGGCCATTAGCAGGGACTAGATCAGAACTGGAGCAGCAGGAACCTGAACTGGTACCTATATGGGATGTTGGGGTCATGAATGGCAGCTCTACCAACTATGCCACAGTACCCACCCTGCTGATTTTCTTTCGTAGTCTCTTTCTCGAAAGGGCACTTGGGTCAAGTTGCTCTGCCCTATAATGACATGCTGCCTGCCCAGCTCCTCCTCAGCCCTCATCTGCCACCGGATTGACCTGCTGAGTCCCTCCTGGGGCAGAAAGATCCCAACCTACATAAAGATACAGTTGCTATTTGAGGCTCCTCTTTCCCATCCTCCCACCCCGCCCCAGTCACTTGCTAATGCTAAGCAGGCTCCGATGCATGCAGCTCTAGGTGGGCTAGCCCGACCCTGAGCTAGAGGGTGACAGTGCTCAGAGGGAGGCCAGATATGAACTAGAGGGGCAGCAGGCAGCTGGCAGCGGAGACCCAGCCTGGGCAGGTGGGACCAGGTGTGAACTGAGGAGCCAAGGGTTCAGGCATACTCCTTTTGTCCCCCTGGTCTACACTTGCAAACACCAATTCAAGGACAAGATGATTGGGAACTTTAAGATAATGTATGCAGCCTGTTGCCTTCCTTTCAGAGTGGTAAATATTTCTAGAAGCTTCTAAGGGCTAATGAGCTCAGTGGTGTGTGTATGTGCGTGCACACGCTCTCCCAATTGGGCACATGGACTCTTTGCTCACTGCCAGGCTAGCTCCTCCTCTGAGGCAGACTAGTGCAGACTTCCATATGAAATCAAATGCCAATGGACTCCACGGTGCCCACAGGCTGGATTGTCTAGCCAGCCCTAGGGACTTGTTGACATGAGAGTTTGAGTCTCTCACTGAAAACAAGTCAAGTCCGTGTACCTGTCGTCTCTGCAGGGGGATGTCACCTGAGACCATGCCTGTGCTTCATGCATAGAATGCTACGGTAACTGGTGGCATTGGTTTTGCATCCTGGGCCACAGGAAGGGCATATCCTGGTTGTAAAGCTGCTTGGTGGTGGCGAGCAACAGCAACTGGCTCACTTGAGCAGGCAGGCATGCCCCAGAATCCTCAAAACAAAGAAGGTGAAGGACCAGAACTGAAGGATGCCGGGTGGGGTGTGTATGTGTGTGCATGGTGGGGGCATATGGCACAAGGGAGGAATTCGGCACCAGGAACCCAGCAGAGGGGCTTTCTCCTTCTTGGAGCTTTCATTCCTAGGCCTCAGGCAGAAACTCCTGGGAGTGTGAGGAAGACTTTGATGGGCTGAGCTGGGTCCCAACTTCAGCCCTTAGCTGATGGAGGTGGAAACCAGCCAGTCCAGCAAACGGCAGAGACAATTGCCAGGAGGGGCAAGAATCAACACTGGGCAGAGGCATCAGCACACGCCTTGCACAGGCTGTCTCCTCATGTGTAAAATGGGCCTGATGATGTCTAGCTCATGAAAGTGTGGTGCAGACTGGGAACCACACACAGGGTGTGGCATGATATTGAACCTGTCTTCTCTTACACCAGGTACAGGGTGGTGCCGGTGGCACAGGATGGGGCCGGCTATTGATGACTGTTGAACGTCTCTCCCTTTGGCACAGAGCAGGCGTTGAGATGTTTCTTTTCCTTTAACCACTGTATCTGCCACTTGGGAACAGGGCCTTGAGGAAGCTTGGCATTCTTTGGTCGTCCTGGTGGTAGCCACAGTTGGGGTAGGGGAACTGATGCCCTTCTAGGATCCCTGTACCGCTACATGCTGGCCTCGTGTGGCATGCTTCCATGTTCCTCCATGCACCTGAACCCTGTCCGACTGTGTTGTGCCTCTGACTTCTCTCGAGTCCTTGTGGGGGCTAGCAAGGTGGCAGATGCTGGGACTCGCTCCTCCCCTAATCTTGCCCACAGGCGTGAGGGCTTCACTTTTACTTTCTTTGACCCACAATGGTTTCTGGAGCTGCGGCAAGTGGCGAAGTTTAGGAAGGTGCAGGCAGAGCACAGGGAATGCTAGGTTTCTATATCTTGTCAGGGGTCCTCTGTCCTCCTGGCACAGATGCGCAGCAGCAAGCAGAACCCATGTATTTGTAGACAGCTGTGGGTCAGCAGAGGGGTGACAGATTTTTCTGGAACTGGGTCCCCTATCAAGGGTCTGGGAATTACAGTAATCCCCTGCCCTCCCTGCCAAATATTCATGCTGTATTCTTCATGATTTTGCATCTTGTCAGCAACAAGCAAACTTGCATGCAAATTGCAAAGTGCATGCAAATGGTAAAGACAAACAGAAACTGCACGTGCAAAACGGATGGCACAGTCTCCGCTCATTTTTTCTGCTGGCTGATGCTGCCAGGGAGCCAGACGAGGCCAGTGCACGGTGGCCAGGGCAACTCAGCTCCGCCCTGCTTGGTCTCTCCTACAAGCCAGCTTGGGCCCTCCCCAGCGGGGACTCAGGACTCCATGAGCTGCTGAGGAGGGCAAGTCTGCAGGCGCAGGAACTAGTTGACACTTTCCGCTCGTGCCACATTTACCACACCCTGTGGGCCAAATCACTCCATGGCCAAGCTTTGAAGCATGAGGCAAAGCCAACTCCACCTGTGGCTGAGAGGAGTTTGACAATCAAGTCTTGGAAACCACCTGCTGGCCCTGCCCTGTCCCTGCCCAGAACTCTGCATGGTGTCTGCCCCATTGCCATAAGAAACTGCTATTTATTTTCCTCTCCCACTTCTCTGGAACACGGCACAGGCAGGGGCTGCAACTTAACAGTTATTAACACACATCAGTGAAGGAGGCTGAAAGACAAGGGGAAAAGGTGTGAAAAGAAGAAAGCAGGAGAGAAAGTGAGAAGGAGGGAAGGAGGCTGACCCAGAACTCCCAGCCTGCTTCCGTTCCCCCCAGCCCATCCCTCTCCTCCTGCAGCTTGGCTCCCTCTCACTTCTTGCTTTGCTTGCCTTTGGGTCCCTGGATTACAGTCACAGGCTTCTTCAGCTTCCTTTCCCCTGGGGCTCTGTGTGGCCAGGCAGTGCCCTGGCTTCTGCTGCCCGCATCACCGTGAGCAGGTGTAGCTCTGTTCTTAGTGAGCTTCCGGCCACCTGTAGGACTCCGAAACAAGGATATTGGTACTCAGCTGAGACAAGGTCACTGCCAGGAAGCGGGGGGTGGGGGGGGAGCTGGGACTCAACAGTGGGCAGTGGGATGCACCCTCCAAGCGCAAAGCCTCCGGGGAGACTATGGGTACCGTTGTCACTGCTCCCTGTTTCTGCCCCTCCTCCCTGCAGCACAAGGCCGCCAGACTGCCAGCCAGCAGATCCTTCCTTTGCGTCACTGGGCTTTGTAGGTGGGTCTGTTATCCGGCCAAGGCTGAGGGCTCCAGACGGGGCTGGGCGGGGGAGGGCTGAGCCAGATCTGATAGTCTGGGAGGACTTGTCCAGAGAAAAACGAAGAGAAGGCGAGGCATGCCGGTTGCAGGAAGGGGTGGGCGGGAACGCCACTGGCTGGCTGCAGAGGGAGGCTTTTATTGTTTTTTCGCGCCTTGTTGAACATCCACGAAACATCCCAATAGATGAGCTCTCCCACCATGAGCAAACCACCTGCCTTGCCCAACTCACACGGGAGACCAAGCCCCTCCAGCCCCTCCCTGCCTCCCCATTACCCTCCAAGGCTGCCCGCCTCCCTGGCCCCCAGCACTCCACATCCCCCACTCTTCACACCTGCTCAGCAGCAGAATCCACCGCGTGTTGGCCCCTCTGCTCCGGCCGCCATGTTCTTTCTCCCCCATGAGGTAGTCCCCATGGCTGTGCACACTCCTCCTAGACATTTGTACTGCTGGGGCCTGAAAGAACCACACTGGATGTGGCTCCAAATACTCTCTGAACACAACTTCCTAGAAACATACCTGGGCCCTTCAACAAGTTTATAGGAAAATGGAATTAAAAGATTAGTTTAGAGGCCAGCACTGTAACATAGCAGCTTCAGCTACCACCTGGGAGGCCGGTAGCACTTATGAGCACAAGTTCAAGTACTGGCTGCTCCACTTTCAATCCAGCTTCCTGTTTATGCAACTGGAAAAACAGTAGAAGATGGCCCAAGTGCTTGGATCCCTGCCATTCACATGCAACACTTGGGTAGAGCACTGATTTCTGGCTTCAGCCGGGCCCAGATCCTGCCATTGCAGCCCTGTGTAGAGTGAACCAGTGCCTGGGGGAGCTCTCTCCCCAAACCTCTCCCTCCACCCACTCTGTGTGTCTCCCTTCTCGAAGAATCTATCCATTGCTTTCTTGTAATATGATTGCCCTGAATTCTCTGTAGACCTCCAGTGTGTGTTTCTGTCTGGTCAATGCCAGCTAGCAGTGGAATCCTGGGTGAGAGGGCTTGCATTTTGAGAAAATGAAAGAGCGAGGCAGCTTGAAAGAGGGCAGTATGTTATTGCAGGGCTGGGGCCTGTGAGTGTGGCAAGGAGACTTGCTTCCCTGTGTGCAGTAAGCCAGGGAGTGCCATGCCCTGATGACATGGGGCTGTGAGGCTGGAGCCCGCCATGAGCAGCACACAGGTAGTGCGGTGTGGAGGGAACAGAGAGAGACGTGACTGTGGCTGAGACCAAGCTGCTACGGAGATGGTGGTATCTGATGACCCAGCAGTGCACAATGAAGCTTGGTGGCTTAAAACAGCGATGGGGGTGGTGCTTGGTACGGCAGTGAGGACATCCCTTGGAACGCCTGGCTCTGTTCCATCACTTGGAACATCACACCTGCTAATGCACACTGGGAGGCAGCAAGTGCATGAGCAGGTTGTTGGATCCATGTCAACCATGTGGAAGACCCAGTTCTGGCTGCAGATACTTGGTGGAGCACACCAGTGTGTGCTTGTGTTCTTTCTGACTTTTGGAAAGGAACAGAGCATATATTTCCCCCTACAACATTGGCGATCTCTAGGATGGTAACAATCAGATGACAGTTCGGGCCAGAATCTTCCAGAAGCTCCTTCGGCTAAAGCCTTTGAATAAGGTGACTTTTCCAGTTGTCTGCCTGGCTCCTACTCTGGTACTGCTGGAGCAGCAGGGCACTAGGGGAGCTCCTCTCCCCATGCCACCCCCTGTGTGGCCAGCTGGCCTCCATGGCTGCCTGGTGATCCCAAGGTGATGTGATGGTAGCCACCTTTGCTCAGGGCCAGGCCAGAAGCCTCAAAGCTCCATGTGATCCAGTCTCAGCAGCCACAGAACATCACACCTGCCACATGCTTACCTTTGAGCAAGTTAGGAAGTATAGCCCCCGGTTCCAGGGAGGGGGAACCAATGACAGGCCTCGTGCCAGGGAGGAAGGAGCGACAGAAGCTGTCTTTATTCAGTAGCTGGCAAAGATGCATGTGTCAGCTGCACCAGACGTGGCCAGGGCCCATTGCCCATGTGGATAAAGGTGCTCATCACTTCCCCTCACAGGTGACATGTGATGACATTTCAGTTAGTGAGAGACCTCTGGGTCCTCAGGACTGGTCTCCCCTTGTGATGTCATGGCTGGCCTTGCTTGTGTGTGTACACTCTGTGATGTTTGCTCAGCAGTGCCCTTGCCTCACGGCACACTGTCAGCACGTGTCCCTGGTGTAGGCATGACTGTGCATTTCTGGCACTGCCAAGGAGATGTTGGGCTGCTGCTGGGGGAGTCCCTGGGAGTCACACTTCCCACAGAACTACCCTGCAGGGGGCCATGGGGAGTCTTGCTGCTCTGAGCTTAGAAGGCTCAGGTGCCCTGCCCCCAGGGGTCTTGCTTACCTAGGGCCATGCTTGGCAGAACCCGACAGCCTGTGAATCTTTAACTGGGACTGCTCCGCTTAATAACCTGGACCAGTTCGGAAAGGTCATGGCTGCCTCAGAGCAGCAGAAAGACTGGCCACTGGCCACCCCTGTCCAAGTCAGAGTTCCCTCTGGGCTGGCCTACAGCTCCTGCAACCCTGGGGACACAATGGAGCTTTCCATATTTCCTCATCCACAGAGTGGGGATGGGGTGGTGCCTCCTTGGAAGGGTTACTGCAGGAGACGACTCCCAATGCTGGACCCGATCCATGGGAAGCAGGGATCCATGGTGTATGTTAATGGTGCAGTAAGAATGGATGCACAATACAGTTGCAGAAATAAGGGGCTGGAGCCTGTGACACTGGCAGTCCACATGGGCCAGTTCAAATCCCAGCTGCTCCACTTCTGATCCAGCTCCTGCGAAAGCTGTGGATGATGACCCACGTGCTTAACTCCTGGCTTTAGCTTGGCCTAGCCCTGGCTTGTGACTACTTGGGGAGTGAACCAGGGCAAGAAAGACCTCTCTCTTGCTGGCTCTCCACAGTGGCTCAGATGGAGCAGAGGACAGCATATACAAATGTGCATGGAGGATATGGCAGTACATTAGCGCCTCCAGAAGACCCCTGGTACCATGGTAGGGGACAGAGGACAGAACAAATTGATCAACTACCCTAGTCAATCATTGGCAGTAAAGATCTGGGCAGATAGAGACATTAAGGTGGACCGATCAGCTGCAGGACTTTGTCCGGGGATTTGCTTCATTATGCATCGACCTTTCATGGAGTTATCAGCAACAAATTTGCTTTTGACTCCAAACCATTGGGATCAGTGTTGCATGTTTTTGCAGTTTTTGTTGCAAACACCTGGAGACAGGACAGGGGGTCTTTCCCTCCAGGGTCTTTCCTCTCTCCACATCGGTACACTGCCAACCTTGAACATGTGATGGAGAAGTTCAGCTTTTTCACTGGAAAGGAACATTCCTTCCACCATCTCCAAAGTCTGCAAAGAAAAAATGGGCAAAGCTATCTCCGGGGAAGCGGCCTTTGACTACGCAAACCTGGGAGAAATGAAGGGATTTATTTGTGGAAATTGGGGCATCCGGTGCTGTCTACCTAAGGAAGCAATATTTTTTAAAACCACCTACCAACATCTCCACAGAGCAGAAAAGTTGGTAAAATCCCAGAGAACGCATTAACGTTGCACATTGGAGGTAATCACCCAGGCTCAGGGGCAGTTTGGTTCATTCTGTGCCATAGAAACACTTTGAATCTCACTGAATCGCACGCTTCTGGAAGCAGCTCTCCCAGGTTGTATATCTTTGATGTCAGTCACCCCGAGGAGGAGAACTGTGGGCTCCGTGTTCCCAAGAAGAACACACAAGCCCAGAGTGGCTAAGGACCTGCTGGAGGGCACACAGCCTGCGAGTAGACCCAGCAAGGAGAGGCCTTCCCATCCACGGCCCCACAAGGCTGCTGCAGTTTGAACCTGGGTTCAAATCCTCAGTAGCTACCCCCAGACTCCCTGCATTTTTTACCTCTGGGCAAAAATTCTTGTTGCCACTGCTCCACTTACAGTCCAGTTCCCTGCTAACGTGCCTGGAAAAAAACATAAGCACATGACCCAGAGACTTAGGTCCCTGTCACTTACGTAAGAGACCCAGATGAAGCTCCAAACTTCAGCTTTGCCCAGTCCCGGCCATTTGGGGAGTGAACCAACAGATGAAAGACCCTTTTCTTTTTTTTTTTTTTTTAAAAGATTTATTTATTTTTATTACAAAGTCAGATATACAAAGAGGAGGAGAGACAAAGAGGAAGAGGTTCCGTCTGATGATTCACTCCCTAAGTGAGCACAACGGCCGGTTCTGTGCCGATCCAAAGCCAGGAACCAGGAACTTCTTCCGGGTCTCCCGTGCAGGTGCAGGGTCCCAAGGCTTTGGGCTGTCCTCAACTGCTTTCCCAGGCCACAAGCAGGAAGCTGGATGGAAAGTGGAGCTGCCAGGATTAGAACCAGTGCCCACATGGTATCCCAGCAAAGAAGAGGACTTTAGCCGCTAGGCCACGCTGCTGGGCCCGAAAGACCCTTTTCTCTGTCTAGGTCTCTCTTCCTATAACTCTGCCTTTCAAATAAATAAATAGATCTCAAAACAAACACACACACATACACACACACATACACACACACACATACACACACACCCCGGAGGATCCATTTCCACACTGCTACGGTGCCAGTGTCAGCTGCCTTCAGCTTGCACCTGCGCTTCCTAGGCCAGCAAGGCTGCCTGGCACCCTGCCTCACACCGTGGATCTCTGTTCTGCACAGAAACTATGTGGGCCTATTTGGGTCCTCCACATGTCCTTGCTGCCTCAGAAGATGCACACTCCACTCCAGGGTCCGCACCACAGATGGCAGGGCTGGACCATGGGTGGGCGTTCAATGCAGGGTGAATGAATGAGGCCAGGGGTCTTTATGTTATAATGCAGCCTGGTGACATCATAATGCAGACCCTGGGTCTGTCTGAAAAACAACCATCACTTACTCTGGTCAGGACCAACCATGACCCTCTCATTGGATTTAACCTGAAATCCCTAAAGGTTTTTATGTGCTGGTGAGTGCCATGGTTTTAACGAAGCTAAGACTTTTTTCAAAATATGTGTATTGATTTTTCACTTTATGTGAAACGTAAAGAAACATAGAGAGATGGAGAAAGGCCTTCTGTCTACTGGCTCACTCGCCCAATACCGGCAGCGGCTGGGGCTGGGCCAGGCCGAGGCCAAGGGCCCAGAACCCGGCCCGAGTCTCCTATGTGGGCAGCAGGGACCCAGCTACCTAAGCGTAGAGCTGCTACCTCCTAGGGTACATAGTAGCAGGAAGCTGGATTCAGAAGTGGAGCCAGGATGCACACCCAGGCACTCCCTAATCACTACACCAAACACCCTCTCCTACAGCTAAGACCTCAATCAAGAAGAGGTCATGGCCTGTGACCCCCGGAGTCACATCCTCCAGCCAAGGCCCCCATCACACAGCTCTCCTCGAAGTGTTTGCCAAGGAGGCCAGAGCTGTAGAGGTGCATCCCCCAGAAGGTTTCCTGCCTGGACCGGCAGCAGGACAGGAAGCGAACGGCATCTGTGAGGTGTGTGTGTAGGGCGGAGAACACTGAACGTGGGGAGCTCTGGGGTGGCATCCTGGAATCTCTGCAGCCCCTCTGACTCCGAGTCCTTCTGCTCAGCAGGACTCAGTTTTAAACACTGCCAAGGAGGCTAGCAGAATTGGGCACTTCTGGAAACTCCAGAGAAGCCTTGAGACAGAGTCCCTCTCCCTTCCCCATAAAGAGAATAAGAGGGAAGGAGCACCACTCACTCGGGAGGCCAAGGCATTGGCAGCTCTCCTGCACTCTCTCACATGCGCATGGGCGTGCTCTTTCTGGCTTTCACTATCCCTGCCAGGATTCCAATCCTGGAAGGTGAGATGGCCAGACCCTATCTCGGTATTTTCCTCAGCCCCAAAATGCAAACATTGTAGAATCTCCTCCCTACATGTTTATTTGGGCCCAGGACATGGGCATGAAAGTTTGTCTTTTTGAGCACTGAGTTCTAGCCTGCAATGCGTAAGGAGTTATTCGAATATCTCACCATGGGCCCGGCGCCATTTCCTCTTCCTCACAGCTCACGAAATTTGCGCCAGTGCAGCCATCCGCCAATCAGATGTAACCCTGCATTTCACCTGAGAATCCCACTCCCAATCTCCCAGCCCCTTCCCCAGCTCCGCCCACTTACCAATCATTCTTAGGCAATCACCTGTGACAGTCTCAGGCACCAATCCCCTGGGGTCTGCCCTCAATCCCTCCCATCCCCGCCCCCCTCACCTTGCAGGCTCACCTGAGTGACAAAAAGGCCCCCAGGTGCGGCTCTATCTCTCTCTTCTCCTTCCAGCCTGCCACCCCTTCCCCCTCACCTCCCCACCACCTCCACCCTGTTCCTGCCCCACTGGAATAAACCTGAGATACTTTGTTGCGTCTGGTGTTTTTGGCTCATGGTAAAGAACCAGGTTGTGGGAATTAGCTGCACGTAATAATATCGTAATAACTAGAACTCTGTTTTAAATAACTAGCACACTGTGAGTGATTTGCTTCCTCCAATGACCAGGAAAGGCACCTGCCCACATCCGTGCGAGGGGAGGTGGGATGAAGCCAGCATGGGTGGCAGGAAGACTATGGGAGTTGCACAGTCAGCGTGCGGCTGGGCCAACGAGTGGGGAATGATGAGGGTGGGGTCAGGAGAAGGTGGTTTCCTAGGGGACACATTGACCAAAGCCTGGTGGTCACTGGGGTGTATTCGTCCAATTTCTGTTACTATAACAAAACACCTGAGCTTGTGTGACTACAAGGAAGAGGTTTATGCAGCTCACAGTTTTGGGGTGCTACACAGTGCCAGGCTGCGTGTTGTCGTAGTGGACAAGAGGAAGCAAGACAGTAGCCGGCAAGTGGGGAGGGCCAGTCTTGTGCTTTTCACAGAGAGCCAGCTGGCAGTGTCCCCACATGGACCTCATGGCCAAGGCCCCATTTCTAGGCACCACACACGCCTCCCACACACAAACACCTGTGGGACAGACACCCAAGCCAACACCGGGGTGGGGTGGGGTGGGATGGCAGGGACGTGGCCAGGATCTGCAGCAGCCCAGGAATATAGATCAACCTAAGGCAAGAACGTGGCCCAGGGATGCAAAGGGGCTGGGTGGACATCGACACGCCTACCCGACTGTTCATACACCTTTATGACGTCAGAGCTGGCTCAGAGCAGGCTCCCAGTCCGCTCTGAGAAGCACCACAAATTCTTTTCACCTCAGTTCCACAAAGGCTGGTGATCCAACATCTGATACACATCTGAAATCATGGTGGGCTAGCCCCTCACTGTTGGGGTGCTGTTACTACCTGGACAGTGACTCCCTAACCCCCGGTGATCCGGGAAGTCATCTCAGTATCCTGACAACTGCCTATTGCCTTGCTGGACACCCATACCACACCTGGTTCCTGGCGCGTGCCTCCACGGAGGGCCAGATTTATTGGAAAGTGAGTTACAGATAGAGATCTCTCATTGTGTGGTTCACTCCCCAGATGGCCAAAAAGGCCAGGACTGGGCTAGGCTAAAGCCAGGAACCACGAACTTCATCCGGGTTTCCCACATGAGTGCAGGGGCCCAAGGACTTGGGTCATCTCCTGACACTTCAGCAGGGGGCTGAATCAAAGGTGGAACAGCTGGGATGCAAAGCAGTGCCATGGCTTCGCCACAATAGGAGCCCCTCTCCTTGTTCTTTGCAAAGAAAATGATTTGAGCCCAACTATTGCCCCACAGCAACTATAGGAAATAAACGGAAGTTCCAAACCCAGGCAATGACCAGCAGATGGGGGGATGGGAGGCTGGGGTGACAGGGCTGCCCCCACCCTGGCTGCGTGGGGGGCAGAGGTAGGGCCTTCTGCTGCTGTGTGAAACAACCACAGGCAGGGCCATGAGTCAAAGGTGGAACAAGAGAGCTCCTTCCTCTACCTGGGCCGGGGTTGGGGGGATCCTGGCGGAGCGTGCATTCTTGTCTGCCCTGACCCCAGCCCAAACAGTGGTCTCAGCAGGGGTCCCTCTCTCATTTCAGGCTCAGCTCCAAGGTCAGTCCTTAGAGACCTGGGTGGTGTCCACTCCTCACTCCAGGTCTTACCCTGAGCTGAGGGTCTCCTCCCGTTGATGGGTTTATGGGGGGGTGAAAGGCAGGTGGACTGCTTGTAGAGCCCCTCTCCGTGGGGTACTGCCTGAAGGGCCTACCCACATGTTAGTTATTTCCGGCATTCCAGCCCACGAATCCAGGCCCATGTGTAAATGGTCAGCAAACCCTGCCCACTTTCCCCCCCCTCCTCCTGGAATGCTCCATCTTAAAAGGCATTTTCTGTGCAGCCTTAGGTGTCCTGGAAGGGGTAACTCTGTGGGGAGCAGGGAAGGCGCCTGGGACCCCATGTCTCAGGTCTCCAAGGCTTGGACAAGTTTCCCCATTCTAGCTGCAGAAAAACCAGGAGGCTCTGCCTGGGGCCCAAACGTGATAAGATCCAGAATTCCCGAAAGTTCAAAGAACTGACGGGGGGGGGGGGGAGAGAGGGGGAAGGCTGGGCCTTGCATTCACAGCAAGCACCCTCCCACCGGGCCCCAAGCCCTGCGCCCCGGCCTCCCGTCAAGGGACAGGCCCCAGTATCTGGACGCGCGGAAAAGGTTCTCCTCCCCGATGGTCCCACATTGGAGACACCCCTTCGCCTCCACACTCCTTCTCTCCCTCCCTTCGGTGGTCCCCCTCCTTCCCAAGCCGCCCACAGGGGCCAGGGAGGAGGAGGGGGCTCGCCTCTCAGGTTCCAGAGCGGCAAGGGATCCAGTATGGAGTGGGGGTCATCCTTGAGACCAAAGGGGGGCGCCGCAGGGTCGCAAGGAGGAGGGGACAGGGACCCGCAGTCTTTCCCGGCCCTGGCTGCGTCACTGGACCCACCACCCGTTGAGACATCACAATCTGGGGGGGGCCCGGACCCCGCGCCTCATCACTGCCCCTTTGCGACCCAACAATCCCACCCTCCTACACCCCGGAAAACAAAACAAAAAAGAGCCAGCGGCCCGCGCCCAGCCTCCCTCCCCGCCCCGCCCCGCCCCTCGCCCCGGGGCCCCCGCCCCCGGCTGGGGGAGTGCGCGCGAGCCGGGCGCCCCGCACCCGCCGCCCCGCGCCCGCCCGCTGTCCGCCCGTGGCGGGGGCGGCCCCGACCGCGCCAGCGCCCCGCCCGCCGCCCCGGCTCCGCGGCTCCGGCTCCGCGGCTCCGGCTCCGCGGCGCCCTCGCCGGTGCGCGCCGCCCGCCCGCCGCCCGCGCCCGCCCGCCGGCACTCCGGCCTCGCGCGCTTCATGGCTGCGCAGGAGTGGGACTGGTTCCAGCGCGAGGAGCTCATCGGGCATATCAGCGACATCCGAGTCCAGAACCTGCAAGGTAACGCGGCCCGCTGCTCCGGGAAGGGCTGCTCGGCCGCGAGCGAGGGACCTGGGCCGCCCCCGCACCTGGCGAGTGCGGCGGCTGCGCCGCGAGCGGGCTCCTGACCGGGCTGGCGGGGCTGAGGAGGAGGCTGGCCGGGGGACGACTGCTGCGTGGGGAGGGCCCCTATTTTTCCTTCAAGGGAACGCCGCCGCCATCCCCTACAGCCCCTGGGGCGACTTTGGAGAAGTTTGTTCCCGGGCTCCAGGGGGCGGTGGCCTAGGTCCTGGAGGGGAGGAGGAGAAGGCGCGGCTTCCCCTGTGCGCGCCGGAGTTTGTGTGTGTGTGTGTGTAAGTTTGTATGCGAGTGTGTGTGCATGTGTGTCCGAATGTCCGTGAGTCTGCGCACTTTCTGAGTCCCTGCCAGGGGAGGGGGACTGGATGGGGACGGGGGCTGAGGCGCCTAGGAAGGACCTGGCGGTCACTGTCTTGTGGACGCCGCCCCTCGCCCGCGGGTGCCCCACTGCCAGGTGGGAAGGGGCGGAGGAAGGACCCTTGGGCTGCCGGGCGCTGGACGCCCGGCAGAAGCGGCTGCCTTGGGGTAGCTGAGACAAGGTGAAAGGGAGTCTGCGTGGCCAGCTCTGTGTGTGAGAGTGTGACCAACTGGAGAAGTGGTCATCCTCCCTTCTACCTTCCAAAGAGTTTATTCAGTGTAGGCACTAAGAAAGCATAAATATGCTGGCATGAGAACAGCGACGCACAGACGTGTTCCCGAACATCCCCCCTCCGTTCCCTCTTTTCCCTTGGGCTCTGCCTGGCAGTGTCTTCCCAGGCGGGTGTTTTCATACTAGACTTTGTAAACTTGGGCACCTTTCCACTTCCGGCCTCTCCCCACTCACTTTTACCCGTACAGGTGAAGTTCTTCTAGGGTTTGGATTTCTAGAGACTGCACGGGTGGCTGGGTGGAGGGTGTAGAGGCTGTGGCACGCCATTCCCAGCAGGTGCGATAGCTTTATTGCTGGAAGTGTGGGAGCCTCAGGGGTTAGGGTGCAGGCTGGGGAGTGGTTGAGAAAGCCATTTAAACCTGACACCTGCTGGAGTGTTTCCTGGGAGACCATGTGGACATGCTCCGCCCCCTAGGTTGGGCAAGTGCAGCGCTTGCAGAGGTGATGGGAGGGGGCCAGGGGGTGGGTCCTGGAACCAGCCTGCTCTGGGGCTCCTCTGCCCTCCTCCTGCTGTGATTGATGCCAGAGGGTGCAGCTCTGGCTGGGGATGTTGCAAAGGGTCCCTTATGATACTAAGCCAAGTGCCCTGGGCTCTGTTGCCCAAGAGGAATGCCTGGCATCATCTTTGGGGGTGGGCATTAGTGTCTCTTGCTGAATTGGCATCTGGTTTGGGCTGTCAGGGTGTGTCCCTGTGTGTGTGTGTCTTAGGCAATCACTGGATGTTCAATAAGTAAGCTCAGGCAGCAACACTTGGTGGAAAACTTCCTTCTGCGCTCCTCCCGGGTCTGCTTCAAGGGTACAATGGACTGTCAGCAGTGCGGGCGCCTAGTTACCCCCAGATAGCTGGGGGAAGGGCTCACAGAACAGGGACCTTTGGAGTTGGTGCCTGACAGTTGGGTGGGAGCCCCTAAGCAGGCTCTTTTTCTCTTCCAGGGAGCCATCCTCACCTTGGGATGAGTTCAGCTACAATCTGAGCATCTGTAGGCTCTTTCATTGAGACAGAAACACACAGACACACGCATGACATGCACTAACCCTGTATGTAGATTCAGCAGATTTTTACATATGGGTACATCTGTATAACCAGCATCCAGATCCAGATCCCGGGAAAGAAGTCGGAACTGTAGGGCACTGCCTCAGTTTCCCTCACCTTCAGTAGCATCTGCCCAGCCCGCACACCACCGCCAGGGTAACCGCTGTTGTGGGCTTTTCTTCCGATGCCTGCTTTTGCCTCCAAGACTGAATCGTACCATAGATACTCTTGACCCGCGCCTGTTCCATGTTGTGGTGTGCTGGTCAGCCCGTGTGCTTGCTTGTGTCCATCCATAGCTCCTTGGAGCAGTCAGCTTCCCGGGGGTGGCTGGCTGTGCTGCTGCTGCTGGGGTTGGGGCCCCTGGCTTGCTCGCAGGTCCTGGGGCTGCAGTGTGATGGTGGAGCTGCCTGTGTGTTTTGAGAGGATGTCAGCCTTGTGTAGTTGCCGAGCTAGGTGTCTGCTCCTCATTGGTGAGGAGAGGCTGGGAATAGCCTTGGGGTCAGGAATCTTCCCTGGATTTTTCCCTTGGTGTCCCTGTTTGGTGGCTGACTGAATAACAGATACCGTTCCTTCTTGATTCTGTGCATCCAGAAGGTACCCCACGCCAAGCTTAGAGCATCTGCCCGAACCAGCTGGGAGATGTCACCGGCTGGATGTGCCCGGGTGTCAGCTATGGCACAGCCACCAGCAGGGGCCTGCTTGCCAGGGGGAGTCTGGGAGACAGGCAGACTTGGGGATGGAGGGACTGTGCTCCCTGGCAGGTATCTGTGGGTGTCATGGTGACAAGTACAGTGGGACTTCAGGAATCCAACTGAAGGGCCAGCCCCGTCTGCTGCCTTTTCCCCTAAGCTTTGGCTCTTGGGTGGCCCTGAGGCCACATAGGAGCGGCTGCCATGGGTCTGTGTGTTTGGGGTGACTTGGCGGTATGTCAGCCTCTGTTGCTCTGTCTTGTCCCAGACCGTGGGGCTCTGGAATCCACATAGCTGCTGTGATTATGATGTGGGAAGAGCATCTCCTGAGGAATGCTGGAATAGAGATGCCCTGACCTGTCTTTGGAGGTCAGCGGGCCAGGGAGAGCTCCCCCAGAAGGCCTGGTCCCCCACTTTCCTGTGTCAGCCCCAGGAGTGTGATGATATCACCCACACATGTTTCAGCACTGGCCGTGGAGACGTGCTGGAGCGTGGAACGATCCTCGGTGGGCTGTCTGGCCAAGGACCCCGCATGCCACCCTCCCTTGCAAGGGAAACAGGATGACCTTAGTGCAGAGGAAAAGCTGGTATTCCAGGCCAGGCCAGCCTCTGCCTGCCCTCCCCACATCCTCAAAGCTTCCAGAAGTAGAACTGAGGTTGGAGTTGGCTGGGGAACAGGGCTGTGTTCTGCAAGGACTGGTGTCCTTCCGACTGATGACAAGGTGACAAGGCCACTCAACGCACCCCTCCCTCTTGGCCACAGGGTCCGCCTGAGTTTCCCACTGCGGTGGGGGCTACTCTACCGCCGGGCAGTGGCAAGGGGCGTGGGGCTGGCCTTTAGAAGTCAGACACATCCATTCCGCCCCCATACCCACAGCCCCTTTCTGTTCAGTCTTGCTGGCGAGCCATAGTGCTGTGGCATCTTGGGGACAATGGAGAGTAAAACCCTGGCTCTGGCTTTTGGAGCTTGAGGTTGTGGCTGTCAGCTGGCCTTTCTGAGCTTGGTGAGTTCCATGTGGGGGTGATGCCTGCTGTGCGGTGCTCTGGGAAGGGCTGGGGGGCTTGAGGCTGTAATTCTTGCCCTCCTTGTTTTAGAGTGGCTCTGCCTGCCATCACAGGCTGTTCTCCCTGCTGGGGCAGGTGCTGCTCCTTCACTGCCCCCAGGCCCTACTGGCCGCTGCCCCTAGATGACCTCCTCAAGGTGAAGCCGAAGCTTGCATAACGTCACATGACTCCTAAGTGGCTCTGGGATGAGAACAGCCCTATAACCTGTGGCACTTGCTCCAAGAGGCCCATGCAGCGGCTCCCCTGTGCACTGTAGCACCCCATGGAGCTTGGGGTGGGAGTTTCCTGGGCTTGAGCATGGCAGCTCTTGTCCCTTGAACCCACTGCCCTCTCCCTTGCTCCATGGGCTCAGACCTGCACCTAGGCCCCACTATGGGTGCTCCCACTCTGCAGTAGCTTCTTGGTGTTGCTGGCCTTTGCCTCATCTCTTGTAATCCAGCCAGCCGCCTGCATGCACCTGTTTGTGGCCTGGGGGTTTGGGGCAATGGTTTGGCACACTGGACAGGCCTGGGTCCACCTTGGGACAACGCGCGCCCTTGGCCATGAATGCATGATGAGAAGCAGGTTGGCTGCACTGCTCCAGGAGGAAATTCAAGTGCCTTTGGCGTGTGGGGCCATCCATGATGTGGCTCAGCATGCCACGCTGGCCTCCCCTCCCACTCTCTGTCTCCGGCACCTTATCTCCCAGCCCTTTCCCTTATCTCTGTCTTGAGACCTTTTGTGCACTCAGGGCTGGTGTTGTCATGGGGTGTGCCCCTGTAACCACTGTCAGGTGGCGGCCAGAGAAGGGACAGCGAGGCAGGAGCCTGGTGTCCAGAGGCTGAGCTGAGCTCCAACAGCTGTGCTTTCTCTGGGCCCCGGCTAGGGTCTCCGGAGTGCAGGCAAAAGGCTGAGTCCTGCTGCCTTTGCCCTCCCTAACTGTGGAGTTGGCCACATGGGACCTCGCAGGCGTGGGGAAGCTGCAGGTAAGCCCAGGAGGCCGAGGCTGGAGCCTGGGTCCGGGGGTTGGTGCCAACTGGCTGTGGGATCGGGGGAGGGGGCAAGGGATATTTTCCCCTGCTGTTCCCATTTTCTCACTTCCTTCATGAGAAGGTTGGATGGTCAGACCCAGCCCCTGGGGAAAGTGGTGTGAGGGGAGGCAGGTCCCCACCCTACCTCGAACCACCTACACCCATGGATGGACGGCTGATGTGGGACTGTGAGGGGCTACCTTCCTGGGTTCAGTGCCGCGTCAAGCCCCAGAGGCTCATGTCTGCAGGGGCCCTGGGTACGAAAGGCCGTAATGTCTGAGCTTTGCTGTCAGGGTGCATGCCAATCAGTGGCTTTGTCGTTGGTTGCCCGGAAAGGTGGATGTGTCGGAGCCTGGGAGGTTTAGTGAGCGACTCAGTACAAGGCAAATGGGGTTCCCAGCCCCTTTACGCACATTTATGCTGAAGAACAGGGGTGCTCCGGGGCCAGTGAAGGTGGCAACCATCCTAGACGTGCCAGCACCCCCCGCCCCGGCCAGCAGCCATCTGCAGAGGACCGCGTTGCCTGGCAGGCCTTGCTGCCTGCTGGCCACGCAGCGTCTGGGCACCCCACTGCAGTCCCTGGGCCACGTGTCCTTTGGGTCTCATGCACAGGCCTTCCTGACCTCTGGGGCACTCTGGTGTTTAATTTTTGACTGGGACAGCTGAGACTCTGGGCAAAGTCCCCCTGCCCAACCAGCAGCCTGCCTGCATCCGAGCGGAAGAGGGAAAAATCCAGTAATTGTCTTCTTAGCGGCTGAACCATTTGAAGTGAACTCTCTGTTCCCATAGAAACTCTTTTTTGAAAAAAAATTTTTTTCCCTTCTCCATGCCTCTGTCTTTTTTAAACAGTGGTGGATTGTGTCGCTCACAGAAGGAATTAGAAGCAGCATCAGAAATCCCAAGTGTGCTGCTTTGTCCTGCTTGCTGCTGTGTCTCCTTTTCTTGCATTATTATTATTATTTTCTATCAAGGATTTATACAGCGTGGTCTCTGGACCAAGTATGGCCTCCTGCTTATGTTTGTAAATAAAGTTTTATCGGAATGCAGCCACACTTTATTGGTTCTTCCTGGTGAGGTGGGGGGCAGGGTCTGTATTTTGTAAACCTGGGGTGGGAGACGCTTCTGGTGACGGCAGTAGGGGGTGTTTGCCATGTGCCTGGCATGTTTTGGTGCCCTCTGGATCTGCACTGGCAAGGGACCTCTGCCCAGGGAGCCTGGTCACATCACAGTCCCTGAACCCTCCAAATTGCTGGGAGCTGGGGTGCTGGGTGGACAGGGCACCCTGGGAGGTTGAGATCAATGGGTGGTCTGGAACAGAGGGTGCTCACTGCAGCAGGGTGGGGGTCTAGGGTCCAGCCCTGAGGGTGAGTGCACCGGAGGGAGCGGTCTTGGGAGAGGCCTGCACTGGTGCCACCGTCTAGACGCTGCTGGGGTACTGCATCCTGGACACGGTGCCTACGTCGCAGTCCCCACACTGCTCTGACTCCCACCTTCTGCTCACACACATCACAGGAGGCAGTGCGTGAGACCTCAAGTCATTGGGTCCCCCCTACCCCTATGTGGGTGTCCCAGATTGAGTCCTGGGCTCCTGGCTTCAGCCTGGCCTCGCCTCGGCTGTTGCAAGCATCTGGGGAGTGAACCAGCGGATGGAAGATCTATATGCATGTCTTTGTCTCTCTGCACTTTAAGAAAGAATGAGAAAAGAAAAGCAGGGCTGGGGGCCTGTGGGGATGCAGGACGGGAGCTGACAGTCAGGAGACCCAGGAGCTCTGGAAGGCTGAAGTTAGGGGTACAGAGAAGGGGACCCTGTGGGAGTACGTGCCTGTCTTGGGCACTGTGATCTGCTGCGTGGAGATTTGAGTCCCTTCTGAGGTGAAGCAAAGCCAAGGAAAATTTGGGGAACTGATAGGAGTCCCAGAAGGCCTTTGGGGTTGACCAGCAGGACCATCAGCTCCTGCAGAGCCAGGGTCAATCTGGGAGGGCTTCCAGGGCTCAGCTAACAGATGATGTCACTCCACTCCTGCCTCCCTCTCCCGGGGGGTTCTCTAAGAAGGGTCAAGCTTTTGATATTTATATGCCTCTCCTCTTTTAAACTATTTTAAACCTCTGGGCTTGGACATGACATATTTCAAAGCTGAGAACTGGGGCTCTGAGCAAAGGGACTGAAGCCGTCAGGCGGCCCTGTCCAGCACCTCACCCCTCCTCCCCTCCCAGGCTTGTGTCCATCAGCCCTGACCCTGGAGCAGCTCATCCAGGCCTTTCCATGTTTACCTGCTTAGGTGGCATCCTCCACCTTGTTCCCTGCCCCGAAGTGTCTGGTCCCACTTAGTGCTGCAGGTCAGCCTCCTCCTGACCTTGGGTGTAAACTCCCGGCACCACCCGGCCTGCCTTCCTTAGGGGTGTCTCCGTGCTCCCCCCAGAAGTCACATCCTTTCTCATCATTGTACCTGTGCCTTCAAGGTCCTTCTCCATAAGACTAACTCCCTGAGTCCCTGTTTGGATCAAATTTACACCCTGGGGTTTCACAGTTGGCCCACCTGTGCATGCACCTACACCGGATGCAAGTGTGTTTGCATTGCCTGTCCCTGATACGGACGTGATCTTCGGAAGCACCTGCTGAATTGTAGGCTGACCCTGCCCTCACCCCAACAAGGATGTCCACAACCAAACCCCAAAACCTTGGTCAGGAGGGACTTGGCAGACATCAGTGCATGCAGGACATTTAGAGAGGGATGGGGTGACAGAAGCAGAAGGGAGAGTGGTGCCAAGGCTGGAGGAACCAGCCCCACCCCCAGGAGTGTGTTTGGTAAATGCCCAGGGTGGACATGGGAACCCAGCTGAATGTGGGGCCTGGGCTCTGTTACCAGGGACAGACAGCAGGCAGGCAGGAGAGAGGGACTTGCAGGGGCAATGGAGGAGGCCATGTGGCCCAACGTTCCCCAGGTGGGATGGGACGGGGCGATCCACCTGCTGTCTGTGCTGTGACGTGGCAACTTGCAGGTGCACACCCTGCTCTGGTGGCGGTGATGTCTCTACTCCTCCTTTGTTCTTTCTTTTCACATTTTATTTACAAAAACATTGAGAGAGGAAGAACATGCATGCTCCCATTCCCAGGGTTCACTCTCCCAGATACCCCTAATGGCCAGGGCTGGGACTGGAAGCTGTGATCTCCCCCCCGGGTCTCCTATGTGGATGGCAAGGAACCGACTGCTTGAGCCGTCATCCCTGAGCCCAGTGTGCGCCTTAACAGGGAGCTGGAGTCGGGAGCTGCAGCTGCGGAACGGAGTTGTGTGTTCCACTGTGGGTGCAGGTGTCCTAGTCAGTGGAGTTTCTAGGCCGTTCCCGACTTTCATTGACATCCTGTCAAATGCCAGAAGTCCAAAGTGAGGCAGACATGTTCAAGGGGACTCCAGTTCCCAGAGGGTGGAAAAATGGAAATTTTGGTCTCACCCCTGCGGTCCTGCAGTGTGAGTGACGTCATGTCATCCTTTTCGTCCACTTTCCTCTGGCCCCTTCTCCCTTCCTAGTTGAGGATGTGGTCAACCCCACACTCTTCCTGAGTGTGGTGCTGCTGTTGTCCCCAGGGACCCAGGAGCCCCCAGTGTCTTGGCGCCTGTGTCTTTGCCCTTTACGTCGGGCTGGGCCCTGGGCTGTCCTTCAAGTCTGGGCCTGAGTCCATGGCTTGGTTTCGACTGGTGTGATTTCTGCGCATGGCTTCTCTCTGACCTTCTACAACGGCCTTTATCTGACTGGTCATCCTCCTGGGCTGAACCTCTCATTTTCCTGTCTTTCTTATTCTTGGTCCCTTTTGAGTTTTGCTGTGCTGGCTGGGAGAACTGCATCAATTTATATTGCGTAGTTTAATCTCTTGCATTTTTAACTTGCAAGTCCTCTTTTGTCCTCCTCGGCCAAGCCCACCCTTGTTCATCACTGCAGTGGGAACGTCGGCGATGGGCAGGGAGGGCTAAACGGATCTTCAGTTTCCTGTCTGGGGACTCACCATCAGTCTGCTGGGGCTGTGCTGTGGTGCAGCAGGTTCAGCTGCCATGTACAATGCAGGCATCTCAGCACAGCACTGTGTGCCTGAGAAGGCAGCAGAAGACGCCCTGTTGCTCGGGCTGCTGCCATCTGTGCAGAGGACCAGGGTGGAGCTCCTGACTCCTGGCTTCGACCTGGCCCAGACCCTGCTGTTGTGGCCATTTGTGGGGAGTAAGCCAGAAGACCCCGGGGTCCTGAATGAGAAAGCTCCGTGGTCAACTTCTGAGCCTGCCACTGGCCAGTTGAGTGACTGCAGACCTTGCACCAGCCCCTCAGCACCCAGTTCTCATCTGAGAAATGCCGGTTTTCCCCCTTGTGGTGGTGAGGATTCAAGATAAAATACCCAGCGGGGTTCCAGTGCACAGTAGCTGCCCTGCAGACACGGCGGACAGAGGTAAACACACCGGCCACAGCCAGCAGCCGCACCACTGGGTTCAGCAGCATGTTCATCTGCCCCGAGCCTCGAGAAATGACACTGGGAGGAAGTAGCCCTCTTCCCCGCTGCCCCATCTGAGAGACACTCAGTCTCAACCAGGGCAGGGACAGGGACACAGGCCATGAGCATGAGGACAGGAGATGACAACGACCACCTGGCAACACGACCACGCCATCCGCTGTACTCCAAAGCACATGGAGGAGCAAAGCAGAAGTGACCCCATGGCACAGGTTGGCCTCAGAGCCAGCCCTCGTGCCAGCAGCGGTGGCTGGGAGAGCTCTTCAGAGTACAGACTGCAGACCCTGGGGACCCTGTTGCCGAGAGTCGTCCTCTGCTGCTTTTCTGCAAAGGAGGAACCCACTCCCACTCCAACTCCAAAGCCATGGCCTGCCCCGGGCTGGGCATTAGGCTCTGTGGATCAGTGTGACCTAACCACTAACATGAATTCCAGGAGCTCAAGTTCACGGACAGTTTCCCCTGCCTCTGCTGTCCCACCAGCTCCCATCCACTCCTCCCACCATTGCTCACCATCCTACCCCTCCACACAGCCTTGCATGACCCCTGAAACCAGGCCCTGGTCAGAAACCCCAGAGCCTTGGACCAAGCTGCTCAACAAGTGTTCGCAGGACGTCGTTGCTGAGAGCTTGGGCTGGTGACCTAACAACGGGCATCACCCTGGCAAACAGAAGCCAGGTTGCAACATGTGCACCTTGACACGTGGGGCAGTGTTCCACGGAGCCATCCCCTGGGGTCATGTGTCATTGTGTCACTTGTTGGCTTCTGCCCACCACTGTCCACCCATATAATGGACACAATTCACAGACCAGTTATTACATCAGCGATGGATCATCCACGAGCCTCCCATCAAAGGGTCTTTTGAGTGAGGGCGGCACGTGTGGTTGTGTTTGGGTCTGTGGCCAGCTCTTACCCTTTTATCTGCATATAGATGATCCCGCTAGTACACAAGGGGGCGGTGGTACCATTCCCTAGGAGAAAGGGGGACGTTTTGATTGACACACAATTGGTATTTTGTGAACTCAGCCAAGGCTCTGAAACCTCTTGCCAGAAGAGACCCATTCACAGAAGTCCTGCTCCTTAAGCCAACCGTGCCATTCCTAACACTCACATACCATGTGGTAGGAATGAGCCAGGGAGAGGGGAATGGCGGCAAGAGGGACAAGAAAGACAAAGGTCACATCGTTATGAAGGAAGGCCCTCCAACCCCCTTCCCCAGGCCCTCTTCCCACTCAGGCTGGACTAGTCCCCCTCTACACATTCTAGAACCTTCTTAACACTGCACTTACTCTTATCCACCTCACCACTAGCCAGTCTCCATCTCCCCGAGTCACACCTCCACCCACCCACCCAGCACAAGATCTTGCTACACAGCACCTTCTGTGTCATCAACTCCAGGAATCTGTTCCACCTCCAAAGGCGTCCCCACCTCTGGCTGGACAAGTTACACCAAGGGCTACCACTTGGCCTCAGAGTGCAGACTGCAAACTGATGTGACATGGTACAAACCTTCACACGCTGACCATGCCATCAATACATGCACCCCGCCTAAATGTCAGCCACTAGACAGGAAATAACTCTCTTCGACTTGAGATCTATGAAACACCGACGATTCCAAAGGCCCCGACCAGCAATCACCACCTCACAGGGCCCTTCCAACAATGTCCGCCAGGATCCCATTCAAGGCAGGAGCGACCAGCACCAGGAAGGATGTGTTGTTTGAAGTCTACAGCCAAACTTCAGGTCCAGGCCTGGCTTCAAAGGCCACCTGTGCCCACTCTACACATGGCAGCCCGTTCCTGTGGCTCAGTCACACTACAGTGTACAAATGCATGGACTCGGAGGGGCTGTGGGTGCCTGCGGACGTTTGCCCTTTACCTCCCCAAAGGTGTCTCCACAACGCTCCTCCCTCTGAGTTAGACAAGCCTCCAAGCCCCCGGGGCGGAGCAAGTCAGAGGGAGACGGGGGCAGCAGAGAGAATCTTCCGTTTTGCCAGGAAGAAGTGGAGAAGAACCAAGCCCTACTCCTTCCTCTGAGCGCCAACCCACCCAGGTGGTTAGGGTCACTGCCCTACAGAGCACCAGCAATGGTGCCAGGTGCTCCAGCCAGGAGGCACACGGATCCCCATACACACCTAGCCAGAGCAGCTTAGCTCACCCACGTGTGAGAGCCAAGGCCCATGGAAGGGCTCAGGGGGAGTTCCAGGCTGCAGGTGCAACAAATGGTGTGGCTGAGAGAATGGGCATCAGGTGGGAGCTCCACACCTGCCCGCCTTGCCATAACCATGAGTCTCCAAGGTCAGACCTAGGAGGCCCCGACTGGCTGGCATCCTACCTGACTGCACATAGGCCAGGGGAAGAAGGGAGACAATGAGTGCCTCACTATGGCCGCCTACCAATGCTACTGAACTTCATGCATGGCCCGGGGCAGGCCATGGCTTTGGAGTTGGAGTGGGAGTGGGTTCCTCCTTTGCAGAAAAGCAGCAGAGGACGACTCTCGGCAACAGGGTCCCCAGGGTCTGCAGTCTGTACTCTGAAGAGCTCTCCCAGCCACCGCTGCTGGCACGAGGGCTGGCTCTGAGGCCAACCTGTGCCATGGGGTCACTTCTGCTTTGCTCCTCCATGTGCTTTGGAGTACAGCGGATGGCGTGGTCGTGTTGCCAGGTGGTCGTTGTCATCTCCTGTCCTCATGCTCATGGCCTGTGTCCCTGTCCCTGCCCTGGTTGAGACTGAGTGTCTCTCAGATGGGGCAGCGGGGAAGAGGGCTACTTCCTCCCAGTGTCATTTCTCGAGGCTCGGGGCAGATGAACATGCTGCTGAACCCAGTGGTGCGGCTGCTGGCTGTGGCCGGTGTGTTTACCTCTGTCCGCCGTGTCTGCAGGGCAGCTACTGTGCACTGGAACCCCGCTGGGTATTTTATCTTGAATCCTCACCACCACAAGGGGGAAAACCGGCATTTCTCAGATGAGAACTGGGTGCTGAGGGGCTGGTGCAAGGTCCGCAGTCACTCAACTGGCCAGTGGCAGGCTCAGAAGTTGACCACGGAGCTTTCTCATTCAGGACACTGGGCTCTTGCCATGAAGCCATACCAGTCTCCAGCAGCATCGAGTCTGCGTGTGAATGGTGGACATGGGGCCCTGGCCTTAGGCATGCACCCCTTTTTGACCCCAGCTTCTGTGTGTAGACTAAAGGGAAAATTTACTCTTATTTTTTGAAAATGAAGACAGACACAGATCAAGCTTCTGTCCTTTGCCACAAATGGCCACGATGGCTTGGCTGGGCCAGGCCCAAGCCAGGAGACTAGGCCTCCATTGGAGCCTCCCTCCTGGGTGTCAGGGGCCCACTTACTCATGGAACTTGCTGGAGGCCAGAGCCTGTCTTGTGGGTAGTGTGCATACAGCCAGCCCTTGCGTGGCAGAGAGTATCATCCACAGGGGGACTTTCCCACTTGGTCAATTGCTGCTTTTGTTCTAAAAGTTTCCCAACTGTGTTCTGGGGTCAGCCTTCTTAACACTGGAGAATAAGGGGCCTCACCCAGCCAAACGAATAGTCCCATCTGGGGCCCAAGGTCTCCCCCTGGAAGGCCCTCTCTTAGCCCAGTTGCAGCCTCGTGGTGGCCAGGAGATGACATCATTGTGTTCTCCCTGCTTTGTGTCATCTTTGTCCTGCTTCTGCTTGTCTGATTGGTGGAGGAGGGGAAGGGGGCAGCCCTGAGCTCTGGCCTCAGGCCTGGGGAGGAATGAGCTGCAGGGCCCCGAGCATATTACAGGAAGTTGCCCAGGTCTTCTGCCTGTGGAAACCTCTGCTTTCCTTTCCAAAAATCACTGACAGGTCGCGGGGTCTTGGTGGGGAGGGGGATGCTGCCCAGGACTTCCTGGGACTCCCCTCTTCCAAGGCCGCTGGAATGGACTCTGTGTGCCCATGTGCTGTTATTTGAGGCCTGCTGAGTCCACAGAGTACAAGGCCAAAGCCAGGAGACTGGAACTCTATCTTGGTCTCCCACTTGGGTGCAGGGACACAAACATTTGGTTCGTCTTCCACTGCTGTCCCAGGCACATTAGCAGGGAGCAGGATCAGAAGGGGAGCAGCCGGGACTGGCACCAGTTCTACAAGATGCCAGTGTGACTTAACCTGCTGGTAAAGAGAGAAGACCACAGGTTTTGAGCAGGGTAGCTCCCTAACGGTGCCCTGCGTGCCCTGTGAAACAGAAGTGTCCAAGGTGGCCTTTTCGGTTCTGTGATCCAAAGGAGTGTTTCCTGAGCTGATCTTTGAAATTCCTTCCCCATAAAACCGGGATCCCCACTGAGCCCTGGGCACAGACTGAGCTTGTAAATGTGGCTTTATAGACTTCCAGGGCTAGTAAAGTGAGGCTTGTGGGGTGAGCTGCAGGCGGGAGTCTGAGGCCGCCTCTTCATTGCAGCCTGCCTCTGCCCGGGCCCTGTGCCCCTCGGCCCTCGCCAGGAGCGCCCCAGTCACTGTTCCTTGTGCTCTGTTCCCACTGTAGATGGGAAGATTCGGGAACACAGGTCCTGCAGTCTCAGCTCGCAGGGGCTGACTCCGGATTGGTCTTGGGGTTGGCTGTGAGTTACAGAACACCCAAAAAAACAATTGTTTTCCCCTCTGTCACATGAACACAACAGTTCCTGCCTGCCTTGCTGTGGGAATGACACAGGACGATGGCTGTGCAGCCATGTGTGAGAGCGTTCACCCCTGCCCCTGAGCGGTGCTTTTGTCACCTGTGTTTCCAGTAATGGTTAATCACATCTTGGCCAAGCAGACGGCGGGGAGGACATCACGAAGCAAGGACACAAGCCTGCCTGCCCTGCCGTTAGTGCCCACCGAGCAGCCAGGCTCCTGGATCTCTGTAGCAGCTCCCCCCTGTCCTTGCTTCCAGCCACGCTCTCCTTGTCCTGGTTGGCAGGCGGGGGAGCGGGTCAGGGCTGCAGTCCTGAGAGATTTGCCCCAGTCCTCTGGCCAGGAGAGGTGGGTGCTCAGACAATGAGGGTTCGGGTCTGCATCCCAGATGCTCATTGCTTTGTGTAGGGGCTGATCTAGGTGCACCTGAGGCCAGGACAGTGGGAGGGGATGCACCCTTGGGAGTGGCCTGAGCGAGGTCGTGTGTGACGATCTGTACCCTTTTCCCTGGATGCTATGGGGGTGTCAGGACAGCTGCTGCATCTGGGGTTGCATGGGCAGGGAGTTGATGGAACGCTGCTGAGTGCCAGCCTGGGGCCTGGCTGACCTTCCAGTGTATTCTGTTCCCGTATCAGGCCTGGTTGAAAAATACCTGGACAGGGTTGTACCCAAAGGGTCTGGGACCCATTGGCAGTGGCCCTCCTGGGCTCCATGGCATGCCCTGCGGACATGAAGGCCCAAGGTGCCTTTCCCTGGGGTCTGGAGCAATACCCTGAGCTCTGCCTATGAGCAGGGGTCATGCCCAGGTGTGGGCTGGGGTGTGCTGTTTTCCCTCCTTGTGAGTATTGCTGGGTTCTTTCACAAAGTATGGTTGGTTGTTTTTTTTTGGTTGTTGTTTTGTTTTGTTTTGTTTTTTACCAAAAACAGAAAGTATTTTTAACAATGAGCCTTTAGCATCCTGCTTGGTATATGGGCTGCCCCCATTGCCCCCGCCATGCCCTGCCCATAGCTTCTATGCACATCCACCTGCTTGAGTTTGGGGTCTCCCTCGTAACCTAGAGGACGTAAATTACAGTGTATGAGCGATGTGCGTGCCGTGAGGAGCTCACTTGGGTGGGGTCAAGACTGGCCAGCTTCCCCAGGGCGTGAAGTGTCTGCACTCCCTGGAAGCTGGCCTTCTACTTTGGACTTTGGGGTCTTTTCCAGGCTGCTCTGTTGTGTGCTGTGGTGCTGAGCTTGGTCGCTTGATAGGTCAGGGCTGTCATGTGTGCTGTCAACTTGCAGTGAGCTTATTTGGGACCCACCCCATGGTGTGTCGGGCACATCTGTGTTAGCTTCATGGCTCTCACATCTCAGGGATAATGGTTTGACAAAGGGCTGCGTGGGAAGCTGTCACCAGCGGCCCTCCCCGTGTGTCTGTCCTCATCTGAAAGTGGAACAGGGTGCGCTTTGCTGCGTAGTCTGATTGATTGGTTATGACTGCCTCTAGAAGGATTTCCCGCCAACTCTGTGGGAAGGCATGCTGGGTTTGATCAGCAGTGTCTGCCAGGGCACAGGCCAGGGAGTTTAACAGGAGGGAAATATTCAAATCCCAAGGACTAAATTATCTCCAAGTCTCTCTGTTGGTCTCTGTGATTATAAACTGTTCCTAGAGCTGGCTATGTAATCTGTGGAGTCCAAGGAAACATGACCGAGGGAAGACATTTCCTGGGGCCTAGGGTGCTTGCCGAGGGCCAGATTCAGTGCCCACGGGCATCTTAGCCGCACCCTCCCACCCTGGTGTGTGTGTGAGAGAGATGGTCTCCCCAACCCCGCTACCATCCTCCCTTGTTTGGTCCCGCCCTCTGTCCCCCTACCCAACCTCTGCCATCTGTCTGCTCTATTGGCTTACCTCCTCACCCACCAGCTCTCCTCCCGGGCCAGCCCTTCCCCTACCACTGATCCCTGGTCATGCACCTGTGGCCGTCCTAGGGTTGAGTTTGGCCCACCCCACATGGAAGTTGAATTTAGTGGCTGTTATGTGCCTGTGCTCCCCCAGGGGCTGGGAGGCCTGTGAGGCCTGGCTGTCCCACAGGCTTCCCTTGCCTGCCCTCTCTGGGCAGCACATTGTCATTAAGCGCCTGCTGTATGCCAGACATGGCTGTAGGTGCTTGACAAGACAGGCTGAGTCTGGCTCCCTCAGATCTTCATGTCTTAGTGTCGGGGGGTGAACAGGTGCGCAGTCCATCAGAAGCTAGAGGCTGGGTGTGCATGGAGAGAAATAAAGACAAGTCAAGGGGTGCAGCATGATGGGTGCGGGAAGCAGCTGCCCCTCCAACGTGTCTGGCCCTGGTGGCTGTGTCGCCTTCACAGCCAAGGGGGCTTTGCAGGATGACTGATATGGGCCTGGGGAGCAGTGGCCCCAGGCCACTCAGGCTTACAGGATTGTGACTACAGGGCCAGAGGCAGCATGCCAGAACCTGAGAAAAAGTTGAAGCTGGAGGGGAAGCCAAGGAATGTGGGTGCATTCTAGAAGTTTACAAAGCAAGTCAGATTGCCCTCTAGAACCATCAGCAGGAGTGTAGTGTTGCTCTTGGCCTGATGAGACTCATGTCAGGGTTCTGACCTCGAAGGACTGTAAGGTGATGGCATTCTTGGAAGTCACCAGATCTGTGGTTGTTATAGCAACAGGTGGACATCAGTTACAGGAAGCTATTTGTTGCTAGTGGTACCACTTGGCCAAGAGGCAGATGCAGTGTAGAGATGACGTAGAGCTTAGAGAGCAAGTATGCCGGTCCTGGGAACAGCAGGTGCAGCGGCCCTGAGTGAGGATGAACTGGACTGGGTGGCGAGTCGTTCTTACATTGTGGGTCACTCCTGAGCCATGTAAGCACACTGACCCTTATCCCAGCAGGCCTCAGCTCCCTGCTGATCTCAGCTTCTGCAGTCCGTCCCCCTCCCATGGGGCCACAGCTGCTGCTCTGGGCCACTCCCCACACAGGGTCCTGGCACCAGGCCTGGCCAACAGAGGTCAGATATTTACTGAATGAGCGATGGTTCTGGTCTCACAACACAGGACTCTGGAGCCCCCTGTGTCACCCCCAGCTTTCAGCCCTGGATGAGACCCAAGTCACCCAAGGTGAGTACTTCAGCCCCCACAAGCCATCCCTTCCTCCCAATAGCCAGGGGAAGGGGAGCCCCAGCCTCTCCTGGGGTTGCATCAGGTAGGAGCCCAGCAGCAGTCTCAGAAGGGTATGTCAAGACGGAAGGGGAAAGGGAGGGGTAGTGCTGTGGCTCAACAGGGTAATATGCCATCTTGTGGCACCAGCATCCCACATGGGGGCTGAATTTGTGTCCTGGCTGCCCCACTTCCCATCCTGCTCCCTGCTTGTGGCCTGGGAAAGCAGTCGAGGATGGCCCAAAGCCTTGGGACCCTGAACCTGTGTGGGAGACCTGGAAGAAGTTCCTGGCTCCTGGCTTTGGATCAGCTCAGCTCTGGCCATTTTGGCCGTTTGGAGAGTGAACCAGCAGATGGAAGACCTCTCTCTCTTTCCTCCTCTCTGTAAATCTGCCTTTGAAATAAAAATACATCTTTTTAAAAAAAATGGGGCTGGGAGGAGGAGGGTGTGCAGGCCCTGTCCTAGCGCTCCAGACCTCTCTGAGAGGTGGGATCCTTTCTTAACCAGCTCATTGGCCTGAGAGGACAGTGCAGGGGCAGGTAGGTGAGGGGAGGCAGCTGGCGACACTTAGCTCCAAGGCTGCCTGACCTGCCTTCTCCACCAGCAGGTTGGAGGCCAACCTGGGGTGCCAGGCCTGCCAGGGATGTGCCCACATCCCTCTGCTCCTGAAGACTTTGTGTCCTGCCGCCTCATTCCCGTCTCCTTTCCTGCTGCCCTCCCTGCTGTAATCTGCCATGACCCCACACAAGCAGGGCCTGTGCACCTTGCGTGCCTGGCATGTATTAGGTGCCTAGCAAATCTTTGGTGGCAGTGGGTGAACCCAGTGCCATCCCTAGCCATTTCCGGTTCTTTGTCAGGTGGACTGCGCCTCTAGGCTGTGTGGGGCAAGGGGTTGGGAAACTGGGCTTGGGGACAGCCTCCCACCAGACTGCTTGCCGCACCTGCTCTTTGCATTCTCTCCAGCCAGGTCGTGGGGCTGGCCCCTCCCCCTGCTTGCACGACGCTTTTGCTGGAATGCTGAGTGAGAACAAGCCCAGCAGGCAATAGGAGCAACACCTGCCTCTGAAGTTCTCCATGCTGGCAATTTCCTTCCTTGCCAGGCAGAACCACCTGGGTGGGCCTGATCTCTGGAGACTGCACATGTGTGTGATGGCCCCACAGGTTGGGGAAGGAGCAGCTCAGCCAGGGCATCTGTAATCACTGTCCTTGTGACTTTGTTTTCTCATTGCCTAAGCCGCAGAGGGCTGGGCACCTGTGTGGCTCTGCTCTTCCCAGCTAAACCCTGGAGCTCAGCTAGGCTCAGAGTGTGTGTGTGTGTGTGTGTGTGTGTGTGTGTGTGTGTGTGTGTGAGATTGGCAGACAAACCAGAGACTGTGGGGAAGTAAGAAGTGTGGGAAGGGCCGAAGGGCCGTTCCTCTAGCTTTGCAGATCTGTTCTGGGTACAGGCCGATGCGCCTTTGCCTCCAGTGCCTCTTGGTTTTGCTGCTGCTTGGCAGCACTTCATGCCGCTTGGCTGTGCTGGGATGGAGTTAGCCTTGCCCATGAGGGAGTAGCCCCGGGCCTCCTGCCCCTGCCTCCCCAGCATCCTGTGCTCTGCCAGCCTGCCTTCCGGAGCTTTCTCTTCTCACCCCTCCGTCTCTATTAATCCCAAATCCCAGCAAGTCCTGGCTCCCTGGGGACCTGGTGTTTTCACTGGGGCTGGTACCCCTGCTCATCGCCTCCCTGCACCTGCTGGGCAGTGAAGGCAAAAGAACATCTCTGTACCTCTGAAAGTGCCCAGGGGATGAACTGTTCTTGAGCCTTGGACCTGAAGCTGCCCAAAGTCAAGGGCATTGGCTTTGAGAAGGAAAAAAGATCAGTATGCCCCCAGAGGAGGGCTGTAACTGCCCTCTCTGTAACCCAGGAGCATGGGGTCTTTGGGGGCAGAGCTGTTCTTGTTTCTGTTGTTGTTATTTAAAAATCATTCTAGAGGAGGTTGCAGAGTCTCAGGAGACTTTTTAAAAATAGTGGAGTTTCTGGTTTGGAAAGTAGAACAAGTCCACAGTCTAAAATAGAGAAAATAGCCAGAAGATGAAGAAAATAAAAGTCATCCTGTACAGTGCCACCCAGAAATGACAGCTATCAAAATATTCTGATGTGTTGTTCTTTTCAAGCTTGCTCCCCTGGAAAGGTATCTAGAGCTTTAATCTAAACAACATGGGCTATGAAAGATATGAATTTATATACAGAGCTGAACATTCTGGTGAACTTGAGCTGGCTCCTTAATTCTGTCCAAAGGTCAGCGTCCTAGTCTGTGAAATGGGCGTAAAACTAGAGCTTGCTTGCAGGTTGCTCAGCATGCAGGAAACAGCCGCTGGTGGCGTCAGGTGCTCGGCTACCCAAATTTGGATCCTGCTTTTTCCTCCCCAAGTTTCAGATGCACAAGCATCGCTTCTGTGGCCACACAGGCTTCCGGCCCGGCGTGGATTACAGCACCATTTGCATCTAGGTCTTGCATGGTTCTCTGCCCTGCTTGGTCCCAGCCTCCTTGCAGATGCACTCCTGTCCCCATTTCAGGAGGTCTTTAAGGACGTGTCCTAGGCCGAGATATACTGGGCCACAGGCCATGGGAGTTCCTCCCTGGAGCTCTGGGTCACGTGTGTCCATGGTGTTCTCCAACGCTGGGCTGTGCGCTTGCCTTTCCCCAGTGGGGTTGGCAGGAGCCACTGAGGCCCCACCCCTTCGTCTGCTCCTGCTACTGCTGTTTATTTGCACGGGAGACCCTCTGCAGCCAGGCCTGCCTCTAGGAGGTCCCGGGAAGAGGAAAGGGATCCTCTGGCCCTTGATGTGTCCAGGGAGGATGCGTGTGTCTGTGTTATGGTTTGTTATTTATTTTGGGGCCCAGGCGCACAGCCTCAGTGATTAGTCAGCTCTGGGAGGGGCAGGAGCCGTGGGCAACACAGATCCGTGTGGGCGGAGGCATCTGTCTCCAGGGCCCCAGGGAACAGGTGGTTTACTGGATGGGGATCCAAGCCCCAGACAGACAGGAAGTTCCACTGAGCCTGTGCTCAGCTTGGGAGTGGGGCAAATGTTGTCACCAGCAACCAGGGACCCTGCCCCAGCCCCAGCCCCCCTGGCAAGCTGAAGCAATTTCCAAGGTAGTTTCTTTGATCTTTGCTCTGATCCTCCCTGGGAGGAGGAGGTGAAGCCGTGGGTGGAGGTCGGCCAGGGTGGAGTCTGGCAGTGGCCTGGGAGGGTGTTTCTGGAGGTGACAGGTGCATCCTCTGTGGTGGCAACACAGCAGTTCTGTGCATCAAGGAGGAGCACGCGCGCCCCAGTGCTTCGTGTCCTCCAGCCCCGTCTTGTTCCGACTGCCCCAGCGTGGGTGCAGCATCTGCTCCATGCCGGAAGCTGGGGTAGGGATGAGACATGTGCTGAAGGACAGCTTGGTGGTGTTAGTTGTTCACAGTGTTAACAAAAAGCTGCATGAGTATATGATCACCAAGTCAGTGCTTTGGAAACACAGGAGGGCGTGGGCATGGGGAGACGCGTTTCAGACTCCGCTTGAGACACCCACATCAGAATACCTGGGTTGGAGTCCCAGCTCCACTCTCGCTTCAGCTTGCTGTTCATGCTCCCTCTGGGAGGCAGTGGTGTTGACGCTAGCTCCTACCTCCAGGTGAGACCTGGGTGACGTTCCTGGCTCTTGATGGTGGCTTGGCCTCACCCAGCTCAGCGGTTGTGGGCAGATGGGAGATCTCTGACTCTTGGTTTCTCTGCCTTCCAAATAAATCTAAAAATCAAGTAAATGCATTTTTAAAAGGGAAAGAGCGTGTGCGCACACACACATGTGCACACACACATACACACCCACACTACCTTAGAGTTTGGTGGGCTGGGGATGAGGTACAGTCCCCCTGACAGGGCTGCAGGTGCCATCAACCAAGAGGAACGTACAGGAGATGGCCAAGTGCCTGGACCTTTGTCACCAAGGTGCACTTGGGTGTCCGTGAAGGGGTCTAAGACAGCAGTGTCCTGGGTGTGACCAAAACACCTTCCTCTTCTCCAGCAGCCTGGAGTAAGCTGGTTGCTGGCTTTGGCCTGACACAGCCCTGGTCTTTGTAGCCATCTGGGGAGTGAACCAGCAGATGAAAACTCTGTTTCTCCCTTTCTCGCTGTAACTCAAATAAATAAAATTGGTTTGAAAAGGCAGGAGGGGAAGGCAACAACACAGGATGAGTGTGGTGGCAGAAAGTGGGTCTCGCTGGATGGGGACTCCATATGGAGGAGGAGCAGGGGGTCTCTGCAGTAACTTGAGACTGTCACACTTCAAAGATGGACTGATGAGGCCCTTAGCTACCGAGCCCTGCAGCTGAGTGACACTGTGCAAGGGTCTGTGGTGTTGCTGTCCCACCTGGTACAAAGGATCAGGCCACATCGTACCAGCCTGGGGAATTCATGATTTGAGTTGTAGTCTCCATTGGGTGTGCACAATCAGTCTGTCCTGAGTGGGGAGCTTGTATATGTGATGTGTTCTGCATGGCTTGGCAACCGAAAGGAACTGCCAGTTGTCCCCAGGGACACATCATCCCAGGCTAAGAGCCTTGCATTTCAGAAGCGACCACCGCCTTCTGCCCAACCCACTCCCCCAGCTGTACTCCTCTGGCTGGATTCATTTTGCACCTGACTCTTACTCCGGGGAACAGTCTACATATTTACACCTTTTACCAATGGATGGTTGACTTCTCGGGATCAGACTGCAGCCCTCTCTGCTCTGTCCGTAAGATGCTTGTCTTGGCTGTATCACATCTTGGTTGGACCACAGCAGGGCTAGTGAATGTTGGAAGTCACATGTGACTGTCTTAGAATGATCTCGCAAGGTGCACTTGGGTGTCCGTGAAGGGGTCTAAGACAGCAGTGTCCTGGGTGTGACCAAAACACCTTTCTCTTCTCCAGCAGCCTGCAAGGAGGTGACATGGGGCAGCTGTGGCTGGGCAGAGGCGGGTAGCTCCCCAAGGGCTGTGTTTGCCACTTGACCACAAGATGACATGATGGTGGCTAATCATGGGCCTGTGCGGGCTGGGGCAACCATAACAACCCCGGCTGACTCCATGGCGCCAGTTGCCCTGTAGTCTGCGAGGTGTGGTTGCTGCATTGCAGGGCTGAGTAGGGGATCAGAGCAAGCAGAGCACTGGAGGGGAAAACACGAGGGAGACAGGAGGATAGGTGTGCAGAGGGTCGGTTGGGACCACGAAGAGCAGTGGGTGAGGGACGGGTCAGTGGATATGGGATATGGGATAGTGGGAAAGAGCAAAAGCATTCATGGGGGCAGGAAGCCCATTGCCAAGCCAGAGCCCGAGAGAAAACGTGAGACTCTCCTTGCGTCTCTTCCCAAGGACCATCACAGAGGGGTGAGCATGTTGGTGCAGTGGTGGTTGCCACTTGGAAAGCCCGCACCCCATGTTGCAGTGCCCAGTTTAAGTCCCACCTCCTCTGATTCCAGCTCTCTGCTAATGTGCATCCAGAGAGCCAGCAGGTGCTGGCTCAAGTACAGAGACCCAGATGGAATTCCGGGCTCATAGCTTTGGCCTGGCCCAGCGCTGGCCGGTGAAGGTTTTGGGGGAAATAATGTAGCAGATGTGAGATCTCTGTCTCCTTCTCTTTCTTTCTCTTTGCCTTTAACAACAACAACAACAACAAAATTAAATAAGCAAAACCTGCCCAGAGAATAGAAATGCAATAGCTCACAGGCCTCATGTATGATGGATCTGGTCTCTGCTCAACTATGACGTGGTGGTGGGTTCAAACTCAACTATAGTGAGGGCACCCCCAGAGACTACAGAGAGCGAGAACAGGTGGGAGATGGGTCCTGGAGTCAGGTTCCTGGGGTTCTGGGCTGTGGTTTCATGTGAGGACCAACTCTGCACATGATGGGGACAAAGACCCTGGGGTTGCTGCTGTTGCTGCTACTGCGACTGACATAAAGTGTGTGGTCTGAGTGGAGACTGCTGAGAGCAGAGGCTGTGTTTGGAGAAACTTGGATCAGACACTAACTCCCATCATCCCCTCCACCCCTGCTTCTCTGGTTAGAGTACAGAGTCTGGTTGCATTCCCAGAATGCAGCCTTGCAGCACATGGCTGCAGGGTGAGATCCATCACTGAGCCATTCTTTCCAGAGCTTGGCTCATTGTGTTGTAGACATCCTTTATCTGAGGGTGAGCCAGTCTCACTTGGGGTGCCAAACCTGTCTGGTGACAGAGATGCCATTTCTGGCTCCCAGTTACAGCCTCAACAATGCCTCCCCACTCCCTCCTGACATGCCCAGGGCCTGACCTTGAGGCAGGATCCTGCAGGGCAGGGGTGAGTAACAGCAAGCTGTCCTGGATGTGTGTGTCTGGTAGGGTGACAAGTAGATGCACATCCACTGACTGACCCCAGGGCTGGACTCTGGAGGGGCAGACCTGCCCCATCTGAGCCTTCTGAATGTACCCCTGGGATACCCTTCACCCGGTGGTATCGTTTTGGGATGTCCTTCCCCAGTGTTGCAGGGGTGACTCCTTACCCTGCAGCCCTTCAGGGTTGAACTGTGTTCAGGGGGCAGTGCAGCTACGTGCAGGCGTTGTGTGTGTTTCTTGGCAGAAGTCAGAATGCCTCCACAAAGAGACAGAGCAGACGTCACTGCTGTTGAGGGAGGGGCTGGTGAGAGAAGGGGGTGGGGGTGGAGGAGGCATCTCTGCCACCCCTGGGGGGGGTACTTTCTGCATTTGGAAGCAAGTGAGAGTTTACCTGTGCAAACGTGACTTAAAGGAGGCCAGTGCTTTCTGCTGGGAGCTTCACAAACGGCCTGCCTTCCCTCCCGTCAGACTGCCAACTGCAGGTGGGCAGGCAGGTAGGCAGGCGGGGACCATGTCTGTCTGGTTTTTCAGTATCTAGCACAGGGCTGGGACTGCTGGGCCCAGGTGTTTGGTGACTTACCATAGAATGAATGGGGTGGGGAATGTTAAGAGAGCTGTGGAGAGTGCGAAGTTGTAGAGCTGTGGGTTAAGTCACTTCTGCGGCGCCTGCATCTCATGTTGCAGTGCTTGATTCAAGCCCTGGGCACTTGGCTTCTGATCCAGCATCCTGCCGCTGTGTACCCTGGGAGATAGCAGATAATGGCTCAGGTACTTGTGGTCTCTGCTTCCTATGTGGGAGACCAGGATGGAGCCGCCAGTCAAGGGTGTCATCACCCTTCCTGTGAGCATAATGACAGGCTCTTAGAGACTGGAAGGGCAGGATGGGAACCCAGAACACCTTGACCTGTGCCACAGGTCTCTGGCTGGGTCAGCGCCTGTCCTCTCAGCCTAGAGTCAGGCCATTCGGTCTCTTAGAATAGACCTGGCAATCTAAGGGTAGGCGCATGCTCACAGGAGCATCTATAATGTGCAAACCCAAGGCAAAGCAGCATGACCTGCTTCTTCCCACTGGCCCTGGGCTACAGCTGAGGCCCAGGTGGCAGCCAAGGCTGTGGGTCTCCTGGGTGGCTAGTGGCTTGCTCCAGCGGCCTGCGTGTGAAGTGTCCAGTTAGACCAGGAGATGGCTGATCCTTGCCTGTGGCAGTCAGGGAGTTTGTGCTGCAAAGCTGTTGCCATAGAGAAAATCTGATTACGTTCAAACTCAAAGGTCTTTAAGCCAGAATTGTCTCCGCTCAGGGTCAGAAAAGGTCACCCGAAGGCCTTTCCTCCTCCTCCTGTCATCAGCCTAGTGGCAGGCAGGCCTTTTCCAGGACTCTGTCAGAGCAAGACAAGAGTGCCTCATTCCTTCTGATCCCAGCCGGCTCGGAATGCAGCTCGGCCAGGAGGTGACAAGCAGTGGCAGATGGCTGGAGATGGAAGGTCTGAGTCACAGGTGCGGCCACTCTCCTCTGTGCTGTGACCGCACGTGCCCCTGCCACACCTGCTCAGATGGATCAGCCTTTTCTGAGAAACAGCCAACAGGATGTGCATATGCATGTATGGAGTCGTACTTACACAACCGGGGAGACTTTGCAAATCCCAAACCTGCAGGGCAGGGCAGCTGGCTAAAGATGCAAGGAAGAGTCCAGTTCAAGAGTAAAGACCACCTGCTGGCAGAATCCCTGCTTGCCCAGAGGAGGGCAGGGATCGCCTTTGTTCTGTTAAGGCCTTAACTGACGGGTCAGGCAGCCCTCATTCGGGATGGCAACCTGCTTCGTAAAGTACAGATGTGTTCATCGTCTCTGAAAAATTGGCTCAGCCTCTAGTTGCTGTGGCCTGGTCTCTCTGTTGATGCATGATATATTTTTTTAATTATTTATTATTTTTAATTCATTAATTACATTGTATTATGTGACACAGTTTCTTAGGTACTTGGGTTCTCCCCACCCTCCCCAAACCCTCCCACCATGGTGGATTCCTCCACCTTGTTGCATAGCCATAGCTCAAGTTCAGTTGAGATTCCCCCATTGATGCATGATATTAATCGTTACCCTGTGTTTATCCCAAGCCTGTTGGCTTCTGGAGGAGGTCTCTGGTGCAAAGTTCACGGACACAGGATGGGGTGCCCTGGATGTGAGCCTTGGATTCTGTGATTTCTAGGGACCCAACCTTGGCCTCCGTGGCTTGCAGAGGCCAGATATTGAAGAGCGTCATGCCCCTGCTGGGTGTGGTGGGCTTGCGATGGTTCCCAGGATAAGGAGAGGGTGTCTTCCAATACTGGCCTAAGATTGTCCAGCTTGGAGTGGATGAGGAGGGCCTGAGTCCAGGACTGGCCCTGAAATGCTACCAAGGCTCATGAAAACAAGGAACAGGTGTGTTGGAGCCATAGCTGGACTAGCAGCCTTTGCTCTGTTCTTAGGGCTACGGGTCGGATCTGGAGGCTACCATGGCATTGCCAGCCAATGTTTGCCAGCAGCTGGCACTCACTGGCACTGACTCAAGTATACTCACTACCAGCCCAGGAGGTGAACACCACTCCTCTCCCATTCCCCCTGGAAGATGAGGCCCAGGCTGCAAGGGTGCCCACTGCGTCCGGTTCCTCTCCCCAGCACCCCACACTCCACCTTCTCTTGCAGCTACTCCACCCTCCCAAAGCCTGTCTCCCTCTGCCCTCACACACACTCAGGCCTTTATTTGTGAGCATGCACAGAGCAGCAAGTAAACGCACTCCGCTGGCTGGAGGCATCAACCAAGCGATGCCTCGCATTTCCGCCGCACCCTTCCTGAGGGCAGAGTCTCAGTAGCACTCCAGGTTTTGAATGTTTGTGCTTTTTTTTTTTCTTCAGCAGTTTTGCTGTTGAAATATCTCCCACTCAAGTGCAGAAGGGCTGTGAGGTAGCTGTTGGAGAAGACGTGTTGGGGGTAATTTATAGTGCTGGCAGCAGTGGGTACAAAGTTAACGAGTCAACAGTAAATGTGCCGTAAGGTGTCTGTCAATGTTAATGCACGTAAGACAAGGTGTGGGGTAACCACCTATCAGAGAGTGTGAGCCAGGGTGTTTGGCACAGTGATTAAGGTAATGCTTAAGGTGCCCGCATACTGCATTGGAGTGTCTGGCTTAGTCCTGGCATTGCTTCCAATCCCAACTGTCTGCTTGTGCACATCACGGAGGCAACAGGGAATGAGCCACACACTGGCTGTTGCAGGAATTGAGGACAGGAGATTTCTGTCTCAAGGAGAAAGAAAGTGGAACGAAAGCTTACACACACATATATGCAGACACTCCCACACATGCACACACAGGCACACACACATGTGCACAAATACATATGTATGAACACACAGGCACATGCGCACACACACACACAAAGACAAGGACACACACACGAACCAGAGTCGTATGGGAACTTCAGCCTGACTGTCTCCCAAGATCGGTGGGTCAGTATTCCTTCATTTTGCATTCACGGCAGGTGTGAACAGTGGAACCTGACTGCCTTGAACAGTGAGAATCAACTGGCTTCTATTGGACAGTGGGCTTGTAGTGCTCAAGATCCGACTCCAAGTCCATCTCTTCAGGAAGCTTCCCTGGAGCCGCTGCACCCTCTCAGGGTTTTCCCCTCGCCATGTCCTGCTCCACAATGTAGATGATGTTTACCGTTGATGTGGCGCACGACCCAGATCGCAAGGTTTGACTGAAGTCGCTTCCCGCATCTCATGTGGCCACGCATGAGCTGCTTGAGGCTTGGCAGTGTGTCTGCTGCAACCTGTCTATGCAAATCAGGCAGAGCGTAATGACATTTCAATCATTGGCTTGATTTACTTGTTGCCTCAATTCTTTGAGCAAATGTGGAGCTGAATGAACGAGTGACTTGCCGTGTGTGCCAGACGCCCGTGGGCAACAGGCACGAGGAGAAGGCCGGGATGGCTCAGAGTTGTGGACGCCTCCAAAGCGGGGAGCAGACAGGAGCAGTCCCTCCCTTCCGTGGGCAGAGCTGGGCAGGCACCCAGGGACTCTGAGACGGAGGTGGAGGCGGAGGCGCCAGGCAGCACGAACAGCGAACAGCGTGTGCAGGGCCTGGCAGGCTGGGCAGAGCTGCCAAATGCCCAGGCAGCAGAAGGAGGTGGGGAGTATGCCGGGATGGGTGGGGCGAGGTGGGCAGGTACAGCTGGACAGGCCGGAGGGTCCAGCCCTGGGGGATCTGTGTTTGAGGGGTCCTGAGTGCTGGAGAGCTGCCAGTAGGTTAAGCACCGAGAGGTTCGGAGTGTGGATGGAGTGTACTGCGGGCTTTAATGAGCTCTCCAGCAGCTGCTTCTGGCTGGGAACAGGTATCCGTCCTGTGCTGGCTGGCTGGAGCCCCCCGGGAGTCACAGCCCTGCCAGGGAGCCCTGCGCAGCCTGCTCCTTTCCCACCCCACCCCCAGCTACCAGGCCCGGGGAAGGGGGAGGTGGGGCCCTGGCAGCCGGTAGGTTCTCCTGGCCTGCCCCCAGCGCCTCTGTGGGAACAGCCTTGCCTTGCTTCCTCCCAGGCGTTTCTTGAACTCCCAGGGGCTCCAAGAGAGAGCTGGGTGGAGCATCTGTGGGTGTCCTTGGGAGTGTAAGCCCTGTCCCCGTGTGTCCTCCTGGCCTCTGTCCTCCGAGGTCCTGCCTGGTATGGGGAACAGAGCTCGGTGGCTTGGCTGTGTGTGTCATGGCCAACCTCATGCGTTCACCTAGCACCGTTTCTGCCAAATGGGGTAGTGTCGCTGCCAGGATACTGCTCTGGGGGTGTTCATTTCCCAATCTGCAGGCAGGGCCCACTCAGCACTGAGCCCTGACATGTACCCACATCTGTTGCATACCACACACACATGTGTGCACACATGCAGCCCATATACACCATATACCACATGCACACACATACATCCAATATACCCCATAGCCACCACACACCACACGTATACGTACAAACACACGCACCCCACATATGCTCTATACCATATACACATGCATCCTACACACCACAGACACATACACCCTTCATGTGCCACACACCACACACACGCACACATGTACCACATACATTACACACCCATGTATCCCACTCAAACCTACATGTACCCCATAGCCACTACATACCATACACACCTACATACATACATACATACATATATGCAAACACATTCATTCTGCATGTGCTGTATACCATGTACGTATAGACCCCATACATGCTGCACCCCATGCGCCCCGTGTGGGATGCTGGCATCACAGACAGCAGCATTACCTGCTATACATAGCCCCTGGGTATTAGCTATGAAACTTTCCAGTGGCACACCCTTGCACGTGCCCCAAACTTCATCTTCTCGTTGGTGAGCCAGGGACAGGAGTGCTTGCCTGCTGGGACTGTGGGTGGCAAGGGGCAGACACCTAACGGGAACTCACTGGAGGATTCCCAGACACAAGGGCAATCAGCTGTCCATGGGCTCCCAGGAGGAGACACTGAGGAAGCCACTGGCTGGACAGGGGTGCAGCCGGGCCCCATCATAGAGGGAACGAGACCTGGACTTGCTGGTTCCTTCCTCCCTGCTGCCCTCCACTCCCCTCCGTGCCATGTAGAATTCTCTCATCCTCTCTAGAGTGACTTTCTCCACCAGGAGGCCAGCGGAGCCGCTGTCAGTCCCCGCGTTCAGATCCCATAGCTCAGGCATAGGGGAATTCTGGGTCCAGAGCCCCAAGGACAGCTGTTTAGTTGGATGTACAAAGTAGAACTCATCTGCTCTACGTGCGTCTTTAGGTTGCATCTCAAATCCGAGTGTAAACTGAAGCCCAGGGCAGAAGAGCATGCATCGTGATTTAGTAAGCCTGCATGGAAATGGCCTAATTGGAACGCTGAGTGGCATCAAAGCCTGCCTCTCCCCTGCCCGCCCACTGATCTCTGCCCAGGGGCCTGGGCTTGGTGAGTGTCAGAACATGCGCTCCTGGTCAGTTTTGTGTTGTGTATGAAGATGCCCGAGAGTAGCACTTTATGAGGAAGAGCAGTTAGCCCACACTCTGAGGTTCAGGATCCTGGTGCTGGCATCAGGTGATGGTGCCACCTCTTGGCATGATGTAGCTGGAGTCGGGGGCAAGGGGAGAGAGAGAGAGAGAGGAGAGACTGTGTAGTGAGGGTGGAAATGAGAGAGCAGGAAGGGGCCAGTTTCATTGTGGAGTGAACTAACCAAGTCCTGTGAGAACCACATTAGTCCCTCTCAAGGGTGATGCCTATCCCTGAACATTCTACCACCTTGGTACCATGGCACGGGGAAGGGTCCTGTTGGAGACGCAGTTGTCCCACCTCATCTGAATCATGGCACTTGCCTTCCACCATTGTGCAGCCTCCTCTTGCCTTGGCTCTTATTGCTCCTGCAGAGAACAGCCTGTCCCTTCCCTTTCCCTGTCTGCTAGTGTCCCACTAGGCCTCCAAGCTCCTGCTTCAACTTCACCGCCCGCCTAGGCAGGCCCTGAGGCCCCTGTGTGGTACCGCTTCCAGCACCCCCACATGTCCCCTGGCTGTTTCCCAGCAGGCCCCTGTCTTGGGCAGTTTCTCTCCCATGCTAAGCATAGACATGTGCCCATGCCTTGTGCACTATTTGGAGATGAATGCGCCAAGGGGCTTCGAGCTGGGAGCACCCAGTCCTCTTGCTGATGATTCAAATATCTTGCGTGATTCCACACTGCATGCTTGTTGAGGACACGCGGCAGATGCCCCATCTTGGGCAGCAGGTGGGGTGTGCCTTGGGAGGCCTCCACAGGTAGCAGTGGAACGTGCCAGGACACGTCCACAAGTGAGACGTTCGCGTGTTTCCGAGCGCTAAGCCCTGTAATTACCTATTGAGTCACAAAGCTGCAGTTTCCTCAGCCAAGATGTGCCGTTGCTGACAGCACGGGATACATGCATCCCATTAAACTCCACAACGCGCCAGCAGGTCATGCTCTTTTGGCAAGGGGATAAAACCGGTTTCAAGCTCTGCCAGGAGCACTGTGGAGTCCTGAGGCATGGCAGGGACTGGTGCAGACCAGGGGGCAGAGCATGGGCCATTGTTTCCTGTTTTCCTGCCCATGCAGTCACCACAGGTCCCGGCAGCTGAGACCCAGCTCCCCTTGCAGTTCTGCCCACTTGTGGCTGTGTGGCCACAACTAGGCTTCCTGCCCCTCTGCCTTTGTTTCCTCATTTGTAAAGCAGAGCTAAGAATCTTGTCTTTACTGGAATTAGAGAAATGGATTCACATGAAGTGCTTTAAATAGGACTCTGTTCTTTTTGTAAGGTTAATGTGTTTATTTGGAAGGCAGAATTGCAGAGAGATCTTCTTCCACTGGTTCAGCCCTAAATCTGAATGGTCAGATGGCCAAGGCTGGACCTGGCCAAAGCCAGAAGCTCAGAACTCTCTCCGGGTCTCCAAAGGGCGCAATAGAGCCTAAAGGGTGTGGAACATCCCCTGCTGCTTTCCCAGGCACATCAGCAGGGAGCTGGGTGGGATGCTGAACGGCCTGGGACGACCAGGGTGCTGGCCTCAACAGGTGGTGACTTCACCCACTGTGCCACAGTGCCAGCCCGTTGTCTGTTGTGTTGTAATGTGATGTATGCATCTGTTCCTGAAACTCCCTGCATAATGCAAAAACAGCAGCTTAGAGCTGCAGTGTCTCAGGAAGGTGGGACCTCAGTACCAATCCCAGCATGACACAGCTTTGCATCTGTGGAATGGATCAGAATTCTGTGAGTATTATAATAAATACAGAGCTGAATTTGGTGGTGGAAGGGGTATGGCTGTGCTCGGGCTGAAGCCAGGAAGAAGGTTCTGTGCCAGTCCTTGAAGAACTCCAGACTGGAAGATTGGAACACACACACACACACACACACACACACACACACACACACACTTCAGGAAGTTTGTGGAAAGTCTATTTTGATGCCGAGTATGTCTGAAAGCCATGCATGGTTTTTTTTCCCCCTGTTGCACAATTTTGATGTTTTCCCTGGATTTTCTCAGTCTTAGAGGGGAGAAGCCAGAGTCCAAGGTTGCTATCCTCCAAGGTCTGTCATCTTGGCTCAAGGTGGCTGTACCTCTGTCTCCATGCTGCATCTCCTGTGAAGACCTCCATGCAGTCACAGAAAGGCTTTGTGATGTGACCAGTGACCAGTGTTTTGTTCACAGCAGCTGTTACGGGGGAGGGAGGGCGCTGCACAGACCACCAGAGTGAGAGATGCGCATGGCAGAGGCGGGAGGATTCCAAGCGGAAGTTCCTGTTGTGCTTCTCCCTGGGGTTGGGGCACTGTCCCCTTGCCATTGATGTGTCACAGTTGGCCTGTGCCATTGCCAGCACCTAGGAAGCTCATGCAGGATTTTAGTGGGGCTTTGTGATGGGGCAGGCTTGGCCACTGGACTGATACGTGAGGGACGCTCCTGGGCTTGGGCCCTAAGACTGGTGTGTGGCCACCCCACATTGCCCTCTGACCTGTGGTGGGCAGTCACCATAGACGGAACTCCTGTCGGAGATGACTAGGTGCCCACTCGGAAGCCGAGAGGGACGCTGCTGGTGGTCCCGGCCGCCCATTCCTGGCATTGGCTTCCCAGCACGCTGAAGGACACCCAGATGCGCTGCTGGCCCTTGTTTCATGGTGCACAGCGAAGCCGGAAAGGGGCAGCGACACACCCACCCTTACAGAACTAGTGAGTCGGGGGGGGGGGGGTCCCTCCCCAGCCCTGTGGCTTGGCTCATGAGCATCTGCTCTTATTTCTCACACTTGGCTGCTTGCATAAAAATCTTCTGAAAACATTCATTAGTTGCCCTTCATCAGGTGGTCTGCTCGGCACCCCCTGGGGTTCCTTCGGCAATTTCCGGTCTTTGGGAGGAGGAAGGACCACCCCAAGTCCTCGGTCCCAGGGTCCAGGGGCCAGACTCCAGGAGGGCTGGCGGGAGGAGGTGCAGAGCAAGAGAGCCAGCCCGGCGGGAAGCTATTTTCCAATCAAGTGAGGCTTTGCCTGGCTAATCCTGCTCCTCCACGGGACCCAGGGCAGGCGCTCCTCTCTGCAGGGAGAGCTTGGGCCCAGGTCCAGCCTGCCGGACCCGGTTCAGGGCCTGCCGTGTAGAGAATAAGCCAACGCGATGGAATGTGTCTCGGACAGCCCTGGGCTTGGCCAAGTCTCAGCTGCTGCTAATGAGAGAAATGTATGAGCCCAGGGGGTGGAGGGGGGAGAGGGGCGACCATCCCTTCACCCCCAAAGGCCCCAGGACTGTCAGAGCCAATTTGTCAGCGCTGCTTCTCCCTTCCTTATCTCCCCCTTGCAGGAGCCTGTCCACTGAACTCCTTCCCACGTAGTGCCTCAGTTTTTGCTTCCCTAAAATGGGGATGCCAGGTGCACTGCACAGGGCTTAGTAAATACAGAGGGATTTTCAAAAAGCTCATGGAAAGATAGAATTAAAACTAAGGATGTGTTTACATGCAAAAAATTGAGGTCCGTATTTTTTTTTCCGGTGTATCTTCTGTGTACTTGAGGTCTTCCTGTGTAGTTCCTTGAGCTCCAGCCCTCAGGGTCATGGATGACCCTTCCAGCCCACAGCCTGCCTGCCCCTGGAGACACTGGAGGCCGGCGAGCTGGGCAAGATGTGTTTTAGAGCATGTGAGGACTCTCAGACTGGGAGGCGAGTCTCCTTTGGTGCCATTGCTGGTTCTTACAGGATGCACGTGGGATTTATGCCCCTCGCCAGGGCAGAGGGACTCCATCCACCAAACAGATGTCAGGTGCAGAGGCCCCGAGGCCTTTTCAGAATGCGGGCAGCCGGGAGGCCATGACAACTGCGGAGACACGTGTGTCTCTGGTCCTTTGCTCTGATGCGCAGACACGCATATGCGCACACACACACTCAGGATCGCCACGTGCAGGCGCCAAATGCATACACCATACCACATGGGAAATAAATCCTGCATTGGGAAGCGTGGAGGTTAGAGGCGGCGCTGACGTGTCCCCGTGGTCCCTGGAGCAGATTTCCTGTGCTGTCATTAAGAACCAGCCGCTTCCTAATGCTTTTTCAAGATCTCTCGCTTGCTGCCACCTTTCCACCACCCCACTCCCCCAGCTGAACACTCGACTCATCATCCAAGGCTTTTGTTCAATCCCCCAGGCTTCTCAGAGCCCCAAGCAATATCCAGTTTTTACGGCTTTGCTTACCCCTTAATCTCCTGCATTCATTCATACCTTGTACCCTGAGGTTAGCGGCAGCTTCCCTGGCTTAACAGGGTCCTCCTCACCTGCCCTGCCACCTGGTAGAACTGACCTGCCGGGTTTTAGAACCTGGATGCAAACCTGTGGCTCTTGGGGAAAGGTGATTGTCTCTGGTGTTTGCTTTCAACCCTGTGGCCAGTAGTTAGTGAAGTTGCCTTCAGTCTCTGAGCAGAAATGAGGCATGGAGAAGACAGCCCTTGCAGAGAGCCTGCCGCCTGGAGCTTGGCTGCCGGGCTGTTGCAGCTTGAATTGTTTCCCCCTGGCTTCAAGAGAGAGTGGAGGTGAGTTCTGCAGATTGCAAAGTGTTTTTAGAGACGCAAGGGTCCCTGTGTGTTTATGCATAGATACCCACTCATGAAGCATTTATAGCAGCAGCTGGAGAAGGTGGAACCAGTGTCAATATTTAGCATTAGGGATATGGCTGGAGGATGTGTGCTGTGTTCAGCTGCACATAACAAAAGCCCAGCTTACAGTGGCTACTTCAGCAAGGAACAATCCATTACACAGAGTAAACAGGAGAGGTGAGTTCTTCAGGGCCATCCGCCTTTTCTCTGAGTGCCCAGCCCTGGTTGTTTTGTCCTGCAGCTTCACAACTGCTCTTCAGAAAGGCAGAGGGTTCGTGTGGCAGGAGGAGAGGTGCACACTGCCGTGCCCTAATACCCATGTCGGCTTTGTGGCCCAACGTTGTCAACTGCAAGGCAGGCTGGAAAATATGCTTAGGAAAGTTACTGACTCAGAGTTACTGGGATTCTGCTGCGGTGGCTGCCCAGCCGAGAAGCAGGAAAAACCTGTGCAGCTTCCCCTTTGGGTCTGCATGGGATTGGGGTCCCTGCCCACCCAGCAGGGCCACTGTCCAGTGAGCTGCCCCTGGTGGAATGGGCTGCTGGGCGGGTACTGAGTACCGTATCTTGGGGAGCATCCCAGCGGACTGCAGTGGGAAGCTGCCCTTGACAGTGCGACTTCAGGGCCTCTCCCACCAGAAAACTAGGTTGCCCTGTGCTGTATGAGCAGACCAGTCCCCAGTCCCTTGGGATGCTGAGAACATAGGAGGGCAGCTCCCTTGTGCACATCTGCCCTCCGAGAGGCGCTTCCTGTAGGTGGCCCCTGTCCATGTTGCGTTTCTACCTGTTTCCATGTCAGTCTCACGGCGGAAGACAAGGACGAGACCCAGGAGAAGTGCTAGGGCTGTTTTGTTGCTTCCCACACTCTTTTAGATATGTCAGAGGGGAAGTTTTTGTGGGAGGGAGTGGGCGATGATTTGATTAGAAAAACGCCAGTTGTGGAAGGAGGGGAACAAAAACATGAATTATTTAAAAGCCTTGTTGCCCAGATGCAATTTTCCTGCCTGCTGACGAGAGGAAGAAATCCAAGTGGGTTTCTCTGACGTGGAGGGACCCGACTCCCAAGTTTCTCTGCTGCTTTGCCTTCCCACACCCTTACCCCCTGATACAGGCATGCACCTGCTAGCTGCCCCATCCCTCCTGCTGTCCTGCAATTTACTGAGAGCAGCAGACAAAAGGCACACAAACCGGTCCTCTGGAAGCCCGAGACTGAATTGTCCAAAGTCAGGGCCTGCGCAGCACTGTCCCTGGCAAGTTCTAAAATGCTGTTTAAATCAAACCTGAGCCCAGGGAGTCTGGAGCAGGGCCTGGCAAGCTGCAGCCTACTGCTCGATCTTACAAAGTGTTATTAGAGCGTGACTTTTGCATTGTAGAGACAGTTGACCCATCGGGGGTAGAGACCAATGGCCTGTGATATCAAACACATCTTCCATCTGACCCCTGACAGAAGGAAATTGCCCAGGGTCACCTAGGGAATCCCTTGAGAGCTTTCAAAATATAGACGCCTGGTGCTCTACCCCACCCCTGCCGTTCAGACCCAATTAGTCTGGAGTGGAGCCCGGGCTGCTCTCAGGGTGTCCCCAGGCGACCATCATCGTAGATCTCGGTCAAATGGGTTTTTAAGATGACCATGCTAGAATGTGCAATTCTGCGGGGTTTTTCTAACCCACAACGAAAATCTGACGTTGACCTCAGGGTCCAGTCCTAAAGGTCCAAATCACTGTGGTTACAGCACAAGGGAAACTTGGTAGTGATGCCCACCTGCCATAACCTGGCGACTAATCTCCCCCAAGCGGCTGAAGGGGGCTCATACGTGGTGAGGCGTGCAGTGTGTGTGCCTGCAAGTGTGGGCCTCCAGTGGGCGCGCGTGAGTGTGTGTGTTGGGGTGGTTGTGTGTGCAGGCACCTTTCACTTGCTTGTAAACGAATGCATTTCAGAGGGAACCGCGATGTGTGACGTATTGGGGTTTGTCATGCTGTCACAGCCCAGGTCACTGTCTCAGGCTGCAGCAGCCTATGGTTTCTCATGCTGATTGACATGAAATGTTGGTGACATGTCCAGCTGGAGGGGAATTTGTCGACTTTCCTACTTCAGTTTTCAGTCCCTCCCTCTGCCACTCCAGGGGTGGGGAGATTCAAATTCACGCAGGTGTCACTTTCGCTGGTAGGTACTCTTGTTTGGCTCCTTTTATTCAAAGCAAATATTAAGCCCCTTAGCTGTCTCTGTCCCCCACGTGGGTTTGTTCTGTTGTGTCACCTACTGTGCCCCTGGACCCAGCACCTGGTTACTAAGGCGACCACCTTATCCCAATTTGCCTAGGCTTTTGCATTAAATGCTCCTGGAGTATCTGCAGGCCTGGGCAAACCTGACCAGCTGGTCACCCTAATTCCGGAGGCTCCTGCAGCTGATTGGTTTTTACATATGCATAAAAACATTGATGCTTGAAGGGCGAGTGTCACGTTTTATTAAAGACAGATGTGCTTACAAATTAAGTCGAGGTCATTTATGGGGGTTATGTGTTTTTAATCTCCTTTTTAAAAATAGCTACGTGTGGGAGGTCGAGCTGAGCCCTGTTCAGAAGGGCCAGCCCGGCAGGTCAGCCCAAGTTCTGCCGTGGAGCTGAGCTGAGCACATAGCAAATGTTTCCTAAAAGACCTGAGTGAAAATGTGTGTTTTCAAGGGCTGTGGCTGGCCCCAAATGGCCCTGAATGCCGGCTGCTGGGCGAGTGTCCTCCCTGAGGTGCCCGAAGTCCTCAGCAACCCCCGTGTGGACACCCTCTGCCCCCTGCACACGGAGGCTTTGTTCTCACAGATGGCAGGTGTCAGCCACCCAGAGGGGTCAGGGCTGGACTCAGCAGCCCACCAGTGGTCCCTCTCCTCGGGCACTGTAGTGGGTGGGTCCTTGTTAGTGGCGAGAGAGTCACCCTGGATGGTCACCAGGCATGGAGGATGCTGTAGGGGCTTGTTGGGAGCCATTGTGAAAGTGGCTTTCCTCAAGCTCTCCCATAGCCATGTGACCCCCACATGGCTATGCCCCAGGGTGGACTGGGAAATGTAGTCTGGCTGTGTGCCCAAAGGAAAGAGCAAGCAGGATTTGCCAGTCATGTAGCACAGGAAGCGGGGTTGCTGGTCTACCACCTGTGATGACAGGACATGGACTTTCCCGACCCTCCCATGAGGGTCTGTAATCTCCAAAGCGAATTCTATAGCAAAGCTGGGGTTGCGTTTGCACAGACAGGGATCTAACTTCAAAAGATCTTTGAAAGGAAATTAACCCAATCTGCAGAACTTATTAGAGCCTCCAGCTCTGGCTGAAAGGTCCTCCCAGAGTGCTCATTGAAGCTCAGACTTACTGGGCTCCCTTTCTTTGTTATTTTTTTAGTGATTTGTTTATTTTTAAGAGCTACAGAGAGAAATCTTCCATCTGCTGGCTCAGCCCCCAGATGCCTTAGTGGCCAGAGCTGAGCTGGGCTGTTCTGAAGCTGGGAGCCAGCAGTTTCCTCCTGGTCTCCTACATGGGTATGGGAACCCAAGGACTTGGCCCATCCTCCACTGCTTTCCCAGGGACAATAGCAGGGAGCTGGATGGGAAGCTGAATGGGGAGTGGAGCAGCCAACCAGGGCTCGCACTAGCGCAGGCAGAGGCTTAGCATGCTATGCCATGGCTTTAGCTGCATGGGCTCCTTTTCTGAGAGGTGTTTTGGACCAGTGAGCTGGAGAAGGCTGCTTTAGGAGTTGCTCAAGTTAGAGTTCAGAAGCCGGAATACTTGCTGCCTCTTGTGTGTATAATCAGCGTGTATGAGGTTCTCAACAGAGTTTAGTGTCCATGGCACAGTGGTGTCCAGACCCGGCAGGTGAACCCTCATGGAACGTGAAAGGGGAATAATCTCCCGTGTCCCCCCTTCCTCCTCCTTTCCCTCCTTGCCCCTCCCTCCCTTCCTCCCTTCATGCTTTCTTTCCAATCCTGGCATGGGGAACCCCTGAGGTCACGCTCTGTGTCCTGGTATTTACGGTTGAGTGCGGTCATCAATGCCGGCTAATGAGATGGGCGTGTGAACGGTGTGACCAGCAAGCGCCCTGCCGCTCCCTTCATTGGCCCTGCCCCCTCTCCTAAGCTTGGGTTTATGGCTGGCTGGCGTCACTCGTCCTAACTCACGGTGGGCTGAGGTTTAGCACCAAGTGTCATTCTCGGGAGTCGCCAGCACAGGTTTATTTAGTCACAGGCACCAGCTATGTATGCCTCCATACACATAGATATGTATGGAGCTGAAAACTTAATTTGGTGTGTAATTGGGACTAGCTCTTCGGAGTCCTGGGTTATGTGTTCTGGAGCCGTGGTATGTTAATTGGCCGCCTCTGGGACCTGTGAGAGAATTGGATTTAAGTCCCCAGTTAAACTGAGCTTGGCAGTTTTATTTGCATCTCTGTGGGCATTTATTTAGAGAGAGCATTGATTTCCCCGCTTCCAGCAGGGGGCTCACCCCTCAACTTGATGCCCTGTGGGCACAGCCGAGCCTGCATGTTGGGGGTGGCAGAAGGGTCCTGGAGAGGAAACCACGCTGCCCCACCACCCCACCAGACTGGCCACCCCCTATGCTGCTGCCTGCTTTGCCTGCCTGGCCGCCCTGGAGCCCCAAGGAGAGTTTTGTATTTTATGACCAAAGCCTGGATAAAAGGGACTTGGGGCAGAGCAAACATTGGCGAGGAAAAACAAAGGAAATGAAATGCAGAATCACCACTGGGGAAGGCCTTGACTTTAATTCCGCCAAAGCCGCTGGGGAAAGCCGCCCCTGGAGGCGGAACCCAAGGACGCTGGCCTGGTATTCTGGGGGCTGGGGGGCTCCCCCTCTCCTGTTTAAAACGAAATTGCCGTTTAATTTGTTTCTGAGTTTTATTTCTCAAGTGAGCCAGCATGGGGCCGTGTAATGAGGCTGTGGTTCTGGGAGGTGTTGAGAGACAGGGAGTAGGGAGTGGAGTGGGGGTGCTTCCTTCAGCCGGCAGCCAGGGCAGGTTCCATTGCTGTCGGTGGGGCAGGTGGTGCCCTGGGCTGACTGGCAGGCCGGGCTACCATGCTATGCCCGCCCCAGGGGGTGAAGGGACTTGTTTCTCCACTCCCCTAGTTTTTAGCTCCCAGAAGGCTGAAGGCCTTTAGCTCCCAGAAGGCCCCAATAAGAGGGGCTGGGAGAAGGAGTGGCTCCAGGCCTGGTGTGGAGGTAGCTTTCTGTGCTGGGTGCATTCAGAGAAACTTTGCATGGGCTTGGGGAGCTGGGCCTGCCCAGGGAGGAAAGGTTGACCGGGGCGCCCCCTGCCGTAGCTGCCTTTCCATACAGTTTGGGAAAGGGGAGGGACTCTTGCCTTTTGGTGACCTTTCCTTTTGTGACAGGGAGAACCCACCAGCCACAGCTACCCTGTGTTGGTGTGTGACCTAGGCGGGAGCCACCATTCCTGATGCCCCAAGCCCTGACCCAAGGTCCCCTGCAGCAGGCAGTCATGTGACAGTGGTTTGTGCCTGCAGCTGACAGGCTGAGTGCAGGACCCAGTAGGTGCTGTGGACTCAAGTCATACGCGTCCATTTACTGAGCACACACAGGTGCTCTTGGAGAAGCTTCACCCAAGAGAGGTTTGGGGGGTGTTGCTGGACAGACAATAGCAGCCATAGCTGTGGGTGCCAGGTGCTTAGGGTGTGGCCAGTCCCCCACTGAGGTCTCCATCTCCACAGCCCTCCCCTCCTTCTATCCCAGCTGCCACAGGCCATGCCTGCCCTGTAGGAAGCTGGAATGGGCTGTGCTGAGGGCAGCTGCAACCCATTGCATCCTATGACAACCCCCCGTTGTAGATTGATCCACTTCCTCATGCCCCAGAGGTGCTGGCTGGCACAGACTCTCCGCGCTGCTGTTGTGGGGAGGGGATGCAGGAGCCTGAGATGGGGCACTAGGAAGTGGCTTGCTGCCAGCCTCTGTGTGCTATCCCGGCCCCTGCCAAGCTGGTGTGCCCTCTCCTGTGCCCAAAGATGACCACCAGATGCTGCTAATAGGCTCCTCTGTGGCAATGCCAGATCTCCCCTCCTCACCATCAAGCTGTTCAATGCAGATTCCTAGGCCTTGGTCCCACAGACTAGGGGTCAAGTCAGCCTTAGATGGAGTCCAGGGTTGAGCCCATTGGCTTTCACCCCAGAGGTGTCATGGTTCTGGGCCACACCGGGAGCCACCGAGGCACTGACCAGTGACACGGAAGCTGTCCCCATGGGTCAGCTGAATGTGTGCCATTAAGGGGGTGTTTTCTCTGGATGTGACAAAATTCCTACTGATTTTCAGTACTTTTCCTGTATGCTTGTTTGCGTTGTTTTCACTTTTTGTGATGAGCATGTGGTTTTTAGTAGATTTATTATTTTTTTTTATTTGAAAGGCAGAATTACAAAGAGGAAGGAGACAGAGCGATCTTCCATCTGCTGGCTCACTCTTCAGAATGGCTGCAATGGCTGGAACTGGGCCAGGCTGAAGCCAAGCCTTTGTTCTGGGTCTCCCACACGGGTGCAGGGGCCAAAGGATTGGACTCCCCTGTGCTTTCTCAGGCCATAAGCAAGGAACTGGCCCGAAAGTGGAGCAGCTGGGACATCAACTGGCACCCAAATGGAATGCTGGCTGCTGTTGGTGGCCTAGTCTAGCATGCCATCATGGCATGGGGTGGTGGTGGGCAGTGAACGCATAACTCTTACAAGCAGATAAAGGCATGGGGCTCCTGCTGGGTGAGGAAGAGGAGGAATGTTCTATAGGAATTGTTACCCAGGAAATTAGGCTTAGGGACAAAAGACCGCAGCGACTCCTGTATCTGTGGCTCCCGGGTCCTGGGCTGGCTGCTGATGGCTGGAGCAGGGAGGAGTGACCTGAGTCACTTTCTAATGATCTTGTTCTTGGCACCGAAGCCACACCTGGGAGCTGAGGCCCGTGGCTTGAGTCAGAAGGCCAGGACCTCTCTCCTTTCTGCCTGAGTCCCTGGAGGCTGGCCCATGAACTCTTCTTCTCTCATGCCACCTCCCCTACTTGACTCCCTGCCAACCAGGCAGAGCAGGGATGGCGATTTTATGGTGCAGTTATTGCTGTATTGTTGTCCGGTAACCCCGCACCGGGCCCCACGAACACTCCGGCAGAAGGCCAGACCCTGCCAGAGAAACGGTCTCCTACACCTTTACAACGTGATAGGAAAAAAGGGGCCGTTGGATTTATGGAAACTATATAAAGTTTATGGAGTCTTGGCAGGCCTGAAGGAGCTGGGGTCTGCAGGCTCGAGGTGGGGATTTTGAAATGGAGACGGCCGTGAACGAGTGGCAGACCTCTGCATCCAGACACCAGACAGAATCCCCAAGTCCAAGGTGTGCCAAGGGCCAGCAAAACTGGCCTGGAGGGAGCCGCTTTGGGGTGCCTTTTGGGGTGACCTCATTTAGTCTCTCCAGAGTTCCTGTGGGAGATGTGTGGCTGGCCTGGTTCTCTGCAGGGAGAGCGAGGCTGGGTTTATTTTGAAAGTTGTGAATTTGCCCTGGGTCCAGTACCGATGGTGGGTCCAGAGTGGGTATGCTGGAGCAGCCTCGGGTTCTCTGTCTCTATCTCTCCCTCCTGTGAACTGAGTGATGCGTCCCAGCAAACAGGGTCTTCAGACCCTGCCTCAGATGGGGACCTGTCTTGTTATTTGTGACTTAGTCTAACCGTCCCCTGTGGCTCTCGTCATCAGCTCTGCTCTGGGAGCCGACGTGTGTTCATATTCGCCTGCTGACCTGGGCTGGACTGGAAGCAAAGTTGTCCAGACCTGGGCAGATGGCAGCCCTTGCCTTCTGGGACCCCTCTTAGGGCCCTGGAGGAGAACCCCTGGGGTTCTGAAGTCAGTTCCTCTTGTGTCTCTTGGCCGCTGGCATTTCTCCTTGCCTGTACGTCTTGTGACATTGAGGCTTTCTGTCTCCTACGAGTCTGTGAATTCTTGGAGTACAAATTCCATGGATGCTTCCTTTCCGCATTGCTGGTTCTGCCCCCAGAACCTGGCATCTTTCCCAGCATATTGTCATAACTGCCTAGATAGCAGCTTGAAAGATGGACACATGGGTGGTGGATCGCTGGGTGGGTGGGTAGGAGTGTGAGTGAACGACTGGGTGGGTGAGTGGGTAGATGGATGGATGGATGGATGAGTGGATAGATGGATGGGAGGGTGGGTTGTTAGACTGGTGGAGGGATGCATGACTGGGTGGGTGAGTACATGGGTGGGTGCAGAGGAGCATAGGTGGGAGGGAGGGAGGGAGGAAAGGAGGGAGAGGGAGGGGCCTGTGTAGCCCTGCAGACACCCACTTCTTTTATACCCTCAAGTGCAGTTATACCAGCAGCCTGACCCGGTTCCTGCAGGCTTTGTCTAAATGCGTTTCTGTTCCAGAGGGCATGCCGGGTTCTGACGGCATCTGGAGAAAGCAGCCCAAGTGTTTGACTGTGTGTGTAAATACTTTACAGACCCCATAAACTTGTTTAAAGACAGGTGGGCAGGAACGGCTAAGCTGGGGTGGCCTTTTGGGAGGGCAGTTTGGAAGTAGCTATTAAAATGGTCAATGCGCCTACCACTGAGACCCGGCCGTGTCAGGGCTGCAGCCAGCCTGTCCGTGCGGGGCCGGGAGGTCTACGCAAGGGTGCTCGTGGCCACACGGCCACTGACGGTGAGCACCTGACAGCCGTTCTGGTGTCTGTCCATCAGCAGGTGTGTGGGTCACTGTGGGACCCCACCCCCCAGGATGGAGAGCATAGAGCAGAGCTGTGTGGGCGTAGTGGGGAAGTCAGGAGGCACTTGGCACAGCCGCCCTCATAGCCGACCCGTGGCAGCCTCTCTCCCGCCTAGTGTGTGTCCTCTCCTTGTCCCTCCCTCCCTGCTTCCCACCTGAATCACACTTCACTTGCTCCTCCTGCCTGCTCCCCATCCACTTGTTGTGGCAGAGTGGGAGGAGGAGGAGAGAAAAGTGGTTGTGTGCGTAATTACTGTCTTCAATTATCAGCTCTTCAATTAAGAAGATTGAAAGGCGTGATATTAAAATCTGATTTACGGGCACCACTCGCTACCTAATAACCGGGCCGAGGTGGACTGAGCGCCACAGTCGATACGGAAAAACGTCTCCCTGGTTCTCCCCCGGGAGATGAATTGGCTGTCACAGCGCACTGCTGAAGAGGTGGGAAATGGTTTTGAGGCGTGTGCGTTGTGTTCTTCCAAGTCGCTGAAATCCAGAACTTCGTAATTTAGCAGTCGTCTGGCCCAGACACTTCCAGGAAGCTTGTCCAGGGAGGTGTGGCTGCCAGGAGAGCTGATGAGGCCGTCTGCTGTGGGCCTGTGACCCAGCTCAGAAGCACCCCATGGGTCCCCAAGACAGCCAAGGCCTTGGTGCGGAGTTGGGAGTGGGAAAAGTCAGAACCCAGAGTCCCTGCTCAGCGACCTCCTATCTGACCCCTGAGGTGAAAATGGTGGCCTTCCCAACTAGGTGACCCTGGACAAGATGGACAGCTCCTTGCTGAGTCCCAGGATCCATACTGTTCCAGCTGGCCCTGCCCTGGCTATTGCAGGCAGCTGAGGACTTAGGCAGTGAGCAGAAAGATCTCTCTCCTCTCAAAGAAATATTTTTAAAGTGCAAATTAAAGGAGTAAATGCGTGTTAAGTGCCTAGCTCCATGTCTGCCACACAGCAAGTACCCAGTGTCTTTTAAAAACAATCCCTGTTATTCCAATGATTCTAAGAAGAGGAGAGCTGGGATTCGAACCCAGGACTTCTGTGCCCGGGTGCTGGCTGATGAGATAGAACAGACCCAGACAAAGATGCCCCATTTTTTTTCTCTCTGTCCTGGGCAGGCCCCTGGGACTTTCTGAGTCCCGGTCCATTCACCTTTAAAATAATTAAGTGACATGATGAAGTATGGCCATGGATGGGAACGATGCATCTTGGGGGCAGGTGGCGGCTGGTAGTGGTCCTGGGCACTGGAAGCCTTTCCTGGGGAGTCTGCTTGGGCCATGTGCTGCCCTGGGAGGAGGGGTTCCTTCCTGATTTATGTCCCTCGGGCAGCAGGAGCCTACAGAATACCCACCTTCCCAGAGTGTGCAATCTTTCCAAAGGCTAAAACTCATACCAGAAAAGAAACGAGAGCAGCAGCCGCTGCAGCAGGACGGTGTGGAGTCTGGGTGCTGGGTGTCCCACTGGCAGTCTGGGAGTGGGCACCCCGTCCCCCCAGGTGTGTCAGACATGGTGGCTGGCCACTAGCCAAGCCCACAGCGCTGATAGGTGACAGGGCTGTGTCTCACTAGGGGTGCCAGGAACGTTCCACAACACTCTGGCACATGGCAGAACCCCCACCCCAAGTCCGAGTCCCCGACCCTTCCTCCTTGCTGCTTCAAGGGAACTCTACAGAGCCACTGCCTTGTGGGGTTCGCTTCTATTCTCATCTAGGATGCTACATGTCCTCGTGAGGTTGTGTGTGAGATGTGAGCGGTGTGCATGTGTGTGATTTGTGAGTAGCACGGTGCTTGAGCTGGGACCAGTGGGCCCTAGAGTGGGGGCAGGAGGCAGGGGGCAGCAGCCTTGGAGCCTTTGCCCAGCCCACCCCAGGAATCCTCAGGGCTCTGTGGGCCCACACAGGTTTCCCTGCCCCTTGACTAATGACATTTCTTTGCTTTTAGTCGAGAGGGAAAATGTGCAAAAGAGGACTTTCACGCGTTGGATGAATCTGCACCTGGAAAAGGCAAGTATGGCCTAAAGGCTCGCCCTGCAGGGACTGGGGGGTCTGCACCCTCCCAGCTGGGCCTGGGGCCATGTCCACTCTCCCAAGGGGGGGGTGCGGGGGGGAGGAGGACGGCCCCTGATTTGGATGGGGATTTGGACTGACAGTTCTGGGATGAAGAGGAAGGGTGTGGACAGAGTGCCCCAACATGGCCAGACTCCAGCCCAGGCCCTTGAGGGCGCTGAGTGGTCCAGGCTGGGGCACCAGAGCTGGCTTTGTCCTTTTTTAAAGAAAGTTGTCAGGAGTTGGTTCACTTTGCCTCTTCCTCGTCCCACAATTCTCCTTGCTTCTCCAGCTGCATCCAACCTGTAGTCTCGTTTCTTTGGGAAGCTGGTAGTACCTCATGTACAGGGAGCCCTGTGCGCTGGTTCACTCTCCAAGAGCCACCCAGGACGGGGAAAAAAGCGGGGTCTCCCTGGTGAGTGGCAGGGACCTACTCCCTGGAGCCGTCACGGCCGCCTCCCAGCATCTGCATCGGCAGGAAGGTGGAGCCTCACGCCAGCGTCTTGGTACCTCACTCTGTGCATTTGACTGCGTTTGTTGTCCTCTGTCTCCTCTTCCGAAGACAAGAGCCCACTGTCGGCTCTCTGGATAAGCAACCGGAGGTGAAGGACCTTTGGAAGAAATGGTTGGAAAGCAGAAGAAATAAATACAGCAGTGAGGAAGTGGAGCTCTTGGCCAAGGTCTAATTCACGTTGTTTGGCTTTAGGCAGGCACCCTTAACTTGTGCCCCCCTGTAGAATGGGCGTCCCCTTCCACCACCTAAGCCATACGTGTCATGAACTCCTGTCTGTCGTATGCAAGGCATTGTCCATCACCAGGCGGGGAAGCCAGCCGGCACCTGGCCCCAAGGCCTCAGCTGCAGGGTAGAATTAACAGCTGGGTTTCCAACCTTGAGTCCTTCAAGAACAGCCTTTCAAGTCCAAGAAACCCAGGAACTGCTTGGGGCTCGGGGCTTAGCTGTCATTTGAAGGCTGTCAGAAATATTTACGGAGTCTCTGACTTCTGGAAAAATCCTTTCGTTTACCGAAGGAGTTAGATGGTGAGGGAAGCCCCTGGTGGGGGAAGAGGGAGTGTTGGGCCAAGGGCCCAAAGCCCGTGATGCGTTTGCGTGTTTGCGCTGGAGCAGGTTCAGCAGCCAGCTCGCCTGTGGACTCAGGCCAAGCCCTCCCTGTTGGTCTCTCTGTGGCAACTCTTACAGGAACTGTCGGTGGAGGCTATTTTTCATGTTTAACTCATGAGTCAGGCTGGGCTGTGGACAGGGCTGGTAAGTGGGAAGGTTGTTAGTCCATTGATCAGGGGGCATTCTGTTGGGGCTGTGTTCTCTGCCTTGCCTTAGCAGGAAGGCCTGGGTAACCTGACACCATCCTGCACTCTGCCTGGGATGGGCTCAACAGAGCTAACACAGCAGGCACTGCTGGAGGCACCTGTGGGTAGACTCGCCCTGTATTTGTACAAACTGGGGTAAGGAAACGCCACCTTCCTTAACAAGGAAATAACACTTGGAACCTCCGAAGCTGCTCCTTAGCTGGCACCTCTCCCTAGTTTGAAAGATTTTCCTGGCTCCTGGGCTTCCGGCTGGGTACAGCCACCACAGCCCCATTGGCCCAGGGGTACCTTGTCCCACTGAGCATCCCTCTTGTGTAAGTGCCCGCTAGTCAAGCACACCCACAGCAGAGAGCACCCAGACTGGGCATCTTCAGTCTCACGACAGCTTCCAACACCAAGAGGGAACAGAAAACATGATTCAGGGATAGGGCTCATTATGAATACAAGTTTCGGGGCATGACACTGCGACTCAATCGGCTACTCCTCCGCTTATAAGCACCAGGTTCCCATGTGGGCACTGGTTCATGTCCTGAATGTTCCATTTCCCATCTAGATCCCTGCTTGTGGCCTGGGAAAACAGCAAAGGATTCCCCAAGTGCTTGGCCCTTGCACTCACATGAGAGCTCCTGGCTTCCAACTGGCCCAGCTGTGGCCGTTGCAGCCATTTGGGGAATGAGCCAGCAAATGCAAGATTTCTCTCTCTGTCGCTCTCTCCTTCTGTAACTCTGCCTTTCAAATAACTAAATCTTTAAAAAGAAAAGAATGCAGGTTTCTGGGGGTCCGTATTTGGCACAGAAGTTAAGATGCTGCTGGGAATGCCCCATTCCACATCTGAGTGTTTGTGTTCAGGTCTCTGCTAATCTGCTTCCAATCCAGCTTCCTGCAGATGCACACCCGGGAGGCAAAGGCTGATGCTTCTGTTGGGTTCCTGCCACCCACATGGGGGATCTTGTCTGAGTTCCAGCCTCCTGGTTTTGACCTGGCCCAGCCCTGGCTGTTGGAGCCGTTTGGGGAGTGAACCAAGAGATGAAAGATCTGACTCTCTTTAGCTTTCAAATACATAAAAGACATTTCTGGAAGGTTTCTGGATGCTGCTACTGGGATTCTGTTCCAGTGAGGATTCAACGTGTTGCGTTAGGTAGTTAGCACCAAGAAGCTGGTTGAGTCAACCAAGCCCTCGGGAAGGTGCACCTGCAGAGCTGGAGCTGTGTTGGGGTGGGAGAGGCCTGCCACAACCCATGTTGCAGTGGCGTGGGTCTGCTGTGTGCACAGGTTGGCTAGCGTGGCCCACTGCAGGCACAGAATGGGACCAAGGAGCTGCTTGGTCAGGACATGGGACTGCCCCACAGCCTCTGTGAGCCTCTCTGTCTGCAAAGCTGAAGCAAAGGGCTTGCTCCTGGCAATGTCCTGTAAGCCCTGGTAGGTGTGGTTTGTGCCATAGAAGTCCGGCATCGTGACAAGCCATTGCTTTCCTTTCCTAAGCAGAACTTCACATGTCATCTCCTCGTGAGGTGCGAGATTGCAGGCCAGAAGGGCCTGCCAAGGTGACTTATTCACTCAGCCTCCTCTTGCTGAATCTCCACAGTTCCTGCCATGCGGCATGCACCTGCTGCCTGAGTTTCACCTCTGGGGGGACAGGTCTACTACCTGGCTTGGAAGGTGTTTTTGCCTAGGATGGGTGGATCTGGATGTTTGGAATTTTTCTCCTGACACCTGCTTCTCAGGTCTGTGGACTACACAGGTCACTAACTGGCTACTGTCTCCTCCCTTTGCACAGTGTGACCCACCTCTAGAAGTTAAAGACCTGTTCCTTGATATACAAGATGGCAAAATCCTCATGGCTTTGTTAGAAGTCCTGTCTGGACGCAGTCTGGTAGGTAACTCACTGAACGGCCAGGAAGAAGCACCTGCCACAGAGGACTCAGCTCAAGGTGTCTTGTCAGTCAGTGCACACATCCTACATCGAGAACTTTGGAGGGTGACCTTCCTTTATGGGTGACTAAAGGGTGTAATCATGTGTACCTAAGCTGCATTAAAAAATAAATTTAAAAGGCAATGTATGATGGTAAGTAAATAAGTGCCAGCATTCTGTGAAGGCCCAAAGTAGAACTCCAAGCTTAGACTTTGGTTAGCCAACCTTCATGTTAACCAGAAGGAGAGCTAAGAATCAGAAATACGGAAGAGAAAGGCCAGTTCACCCATCAAATGCTGTCATGCAGTCCAAGCCTGACGCTAGAGCTGCTGGCTTCCATGACGTTTGTCCAAGCGTGACTGCAGTTGAGCTGAGCGGCTGCTGTGGACATCCGTTTCGTTTTGGCCATAAGTCAGACTTCTCTGTGCAGGTGGAGCATGTCTATTCCACGCACATTGGGCTGCTCGGCCTTGGCCCTGTTGGCATTTAGGGTGGGCAGTTCTTCATTGTGGAGGTATAGGGGAGGATTGCTCTGTGCATTGGAGATTGTTTAGTATTCAGCCATGAAAAGCCAGTGTTAGGACGGCAGCCAAAAGCCAGTGTCCAAGGGGACAAACTAGGCCCTTCCAAATAACCATTGGTGCTGAGAGGAGAAACTTTCTCCAGGGTCACGTGTTGAATTTCACTGTGGTGACCCAACCAACCTGCCCATATGCCGGGACAGCAACAAGGCCACCCTCGGCCAGCAGGGAGCGCCCCACGTTTGTCTCTATTGATTTGAAATCATGAGCCTCTGTTGGTATCTCAGCTGCACAGTAGAGGGGGGTCTTGTCACCCCCGAGGCTGGTCAGTTTTGCTATGCGCCTAGTGAAATAGGAACTCCATCAGCTGCATCTGGAGCAGGCTGTGCAGGGTTATGCAAGCATGGGGCCCCCTCATTTTGCAAAATTTGTGTTTGGTATCTCACAGGTCTTGTCCTGAGCCAGCAGTGTGGTTGGTCCCTGGAAAGCTTCCTGAGAACAGCGTGTTCCCAGTAACACAGGGTCCTACCTTGGAGGCAGGATGCTGGCCAACGGTCAGCCTGTCCCCAGCGGCCAGGCAGCTCCCTCCCTGGAAGCCAGCACCCTCACCCACACCCCTTAGGAGCATGGCCGAGTTTCCATTCAGTTCAAGTGATCTTCAGTGATGCTCCTGGCTTAGGAGAGGCCTTTAGAACATTTGTGGAAAACACATGTTATGGGAAAACCATGCGTGGATTTCAAGCTTTTTCTAACATGAAGATGACTGTATCTTTTCATCCCATTTTCTTCACAAAATGTTGGTAGTGCCTTGTGCACAGCTAACATTATCGGTGTTTTAGCATCTGTAGTTCCCCCTCCCCCACTCTGGACCTGGGATAACTGTTCACAAAGCTCTTGTCCAGAGAGTAGAACCATTTGCCGCCTCCAGGGAGGCCTTAGCTGGGTGACGGGGCAGCTGTGTGGCGATGCTGACAGCCCCTGCTCCCTGCACAGTCAGTGGTGTGCCCCGAGTTGCATGTGCACAGGGGGGTTGTGGTCTGTGGGTTTTCACCATGAGCCTGGGTCTTGCTGTTGACATTCACAGAGATCAGTAAGGATGGAGGAAGGCAGGGCCTTGCTGCTTAACCAGATGGTCTTGTTCTGCTTTGTTTTACAGCTGCATGAATACAAATCCTCATCGCATCGTATTTTCCGGTTGAATAACATAGCCAAAGCACTTAGGTTTTTGGAAGATAGTAATGTAAGTATTTATTCTTCCCCATGCTTGTCCTGCAATGCAAGGGTCCCATTGCCGTTGAGTGCCGGTCTGCATGGAAGCGTGGAAGGGGTGGCATCAGCCAGCATGGTCGCGTTAACCAAGCTGGGTTGTAGCAGGAAGCATGCAGGAAGTGCAGCAGCTGGAGGGGCTGGGGCTGAGTCCTGCCTGTCTGCCCACCCGTCCCCCACATTGATCAGGATTAGGGTTGCGTGCAGAGCATGGAACAGCTGGCTCCCAGCTGTGCAGAGTTTAATTGGGATTTTCACTTGCCATTGCTTTAAGTCGCAGTAAAGATGTCAGCGTGGCCAGTGTTGTCAGGGGACTCAGGACGTGGGATAAGCATGTGGGGAGTTAAATGCGGCGGGAGAGGAAGCCCTGCTCCCCTCTGGGCTCTGCCTTGCAAGGCTGCAGGGAGTCTCCCCATCTTGGGAGTCTGCAGGGAGAGTTGGGAGGGGTGAAATTCAGGCTCCCCTTCCAGTTGGTTTCGCAGTCAGTCTGGGTGGCCAGTGCCATACAGTGTGATCCACACAGGGCTTGTCATTACCAGCACAGAGCTGAGTCTGGTGGATTTAAGCAGAACGGGAATGTGTTGGAAGGATGCTGAGTGGCTGGCAGGACTTGGAAAACCAGCGACTCGGGCATGGGGAGCTGGCCAGAGCCAGGAGCACTGTGGAGCCTCCTCCATGCAGCCTCTCTGCTTGCCCCTGGGTCATCATAGCACATTCAGCTTCCCTGGCCCTGTGCTCATGAGTGCCCAGGGTGCCAAAAGCCCTTGGGAGAGAGATGGGGTCTCTGCCTCCCTGTAAACGTTGTGTAGAGGAGTGGGAGTCCTGGGGAGTGGGTGGGGAGCTGGAGGTGGCAGCCACGCAGCACATCACACACCTTCCAGTGTGGCCAGAAGCCAGAAACCACCCAAATGTCCATCATAGATGGATGGATGACCCAAAGATGGTCTCTTTAGACTTGGATTTTTCTACCATTAAAAATATATATAAAGAAGAGGCTGGCATTTGGCATAGTGCGTAAAGCCACCAGCCTGAGATGTCGGCTTCCCATGTGTGTCCCCGTTCAAGTCTCAACTGCTACACTTGTGATCCAGGTTCCTGCTAATGTGCCTGAGCAAGCAGAGGGAGGTGGCCCAAGTGAGCCCCTATCACCCACATAGGAGACCCAGAAAAAGCTTCTGGCCCCTACTGTTGTGGCCATCTGGGGAGTAAACCAGCAGATGGAGGGTCTCTCTGTTCATCCTAACTCTGACTTTCAAATAAACAAATCTTTAGGAATGAACCTACCAACACCTGCCACACCATTGGAAACATTATGTGAAGGGAAAGAAGGCAGTCGTGAAGGACCCTGACCGGTTGTGCCCGAGCCTGGACTGGGTGATTTCTGAAGACAAGCAGGAGACTTAGTGGTGGCTCACGGCTGGAGGAGGATGAGGGATTAGGGCCAGTGGATCGAAGGGGTGGGCTTGTCTGGAGCTGCTGGAATGTTCCACAGCTGACTGTGTTGGGAGTACCCTAATAATCAACCCAGTAAACTATGTGTCAGAGACAGTGGGGTGCTTGCAGTGCCAGGCCTAATACAGCCGTTCGTGAAGCAAGTATATCCCGTGTTTGTCAAAAGGCTCCTTTCTGCTGAGTCAGCCTCCACTCAGACGTGGCCCGTTTGGGTTCTGGTGTCTGCCTGCCTTGGTCCCTACTCCTGGCTTCCCCACTCGTTTCCAGAAGCCATGGGCAAACGGCCTGACCTGCTTGAGCTGACTTTCCACATCTAAGAAACACAGGTGATGAGAGCATGACCCGTCGCGCCTGGAGAGCTGCTGAGACCTGAGCGTGTTGACCAGGGTGGATTCTGGCCACATGATCCCTGGCGCAAGGCTCCCTTAGCTCCGACTATCCTTCGGCAGCCACCTGACACCCTGCTACTCTGGGCGTTCTGCATGGCTCTTAGCAGCATGTGTGATAAAGTGGACCCTTGCAGACTATGCTTGTTGCCACTGCTGTCCATACCACCTTGTTGAGCTGGGAGTGTCCCCTACTCCAGCAGCTGCCCGCAGGGATGAGACTGATGTTGCTGTTACCCAGGTTGGTTGTGGGTTTGCTCCTGGGAGTCCCTTGGACTGTGTTTACTGGGCATCTTCTATGGCCGCAGGGCTGTGCTCAGTGTTAGGGACAGATAGCTGTATCAGAAACACACCTGCATCTTTGAGAGGCTCAGGGTCAGGGGTAAGAGACCCCACGTGGACAGCTTGCTGCAAGCCACCACAGATGCATGGGAGCAGCCATGATCCTGCAGGTGAAAGCATACCTTATGCCCGACAGGCAGGTGGACTGGCCTGAGCAGGTGTGGCACCGTGGAAGTACCCAGCCAGAACTCTTGCATCTATTCCAGAATGGTTCCCAGACGATCTGCACAGGCTGTCTTATTACATAATACAACATTCAAGGCTTCTCCCTGTTTCACTGGTCTTTTCAAATGTGGTCTATGGTGCCAGCATTATGCCTCCTGCAGCTTGCTTTTCCAAACAGGTGGGGCAGGTGAATGGCAGAATAGGAAAGTCAGCATGGGTGAGACAGATGAAAGCTGGCACCGCAGGTGTATCTCTGTCTCACTTCCAGGACCTTCAGGTTCTGTCCGCTGTCCCGGCCTAGGCAGGACAGGTCAAAGCTGTGTGTACAGGTTCTGTCCGCTGTCCCGGCTAGGCAGGACAGGTCAAAGCTGTGTGTACAGGTTCTGTCCGCTGTCCCGGCCTAGGCAGGACAGGTCAAAGCTGTGTGTGCAGGTTCTGTCCGCTGTCCCGGCTAGGCAGGACAGGTCAAAGCTGTGTGTGCAGGTTCTGTCCGCTGTCCCGGCTAGGCAGGACAGGTCAAAGCTGTGTGTGCAGGTTCTGTCCGCTGTCCCGGCTAGGCAGGACAGGTCAAAGCTGTGTGTGCAGGTTCTGTCCGCTGTCCCGGCTAGGCAGGACAGGTCAAAGCTGTGTGTGCAGGTTCTGTCCGCTGTCCCGGCCTAGGCAGGACAGGTCAAAGCTGTGTGTGCAGGTTCTGTCCGCTGTCCCGGCCTAGGCAGGACAGGTCAAAGCTGTGTGTGCAGGTTCTGTCCGCTGTCCCGGCTAGGCAGGACAGGTCAAAGCTGTGTGTGCAGGTTCTGTCTGCTGCCCCGGCCTCGGCAGGACAGGTCACAGCTGTGTGAGTGACTGAAGCACATCAGTCAGGGCCTGCTGGCCCCAGGAGTCAGGTGCGGCTCTCGTACATAGCTGCACAGCACACAGTGTGGGCTCCGCATCAGAGAGGGTCTGCCTGTGTGCTGTGGCCTCCAGTGAGTCATTCCACGTCTTTGAGCCTCAGCTTTCTTTTTTCTGTAATGGCTGTTGTGAGCATTACAGGAACTAACCTGTGAAAAGCCTGGGATCAGGAGACAGCAGGAGCCTCATGGTCATTATCATTGATCAGGACCCTGAGTCGCCACCCTAGATGTGCCAGCCCAGAATTGGAGGAGGAAAAGCCCTGTGAGCCACTAGAGGAAGAAGAGCAGATCACCAGCCCTGAAACCTGCCTGGCAGAGGTGGAAAAACAGCTGGCACGTGCGACCTTTGGGATTGTCTGCTGCTGGAAGCCTGGCACCACTTGCAGCCAGCACCTTTCTTGGGCCAGGGGACAGCGTCACTCCCCGGGGCCCCTTCCTGGAGCCTGCTGCTCCCTGCCCTGCCCACCCGCCCTCCTGGTGGTGGCAAACACCATCACAACATCCCTAGGAGACAGCCCAGTGCTTGCTCTGTTTGGAGCGGCACCTGTCGCTCACCATCTGACCTGCCTCCAAGCTGGAGTGAGGACCGTGTAAAAGAAGTGTCGGCCTGCTTTGAGTCTCCTATATGGGAATGCTGTTCTGCAAGCCACAAAGCAGAGGGAGTGGGCCGGGTCTGGCATGTGATTCAGCATGGAGAACATGTGCGTTTGACGAATGAGGAGAGAATGTTGGACTTGAACGTGATCTGCCATGTCTTGTCACCACACTGACAACCTCCTGCCTGCCCGTGATGAGACTGTGTCATCTGAATTAGATTCTTGGCATCCACTTGTAATACCAACTTCACCGGGGGGGGGGGGGGTGTCTCTATGGCTGCTTGGATGAAGAAAGGCCTGGCGGTATGGTCCTGGTGTCAGAAACCTCTGACAAGTGGTCGAATCAGAGGAGCTTTAAGAGCCAGGAGGGAAGGGGGAGAGGAAAGGAACCGTTCTGCTGAGACGCTCTGTGTTCTCTCTCCTGACTCTGCTGGGCGGTGTGCACTGGGGGGCATCTTGACACCTTATTTCTCTTCACCGGAAGTACAGCTTGTGCCTTTGCCAGGGACGCCCATGAGCTGCAGCGCCTTCAGAAGCTGCTCCTCACTGCTTTCGGAGGGATTGGCAGAGCCCTGCTTTGCACTCTTGGTTTCCCTTGCAGAATGGAAGGGTGACTGAAACAGTGCTTCTCCAAGCAGAGCCCGCCTTGGGAGTCTCCTGGAGCCCTGGGGAATTGTAGTAGGCTAGGCCCCGCCCCCAGAGTCTCTGATTCGCTAGGTGCAGGGGGCTACTTTGCATTTCCTAGAGGGAGTTTGTCAAGAGTTCCTGCAGTGGGCTGGTTGGGGCCTGTCAGTGGTGCACTGTGCTGTCCTGCAGCATCTCTGGGTGTAAACCTTCCCTGACTTTGCTCAGCACTCTTTCTATCCAGCCACAGTCCCTGTTTGTCCCAAGGATGTGTGAGGTCTACAATCGAGGCTGTTACTGTTGCATCTAGAAAGACCCCGGGGGAGAGAAGGATTGAAGGGTTGGAGTGGTTGTGTGGCCCTGGTGGGTGGTGTTTAACCTCTCACCAGTGCTCCCGCCTGGACTGCTGGGGTAGTGAGGAGACCCACAGGAAGACAGATGTAAGGGTGAGGGGGCATGCACACACAGCCGTGTGCACCTGTTACATGCGTTCTCACATGCTGGGAGCCACCGAGGGCTGCCTTTAGCAGTGCCAAATGGCACCAAAGACCCAGGCTTGTGAGGGTATTGAGCAGTGAGTCAGCCCCGTGCGCCCCTGGGGACCCCCTTTAAGCACATGCTTTGCTGCTTTCCAGGTCAAACTAGTTAGCATCGATGCAGCAGAAATAGCGGACGGCAATCCATCTTTGGTTCTTGGGCTAATATGGAACATAATCCTTTTCTTCCAGGTAAGTCATTTCCTGGCTGCACCCCCCGGGAGGGAGCATGAGCTGGAGCCTGCTTGGGTGCCTGCAGGGTGTTGGGGGTCCAGCTCCAAGACACTGTTTCCCTTCCAGATTAAGGAGCTCACGGGCAACCTCAGCAGAAACTCTCCGTCATCCAGCCTGTCCCCCGGCTCAGGGGGCACCGACTCAGACTCCTCCTTCCCCCCAACACCCACCACCGAGAAGAATGTGGCTATAACTGTCAAGGACCAGAGAAAAGCCATCAAGACGCTGCTGGCCTGGGTGCAGAGGAAGACCAGGAAGTGAGCCCTGGCCCCAGGGCGGGGGGGTTGGAGACAGGGCTTGGGCATTCTTGCAAGGGTCGGCTGCTTCGTGCAGGCCGTTGGCAGGGCGCACTCAGCCGTTTCCATTATCTCACACACATGCACACACACCCTCACACATCTGCAGGATGTCTGAGCTGCAGAAAGCTGGAGAGAGGATTTGAATCCAGAGCAGAAGGCGCATGTTGGTGTTGATCTCGGATGTGGGCTTGCAGTTCGGTCATGCCATGCCCACATCCGTCAGTAAACTCCTGAGTGCCTGAGGCTGGCAGCGGCCCAAGGGTGCTCTGTCCAATTTGAGACAACAAAACTAAAGCATAATCCCAGTCTTCTGTTGGACCCTGTGCCAGCAGGAGAGGGTTTTGTTGTTTTGTTTTGTTTTATTGTTTTTATGTGTTTGAAAGGCAGAGCTAGAGAGAAAAGTCTTGTACCTGCTGATTCACCAGTTAGTGCTGATTTGAGCTCCAGCTGCTCCACTTCTGATCCAGTTCCCTGCTAATGTGCCTGGCAACATACCAGAGGATGACCCAGGTGCTTGGGTCCCTGCACCAAGAGGGAGACCCGGACAGAGTTCCAGGCTCCTGACTATGGCCTGGTTCTGCCCTGACCATATGGCCATTTGAGGAGCGAACCAGTGGATGGAAGGTCTCTCCCTTTGTCTCACCTTCTTTTTCTGTAGCTATGCCTCTCAAATAAATGTAATAATAATAGTAAAAATGGTATAGACAAGTGCCCCTTTGTAAGATGGGACTTTGGAGATTTCTTAGACAATGGAATGAAAACAGGTTTCTTTTTGTATAAAAATGTTGAACTTCATGAGGTTTCCTCATAATACACATTTCCTGTAACACTTTTGAAGACTCGTATTGTCTGGGGAAGCCCCGGTGCTGCCTGCTGTGTGCATGCTGCCCTCCATGGAGATGGGGTTGGGAAGCGTGAGGGGCCAGGCACACCTGCTCAGGTAGCTTGGTGGTGCCCACCCCTGCCTGGAGGCTGGTGAGGCTGCTATGTGCTGGCCCCTCACCTTGAGCCAGTTTTCTCTGCTGCCCAGTGTGCCTCTGCTGTCCCCCCAGGTATGGAGTGGCAGTGCAGGACTTCGCGGCCAGTTGGAGAAGCGGGATGGCTTTCTTGGCCATCATCAAAGCCATCGACCCAAGCCTGGTGGACATGAAGCAGGCCCTGGAGGACTCCCCACGGGAAAACCTGGAGAAGGCCTTTAGCGTCGCACACGAGGTGCTGCACATCCCAAGGCTGCTGGACCCAGAAGGTGACTGGGGCTCTCGCTCACGCTGTAGTAACTTTTATGACAAGTGTGTACCTGCTGTTCCAGACAGGAAATCAGCAAAATATAGAGAAATTCCATGTAGATGTTTTCCTGTCTCCTGTATTTCGTGTGTTTTCCATGCTTCCTATATATTGAATTCTATTTTACATCATTGGTTTCATTTTCTCTGTTACTTATCACCACAATATAATGTAAGCATTTGTTACTATAATATCTTAGTTCGATGCCCTTATTGGTTGCATAGTATTTCATTGAGCAGGGCACACTGAGACTTACTCAGGTGCTGCTTACTGGGAGTCACTCAAGCTCTTTCTGAGACAATCCCTTTTATATGAAACACTGCACTGAGCGTCTCAGGGACAAGCTTACAATGCATCTCAGGTTACTGCCTCCAGGACCAGCACCCACGAGCAGGAAAACAGAGCAGGTGCTCAACTGGCTGTTGAGTTGCCTTTCACCTAGGCTAGGCTCAGGCAGGACCCCCTGCAGCAGCATGGAGGGCTCCTGGTTCGTGGTACTTACAGCAACGGGACTAACAGGGAGCTGGCTGTTCCTGTGCAAGGCACTGAACCCACCAGGAAGGAGGGACGGAAGGTAGGGAGCAAGGCACCATGGGCCCTGTAGCTCAGCTCCCCTGTCCTGTCTGAGCACCCTGCTCCTCACATGCAGAATGCAGGTGATGCCCCAGCGCCCCCATGGTCTGTGGGCTCCCTCATTCTCAAGCCTCCTGCCATCCTGTTGGAAGATTGTTCCCGTGTACGCCTGACTACTGTATCTCTCTTCACAGACATCATGGTTGACTCGCCGGATGAGCAGTCCATCGTGACCTATGTGGCTCAGTTTCTAGAACGTTTTCCGGAGTTGGAAGTTGTATGTTTGTTTTCTCTTATCTTTGATTCAGAAATGTATGCTTCCTCCGCTGGCTGTCAAAGGAAGCTGGGAGTTGGGCAGTGGGGGGGCGTGTGGGGTAAGAGCAGGTCTTCTGTCCCCGGGAGTACTGTTTGGCTGTGTCTGTGGGTTGATGTTTGCTTTAGAGCAGCAGGGCGGGAAGGTAGACAGCCACGCCTCTGCAATCTCTTCCTGTGCCAAGCTGCCGAGGCAAGAGCAGGTGTACACGGGCCACGTGTGGGCCATACGCATCTGCTGCTTGCCACTTGCTCTGCAGGTGCCAGTGGGATGATGATGTAGCCTTCCAGGTTTTAGCAGAGGGTTTAAAAGGGTCTTCATAAGCAATCCTGCTGGTTTTTGGAATCTCAGATTGCAGCTGGTGATGGATATCTTTGGAGCAGAACCAGACTCTGTAGACTGTCGCGGTGCCACTGACCCCACCCCTGAGCTGCTGATGGCAACAGCAGGAGAATAAACAAAACCCTCATGTGCTGAATGTGTTCGTGGCTCCCTGAGCACCTGTGCTGACTCAGGAGATGCAGCGATAAACTCAAGGGATGAGGTTCTTGACCCTGGCAACTTTGTCCTCATAGTTCCTGGTTTTCATTGGCCAATGCTTTCCCACGTCAGCAGTAGTCGTTTGGCCAGTTTGCGACATCACGGAGACAGCCCTGGTACTGCAGTGTGTGTTCTGAGCATGGGCCGTGCTTGATGTCCCGCTGAGCTCATGCTGCGCTCTGTTTCTCTGCAGGAGGACTTCCTGGAGTCAGAGAAGGAAATGCCCATTGAGTCCACCTTTGTCCGTATCAAAGAGACCCCTTTGGAACAGGAGAGCAAAATCCTGGTTGTGACTGAAAATGGGGCATGCGCCTACACGGTGAGCCACGACACTAGCCACCCGCCACCCCCCAAGGTCTTTGTCTGCGACTCGCCCGAGAGTGTCAAGGGCGTGTGTGTGGACAGGAGTCGTTCCTTGGCTGACAGCTCCTCCGACTTCGTGCACCGCATCATTGACCAGGTCTTCCAGGGAAGCCCCGGGAAGACGAGCAGCCCAGGCGAGCCGCCTCTGGAATCGTCCATCTTAGCCACCCGGAAGGATGGCCGCAGGTCCAACTCACTGCCCATCAAGAAAACCGTCCACTTCGAGGTGGACCTGTACAAGGATGCCTCCTGCAGTAAAGACCCTCTCTACAGCTCAGACCTGCGCTTCGAAGGGACCCTGCAGGCTGCCAAGGGGTCAGCCACAGAGGACAAGCAACAAGTGGCCAATGCCCCGGAGGTAGCCTCCAATGGGATCCCTGAAGATGCCTCTGTGGCCACTGGGTTCCTCAGCAGCTCCCAGCCGTCCCAGAGTTCCTCTCCCTGTAATGATGTCATGGAGAGCCCAGCCAGCCCTGGTAAAGAAAGCCATTCTCCTGCGCCCCCTACGGAAGACTCACCGATGGCCAGCCCCTTGCAGATCCAGGCAGAGCAGCAGCTGGCTGTGGAAGCTATGGACGGAGATGACTCTTTCGACAGTGTACCGCTGAAAACCTCAAAATTTAACAGGGACCTGGTGGAATTCGCTTCTACGAGCCAAACTTTTGGCGAGGGCTCTTCGCCTCCCGAGAAGACACCTGCTGGAGATGAAGGCGCTGAGACGCAGGAGGACAAAACAGGCAAGAGGAGAGCTAAGTCTGCCTGCAAAAGGAAAGAGCCTTCTGAGTGCCCAGAGGAGGCCAGTGACCATGGCCCTCCCGGGGAGGCAGGACCAGAAGCCCCAAGCTCCTCCTTGGCCCCAGAGGAGGCAGTGGTACACAAGCCAGAAGTATATGAGAAGGCCAAAAGAAAATCCGTCTGTCACCATCGCCACTCTGGGGAGGAGGAGGAGGAAGAGGAGGAGAAGGAAGCTGAAGGCCAGCAGGGGGCTGATGCCGAGCTGCCTTCAAACCCCGCGAGCAGCAGTGTCAGCCTGGAGACCCTGGGGACCCCCAGCAAGGAACGCGTGGACTTCGCCCCCTCGCCGCCCCTGTCCAAGGTGTCCGTCATCCCCCATGACCTCTTCTATTACCCGCACTACGAAGTTCCCCTTGCCGCGGTGCTGGAGGCCTATGCGGAGGGCGCTGAGGACTTGAAGATGGAGGAAATGGATCTGGAAGAGCCAGAGGAGGCTCATCTGCATGACCCTGAGCCCAGGGAGCAGGCTGAGGGCTCCCCAAACAGATGCAACTTCTCAGGGCCCGGGATCAGCAGCCTGGGGCCAGGTCCTGGCAGGGGTGCCAGCCCAGCTTTGGACCCCACTCCTCCAGACCCCCATGAGGACCACCAGCCGAGGGCAACTGAAAAGAGTGACCCTGTACAGAGCCAGCAGGTACCAGAGGTGAGAGATCTTGACTGTTGGGAGATTTTGTGCTCATTGGCCTCTGTGGTTTAGAACAGGCTGTCAACAGGCTAAGGAGATCCTAGCTTTGAGTGTGGGCACTTGTCTTCTCATTTCACCATGCTCAGTCACTCCTGGAGCTTACTGAAGGAAGAAGAGAGCTGGTGTGAGCGCTTCCAGCCTGGTGCCACCAGGGAGAAGGGCGGAGCAGAAGAAGGAACCCTCAGGCAGGTGCACTGTCACCGAACTCCCCCATTGCCACACCTGGAATCTGGGGTGGGAAGAATCCCAAACCACACTGATTATGCACCTGCTGGATACAGTGTGGACAGGGCTGCCAGGGGGAGGTAGTCCTCAACGACTCACCTGCCTATCCAGTGTAAACCCGGGGCTGGATGCTAGAGACAGTCAGTGCCAAGCAGCTGTACTGTGAGGCCTGAGGCAGCGGGGGAAAGTGGGCGCTCTGCAGTGGCAGGCTGCCACCCAGCTCCTGAAAGGATGACTGGCAGACAGGTGCCCTCTGGAGCTAGCGGGGGTAGGAGTGGTTCTGCACCAGAGGGGGACAAGGCCAGCTGTCCCGGGCGGCTGTGGTCCCACCACCTGACCACCTGGAGCGCCTTTCCCCACACTTTACTTATGAAACAGTTCTTCATTCTGCAGTTATCACTTCCTCCAGGGAGCCTTCCCAGCTCCTCCCCAGGGAGAACCATTGTTCCCTCCACTCCTGGGGGAGGTGAACGAATGCTCATTGTGGTTTTTGGACCCTGGAGGTCAGCATGGAGCCCACTGCTGCTGCAGGGTTTGGAGGTGTGTTTGATGGTTTGGGGGTGCAAGGTGCTTCTCAGGTCGAGCACAGAGATAAAGACAGAGCCCTGGCTGTAGCCACGAGGGGCGAGGGAGCCTGTGGGAAGTCTCCCGGGGCAGTTGGCATTAAAGCTGACAGTAGAGCTGACTCGGTGCTATCTAGATCCCGGAAGGGCTGCCCAGAGCATCAGAGGAGCAGGGTTTTCAAGCCAGAGTGCACACCTGGCAGGACCCGTGGGCCCAAGGGCAGGGCACACGCAACCTGCTCCCTCTGTGCAGGGCTGCTGGGGAAGAGGGCGGGGGTCCCCCAGGGGCTGCACCTGTCACCTTTCTTTCCCTTCTGCCTGCTAATGAGGATCTACCTCCCTGCCCTACACACCTCCTGTGTACAGGCTTCTTGTTTGCCCCTGCCAACAGAGAGACCTCAAGAAGCCAGTGGGTTGAAGGACATTCAGGTTTTGGGCTGGGGGGCGACATGCAGGTTAGAGAAGCAGCACAAAGGAGTTGGGTGATTAGAACCCCGTAGGGCCAGCTGGCTCGCTCCCTTCTGCTCTAAGACAGGCAAGGACATGCGGCCTAAGGGAGCCGGGCAGGAGGCTTGCCCTGCTGGTGCATGCGAGGGTTTCGCCAGGATTTCTGCTGCCATTGTGCCTTCAGGAGCCGGGCGGTGGAAGGGGTGAGCTCATGCCTGGGCTTTGCTTTCTCTGCCCCACCCCCATCATTCTGCCACCTGTTCAGCAGGTTCTTCCAGCCCCCACCAGGAGTGAGAGGTGCCTCCCACATTCCCAATTTCTGGAGTTCACCCAGGGGCACTGCTCATGGGTTCACAGGTGCCAAACTGTGCTCAAAGATTTTTTTTCCTCACGAAATGAAAGCAAGGCGGAGAGCACCCTGGGCTGCCTTGGCCACAGCCCGGTGACAGTGTCCCCACACTTGCCTGGGAACTGCTGTCATGATGCAGTGCCACCTTTGCACCCCAGAGGAAGAAGACAGGATTTATTGTGCCCATTTGATAGACATGGCCACTGAGGCTCAAGGTCAGATAACTTAGAACTAGCTCTTGGTGACACTGAAGCCCTCACAGTTTTTACTCCATCATTGGAATTCTGTCCAGGGAGCCTGGAGTTGGGGGCGGGCTTCTGTGTGGACAGGGACCCGCCGGAGACAGCATGGGCAGGGCTGGAGCCGGGCAGTGGCGGCGTGAAGTGCTGACTTCTGTGTCTTCCAGTGCCAGGAATCCCCAAACTTGGAACCCGTAGCCAGCCCGTCAGAAGCGAAGGCAGTGGGAGAATCAGTCAGCAGTAAGAAGAAGGAGAAGCGGAAGCATGTAGATCACGCGGAAAGCTCGTTGTCGGTAGTGGCTGGCACTGTGCAATCCTCCGATGACCTGGACGAGGAGCTCCGAGACTGCAGGGTCCCTTCCAGGTACGTGGCTCTGTCATCTCGCTGTGGCTGGGGACCCTCTGCAGCTGGGCTTTGTGGGGGTCCAGGAGCATGCAATGGCCAGGTTCCCACAGTCCTCCTAGGCCACACCCAGCTTCCCCCAGCCCTGCTCACCAGGAGCGTGATGGGAAGGGTGGGAACTGGCCTTCAACCCCTGTGTCTGCAAGCTGGCTGAGCTGTAGTGGGTATGCAAGGTGTGATGGGTGCGGTGGGGGCACCGTCCCTGTGCCCTGGGGTCTGGTGGAGTCCAGGCTTCACCCTTCACAACACCTCAGACTTCCAGTGTACATCCCAAGGGGATCTTCGTCCCTGTTGCGTGGAAGCTGGACATGAACCTGAATGTCTCCTATGAGTTTGGCACCAAGGAAGGCAGGAAGGATGATGGACTGTGAAGTCCAAAGGGAGAGAATGAGGCTTGAGCCTTCAGGGAGGTCAGATATCCCTTCTGTCCTGTAAGGGGCACTGGAGAGGGCCAGGATGGGATGGGGAGTTGAGCTGTCCCCCGAGTTGAGCGTAGAGGAATAAGGGGGACTCACGTTGCACAGGGGAGAGGGTTTCCAGGTGACAGAAGTAAGCTGAGCAAACAGTTGCCCTCCTCCTTAGCAGGTGCTTGTCGCCATGCAGAGTGGGAGGACACCCTGGGGGGCAGACAAGCATTTTACTTCCTTTCTGTGCTAAAATAAAACCAGCCTGGAAAAACTAGCGAAGTTTTAGGGGAGCAAGGACTGGAGTTCCCTAAGCCTGACATGGTCTTGGCACACAGCAGGTGCATGAGGTCTGTTAGCTGGCAGTGTGCCCATTGCAAGGGGAGAGCTGGGAAAGGTTTCCAGGGCCAAGTGGGCAGGAACACCAAGGCAGTTGCTGGTGGGTTCCCTGGGCGTGAACTCCTGAGTCAGGTCCTTTGGACCCTGGGATGCCCCCGAATGGGCTTGCCTGGAGCAGACAGAGGTGACTGTGTACTGCCTGGGGCCTCAGCATCCAACACCCGCTTCTTCTGCTGAACAGTGAAGACAAGGCAGGTCGCTTCTCTTACCAAGTGCCAGGATCCCCAGAATGATGATCTCTTTCACAGAGGAGGAAAATGAACCGAAGACAGAAACAGCCTGGAGCCAGAATGACAGCCCAGGCCTCTTTTGGCTCAATCCTGAGCCAGTCAGCACTGCTCAGGGGGCAGAGGCACGTTCTAGGCTGTGGTCAGGGTGCCACTTCCAGAAGCTGGACTAGCCAACAGCAGCACTGTGGACAGACAGCAGGGAGCACTGGGAAGCGAGCCCAGGTCTGACTCAAAGTTGCAGAGACCTTCTTGCCAGCCCCAAGACCTGAGCAGGCCTAAAGTCCTGTGCATATTGAGGCTGTGTGGCCTACTTTCCATTTAAAAGCCCAGCATTGTGTCTTCTTGTGGTCGTGGGTCCACTCTGTCCCCAGGCTCCTTGCTGCCACCTGCAGGTGCACAGCAGCCTGAGGGGGCCCCTGCAGGAGCATTCTCTTTTCGCCTGGGTGTGCTGGTGTGGCTAGGGGGCTGTGCTGGTGCCCATTCAAACCCCGTCTTTTCTCTTCCAGGACTAGTCACAGTGACTCCAGCATTTACATTCGGCGACATACTAATAGGTCTTTGGAATCGGTTAGTATTCTGCTTCTTGGCACAGGCCCCTACTAATCAGTTCCTCTTCACCCTTCCTCCTCCCCCAGCCCAGAGCTTTGAAATTACTGAAGTGCAACAGCTATACTTTTGGATAGAAGACCAAACACATTGAAACCTTGATTGTTAAGTACAGTCCAATCGGGTGTCCGATTTGGGCAATAAGGGATGTAAATAAAGTGGTGATTGTAAAGCCCGAAGGCCTCTTTGTTATAAAGAAAATATACATACATATATATGTGTGTGTGTATATATATAAATGCATGCATTCCAAGCACCCTCCAGGACACTTCTCCACCCTCCCACTACCCTCTGCACACACATCCAGGAAGAACACATTCACAGAGGGGCAACTGGTACCCGGGGTCTGCCTCACATTCATGCTATCTCAGCCCCAGATGTGCTGCCCCCGAGCCCTTGTCTGGCTGTAGGTGGTTGGGAGCTGCGTAAGGTGAGGTGGGAGATGGGGTCACGGGGAGCTGCTGTCGAGGAGCCCTGGGTTTGGGAAGTAGATGTTTGCAGTATTGAGAAAAGCATGGCTTGCTTGGCTTTGTGTGTTTTAAAAAAAAATTCATCTTATTTTCTGTTTCAGAGATTTCATCTTTACTAATTGGGTTGCGGGGTTTTGTTTATAAATTTCACTGTAGGATCATTTTAGCTATGTTCACTCGAGGAACGCAGCAGATCTGGATGACAGGAGAAACCGAATACTAAGCAGGTGCGTGGCTTTATTCCTCCAGCTCGGGGAGGGTTGGAGCACTGCTTTTAGTGGTACAGCCTGCTCTTTGGCGGTGGCACCTGTCCACCTGCGCTTTAGCAGGGAACTGGATGAGGAGTGGAGCCGCTGGGACTTGAGCTGGGATACTGACATCACAGGTGGAAGCTTAACTCACTGCTTCAAGATGGCAGCATCCCCAGGAGGATGCTCAGAGGAGGGAGCAGGCTGGGCTGGAGCTGTTGCCTGCTGCAGTCCCTGACAGCAGGGTTCCTTCTGTCGCCCCTACAGGTACAATACTGAGAGGCTCGCTGAGCTGATTTTACAGTTTTATGGCATCAGAGCAGATCTGAAGAGGGAAAGCAAACATGCCAGGATGTCTATGAAAGTATTTCTTGCTGTCGGACGTCTAGCGGCCTGGGCCAAGGCTGAGTCGCCCTAGAGCTGCCCTTGCAGGGCCTAGGAGAGCAGGAAGCGCTCCCAGCCCCAGCTGTTCCAGTTGCGGAGTCACAGGCGGTGGTGCTAGTGGTGGTTGGGGCTTGGTTTTCCTGTGGGTTTGGATAGGTTTGGGAAAGGAGTTAGATGCTGGGGATTCGGTCAGAAAGCTCTGTCTAAATAATGCCTGATCTCTGGGAGTGTGATCCTTCCTGCGCAATCCTAGAAAAAAAGGATGGGCCACCCTGCCCTGCCCTGCCCTGCCCTGCCCTGCCCTGCTGTAAGGTGGGAAGAGTCATGTTCATTTGCAGTATGGCTGGGCAGGCTGGGAGGAGAATCTCTTTGGCTTGTGTGAGCTGGGAAGGCAGAACCAGCAAAGCCATGTTTCCAACATCGAGCGCTGATTCCCTTTGGGGTAAAAACCAGTAAATGTCCTTTACACCTAGGTATGCAGTTTTAAGAAAGACAAGACAGGGCTGTCGGCTGGCTGGGGCTTGCCTGGGCTTCACTCAGGGTGCAGGGTGTGCTCCCAGCCCTGTATCTCAGGGAGACAGGGGCTCGTGGGTGATACTGTCCTTATTCCTCTCAACCCCCATCACACACCATGGAAGGACCCTGCAGCCAGCTCGTGGCTTCTCACCCTTTCTTCCATGGCAATTTGGGTCTGTGGTCACTGCCCACTGCCTGGCAGCCTGTTACCCATCAGGGTCAACGCAGAATGTCATATGACCCTGTTTCCTATAACGTTATGGAAGGAAGCTAACCCTGCCCAAGTCCAGTGTGGTCCTATTTGGAAAGGACCCTGTTCCTTCAAGCCTTTTGTGGAGTCTTCCCCAGCGCACAGACAGGAGAGCAGCAGAGACGCCAGCAGCATCTCCCATACATGCTGCCGAACCCCGGCTCGGGTGCCAGTTCTGTGTGGCCTTGGCCACAGTCACTCCACCCACGAGGGTCCGTCTGCCCATCCGCACCATGGGGCTGACAAGGACGTGGATGCTCCCAGGGCTGTCGCCTGCGTGGCAGCATGCTGGTTTGTGCATGCTCTGTGTGGGCAGCCCTGAGATCTGACAGTGTCAGGTGGGGTGCTCCTTCTGGGGACCCCCTGTAACTGCCGTCCTCTGTGGTTCCTCCTGCAGGAAAGCCAACAGCTCTGGAGAGGCAGCGGTGCTGGGGGCACAGAGCCCACACGACGACTCGCTGACACAGCTGGTGCAGCAGCCTGACCTGGTGTATTTCATCCTCTTCCTGTGGCTTCTGGTTTACTGCCTGCTGCTCTTCCCACAGCTGGATGTCAACAGACTCTGACGTGTGTCGGGATAATAAAGCGACAAGACCCTGAGCAGGGGTTTGGGTTTTTTATCTGGGAGTCAGGATGGGGTCCTTCGTTTAGACCCCCTTTCTTCTGTTGTCGCTTGCCCTGCCTGTGTTTCCCTTTGCCTTCTCTGGGGCCTCAGTGTACTTTTCTCATGGGCTATGTGCCCAGGACTCAGGGGAGGGGCTGAGGCTGCAGGTGAGTGTGCCTGGCTTGGTCAGAGAACAGCCATCCTTGCTGTTACTGAGCCCGAACCCGGATCTTGGCTCATTGCATTTGCTGTGGCCGGGCATGGCTAAGGAATGGGAAGATCTACAGAAGCAAGTGAAGGTGTTGTCATGAGCCGGGGGCATTCTTTCCTTACCCTGGTATGGGGACAGTGGGGCTCGTTTGGAACTCACGCTTGGGTTGATTGGATTGTGAAAAGCAGTGATTTCCAAACCTTTTCCACCAAGGGGTCAGCATAGGTAGGAGTAGGGTGAGCCCTGAGCCCCCTCCCACTCTGCCTTTGCTGCCTTTGGCTTTAGCGACTGCTCCAAAGCTCTGGTCCCCAGGCCACAGGGGGTACACCTTGCGGAGAACTGGAGAGAAAGGGTGTGGCTAGAATAAGCGCATGAGTCACTGTTGCCTGGTGTGGGCATCCTTGGTGCTCGGTCTCAGAGGATTTCTGCAAAGCACAGGGAGAAGACCAGGGTAGGTAGTCTGCAAGGAGGGACGGGCCCTGCTCCTCCACTTTCCTCTTCCCTGGCCCTGGGCCCCCTCCTCTCTTTTTCTTGCCAAAATTCAGGTCCCTAACCATCCCCTAGGTAGTATGTGTTGAGCCCTCCTGGTAAAAGGGTAAACTGGCATGAAAGGCCTTGAGAAGCATCTCGGTTAACACAGCCCAGGAACAGAGCAGGCTGGCCATGAGGAGCACTTAAAGAATACACCTGTTACCTGATGCCCATCCCAGAGCTATCATCTCTGGTAAGAACTTCTACCAATATCCTGAAACAAAGACAACACAACTGGAGAGAAATGTCCTCCGTTAGCCAAAGTGAGCACATTAAGCAAACTTAGTTTCGTTCTTATATTTTGCCCATGAAGAAGTTCTGTCCACCTTGGAGCACAGCCTCTGTTCCTTCTGGAATAGCCTGGCCAGCCGTGTCCCCAACAAGCCAGCCAGGGATGTGCCCAAGCCAGGGGATGGGTTTCGAGTCCACAGTCCCAGCATGGAGGGCCCAGAGACTTGCAGAGCTCACTGGGCATCAGTGACAGATCCAGCCCCGCCAAGCATCCTGATTGTGGTCTGGGCCTCGGCATTCCACCTCCCATCACCTGCCTCCCCGCCGCCCCCCTGCCCCGCCAAATGGCAGCCTCCAGGCCACAAGCTATTGGAAACTCAAAGGCCAAGAGCTAAGCAGAAAGGGAGCTAAGGAATGGGCCCCTGGTGGCATGGAAATTTACAAGTGCAAGCGTGGTTGGGAGATCCCTGTGTACTCGGAGCAGCACTGGCCCATCAGGTGTCTGCTGAGCCAGGGAAGTGCTGACCCCTGCATGAGTCACCTTACGGATCCAGGCCTTATTCAGAAAGATCACAGGCTTCTCGCTTGACTTGTAGTGGTGCTTAAAACATTCTCTGGCATGCGGCCTACAATTCATTTGGTTCAGGTTGGCAGTGATCTGATTTTCTTTTTCTTGAAGGGCACAGGTCTCATTTAAGTTTGCACTGTTAGGAGGAGGCTGGAAAGAGATGGCTCAGGGACAAGCTGCCCCACTGTGGTCCGTGCTGCCTTGTCCCATGTGCTGCCCAGACGCCACCACTTCTAACTCTTGGCTGTTTCTTCTAGTATCTTCCTTTGCATTTTTATGGAATGTGCTCAAGCTTAATTTAGAAACACCTACTGACTCGTGGTATTGTCAATGAGAAGTTTGCCCTGTCTGTACCCCCTTGGCTTTCTAGTTTAGTGACATTGCAGTATTCGGGGCATCTCCCTTCAATGCCATGCTGGGGTCACTGTGGACTTACCGAGTGCTTATTCTTGGGCCAAGCAGAGTGCTACAGTTTCATGTCCCTCCATGTCAAATATTATCCCATGATCTTTTAGTAACTTCCAGAGAAAGAGGTGAATAAGATTGAAAGTAGGTGTTGTTACAAATATTTGTAGCGTTAATCTCAACATCAAAACTCAAGCTCAAAAGAAGAGTCGTCCTTGCCACTGAAATGTATCGCTCCTTTCCCAGTGTGGCTGAGCTTAGAATTCCAAGTGGGAACCCACCTCCGTCTCAGGGTTCCTACCCAGGCGCGATTTCTGATTCCGTTCTCTTCTTGTGCCTTGGCCAGGGACTTGGGTGTCTTCTTCTCTCACTTCAGGTCTGTGTCCCTGGTATTCTGGCCTGTCCTGGCATGTGTCAGGTGATCTTGTCACGTGATGTTACACCTTGTGCCAACTTCCGAGGCAAGGGGCTCACGTTTTCTTGTACTAGAGACCATGTTCTTTCTTCCTGCACCACCTGCTGTGCCAGTGTTTTCCCTACCAAGCTAATCCTTCAGTATCCATAGCTTTTCTATCTGTCATCTGTTTATGTTCTTGGTCTGTTTTCCAGGAAAAAAAAAAAGTCTGTTTTCCCAGTAGGAATGTTGTATTTGAGTTCTCATTTGTGAAACGTTTGGTTGTTCCTCCGTTATTGTTCTGGATACCAGTCTTACCCTCTGTGCTCACCACCACGTGTCTGGGGGAAGTTCCCTGCTGCTGCTGGCCGTGCACTTGTCTCCTCCGAGACCCCTCTCGCGCAGTGGTCTCAGGCTCTCTCATGTTACCCGTTTGCTTCAAACACCTGCTGATGCTGTTTCACCATTCCACTTTAGAGCCACACAGCAGGAAGCTGACTGGGCAGCCCGTGTGCCAGCCTGTGGACTTGTCTCCAAGGGCACCAGGTGGCCACCTGGACTCATCACTGAGAAGCCCACGTCAGTAGCTGCAGGTCTTTTCTCTGGAGCTTATTCTAACTTCTTGGTTTAAGAGCTGTTTCCACTCTCCTCCCACCTTGGGAGGAGAGAGAGACACACACATGCTCACCTGCTGCCCTCCAGGGCCACCTCTGCCCCCCTGAAGCTGACAAGGGACTGCTCTGCCGCCAAGCTCGAAGACCTGGGTTGGGTGGTGGAAGACCAAGAGCTGACACAGGGTTGCCCTAAACGGCAGGCTGTGCAGAAGAGGCAGGAATGAGATCATCCTTGTTGGGCACAGAGCTCCCTAGGTCTTCGCGCCTCTGCCTCTTATATTCCTGAGGGTCAGCAGTCTGCAGCCCGCAGGTGAGCTCAGAGCAGGAAATCGCCAGCCCCGCTCCGGTTTCTCATGCTCCCCTCCCCTACCCACTCCCCCACATCATGTGTGGACGTTTGGGTCTTCAGGCTCCCTCCAGCACTTAGCTGTCCTTGACCTGACTTCTCAGAGCACCGTAGTGACCTTTTGGCCTTGCCATTGCTCTGTCGTGTATGCAGGGCAAGGCCTGGGATGTGCTGGGTTGGATGTGGAGCACAGCGTGGAGACTTAGCAGTGGCAGAAGCTGTCAGCATGCTTGACTGGCTGGCTGGAATTGCCAAACCTTGCAGGCCCAAGGAGACACTTAGCTGTGTTTAGAACTTCTTCTGAGAGCCTCAGTAGAAACATATCAGGCAAGGAGTTGTTTCCAGCCAAGCTTGCAGCAGCAACGTGCCAAAAAAACACTCTCCCCATAGGGAAAGACTGACAGACCTCTGTGCTGTTGGATCAAGCGCTTTTAAAAACACACAGTAACACAGCCGGCTGTGGCCCGCTGCTGACTGCGGCTCTGGCACCCCCATGTCAGGTCTACTTGCTTCTTGGGGGGGGGGGGAGGCGGAGGGAACTTCCTCTTGTCTGGGAGGTGTTGGTGGGATTGGGAAAGAGGGTGGGTTGGGAGTCAGCAAGATCTAGTTGAAAGCGCCTGTTCCATCGCGCTTGGGCAAATGAGTCCGTTTCATCTCTCTGAGTCTCTGGCCAGTGTGGACATGGAGCATGCGTCTGTTGCGTGAACAGTACCTTCCTGGCAAGCGTGCTGTGTGACCTTGTAGACTGCTTAGTACCCTCCTTGGTCCCCGTTCACCCCATCTCCGGGCAATGATGAGACGATCCAACATGCGGTGTTCCGTGGCTTCTGCCGCCCTCTCCCCAGTCCCACACCATCCTTCCAGCTGCCCCGTCTCGACTCTAACTCCTGCCTTTTGCCCAGGGATGTTTAAGCCATTGCGTACTCGCTGACACTGTTGGCCCTGCAGACAGTTATGGGAGGTGTTTATTCCAGACAGGATGGGAAAGCTTTAAGCTTCTCCAATTCAGAGCTAAACTGGCAGGCCTGGGAACACAGGGCTCTTACTTTCCAACGTACATTTTCAGTCTCAACCTCCTCACTCAGACAGGAGTTTTGCCCTAATGAGATTCTGACTCTTGCTGGCTGGCTTAGTTGGCAAGTTATAGGTAAAAATTCCAAATGGAGAAGGTGGCAAAGTTGACTAGTCACCATGCAAACACAGCTGCAGCCTCCCCTCACACTCACATGGAATGGACTAGAAGCCTCAGCTGCGTTTAGCTGACAGCTGCAAATTTACAACCAGGTTGATGTCTTCTGAAGAACTCTGAGCAATAAAATCTCAGTGTCTTAACATGGGAGAGAGGCTTCTGGAACTTTACTAACTACATCCTGCTCCCTGCTGTTCCTCTGACTTCCTCCCACACAGGCTCCTCCAGCAGGAAAGCAAAGAGAGGGCCTGGGCAGAGTCCAGGTAAACTGGGGGAGAGGAGCAACTGTTTGGTGCGGTGGTGAAGTCGCCCCTGGGCATGCCTGCATCCCGCATCTCAGGGCCTGGGTTCGAGTCCCAGCTCTGCCTGCCATCCGGCTTCCTGCTGATGAGCATCTGTGCAGGTGCAGCAGCTGGGTCCCTGCTACTCAGGTGGGGTACCCAGTTTGAGTTCCAGGCTCCAGGTTTCAGCCTGGCCCAGCCTAGTTGTTATGGCTATCTGCAGAGTGAACCAGCAGGTTGACATCTCTCTACATTTAAAATAATATTTTCATGAGGGAAACTAGACTGTGAAATATTTAGATGAAGTTGTGGGTGGTTGGTCTCTGATACAGAGTAGAACTCATTTTTTTCCTTTGAAAGTTGTGATTTTTTGCATTGATATAAACAAAATGGAAAAGATGTATTATTTAAAAGCCTGAATTACAGAGACATGGGGGAGAGAGATATGCAGAGAAGAATGTGTACTTCTGTCCTCTGGTTTATTTCCCAGCGCTGGGCCAAGCTAAAGCCAGAAGTGTCATCCAGGTCTCCCACATGGTTTCAGAGGCCCAAGCACTGGGTCCATCTTCTGCTGCTTTCCCAGGTATATTAGCAGGGGTTGAATTGAAAGCGAAGCAGCCAGGACTCAAACTGACACGCCTGTGGGATGCCTCTACCATAGGCAGCTGCTCAACTTGCTGTTCCACAGCTGGCACCTCAGTGGATGTATTTCTTTCACTTGCAGTAGCTGCCTCTTTGAAACCTGCTAGATCCCACAGGAGCATCTTCTGTGCAAGCGCCTGCTGTAGGTGAAGACCCCAGGAAATGTCTGGGACTGCTGGAGGGAGCTCTGGAAGTGGCTGTATGTGCAGGGTTGACACTGTCCAAAGCCGATAGTGTCAACCTGGGGACCGGGAGCCCACATCTTAGCTTGTGCACTTGTAAACGCCTTTTAACAAAAGACCATTCTAGGTTGAACCATCCAAAGGTGAGCCCATTTGGTTTTGTGTGTCTCTGTAAGTGGCCTATTGCTTAAAATAAATGCACTTCTATTTATATGTGAATGCCAAAGCTTCAAGCCTTGGGTCTTGGCTTCTGTGTCTGTGATACGTGCCTCTGGGGAGAGTTTGGGCAAAGTGGCCTTCAAGATTTGCGAATTTGAAGGAAAGCCTGGGAGAGCTGCTTCTCAGGGCTTCAGGATGAAGTGTGGCTCAGGTTGGCATCTCATGTCGACTCAGTTCCCAGGAATTTCTTTGAAATTCAGGAGTCCAGCTGCAGGAATAACTAGCGCAAAGGACTGGTCCTGTCCTTCCACTGGCAATGAAGCAAAATGTTCAGAAGATTCCAGTATTATCACAGCCCCCTGCCTGCCAGCCCTGGGATCCAGAGGCTAGGGTGCTTGTGTAGACTTTCCCCCCAGGTGGGGTTAGTGCCTGGGGTCAGGGAGCAGAGATGAAGAGACCAGCTGCTCTGTGCCATTGAACTTGGACCATGTAAAGAAGCCTGTGTCACCTGCATTGTGCCAACACTGGCCAAAGACCAGCAGTAGACATGGGAACATGATTGCTTTCTGCTCTGCATCCTTGGGACAAGTTCTAAGACCTGTGGACACAAGTTTGTTCAGAGCCTCACACGTTGGAGGGTCATGAGTGCTTTATTTTTTTGGTAGGGCTTGTGCTATATTGGACAGATTTAATGTTTTTGTAACATCATGGCAGGGTTAATCATCTGAAAATTTTATTGAGCGCTCTAGGAGACCTGTTAAGGTTGAAAAGAGTAAAATGTTATTTTGTAATACAAGGGTGATTTTGTCTGTTTAGCATATGCATAGCTATAGCTTTGTTTAAAAACGGGGCAATCTTTGTAAAAGGAATTGTACGAATGTGTATTATTTATTGATTATTATAAATTAAGATATAAATGACGATTTGCATAATTTATACCTGTGGAAATTAACTGGAGTATTTGTCATTTGACTTTTTATTAAGGAATATTGGGTTTGGTGCTATGATGAATGATCTTGTAAAATTACACGTATTCTTAAGAAGATTTCTGAGCATAAGTTTCCTGAATGGACCATCTCATTGGTAACACTTCGTTTGGCATTTGTGTGTTCCTCTGCCAGAAATGAGCTATCTTCCCTGATCTCCAGTAAAGACACTCTGCCGAGGTCATTGTGAGGCCAGCTGTCTCTACATCTGCAGATTGCAGGGGAGGTGCTGTCGGTAGACTGTGCAGAGGTACTTGAAAAAGCAGTGAAATTGGAAATTAAAAAATGAGTTTATTAAGGGGCAAAGTGTCTTGAAATCCACACACAGTCTTTTTACAAAAAAGACCCCTGCTGGGAAGTTGCCTTGAGCTTTTCCATGTGAAGCTCCAAGAAGGAATCACGGTAGAATATCATGCGTCGGTTTCCACAGGCCATTGGCTGCAGGACCCCAAGCCCAAGGGCGCCCGGGCACTGTCTGTGAGACAGTACAGTACTGAGGCCAGCGCTGTAATAGCTGCTTCCCCAGCATTCCATGCTGAGGCACCAGTTGGAGTCCCACGTGCTCCTCGGATCCAGTGCCCAGCGAATGCACCTGGGAGAGTAGTGGAAGATTCCCCAAGTGTTTGGGCCCCATTGCCGTGTGGAAGACCCAAAAGGAGTCCCTGGTCCTTGCTGCAGCCTGGTCCCAGCCGTTGCAGCCGTGTGGGAGTGAACCAGCAGATGGAAGATTCTCTTCCTCTCCTTGTTACTCTGCCTTTCAAAAACAAACAAAAACCTTTAAAGAACAGGATAATGTTTGCATAAAATCTTCCTCAGTACCTTAAGTCATTTCAGGTTCCTTTAAATACCTAATACATATAAATATGATTTGTGGATCATTACTGTATACCATATTGTTTAGGGAATGGCAGTGAGAAAAAAGAGTGTGTAAATATTCACTACAGACCACTGTGTTTCCCCAAATGCCTTCAGTCCCTGATAGGCTGAGCCAGGGGGTGTGGAGGCAGCGGGTGCAGAGGGCTGCTGGAGGGCGGCTGGAGGTAGACTGGGCTTGAATGCTGAGCTTCTCTGACTAGTTTCCGTACCAGTCAGGGTTCCCCAGAAAACAGCCTGATGATACATCACCTGGGGTAGAGAGGGTGTGATCCAAGGGCGCTAAGGATGAGGGAAGGAGGGGGCACCAACAGGAGGGAGATGAGGGAAGGAGGGAACACAGACAGGAGGGAGTGGAGCAGTTTCTGCTGCGTGTGCTGCAGACCCGGCACTGTGCTGCATCCAGCACTGAGCCCATCCCAGAGCCCTCGCCTGCTCCTGCCTGCATTCCAGCCACGAGGCATACACCTGCTGAAACACAGGGAAACAATGCAAAGGTTCTGTCACACACGAAAGAAGAATCTGCCTGTGAACACAGCAGTGAACCAGGTGAGATTCAGTCAAGTCAAAGACCTGCCCTAGAAGTCAGGAGGAGGCTGCCAGGAGGGCAGCTGAGTGGTCTTTTTTTAAAAGTAGTTCTATGTGTTAGAGAGATTATTTATTTGAAAGGCAGAGTTAGAGAGAGAGGAGACATTGAGATCTTATACCTGCTGGTTCACTCTCCACTTGGCAACAACAGCCGGGACTGGGCAGTGGTGCCACTTGGGTGATCAGGGTAACAGCTAGCACTAGAGGAAGGAGGCAAACAGGGCCTAGGCAGCCCACAACTGTAGGCCACGTGGGCAGAGCAGGTGGGGAGCAGGGACACCGGTTGAAGCTCTGCCCCACAGATTTACTCCTGGCCTGCCTGTGGGATGGGAGAAGGGCAGGGTGGGAGAGGTGCCAGGCTTTGGCCTCTGCAGCTGGAAGGGGGGCTGTGCTTGGCTGCTAGAGGGAACTGTGGGCAGAGCAGGTCTGGGGAAGATTATGGGTACTGGTTGGGAGGCGGTGGTGGACAAGAGGATAGTTTGAGGCTGTTGTGTTTGAAATGCCCCTTTGCTGTTGTTTGTCCTGTCCCTGGCCTTTGGTTCCAGGGTTTGAGGATGCTCACTGTCCACACCAGAGTCACAAGTCCCTCATGTCCCTGAGGCTGTCCCCACGGGCATCCCACAGGGCCCTCTCTTGATGTTGGACTCAGTCTGGTACTCCTGGCCCGAGGGGAGAAACAAAGTAGAGTGAGGACATAGGGAACGCAGAGAGGGAGTGAGCAACTGAGAGTGCCTGCAAGGAGGCTGAGGCCAGCACGCCTTTCCAAGTGGGAGCATGAGCCCTGCCTGGGCAGTGTGTTCCTGCTCAGAGGCATGGGTCTGCACAAGGCAGGTGGCTGTGCTGGTGGGCTGAAGCTATGCAGAATGGGGTGCCTTTTTCTTCCCCCCATGAATTACAGGAAGCTTCAGGATGGATGGCAGCCGTGTCAGCCAGAAAGCACAAGAGCAGTGGTGTGGCACTGTGGTGCAGGCGACCTGGCCTGCTGAGTCCAGGTTGGGACCCTGGTGTCAATGGCCAAGAGAGAGCAGAAGTGCTTTATCCAAGTAAGAAATGCTCAGAACAATACTGGGACAGTTAGGGGCAGTCTCCATGGAGCCTTTTCTAGCAAAACCAAGATCTCTTCATTGTTGCCAAGTGTTTAGTATCCAGTGTACCTGCTGGCAAGGAGCTCCAGAATGGATCAGGTCTGGCCTGGTCCCAGTCCCAGGCCCCCTCTTTCTCTCACTCACTCACTGTGTGTGTATCCTGGCCATCAGGGAATAGTGAGGATACATCCCTGTCCTTCCCACTGCCCCAGCATTCTTCCAACTGTGTTTCCTCTATATCGCTGTCCCTGACCTCATGGTCCAACATGGTGTGTGCACATCCAGACATCACATCACATTTTATGCTGTGGGATGCAAGAGGTGGCAGCAAGGGAGTGTTCCTGGCTCTCTTGGGAGACTTCTCCCAGGCTATAGGGTCAGCACAAAAGGAGATGATGGGGTCGGCACTGTGGCTCAACAGGTTAATCCAGCACAGGTTAAGAAGCCCAAATGGGTGCCAGCTTATGTCTTTGCTGCTGGTCACTCCACTTCTGGTCCAGCTTCCTGCTAATATGCCTGGGAAGGCAGTGGAGGATAAGCCAAGTGCCTGGTGTCTGCTATCCAGTTGGGAGACCTGGAAGGGAATTCCATGCCTCTGGCTTTGGCCTGGCACAGCCCTGGTCATTGTGGTCAGTTGGGGAGCAAACCAGCAGAGAGAAGATCTCTCGCTCCCTCTTCCTTTGTAACTCTGTCTTTCAAATCACAGAGAGAGAGAGAGACATGAACAATAGTCAAAACACCAAAAGGTTGCTTACAAGGTAAACCCCTCAGCAGGGGACAACTCCCCCACAAGGTTGCTAGGCCTTCCCTTTATTTCATCCGGAGGCACTGGAGTGATTGTGGGGTGGATCTCCAGGCAGACTGGAGATGGGAGAGTTTGGGGCTGGGCTCCAGCATTCCCTGTTTCCTTGCCCCTTTCAGAAGCACTGGGAGTTTCCAGAGGTCAGAAGCAGGAGTGTCCCATAGTAATTTTATTACAATGACTTGAAGGTCATGGTGTGTGGGTGTGGGGGGTGGTACACCCTGCAATCATGCTGGACTCCTCCAGCTAGCACCGGCTGTAAGTTCCCAACACTGGGGACTGTGCAGTTCCTGCCACAAGCACTGGGAGGAGGAGGAAGAGAAAATGTATAGAAAGGGAATTATCATGTGGCTGGCTGAGTCAGTCAGCTACTAGCCATGGGGGTGGGGGTGTCACCTGGAGCTGTCCAACAGTGGGTTAGCTGGAGCCCCCAGACCTCAGCTCCTCTCCCTCCCTCCGCACAGCAGCTAGCCCAGCTGTTAAGCCGCCTGAGTGCCATGTTAGAGTACCTGGGTTTCATGGCTGACTCCAACTTCCTGCCAGTGCAGGCTCTGGCTGGCAGCCGAGGATGGTTTAAATCCACAGGGCCCACCTCCTGTGCAGGCTCTGGATTCAGCTCCCAGCCCTAGCTTTGATCTTGTGGCATTCACCAAAGGGGAACTCTGGCTGTCTCTCTGTCTCTCAGAATAAATACATAAATTTAAAATAAAGGTAACAAAAGTTAAATGAAAAGCGAGTATTATTTTGGTGCAAAAAGTTTTGAAATCCATGCACAGTTTTTTCATAATTGGCATTTCAATGAACTTCTTGAGGAGTTTTCGTACACTTGGATTAATGTGGAATGAAAATTAGATAATACCAGGGAAATACTGTCAACTGTCATTGTGAAAATAGCAAGATGATGTCAAAAAGCCATGATTTGGCATTATGAAATAGATACGGGTAAAGTTATTTGAATTGCTGTGATTTGCGTTATTACCATTTGTGACTACTTTTAATTACAGTGCAATTTTAGTAAAACTTGTTTTACTAACATTTTAATGAATTGTATATTTTACATCAGAAAAAAATAATAATGCAGAGTGGAAAGTAGCCAGTGAGATGAGGAGATAAATCCAGATGGTTGATGTCGGTAATGACCCAAGATTTGCAATGAACACTCTACTGCTCATTACAGTCACACACTTATCATGTAGTTATTTGAAAAACAGAGTAACAGACAGAGATCTTACCAGCTGCTGGCTCACACCTCCAGTGTCTACCAGGTCTGGAGCAGGCCAAAGCCAGGAGTCTGGAACTCCAGGGGCGTCTCCCAGACAGAAGGTAGGGCCCAGGGACTTGGGGCATCATCTGCTGCTTTCCCAGGCACATGTTGAGGGAGTTGGATTGGGTGCAGGGCAGCTGGGACTCAAGCCAGTGCTTCTATATGGGATGCTGCAAGTGACAGATTATTAGCCCACTGCACGATAATGCCAGGCCTTGTTATGCACTTTTTAGAAACTTGAGATGTTCCGATCTATTACAATGGCTACTAGTTTGATTTGGCCTGGGTTCAGCCCTGGCTGTTGCAGACATTTGGGAGGTGAACTAAGGGTAAAAGTGTGCTTGCTTGCTCCCGCTGCTCGTTCTCTAGGTCTCTTTCTATCTATCTCTTCTTGCCTTTCAACTAATTAAAGCCAAAAGAAATGTTTTAAGCTGCCAAAACATTATAACAACAACAATATTTTAAGGAGAAAATGAACACATGAACTATTTAAATTTTTCTGTTTACCCCAGTTCTCGTTTTCATTTTTGTGTAGTTTACACAAAGCCTAAGCAAGGAGTCCACAGCACGCCATGTGCTGAAGTTGGTCCCCTCTCCTGGGGTGAGGCCTTTTTCATTTCTTTACAAAACAAACAGCAATAATTGATCACATCATCATCCAATCCCACATTTAATCAGTTAATATTTTCTGTCATGAATTTACTTTTTCCTTTTGGATGGTTTCTTAGCCAAAGCACCCAAGAGTATTTTCATTCATACAAAAGAAAGCTTTTTTGTTTGTTTCTGATCCACTTGTCTTCCAAAAGAATAGCAAGTATCATTAGAATGGCTGGAACAGTTTTAACCAAACATCACCAGATTTAGGCTTTCTCCACTTTTTGGTTGATTTGTAGAACATATTTGAGAAACATGTCTATAAAGTAACCTCTTGTCCGCGAAGATCCCAAGTAGGACTGAGCTCTCCGTGAGTTAGCCACTGTTTAGTGAAATATAAATATCCTTCACACATTTCAGCACTCAGGATCCGGAAGAATTCTTTGTATCTCTGGCTTGTAACAATGTCTACTAATCCTTGTCTCACTTGCCTTTAATCAGCATGGGATTTTTAGAGCAACACTTTAGACATCTTCGTAATTGAAGTTACCAAGGCAACACAGGGCGAGTGAGGGCTTTTTGGTCACTGAAAGAAAAAGTACCAACCAAACAGCACAATGTGAATGACCTTACATGATGCCCGAGACGCAGCGCAGGTCATGGCGGAAACACACGGCTGCATCTATGCCAAACACTTCAAACCACATCACTCCGGGTTTTCTCTTTAGGGATTTATTTTCCTAATGAATTCTGGAGTTCTGTAAGTGACCTTTGCTTGACTGTTAGGAACACAAAGGTAACACGCTGGTGACTGTGGCTGCCCTCCAGGGCTTCCTGGTCGAGCAGTCTGCCGGTAGTTCCCAGGGCAGGCTGGCATTTGCTGCTCTGCCTCAGAAGGACTGAGCTGAGGTGTTAAAGGAATCATTCTGGTTTCCCTGAAGCCAGCATCGCTGGAGTAGGAGCAAACTGAGTGAGCATGGGAAGGACAAGCTGGCGAGGTGGGTAGGGAGAGCAGATTCGAGAGAGGCAGGGTACGGCCAGCAGTGCTTCCCGCTGGACCTGGGTTGGCCAGCCTTTCAAGGGAAAGTGTGGCCAGAAGGGAGGGACCCCAGTGAGCAGGCCATGCACTGACAACAGTCCTGAACAGAGTACAGGCCTGACAGACAGCCACAATGCTCAGGGCTGTACCAGGAGCCTCTTCTGAGTCTCCCACGTGGGTTCAGGAGCCCAAGGATTGGGCCAGCTTCTGCTGCTTTCCCAGGCATGCTAGCAGGAAGCTGTGCTGAAAGTGGAGCAGCTGGGATTTGAATTGTACCCATAAGATATGTTGGCGCTGTGGGCAATGGCTTTACTCACTATGCCACAACCCTGACCTCACTTTTACTTTAAAATTTAAATAAAGCCAAATAGGGCTGCTGATGGAGATGTGAGAGCAGGAAGGGCTAGGAAGTTGATCCGCCCACAACTGCCCACCGCCAGACCCCTAGCTTGCACACTGCGATGTCAGCCTTCTCTTGGCAGGCCAGCCCCGGGAATCCCTTCTGCACTTCACCCGGGACAGCCAGGTCCACGGCTCTTGACAAATCGGGCCATTTGCCTTTCCAAGGTGGGGGCTGGTCAGCGCACTCTAAGAGCTTCTTGATTTTGCCTGTGAGGATGCCGCGTTTGGGGGAAAGTGCAATCCATAATCAGAATTCAAACACAAAGCCAGGCTTCTTACCAACTGCTTCTTTACTCAAAGCTATTTTAAAAAAATTTTTTTAAAGATCATTTTTATTTGAAAGGCAGAGTTGCACACACAGAGGGAGAGATACAGCGAGAGATCTTCCTTCTGCTGATTCACTCCTTCAAGTGTTGCAACAGCTGGAGTTCAGCTAGGTCAAAGGCAGGAACTTGGAGCTTCTTTCGGGTTTCCTATGTGGGTGCAGGGGCCCAAGCCCTTTGGGCCATCCACCAGCTGCTTTCCCAGGCCATTAACAGAGAGCTGGATTCGGAATGGGGAAGCTGGGGCTCAAACCGGTGCTCATATGGGATGTAAGCACCACGGGCAGAGGCTTGATAAGCTAAGCCACAGCACTGGCAACTCTTGCTCTTTTAAAATGCAGAGCCATAACAGAGCCCACCCATCTGAGTACACACCTAAACATGAGAGGGTCGGCCCAGGCACACAGGATGATTGCTAGCAATCTTCCAAGGTTTTACAATGTATCAAGCGCTTATTCCAAATGTAGCAGCGAGGTGGTTCTTCAGGTCCCTGGAGCCGGCAGCTCTGGGCAGGGTCGAGCACCCAGTAGGTGTGCACAAAAGGCGTGCATTTGGGGATACTCTGTAAAGGTAGACCAAGGTTTTGCTACTTCAACTTGTAGCTACGAGGTGTGGCCGAGAGCCCCGAGAATGACTTAAATGAGGGCCTCCTCTCACCAGCGGGTCGTTCCGCTTCCACCACACGCGGAAGGCCCCGTGCCACTACTGGGGGACGCACTACAACAAGGGGCGGCCGAGCTCGGCACAATCCTTGCACCCCCGGCAGAACAATTACGGCCCTGGAAGAGCCACGTTCTCGGTGTTGGGGCGTGGGTACCAGGCGGAGCGACCCCGAGCCTCTCGGCTCCACACGCTGTGGGCCGCAAACGCCGCCTCGGCCTCTCCGGCCGCACCCGTTGTCTCCCCGCTCCTGAGTGGCTGCGGGGCCGGGATTAACCTTTCACCGCGGCGCTCTGTCCAATCACAGGCCCGCTCTCAGGCCGCCGCCGCGGGGCGAGGCGGCGCGGTGCGGCGCGGGCGCCGGTGGGATTCTCCAAGCGGCCGTGCGCCGTTGCCGCGGGCCGTGCGCGGGCTGCGGGCGAGGCGGGCGCTGCGCAGTCTCCGCAGGCGCCGGCGGGAGGGGTCCCGGCGGAGGCGCGGCGCAGGCGGCTCCAGGCCCAGGTGAATGGAGTAACCTGACAGCGGGGACGAGGCGACGGCGAGCGGGAGGAAATGGCGGCGGCGGCGGCCGCGTCGGGCGGCACCGGGAGGCCTGGGCTGTGACGCGAGCGCCGGAGCGGGCTCCGATGGTTCTCGAAGGCCCGCGGCGCCCCGTGCTGCAGGTGAGGCGGGCTCCCGCGGCGTCGCTTTGTGTCCCGGGGGGGTGGGGAGGGGGCGGGGAGCGGCTCCGCCCGGCGTGGACTCCGCGTGGGCGCCCTGGGCCCCGCGCCGCGCGTCGGGGCCTGCCCGGGGCCCGCGGCCTGGCCAGGCCTGGGCGGCGCTCTGCGGGGTCGGGCGCGCTGCCTGCCCTCGGCCGCCACCTCCCGCGCCTCCTCCCGGGACTTTGCGTGGCCGCTCTGGCGCAGCGTGGGATACTGGGGGCCTCCGTCCTCGCCAGGCGTCCCCCTTAACCCATGACGAGCTGGGGCTTTTGACAAGTCCTGGCTCGGCCCCACGAAAGTGGTGCGGCGACACCGTGCGCCCCGGGGCTGGGCTCTGCTGGCCTGGTCGCTGCCTGCGCTGGCCCCAGGGGACTCCTCTTAGGGCGTGGAGGGGGCGAGGCCGGGGCCCCGACGGGTGGGGTGGGTGGGTGGGAAATCCCTGCCGGGGACTGGGTGTGCTGATTGGCAGATGACCAGATCTGGTCCCAGGAGGCGGGAGGCCGTCCTTGTCCCTCCCTGTGGCTGTTCCTTTGCCGGGGTGTTGATCCTGGATAGGAACCTTCTGTGAACTTGGGGCAGGCCCAGGTGTGGTTGAGGTTCTGTGGATTGTCAGGACTTTGCCCGCGGGCAGTGCTGCCTGCCTGGTGGGTTTGTAGCAGCGGCCATGGGTGCTTTGGGGAAGGAAGGTGTGTGTTCCTTGCACGCACACCGAGTGGTCTGAGTGTTACTCCGAGTTCTGTGTTTGTGGCTTGGAGTTTTCTGCTCTGAACAGCCCTCTGCCAACGGTCTCCCTGCGGCTTGTTTTCCCTCCCAGCCAAGTTAAGAGTTTAGTATCTGGGAAGAGGGATTGTAAGAACTGACAGGTTACCTAAATTGGAGTTTTTGTTGCAAACATTAAACATGGTGAACAAAAATATCCATCCCAACTACACACTCAAAGAATGGATTGAAAGATGGGTTCTGGAGTAGGCTCAGGCAATAAATGTTGAGATATTACTAATATGAGAACTAGCTTCTGGAAGAATCCATTTGCACTGCAAGGTGTATGCTTTAAGACACCTGTGGTGTATGTGTCTGGTATGCCAAGCAGGTACACACACACGTCTTTATGGATATGTAATTATCCAAAAGCTTCATTTAGAGCATATTTTGTGAAACTAACTTTTTTGAATGTACAGAAGATTGCTTTTAGTGTAGTCGCTGTGAGCCAGATAATAGATCGTGGGATTACTCGTGGCACAGAAATGCTTCTTCAGACAGGTAGTTTTGGTTTCAGAAGCAAAGGTCTTTCCCTGCAGTTATCTTTCCTTCGATGTGGCCATCTCCTCCTATGGAGGTGAAGTTCTGGCTACTGAATGGCTTCGTGGTTCCGGTGTGTGAGTGGTGTAGCTAGAAGGCTTTGCTGTTGCTGGGTGCTCCTGTTGCCACTTGAGATGCCGTTTCTTTTGGATGTGGCCTAGAGAGTGTGTGGGGCTGTGTGTCGTCCGGGGGCAGCGTGGCACTGACTTGAGGGAGGGTGGCATAGGGTGTAGACATGTGCTATCCTGTGCTCCTCTCCAGAAGCTGCAGGCTCCCTTCCTGGGGGAAGGCAGGTGCTTCTCGGATACGCCTCACTGGTTACCTTCCCATGGCATCACACTTAGCTGTGGCAGAGGAAGGGGGTGCCAATCCAGGTGAAGTACCGAGGCTGTACCCCGAGGTACTTCTTCTAGAGAGATCTTTTGGAAAGTTGTATTTATTTGTTTATTTTGAAAGGCAGATTTACAGAGAATGAGAAAGATCTTCCATCTGCTGGTTCAATCCCCAAATGACTGCAAGTCAGAGCTGAGCTGACCTGAAGCCAGGAGTCAGGAGCTTTGTGCTTCGTGTGGGTCTGCAGTATGGGTGCTTGTGCCCAAGGTTTTTGGCCATTCTTTGTTACTTTCCCAGGCCATTACCAGGGAGCTGGATTGGAAATGGAGCCGCCAGGAGTTGATACCACCTGTATGGGATGCTGTTGCTGCAGGCACTGGCATAAGTTGCTATGTCCCCTCTCCCCCAACACTTAGTTGTCCCCTTGCTTCGCAGGCCAGGGACTGTTGAGACTCCGTGCTGATGGCCCACATTGTGAATCTGGCAGCGGCAGAGGCTGGGTTGAGTGACGGCTTGGTTTCAGAGATGTTGGCACTGCCGATCCAGCCTGATGCTAGGGGAGAAGTTTGCAGCGCCAGTCAGTCCTCAGTGAAGCCCCGTGTGGTCTGTGGTTAGCTGAGCTGCCCATGGGTTCTTTTGTCTCCGCCTGATAAAATGTAAGCTGAACCATCTTAACCATGTCTGAGTGCGCCGTTGGATACACTGGCAGTGTGCTGCAGCTGTGCCCACTGCCCAGCTCTGCCCCTCCCTGTGCCCGGCCCCCAGCAAGCCCTGCAGCATTCCATCTCTGTGAATGTGCCTGTCTTGGAGCCGTGCAGCGTTTGTGTTCTTGTGCTGGCACGGTACCTCTGGGGCTCCTCCTTGTTGTAAGTGTGTCAGAATTTCCTTTCCTTTCCCAGCTGAGTGATGTTGCATCATGTGTGTTGATGGTCCCCAATTTAGGGTTTCTCTATTGGAGTTCAAAAGCAGTACACATTGTAGAAACAGGAAGTGGCATTTGAACCTGAGTCGCTGAGGCTGGGCAGTGGCAGCAGGCACAGCTGCTAGGTGGTCGTGCAATCTTGAGAGGGAGGCCCTGGACCTGCACAGTGGATGACATCTGTTAAATGCATTCCATCTTGGGATCTTTTTGTCCAACATGATGGGTTTATGAAGACACAAGCTTGTCATAAGTCAGCATTTAAGTGTGTATGTACCTGTTTATCTGTTAATGGCCACTTGGATTGCTTTCATCTTTTACTTTTTTAATACATATATTTTATTTTTATTTGAAAGGCAGAGTTACAGAGACAAGGAGAGAAAGAGATTTTCCATCTGCTGATTCACTCCCCAGATGGCCACAGTGGGTGGAGCTGAGCTGATGCAAAGCCAGGGGGCAGGAGCTTCTTCTGGGTCTCCTGTTTGTGTGCGCGGGCCCAGGGACTTGAGCCATGCTCTGCTTTCCCAGGCCACAAGCAGGGAGCTGGTTGAGAAATGGAGTAGTCAGGACTCGAGCCAGCACCCAAATGGGATGCCAGTGCCAAAGGCAGAAGCTTAGCTTACTATGCCACTGTGCTGGCCCCGCTTTCATCTTTAGTCAACTGTGAACCTGCTAGCAGTACATAGGTCTGTCAGTACTAGCTTGTGTCTGCTTTTTACCCCTTTTCTTTTGGGTGGGGGATATACCCAGATGGGATCAGATTGTTACTTGATCCGCAGGACACTCGAGTCAGAATGTGCTGCAACTGGAGTTTCATACAGACAGTGGTCATCTACAAACAGTTCCTCCATGTCAGTGAAAGACTTAGCACGTCGAGGCCCAGGATTTACTCATCTTCATGCTCTTGGTTCCCATCACAGCATCTTACAATGACTTCAGATGGGTGCATTGGCTCAAACATGGGGTGATGTGCTTGTGTCGCTTCTCGGCCTTTTGGCTCGGATCTGAGTGTGGAGTAATGTGCTTGGTTGAATGCCAGAGCGAGATGCCGGTCAGATCTGTGTTTCACTTGTGTGCACAGAAAGCTGGAGCCAAGTGAGGGGCTTTGTTCTCCAGGAGCGTGGCTTCTCCTGAGAGCCTGGTGGTGCACACGTGCCGTGCCAGCTCGCGGTCACAGGCTCCTCCGCAGCCTGTTCGCTCGTGCACCTGGACTTGTGTGATTCCTTGGTGGTTGCTGCCTTAGCCTGTGGGATCGGATTCGGGCCTTGCCGTTGCTGGTGTTCTGCTGCTTTGATGTTCAGGAAATGCTTCACAGTGGAAGGCTGATTGCTGCCAAGGAGACGCCAGTATCAGTGCATTCTGCAAGAGAGGGTTGGTTCTTCGCCAGCCGCTTGTGGTCTGTTCCTTTGAGAGAGAACTGGAGTGGCCCTACAGTAGCAGAAGGACTTTGAAGATACCAGTGAGGGTGGGTAGGGGTAGCTTAGGAAGGAGAGAGCCGCTGAGTGAGGGCAGGAGTGAGGCAGCCTGCCTGTGGCAACAGTTGGCTTTTACCCTTTGTAGTTTGTCAAACTGAAAGAGGAAATGGGACTAATTATAGCTGACGTTGATGAATGAAGGGAAGTAAACCAATTAATCAGAGGCAGCAGGTTGTTCTGGATGGAGAACACTCATTTACATGCATACATTGAAATGACATCAACAATATATAGATGGAGGGTTTCATGTTTTCCAAATGATGAAAACATTTTCATGTGCTGTTTTAGGGCCACATGTTAAAGCCTCGTGGGGGTGGGGCAAACAGGAATGCTTGAGTATGCAGGTGAGAACTGTTGTTGCGATTTCATTCAGTGTAGCTCATTGGTCTCTGAGCTGGTGTCCTGCAGTGTCAGGGGCTCATTCAGGCTCTGGTCACATGCCACATAGCAGTCCATTCAGAAGTGGACTGCCCGCTGGACAGTGCAGGCAGTCAGGGCTTGCTTGCAGTGTTGTGCTGGTGTGAACAGTAGGACTGTTTGTGTAGGGAGTATCTGCTGGGTACATGAATGGATGGAGAGAGAAAAGCACGAGTCTTCGAGCCATAATTGATGTTGTGGTTTTCAGTGTTAGATTTTGAGGGGCCGGCATGTGGCGCAGTATAACCACTGCCTGCAGAGCTGGCATCCCTGTGGGTGCTGGTTCAAGTCCTGGCAGCTCCCCATTAATGCTCCTTGGAAAACAGTGGAAGATGGACTCTGAGTTCCTCCACCCGCATGGGAAACTCAGGTGGACTTGTAAGCTCCTGGCTTCGGCATGGCCTGGCTCTGGCTCTGTGGACCTTTGGGGAGTGAACCAGCAGGTGGAAGATCACTCTCCCACCACGCGTGTGTGTGTGTGTGTGTGTGTGTGTGTGTATGTGTGTGTGTTACCCACCCACCTCTCTGTAACCCCACCTTTTAAAGAAATCTTTAAGAAATTGAGGACAAAATTGCTTCCGCATTTATTTCAGTCAGAGAAGTGTTGGTACTTTAACATGTGTGATTACTATACATTTTATGTAAGTAAATTTGTAACTAAGAAAGCGCCACAGTGCACTGTGTGAGGATGTCAGTAAGACTGGAGATAAAGCGTGGTGGTTGCTGCGGGGCTTCCAGCGTTGGGATGCCTGGGTCCCAGCGAGCACCTGCCTCTGAACTGCAGCTTCCTGCTGAGGCACACCCTGGTAGGCAGCTGTGATGGTGTGATTGGTTCCTGGGCCCCAGTCTGGGGACCCTCATGGAGTCCCAGACACCGCCCTCAGCCTCTCCGCTGTTGGAGACCTTAGGGAAGGAGCAGTGGGTGGGAGCGCTTTGTGCTCCCCTAAGTAAATAACAATGGGCACCAAAACACATGACAGGCCTGAGTTTGGCCTTAGGAGTTTGGTTTTTGAGGTTTATAATGGCATTAAATGTTCTGAGATTTTTTATAAGGTTTAGAGAATACTAAAAGCTTAAGTGTTACATGGATATTCATGGCCAGACATAGTGTCTGGCATATAGGAAGTGCTTTGATTTATGGAGTGAATAAGTTAATTTACAGCTTTATGAAAAGTTACATGAGAGGCAGAGAATCAGAGCGCTCCCACTGCCCCCATCCTCTGAGTCCCTCTCCGATGCCTGCTATGGCTCCAGCTGGGCTGGGAGCGAAGCCTGGAGCCAGGAGTGTCAGCCAGGCCTCCCGTGTGGAGCCACGGCTTGAGCTGACACTTGCTGCGTAGCAGGGTCTGCCTTGTCAGGAGAGACTTGCTGATGAACACAGGTATTTAGGTGAGAGGTGGACGTCTTAACCTGCAAGTTAAACACCTCCCCCTGTGACGCTTTTTGATATTTAGAAGCTAGCAATTTTGTAGGGAATAATATTGTTTGTGAGGCTTTTCAAAAGATTGTTACTATTATGATTTTGAACAAATCATGCTACTCTGTGAGGTAGGCAGGATTGTGTGAATGGAAACATTGTAGACTGAGGAAGGTGATAAGAATGGAGGAACAAAATTGCTACAAAGTTGGAATTTTACTGGTATTGCCCGTCTTATTGTTGAGAGCAGGTTGACCTTGGTTGTTAGGGTTGTTTTAAGTGACAGTTAAGTGTTTATAGTGAAACGTATTTTAAAAACATTTTTACTATTTCTTTTACTTGAAAGTGTGACAGCAAGAGGAGGGAGGGAGGGAGAGACAGCGATGTTCTCTCTGCTGGTTCACTCCTCAGATGGCTGCAGAGACAGAGCTGGGCTGCTCTGGAGCGTCTTCAGGGTCTCCCTGTGGCCCCGGGCCCAAGGCCTTGGGCCGTCCTCTGCTGCTTTCAGCAATGGACAGGAAGTGAAGTAGCCAGGACTCTAACCACTGCCCATATGGCGCAGGATTAGACTGCGAAGCCACTGTGCTGGCCTCTGAAACACACTTGGGAAACTCTTCTAGGGGTTGGAAGATAATGTCAGTCAGCCATTCAGAAATATAGTAATAATTAAAAAAAAAACACTTAAAGAACTTGAGTAATGAGAGAAGACTCTCAAATTAGACCTGATCTTGGCAGTGCTGTGGTGGCTCAGCGCCCCTCCCCCGCAGGAAGGAGGAAGTTGGTGGGCTCCTCACTGTGGCACTGTGGGTCTGTCTGCCCTCTGTGGGAGGGTTCACACGGAGCCCTGCTTGTCTGTTCCACACACCTGCTGCGCAGCTGTTACTTGTGGGTGTTTTATACCTTTTCCCAACTTTTGCAAATCCTGTCAGTTCTTGGGTGAGTTTTCTCTCTTCTGTCTCCCTGCTTTCCCCCTCTTCCTCCCTACCTTTGCTCCTCTTTTCCCTTCTTTAGTTTTTTACTAAAGACGTAATCATGATATTATCAAAAATAAAAATTTTCTTCTATAAATTTAATGTGATAACATAAAGCCTTTCATTCACTACGATTTTTGTCATAACTTTCACTGTCTGAATGGAATTGCATTATATAAAGTGAATTACAAGTTACCAAACCATTTTTGGTTCGTTTTTGGGCGGTAGATTTGGGCGGAGTGGGAATGTCTGTACTGTCCTGGGTGGTAGTTAAGCAGGGACATCTCTGTGTGAAGTGGTTTTGTTGTACTGCTGTAAGTTCACTTCATGTGCAAGGATTTTTATTAATGACACATATACCCAATAGTATAAAAACATAAGAATTTCTTTTATGTTATGTGCTTAGGTATTTAAGATATCAGCGTTTAAATTCTCATAATGATTCTCTTCCTCATTAATTTGGCTTGACATTAATATTTATGTATATTAAATAATAGTTATAAATAATTATATGACATAAATAATGCACTATGGATATCTTGGACATTTCCTACTTTTGTATTTTTATAACGTATGTATGTATATATTCTTTTGCCTGTACATGTAGCATTTCATCATGTAGGTAACAATTTAGTGAAACAATTTTCTTGGTGATGTCTGTCCTGCCAGGAAGTAGGACATAAATTTTTGTTTGTTTGTTTGTTTTACTTTGAAAGGGAACTAGTAGATTCATACCTAGGTGATTTTATTTTGTGTGTCCTGTTTTGTGACTTATTTCATCTTAGATGAAAATGACTAGGTAGCTTGGCATGCAGGGGAGGAAAATGCTTATACTCTTAGGTGATCTTTCTGGGGTCTGCAAATAGAGCTGAGAGAAATCAGCCTTAGCGAGGGAAAGGCTTTACGGGTTGTTTGACGCTACTGTTTTCTGTGCACTGAGGGTCTAAGGAAAAGTGGAGTCCCAGAGAAGCACTGCAGAGACTTAGAGCGTGTGAAGTGACTGGAAAGGCCGGGGACTCCCAGGGCCAACAAGGTGTCAGATTGGGACTGTGTGGGGCAGACACATGGGCGTCTTGGGAAGCCCTGGGTGGGGCCGGTCCTCGTTGAGCGGGGATGGGCAGAGCGGAGAGCTGTTCCCAGGTGTCCTCGCTCTCGGTTGCCAGAGTGACGTATGCCCCGTCCCCTTCAGGAGGAAGTGGTGTCCCAGGCTGATCTGGCTAAACAAGCCCTGTAGACTCTGGATACTTTTACTGCATTAGAATGCATTTTCTAATTCCATCCAGGTCGCCCCGAACCTGGGCCATTCCTGCTGCCTGCTGAGTACGCCTTAGCCAGAAGCCAGACTTGGCAGTGTAACCAGGATTCACACCAGGTGGCATCTTAACTGCTGTGCCAAATGCCAGCTCCACACTTCAGAGTTGTTTGAAAGGGACTTGTGAACCGGGTTTTGTAAAATTGATAGTTTAAGTCCTGTTCATCAACTAAAATTAGAAAATGACCTGTTGGCTTTGTATTAACAATGTAAAATAAATTGCTGTTGTACTCGGTGTGTTATTCTAATATATTCATAGAATTGTCTGGGGAAAGAATTTGGATAATTGAGTGATGCTTTTGTAGTGACTGAGCCACTTGAAACTTGAAAGGATTCCAGCTCAGGATTGTGGTCTTCCTGGGGCAGAGGTGACCGAGGACTCACACCGGGCTGGCCCTGGTGCCTGTGAGTTTTGCATCTTCTGCTGGTGTTGAATGGAATCTGAGATGGCCTTTGAAGCACAAACTGTCTTGCTGGGAGATAAGAGACATGCTCCTGGGCCCAGCGGCGTGGCCTAGCGGCTAAAGTCCTCACCTTGAACATGCCAGGATCCCATATGGGTGCCGGTTCTAATCCCGGCAGCTCCACTTCCCGTCCAGCTCCCTGCTTGTGGCCTGGGAAAGCAGTCGAGGACGGCCCAAAGCTTTGGGACCCTGCACCCATGTGGGAGACCTGGAAGCAGTTCCTGGCTCCTGGCTTTGGATCGGCACAGCACCGGCCATTGTGGTCACTTGGGGAGTGACTCATCGGACAGAAGATCTTCCTCTTTGTCTCTCCTCCTCTCTGTATATCTGACTTTCCAATAAAAATAAATAAAAATCTTTGTAAAAAAAAAAAGAGAGAGAGACATGCTCCTATGTAATCCTGGCTTTGCCGTGGTGTTCGTTAAGTGTTTTAAAAGCCCAGATTCATTGAGAGAAAGTCAAGAACTCTCCCTTATGCCTAATTGGGTTGTACTAACAAGTTTGCTTTTCTGTCCCTCCCTCCCTGTCTTTTTCTGTCTCTCCTCCCCCTTCAGTTGTATTAGCCTTCAGTTGTGTTAGCACATAATAGTCATTTTCTGAAGAGCAAATTCTTCAGGTATGTACTATTGTCTTGTCTCCAACAGATACAGAAACCATTGTACCAGAGAGCTTACTCTGCCAGGTTGCACATGAATGTTGTCAAGTGACATTCTTGTAATGTTGTAACAAGTGAGTTGTCTAAAATACTTCCTCTGATTGCCTTTAAGTTATCTAGGGTATGCGTTAATACTGACTTGGAAGCTTTGAAACTATGAACGTGTGGCTTCTCTGCAAGTTTGCTCAGTGCGGAGAGAGCATGGCCTAGGCCCTGCCGGGGTGGCCAAAGGGACTGAGTTGGCGGGTGGTGGTAGCTGAGGCGTCCCTGTCGCCACGGCCAGTGCTTTCTGAGCCTTTGGTTTATGGTCCCTTCAGGAGAGCTGCAGCTTCTTTCCAACATGAAGATTGTAAATAGCATAGAACTTGTAGAGTTGGCTTTATTGTGCTTTGAATATGTGCTTTGAATTTTGTTCTGGGAGAGCGGGAGTTGCTCAAGGGCTTCATGCGCATGTGAGACTGTGGTCAGAGGCTGTTGGTTTCTCAGCCAGGCACCTCTCCTGGTGACCTTTGGTTTCTCTTAGAATGCAGGTCTAGACAGTAACACATAATCATTTTTAGTTTTTCAGTTCTCTACAAAGTGTTATTTTCAGAATTTATTTACCTTGATTTCCTTGTAACCATTTTGAAACCTTTCTTTGTCCCCAGATCACTGGAAGTTGAGCATGCCCTTGATGCGGTTCTTTCTCATGTTCTTTGTTTTAGGATAAGACCTGGAATCCTAAAATAATTCGAATGTCTTTTGTTTAAGGTTGAATGTAATGACATAGGGACCTATTTCTTGCTTCTTGTGTCCTAGGGCTCCCTTGTACCTGTGTTCACGTTCAGCTCACTGGAGTCTTCAATGCGATGCTATCTTTGTGTTTATCTTTAGAACAGAAGCTGGGCTGTGCCATCACAGCGTCCCGATGTGCTTCAGATGGTAGCACCATGGAGGCCGCAGGCGCACCAGCAGCCAGGCTGTGACTGATGGGCAGCCTGTGGAAATCAGAAGCGAGCTTTTATTTTACTTCACTGTGTCTAAGTTGGCGATAGGCAGACGTTGTGGAACAGCCTTTCCAAAGTCACAGATAGAAGTTATTTGACCAGCAATTTAGAATCTTTAGCTGCAAAAGACTCACATGGAGTTATTCTGCCCGTGCCAAAGTGGTTACTGTTTGCTCACCTAGGAAACTATACAACATTTTCTTACCCGTAAAGATTCAGAGATTTTTGTTATGGTCAAGTTTAAATGTTCCCCAAAAAGGTAAAAATTGGCAAAATTGTTAGGCTTTCTTTTTTCGCATTATTAGATTGCCCATTGCATTTTAAATCTTGGATTTGCTTTTCCTAACTAAAAAGTGCATTGTCAGGGCCAACCTCTGTGTATTAAATGAATGAAAATTAACTTAAATATTAGAACCTTATGGGAGATCTAACTGGGAGGGTTACCTGGCTGTCCTCAATTTGTTTGCAAGTCCTTTATCTTTATACCCACCCTTCAGTCTGGAGGGAGTGGGTGAGATGTGCATTTCCAAACCCAATAGAAATCTATCTGCACCTGCCCATGCTGCTCTTGTTGTATTCTGTGGATGTATTCTAGGACTCTGATCTGGTGTAGCAGATATTTAGACATGTGTGAAGCAGGGCAGGAGGAAATTTCAGTGAGTCAGGCACATGTCTTCTGTTAGAAAATGTGTTCTTGGGAAAGAATAAGGGGTGTGTGTGTGTGCACATGGGAGCTGTCCATAGGTTTTTTTTTTTTTTAAGATGTTTTTGAGAGATATGAATTTTTTTTTTAAGATTTATTTTATTTTTTTTTATTACAAAGTCAGATATACTGAGAGGAGGATAGATAGAGAGGAAGTGGAGCTGCCGGGATTAGAACCAGCGGCCATATGGGATCAAGGCAAGGACCTTAGCCACTAGGCCACGCTGCCAAGCCCTGTCCATAGGTTTTTATGTCTTTCAGGTGGACATGCTCTTCATGCTACAAACCTGCATGTCCTGGGTGTGGCTCTGTGCAGTGAGTGATTGAACAAGTGGAAGACAAACAGTTCCTATACTCAGGGAAACTGGAGTCTAATTACAAGTGTTTAAGTGAGAATAGAGATTTGAAAGAGATGATTTAAATAAGAATTCTTTTAAAATTGTTGAAGCACACTTTAATGTATAGTTTAGTGTGCCCCAGGCCTGTATGGGTGGAGCCCATAGGCATATACTTGTTTCAGGGTCCAGTACTTTTAAAGGGTCAGTTAGGAGCTGTTAGGCATTCGGTGCCCAGTGGCCCCTGCTGGTGGGTGAGCCGCGAGCTTCTCCGTACTGCGCACGTGACCCAAGCCACAGGTTGGAAGCAGCACAAGCTACGGGTCCAAGGGGCAGGGATGCTCAGCACCGTTTGGGACCAGATCTCCTAGAGGGAGTGGATAGTTTTCTTCTCTGAAGATTCTCAAATACCATGTTTTCTTTTCTTTCTGTTTGTGAAAGCTGGCAGAATCCTCATGTTTGGGTAGTTCCACATTTAATTTCTGTACTACTGTGTTTTTGGTAATTCCTTTCACATTGCGGTGGCTCCATTTTCCCTGTTTTGGAGCCTAAATGCTGATAACTGTTTACCTTTTATTTCACCATTCATTTTTATTCCCAGGTTGATCTGTGGAAGGCAACCACTGATGTTTTTTTCAAACTTACTCCGTGGCTGAGATGGGAAAATTGATGAGAACTTTGTTCTGTCATCTGAGTTGAGCAGTGCTTAGAGTATATAGCACAGGAGGTGGGTGAGTTTGCAGCTCCCGCCCGGGCCTCCCGGCTGGTTTGTGACTGTAGGTTGCTGTGCCGTGTGAAGCTCCTGCCTGGAGGTGAAGCCAGGTGTGAGGAGCAGTGTGGCAGGAGATGCAGCTGCCATGTTCCAGCCAAAATTTGCTCTGTTCTGTGGGTCTTGGCCCCGCTTCCCTGGCCCACCTGTCTTCTTTCTTGCTTTCAAACAGAATTCTCCCCTCCACTGCAACCTCTCCCCCACCTCCCAGTTTACTAAAAAGGAAGAACTGTCTAGATTCCTCCCAGTTTGAGGGTTTCTGAAACAGCGTTCAATTCTTGGCGGTTTTTAGAAATATTTTCTGATGGTCACTAGAAGACGTGCAAGGAGAGGATTGCTCAGTTTTGGCAGCTCTTAGAAGCTTCTAGGTGGAGCTCATGGCTGGATGCTTGCAACATGTGCTGCTAGAGGGCTGCCGACTTCCCCTTCACGGAGCCTTTCTGCTTTCCTGAATCCTGGGTGAATGGCCTGCTCACTGTCTCCATGGAGACCTCAGGCCTGATGCCTGCCACTTCTTCTGACCTCAGACTCTCCTGTTCTCTCTGCCCTTGATTTGTTTGCTTTCTGTTCCTTTTTATCCTCTTTATTTCTTTATAAACTTTCATGTATTTTCGTTTTTCATGAGAGGCAGAGAGAGCTTATACCCGCTGGTTCACTTTCCATATGTCCACAGTAACCAAGGCCCAGTCCAGGAGCCAGCAACTCCAGCTGGGTCTCCAGTGTGGACAGCTGAGATCCAAGAACTTGAGTCACCCCACTGCCTCCCGGGGTGTGCATCAGCAGACAGCTGGGTTGTCAGGGGCCCTGGGTGGTGCCCCGGGCCCTGGCAGGGGCTACGGAGCACTCTGAGTGGTCATTGACCACGTGTCCAATACCTGCCCTCCTTGCGCTCCTTGCCCTCTCTACCTAGGTCTTTTACACAGTCAGTACTGGTTTACAATCATGCGGTCTACTTTTGTTCAGAATTCAGAAATTCAGCTGTAGCAAGCTTGGCGAGTGAAAGTTTGTGGGCTCCTGCAGTGAGAAGGTCTAGTTTTGAGGTAGGGGTCACTTGGTTTATCTTTGCTGTCTGCAGTGCGGCTTTTTTCCCCTGTGGTGTAGGGTGATTTCAGCAGTAGACAAGGCTCCTAAGTCCTCGAGCCATGCTCCGAGCGAGAGTTTCTTTGCTGAGGCATCAAACGAAAGTAATAAACTTTGTGCTGTGGGATCAGCATGAGCTGCCGAGCAACAGGTGTAAGAACAGATTCTGCCCTTGACTTGTGGAGTTGGGAGATGCTTTACAGACAGTAAGTGTCGCAGGTGATGTGCCCTGGAATACTCAAGGAATGAAATACTCATTTGTTTTGAAGCAGAAGGTGCAGAAAATATTTTTTTCGAAAGTTTGTTTTCATTGGAAAGGGATACTTACAGGCAGAAAGAGAGAGAGAGAGAGAGAGAGAGAGAGAGAGAGAGAGATCTTCCAACTGTTGGTTCACTCCCTAAGTGGTTGCAACAGTTGGAGCTGAGCTGATTTGAAGCTGAGCTCTTGCATTCGGTGCAGGGTCCCAAGGCATTGGGTTATCCTCCACTCTTTTCTGGGGCTACAAACAGGGAGCTGGATGGGAAGTAGAGCAGTTGGGACATGAACTGGCGCCTATTTGGGATGCTGGTATGTGGAGGTAGTTTTTACCCATTGGGCCATTGTGCCGGCCTCAGGACAAGTTTTTTTTGTGGCAAGAATATGACTAGAACAAAGTGTACTTTACCCATCTTGCCTCCTTGTCTTAGTGGTTACGCGCATGCTCTGTGCATCTGTGTGTGGATTTTTTTCTGACGTCCTCTTGAGATGGAGAGGAGTTCTGCATGCACTGACCTTTTCCTTGGAGGACCTAATTGTGTAAAGATCCATTCCTCACCGCAGCTCACTTGTTAAGTAGGGAGTCTGAACATTGCTTCTATCTGCAAGGTAGAGTAGGGACTTGGGAGGCAGGTTTGTGTAGCCAGAGGATAAGGTCGTGGTTTCGGGGGGCAGCAAGCAAGGGGAAATGGGAGCTGTCGATCTGGGGGCCGTGGTTTCTGTTTTGTAGAGGAGCAAGTTCTCTAAGTGCAGCATGGGGCTTTAGGATAAGATCTTTAGGGTAAAAACGTGTCACACACTTGTGCTTTAGCACAAAGAAAGTGGATCTCAGATGTTCTCCCCACACCAAAGAAAGGTAGCTGTGAAGAGAGGGCTGGATCAATTAGCTTGACTGTTCATCTATTCACGGTGCATGTAACATGCCAGGCACCTTCATCTAGCCAGGCTCAGTTTAAAAACATGTTCTGGGCCTGGCATGATGGCTCAGTAGCTAAATCCTGACCTTGCACACACTGGGATCCCGTATGGGCACCGGTTCGTGTCCCAGCTGCTCTGCTTTCTATCCAGTTCCCTGCTTGTAACCTGGAAAAGCAGTCGAGGACTGCCTAAAGCCTTGATACCCTGCACCTGCGTGGGAGACCCAGAAGAGGCTCCTAGCTCCTGGCTTTGGATCAGCGCAGCTCCTCCAGCTGTTGTGGCCACTATGGGAGTGAACCCATGGATGGAAGGTCTTTCTGTCTCTCCTCTGTCTGTAAATCTAACTTTCCAATAAAAATAAATCTTTGAAAAAAGTAAAAAAAGAAAAACACATGTCCTTTGCTCTCTTACAGAATGCAATCTGAGATCACATATTGCATTTAGTTGCTATGTTTTGTGTTTTATTTTAAAAATTTTGTTTTTGATGATATTTACATAGTTGATTAGGGTGGGAAGGGTTGAAGAATAGGGAAAAATGGGTGAGACCATGGTGTCCAATTTTTGTTTTCCTCCTGTATCTGGGGGAAAGAGGGAGATAAGGGGAGAAGCTGCAGCCAGGCTCCCAATCTCCTCATTCCCCGGGGATGGAGAATGGTCACCCAGTGTCGTCCCAGGGTCCCTGAGGTGCAGCATGCCCCAAGAGTTCTGCTTAAATGGTTTTGGTAGTTCTGAAATGCTGTCAATCTCGTGGATCCAAGGATGAGAAAATGGTTGACATAGCTTACCTTAGAATCTCCATTCGCCCAGTATTTGCTGTCACTGCTTGGCTGGGGTAGTTGTCCAATTTGTTCTGCCCTCCTTCCCCTGCAGGCTCTGATGGACTGCCATATCCTTCATGTGCGTTTGGGTGTGCTCCATCTTAGCCACTGCAGGGTGTTGGCATAATGAGAACGTTAGCCAGCGTGAGTGCCTGCAGGTCGTAGCTTGGGGCCTTGAGGGTGCAAGTTGAGTAAAATGCACTTCCACGGAGGCTTCGTGGCCACTTTGTTGAGTAAGTTGGGTGAGCAGGCGAGGCTTGAGGGCCTGGGCATCCAAGACACTGATGGGACAACAGGGGAAGGGATGGCTGCTGGGGCCTGGGTGAACAGATTCTTTCTGCAGAACAGCATGGTTCTGTTTGGGGAGAACAGTGGCTTGCTGGTTTCCCCTGCAGTGCTCTGTTCGGCTCTTTTGACAGCCTTCCCCTGAGAAGGTGGGCCAGCTGGACCGTGCTGTGGTCCATGCTGCCATGCCAAGGCCCTGGCCCTGCAGCACTGGACCCAGTGTCCTACAGTGGGTGTAGACTCTGTGCAGCGGACCTCCTGTCCAGTGAAGGCCTCTCCTCAGTCAGAGTGGGTTTTGTTCTTGTTCTCCCTGCTGGATTAGAAATGACAGCTCCCATCACGTGTCTTGCTCTGGGAGGTGAGCTGGATCAGCTCTTTTCGGTTTGTTAGGACAGTGGCGGTGAGCACTCCAGCGCAGTACACAGGGAAAACTCGCTGCTAGGGCTCAAGTCCCTTCTGCTGGCAGTGGGCTTTGATTTCAGGGATTTGAAACCCAGACTCTTTAGTGAAGACATCTTTTACATAAATTTGTCTATGGGAAGAACTTCGTTGAAATACAAGAGAGTGCTAGGATGCCATAGGAATATGCTTGTTTTGCAGAACTCATGCCTTTGTTGTTGTTGTTATTAGATTTGTGTATTTAGGGCCTGGCGCAATAGCCTAGTAGCTAAATCCTTGCCTTGCACATGCCAGGATTCCATATGGGCATCAATTCTTGTCTCGGCTGCTCCATTCTCTTTCCAGATACTGGCTGGTAGCCTGGGCAAGTAGTAGAGCATGGCCCAGAGCCTTGGGACCCTGCGCCCACATAGAAAACTTGGAAGAGGCTCTTGGCTTTGGATCAGCTCAGTGCTGGCTGTTGTCCCTTGAGGAGTGAACCAGTGGAAGGAGGATCTTTCTGTCCTTCCTTCTGTCTATAAATCTGCCTTTCCAAGGAAACGAAATAAATCTTTAAAAAAATTGTGTATTTATTTAGAAGTCAGAGTTACATAGAGAAAGAGACGGAGATCTTTCATTCTCTGCTTCACTCCTCAAATGGCCGCATGCTCTAGACCGGACTGGGCTGAGGCAGGCCTGAGGAGCTTCTTGCGGGGTGCAAGCGCTTGGGCCATCCTCTCCCAGGCACATCGGCAGGGAGCTGGACGGGAAGCGGAGCAGCCAGCCCTCCAGCTGGTGCCTGTAGGGGGTGCTGGTGTCACAGGCTTGACCCCTTACGCCACAGTGCCGGGCCCTGCGCTTGTCTTTTTCTGAATACATGTTTAAATAATTGGTGACCTGTACAGTTGTAACCAGTTGTGAATTGAGAAGACTTGTTCCTGGTCTTCTCTCTCTCTCATAATTATCTCATAGTCTTTTACTGAAATGAAGTCGTTTTGACTGGCGTTTGACTTTCCTATGCAGCACAGGGCACAGTGCTGAGCACCTCCACGCGTTGTGGACCAGTCCTTGGACCTGAAGAGTATTTCTGTGTGTATTCACACATTGTACTTATACAGAAGGAGCGTCACTCAGTGGAAAATCCAAAATCAAGTTGAACGTCTGAAATGTTCTAAAATTCAAAGCTTTCGAAGTGTCTTGACACATTGTGTACTTTGGGGCATTTTACATTTTGGGTTTTTAGATTAGAGGTCCTGAACTGGATCAAATCTATGCACATATTCCTGAATCTCAGAAACCCAAAAATCTGGAACATTTTGGTCTGAATCGTTTCACAGAAAGGCTGCTTGAGCTGCACACATCCTACCTTAATTACGGGCACTGTTCTAGGTCTGTGAATGTAAACAGGTATTATCCTATGGATGTGTGAAATATTCCATTACGTAGCTTATTTTCATTAGTAGATTTACAGTTATTTCCTGTTTTGAAGTGTCAGTGTAGCAACAAATATTCCTATGCTTCATTTTTGTGCCCTCTGCTCCTTTTAGGCGAGTTTCTAGGTGTGGGAGTGCTGGGTCAGATCAAGACCGCTTGACTTTTGAACTGCTCCTCTTAGGTCAAGATAAAGTTGAGACATCTCTGGGAAGACTCTGCCATGATCCGCTGAGGTTTCTCTTGTTTCCATGCCTCCTTTTGTCCCACTCCTGCATGGTTGTGTAATGGTATTCTTTTTCCTTTTTGTAGTCAGCTGTGCTAGAACAAAAATGCAATGAAAGAAACACTGGATGAATGACAAGCCCTGCTTTGCCGCCCCTCAGCATGGCAGGCCTGCAGCTCATGACCCCTGCTTCCTCACCAATGGGCCCTTTCTTTGGACTGCCATGGCAACAAGAAGCAATTCATGATAACATTTATACGCCAAGAAAATATCAGGTACTAATGAGAACACTAATATGGGAGCATTTTTCACTAAAATGAAACAAATTAGCATATAGTTGACACAACTTATAAAACTCATTTGCCCTGTCAAGCCTCCTTCTGATTAATTTTCTCAATTAGAAGCACTTGTTTTAATAGTCTCTTTTCTAGCATCTGCCGGGGTAGTTAATTGGATAGTTGTATCTGTGAAGTTCCCTTCTTTCTTCCTCCCCCTGAGCACCTTGTGATTCCTGAATGTCCGTTTAGGTGTGTCTGTCCTAAAGAGCTAGGCAGGAGTCGGGATTGGTTTGGAAGTGTTTAGCCGTGGGCTGGCAGGACCCTGGTCGCTGCACCTGTAGGCATTCGTATCATTCTGGAGTGCTTGTGACAGAAGTAACTCTCACACAAAAGCATTTGAATGCTATTTCAAAAACATATTTACAGCAGAGCTGTGTGTAACAAGTGAATATACTTCCGTTTTTCCTGTTTAAAGATGTGGAATGTGTGCTGGGTTTTATGGGATTGATTTTTGTTGGAGGAAAATTTTAAGAAAAAGTGAAATTTCCTGATTTAAAAACAGAATCCGGTTGTTGCAGTTTTGTCTTGAGTTCCAAAGTGCCTAATCTGTGTTTTTTCTCCACCGTACTCTAGGTGGAACTGCTTGAAGCAGCTCTGGATCATAACACCATCGTGTGTTTAAACACTGGCTCAGGGAAGACCTTCATTGCCGTACTACTCACTAAAGAGCTCTCCTACCAGATCAGGGGAGACGTTGACAGAAATGGGAAGAGGACGGTGTTCCTGGTCAACTCCGGTAACAGCCAGTTGCATTATCACATTGGAGGGATTCCTGTTTAGGCACATTGTCTCTGGGGGCATTGTGGAAATGACAAGAGTGCTTTTTGAGGCTGCCGGCAGACATACCGTTCTGTCTTACTTTGTAATGTGAATGCAGCTGGTGCTGCACTGCTGGTGGATGCTCTACTCTTGGGACACATTCTGATCTGTCACAGTTACTTTGGTTTTTTGACGCTTTTATGTTATAGAGTATCTCAAAAGGTGATTGGTTATGGGATGGGGAACATTTAGGGTTGAGATTTTTTGCTATACCACTTATAGAAAGTAGACTATATTGTTTTTTAACAGTGGGTTTGATTATTGTTGTTAAAAATTTATATATTTATTTTATTTGAAAGAATTGCAGAGAGAGCTAGAGAAAGACAGAGACAGAGATGAGGAGAGACATAGAGGTCTTCCATCTGCTTCTTTGCTTCGCAAATGGCCATTGTGGCCAGAGCTGGGCTACTCCAGAGCTGGGAGCCAGGAGCTTCTCACAGGTCTCCGTGTGGGTACAGAGCCCCAAGGATTGAGTCAGCCTCTGCTGCTTTCCCAGGTGCATTAGTAGGGAGCTGGATCAGAAGTGGAGCAGCTGGGATGTGAATCAGCACCCATGGGGTGCTGGGCCACAGGTGCCACAGCATGGCATCAGCCCTTAAGCTGCGATTTTTAAATGGGCTGTTTAAAAACTTGGTGGTGAGTTAGAATATGTAATTAGCAGTTTCTGCAACTGTCTTCTCTGTAAAGCAGAGTTAACTAGGTAAGATTTCTCATACTTACATGGAATATTGTATTTGTGATCAGCAAACCAGGTTGCTCAGCAAGTATCAGCTGTCAGAACTCATTCCGATCTCAAGGTTGGGGAGTACTCAGACCCAGAAGTAAGTGCGTCCTGGACTAGAGAGAGGTGGAGCCAGGAGTTTGCTAAGCACCAGGTGAGGCCTGTAGTATATTTTCTGGGGGAATCCCAATCTGTCCTTGACTTGAAGCCATCGCTGTCTGGCTTAGGTCTGAAAAGTCTACATTCTGAGCCTGGAAATAGCACCGAGGTCCTGTCTCCTCATAAGTTTCGTCCTAAAACCCCAAAACTACCAACCTGTGTGGTTGCTTTTACCAGCTTGTGTTTTGTAGAAATGAGACCGTTTTCAGCACAATGGACTTGCTTGGAAAATGCAAGAGAGCCCTTCCTCCCCCGCCCCCCGCCCCCGGCACCCCAGTAGCCTGCTTTGAGGACATTTGCTTTAGAGTTGAATGTATTGAAAATGGAGAAATTTCTTGTTTCAAGTCTCTGGGTGTGTGATAGAGACCGTATCTTAGGTGTTTGGCTTAGCCAGGATGTGGGGGGGGCTTTTTTTTTTCAAGGTTTATTTTATTTTTATTTGGAAGACAGAGAATGAGAGACAGAGACACAAAGATCTTCCATCTGCTATTTCATTCCCCAAATGGCCACATTGCCTGGAATTAAGCTAATCTGAAGCCAGAAGCCAGCAGCTTCTTCTGGGTGTCCCAAGTGGATGCAGGGGACCAAGGCCTTGAGCCATCCTCTGTTGCTTTCCCAGGCCATAATCAGGGAGCTGGATGGGATGTGGCACAGCTGTGACACGAACTGGCACCCATAAAGGATCCTGGCACTGCAGGTGGAAGCTTAGCATGCCATGTCACAGTGCCAGCAACAAGAGGGACTTTTGTGTGTTAGAATCAGGGGATACAGAGTGGTTGGGAGCTGCTTTCTAACCGTCAACAGCCCAGGCCTATTGGGAGGTTTCATACCCTGGGCCACGTCCGCACTGATGAACAACATGTCCTTGTCCCAGGCTGCAGAGACAATGTTGAGCGTGCCTTCTGCCCAAACACCTTGTTGGTGTGGTGGAAAGCAAATGATGGTTTTGTGGTTTGACCAAATAGACAGGTTTGTCATGTTTGAGTTTGTCTGTGGGAACCTGGAAGTCTGAAGTAGACTTTGTCATAAGAACATGGCTTCCAAGATCAGGATTTTTTCTTCTCATCTTTCCTGATGTTTTCCTAAGTTGCTTCTTGGGTCCAGTACCTGAACTTCTTTCCATTTATAATTTTTGTTTCGATGTTAATCCTCACCTATGATACAATGGCTGCGTGATCTGGTTTTATGTAAGTGTACCCAGGCAGGTGAATGACACATTTCCCAACTGCTGTGTGTTTTATTGTAGGTTCTCATTATGACTTGCCATGTCGCCTTGGATGTTTTGAAGAATGGTTACTTGTCCCTGTCAGACATTAACCTTCTGGTGTTTGATGAGTGTCATCTTGCAATCCTAGACCACCCCTACAGAGAAATTATGAAGGTAACTTGTTAGAGTAAACTGAGTCTATCAGATTCTTTAAGGTACCAAAAGCAGTAGTGTTAGTTACCAATATTGGGAACACTGTTCTGCAAATGAATATTGGATTAATGGTCATTTAAATCTATAGTACAATTTTCAACATCATATTGAATGGGAGTACAATGTGGTCGGGAGCTATTTATTTATTAATGTTTTGTGGCTTACCTGAATGGTCCTTTCTGAAAAGGAGTACTTTTACAGCAAACTACAGTAACTGCGTAGTGTGTTGTCCTCGGTAGACCTACGTTTCCATGGCACAAAGCTTTTCCTATGTGAATGTTAGTGATTTTGGCGTGTCTTTATGTGGAGGTGTCTCTCTTGTGAAGGCCTTGCAAAATGAAGTCTTTACTGTCAGTATTTTTATTATGTTAGCTCTGTGAAAATTGTCCATCATGTCCTCGCATTTTGGGACTAACTGCTTCCATTTTAAATGGGAAATGTGATCCAGAGGAGTTGGAAGAAAAGATTCAGAAGCTGGAGAAGATTCTTAAAAGTAATGCTGAAACTGCCACTGACCTGGTGGTCCTAGACAGGTAAGGGCTTCCGGCCGACGTGGCTGCGGCGAGTGATGTTAGTAATTGGATGTTACTCTGCGCTAGAACCTGCTAAGTCCAGAGATGGTCGTTCAAAGGACTATGCATGACTGAGGTTCTTTGCAGGCACAGTTAGTGATGACAGAACTCTAACCGTGTTCCCCCGGGGCGGGGGCATGCTGTAAGATGTCATGTTGCTTAGTCCAGCTCTTCTCACTGGCTGTGCTGCTGGGCACTGGGACCCCAGACAGTAAATTTGCCTTCATTTCTACTTGTGTGGGGCTTTGTTGTTCTGACCTAAATGTCTCGCATCATGCCTAGAATGAGCACTGGCTTATCTGGGGGAATTCAGCAGTATACCTGAAGATATTTGGAAATACCTGTTGTTTTGAACTTGGGTCTCAAATGTCTGAGCAAGATGCTGTTTATGATGTTCAGGTGGTTCTCTTCTTCAGCGAGTTGCTGTTTTGAGTTTTATTAAAAATACCCACAGAAGTGCATGTGCATACCGCCTTACTGCTTTGTTCAAGTTGGTGGTAGAAAAGTCTGTATTAGTAGGAAAACAAATTTTTAAATAAATGTAACTAAATCAGTTCGTGTCAAAATTGGCAATGTCCTTACTGGATTCAGTCTCATTATTTAAATAAGGCTGAGGAATACCATGCGGTGGCTCTGAGGACAGTTATACTGTATTATAGAAGGACTGATTTCTCAGGTTATGGAGTTGAGTCAGATGTGGTGTTGGTTATTAACATCCCTGCTTGTAAATTACATGACCTCAGGGCAGTCCCTTGCCTGATTCTGTGAGATGGTGATGACAGTGGTCTTGTGGAACTATTTGATGATCACTTATGGGGACTCTTGGAAAGCACAAAATGCTTGTCGTTCTGGAGACTGAGAGAAGCTTGCTTCACAACGGGAGAAGAAAGTACCCTGGGGCGCGTCGCACGGACCGGAAAGCTGAGCGCACTGCACGTCTTGTGTTAGGACTCCCTGAGCCAGCCCTGTCTGTGACTGGCACTGAGAGGCTTCTTGGTGATTTGATCTGGCTTGAGTTCAGTTGCTTGGCTTTTTATAGTGCAAAGTAGGAGCCAAATGGTAACTAAGAAGTTACCTGTTGGAGTAAGCAATCCTAATTGTCCAAACAGGAGTTTTGGTGAAGTCTAGATTCTCATTTGGCTTAAGAAAAATGAAAAGTATAGTTTGTAAATATGTTGTTAATGTGTTGATTAAAGCACAGTATGTTTTTCTAGAATAATATGAGCCATTCTAGTTGTCATTTTTAATGAAAAGCATGTTATGAGCCAAGAAATTAGATCAGAAATGAAAGAAAGTCAGAGGAGTTTCCCTAATGAAAGCACATTGAAAGAAACATTGACTCTACAAATGCTGGAAATTGCAGGCAGCATCAGTTAGTGCTCCCTGTTCTGTGCTGTCATCCCTAGCTCCGCCACTCAGACGTGCCCAGCATTGGCTGTTGTCTCCAGAATGAAACAAATGGTGTTACGGGAGGCGGTGGGCCTCATGGGAGCAGCCTCTGACGGACGGTGCCACTGGGTGTCTTTAAGCCTTGCCTGCCTTCCTGGCCCTAGCTGAGGAGGTGCTGCAGGGCTGTCAGACTCTGTCAGGCATCCTCCTGTTCTCCTTCCCCTACTTCTGAAAACATCTTATGAATACATTTCACTGGGTTACAAAATATATACATCTATACCATATGTTAACGTGGGAAATTCACTGATGCGGAGAATAGTTACCTACACCGCAACTAGCGTTTTGGCATATTAGCATATGCTTTCCATTATTTTTTGAAAAAGAAATTTCAATTAAAAATAGTCTTCGCTGTTGTGATATTGAGAGAGTTTGTTTCTCATTTTGAAGATACACTTCTCAGCCATGTGAGATCGTGGTGGACTGTGGGCCGTTTACCGACAGAAGTGGGCTCTATGACCGGCTGCTGGTGGAGTTAGAAGAAGCACTTGGTTTCATCAACGATTGTAATGTACCTGTGCATTCAAAAGAAGGGGATTCTACTTTAATTTCTAGACAGGTGAGCACATACAAAAGAATTATACTACATGTAATAAAAAGCTGTTTATATTTAATATTGAATTAAAATTGATTCTCATGAGGCTACTCTCTGTACGTTTTATTTTAATGCCTTGTCTCCTTAAATCCTTGGCCATTTTCCATTTAACATTCCCTGTTGGATTGATTCCTTGGACAGAAATTTACATCATTGCATGTAGAGATTCATGATTTAAGAGTTAGGATCCGTGTCATGGCTGGACACGGATGAGGTGGAAAAGGTGAGCCTTGTTTTAGGTCAGGTGATTGAGTTTCCTTCTCAAACCTTTAGACTAGATAAGTTCTATGCTGTCTCTTAATGTGTGTGAGCAGCTGTCAGCCCTGTCCCTGAGTGGTGTGGCTCTGAGCAGGGGTCTTTCAGCATGGCAGGTGGCCCAGCAGCAGTAGCAGCATTTGTCTCCCGATTATTGGGATGTTTCTCTAGACCTGGATTCCAGCTAGGATGTACTGAGCTGAGTTCTGCGTGAGTCAAGCTCGGATAGTCCCCAGGGATCACAGCACAGTCACTCATACGTGAGACCATTGCTCTGATCGCATGGCCACTTGCGAGAGTCGGCTGGAGTGAGTCTCATCTCTCTCCCAGTGGTTTTTCCTGGAGCAGCAGCACCCAGCTTTTGCTCAGCCTTTGAATTTTGACAAAGGCCGTATTCAACCCCACAATCTTTTGCTTCCCTTCAGAACCAGCCGTTCCTTGGCATAGCCTGGCCGTGGATTTCTGTTTGACACTCAGCTAAGGGTAGTGAGTGTGATGCGGCCTCCAGGCACGGTCCTGGGCCAGGGTCTGGTGAGGCTGTGAAGCAGATGAGGCCTGACCTAGTGGTGCTGTTTGCACTGAAATGATAACAGGATGATTGTAGAGTGGCTTTAGAACAATCTAAACCAACCAAAAGTAACCAAAAGTGCTGGCTAGGGACTGACCATGACTTACCCAGCATCCTTCTCCTCTGAATAGTCATTAGAGTGGAATAATGTGCAAAACCAAGGGTGTTATACATAGATCAAGAAAAATTGGTTTGCTCTTTTTGCTAAGAAAAATTGTCTAGATCAAATTACTGCATGTGGCGGGAAATAAGTGACACAGATGTAGTTCCAACTGACTATAGATCTAAAAGTAAGTTTGATGAACTTCATACAGTTGTCCTTTACGCTTATATTAGACTGTTTTCGCTGGAGGGCAAAAAGAGATGGTTTCCAGCTCTCAGCAGGAGCTCCCAATCCCCCAATATATATGCAGAGTAAAAGAACTTGAAAAAAAAAATCACTATCCCACTCCAGCCACAGGGCACTAGTGTCAGTGTTTGTGCTGGTAGGACAAATGGATTTTGAGTAAATAGTCAGGGGACAACTGACCGTGAAAATGCTGCCTGTTGGACATGATTGCCATCTGACATTGGACATTTCCTTTTCTTTGTAGATCCTGTCTGACTGTCGTGCAGTGTTGGTAGTGCTGGGACCTTGGTGTGCAGATAAAGTAGCTGGGATGATGGTGAGGGAATTGCAGAAGTACATCAAACATGAGCAGGAGGAGCTGCACAGAAAGTTTTTATTGTTTACAGACACTTTCCTAAGGAAAATACATGCACTATGTGAAGAGCACTTCTCACCTGCCTCACTTGACCTGAAATTTGTAACTCCTAAAGTAATAAAACTACTCGAAATCTTGCGCAAATACAAACCATATGAGCGGCAGCAGTTTGAAAGCGTGGAGTGGTATAATAATAGGAATCAGGATAATTACGTGTCTTGGAGTGATTCTGAAGATGATGATGAGGATGAAGAAATTGAGGAAAAAGAGAAGCCAGAGACGAATTTTCCCTCTCCATTTACCAATATTTTATGTGGAATTATTTTTGTGGAAAGAAGGTACACAGCCGTTGTCTTAAACAGGTAAGTGTTGAAGATGAACCTCTTTGCCCATCCGGAACAAGGCCTATTTTGTCGTGTGAGGCAGTGCAGTCTGACGGCTTTCCCAACGTCGGGTCAGGGCTGAGAGAGTGTTCTAGGTGATGTGTGATCCTTCCTGTGGTAGAGGTGGGGATGGGAGGTGTCACCATCGCGAGAGCCTTCCCGAAGTACTGGCTGGGTGTAACTGAGACGGCTTCTTGTTTAAAGGTTGGCTTATTTTACTTGAAAGGCAGAGTTACTTTCTGCTGGCTCACTTTCCAAAGAGCTGCAGTGGATGGCCAGGGCTGGGCAGCTCCAAAGCCAGGAGCCTTCCCGCCCTCCCAGATGGGTACAGGGGCCCGAGCACTTAGGCCATCCACTGCGGCCTTGAAATTTCAGGTGCACTAGCAGGGAGTTGGGACTCCCAACTGGCACCTCCAGGTAAAGGCTTTACCCATTATGCCATACAGCCAACTCCGTGACTGAGATCTTAAAGGGTGCTAATCTATCCTAGTTCCTCCTAAACAGTGAGCAAATGTTCAGCGGTCTTTTATTGTGTGTGTTCAGTTGTTCGATTCTGTGCAGATATTGATTGTATGTTTGTCTTTATGTTGAAACATTGAACTGCAAGCTCTCTCCCTCTGGTCATGCTAGGATACACTTCATTTGGGTATTAGGATGAGTCTTTTTTTTTTTTAAGATTTATTTATTTTTTATTGGAAAGGCAGATGTACATAGAGGAGGAGAGACAGAGAGGAAGATCTTCTGTCTGATGATTCACTCTGCAAGTAGCCGCAACAGCCGGTGCTGCGCCGATCCGAAGCCAGGAGCCAGGAACTTCTTTCCGGGTATCCCCGGGTTTCAAGGCTTTGGGCCGTCCTTGACTGCTTTCTCAGTTCACAATCAGGGAGCTGGATGGGAAGTGGAGCTGCCGGGATTAGAACCGGCGCCCATATGGGATCCCGGCGCGTAAAAGGAGAGAATCTTAACCATTACACTATCGCACCGGGCCGTAGGATGAGTTTTTTTTTAAGGTTTTTTGTTTTCTTCACACGGCAGACTTACAGAGAGAGGGAGAGTCAGAGAAAGATCTTCCATATGATAGTTCACTCTCCCCAGATGGCTGCAGAAAGCCACAACTGAGCCAGGCCAAAGCCAGGAACTTCATCTGCGCTTCCCAAGTGGGTGGCAGGGGCCTAAGACTTTAGTCATCTTTAGCTGCCTTCCCAGGTGCCTCAGGGAGCTGGGCCAGATGTGGGGCATCTAGGACTGCACCCCGTGCCCGGATGGTACGCCATCTTGTGGGCTGGCTTAGCTGGTGCGCCAGCCCATTCCCATTTGGGTTTTTCCTCAAGGTGATACTGTGGAATAAGCACTTGGTGTTTGTACTCCTTTTCCCATATGTAACGCTGAAAGTCCCTGAGATATTGAAAGTGGCAGGTGTGTCTTTTGTGCACTAATGACTTGACTTGGCGCTGATGTTCCCTGCTAGTGTAAGGGCGGGTGCTGGCTGCCTGGAAGATAGACAGAATTAGAGACTTCAGCCACACCCAGACGTCTAGGGAGGGGAAGAGCACTGTTGGTTAAGTCAACTACCAACACTTTGTGATTTTTTTTTCTTTTTTTTTTTTTTTTAAAGATTTATTTATTTTATTACAAAGTCAGATATACACAGAGGAGGAGAGACAGAGAGGAAGATCTTCCGTCCGATGATTCACTCCCCAAGTGAGCTGCAACGGCCGGTGCGCGCCAATCCGAAGCCGGGAACCGGGAACCTCTTCCAGGTCTCCCACACGGGTGCAGGGTCCCAATGCATTGGGCCGTCCTCGACTGCTTTCCCAGGCCACAAGCAGAGAGCTGGATGGGAAGTGGAGCTTCCGGGATTAGAACCGGCGCCCAAAAAGGGATCCCGGGGCGTTCAAGGTGAGGACTTTAGCCGTTAGGGCACACCGTCGGGCCCAACACTTAGTGATTCAATCTGTAAAACCCACGGGGGCCAGGGTTCTGAGAGCTGGGTAACTGGACATATGGGGGTGTCTAGAGATGGCTGGGCACCCCTTCCGCATCCCCTGCTCTGTGAGGCTGGATTCCCTGCAGCACCCTCTGGTACACTGGTGCCTGTGAGCATGTGTTGCCCTGAGTCCTGTGGGCTGCATGAGCCCAAAGGGGGATTGTGAGGGACTAGAGCTCATGTAGGACATGTGTGGCTGGTGTCTGAAATGGGGTGGGGGCGACTGTGTACTCTGTGGGCTCTGAGCTGGGGTCCCCCAATGCAGAACTGGTGGGCCATTCATTGTGAGGGAAACTCACCGGGCCATTTGTGGCCACACAGTCCTCTGAGCTTGTGGTGGTGTGAGAGCAGGGGAGAAGCAGTTTAGTTTCTAACACAAACAATGACTCAAGTTTCAGTGGAAAAGCTTGAGGGAAGCTGAACTTGCCTTGGCGTTAGTTTCTAGACTGCATAACCAGGGTTTTCTGAACCAGATGACTGTTGGGAAGAGTTCTGGGAATGTCGGCAGGGATGACAGCAAATTCAAGTGTTCAATTGCAGATTCCATCCCTTTCCTCCTCTTCAGGAAAATTTCATTTTTCCTGAATGTAGGTCTAGCCAAGTGGCTGGGCCTGATTTGTGTCAGATGGTCGTGGAATGCACGGTCCTCTGGTTTGTGGGTAGATGTTTGATTTTCTGTGGAAAAGCGTCCTTGTTTTATACTTAGGACAATCACCTTTTCTATGAGACCCACTAATTGGCCAAAGTGATTCCTACGAGCCTTTTCTGCAAGTAGTGATCTCCGAGGGAAAATTAAGCTTTGCTTCCTGGGGTAATTTGGGATTTTTTCCCCTCTTAACTGCTTCTGAATGTTTAGGGGCTTTAAAAACTTTTCTGAGTAACAAGAAATTGGACTCAGGGGTAGTCATCTGGCAGTTCTCAGCCTGGTAATTTTCATAGTCATTGAGCCTGATCCTTCTGATGAGTAGGAAGTAAAATAACTTTAGGTACTGAATTACATTTAAACCAGAAATTTAAGGTTGGAAAGGGACCTCATCAACTATCTAATCCAGCCCACTTAATTTTATAAAAAAGAGAAAGTGCTTCAGGAGGAGAAGTGATTTGCTGCAAGTTAAATTGCCAGTCAGTGGCAGAGACAGTTCTAGAATCCTAATAACCTAACCCCAGTTCTTTCCACAATCAGAATGCTCCCGGGCGTCTCACTGCTAAGACCCAGGGCTGTACATGGGAAGACTGCCAGGGGCCGGAGAGAGCCGGCTGAGCGGGGAGTGCTGAGTGCTGGGCGGCCCAGCCAGGGCTGCTGGCCCACGTGCTCCCTGCCCGCAGGAGGATGGTGGGGTTAGGTAAACTCTCTGGGGCTTGAAGAGAAGAAACAGGGTTTCCTTTCTGCCTCTGCCTGTTTTCTGCAGGCATTTTTATATTTAGACATGTAGTGTTCAATGCAGGAATGAATGTTAGCCCGAAAAGATTTATCCAGAATCATTCTGTGACTACCCACGGACTTTAAGGATCAGGTTAATTGTGATCAGCTTTGATCCAGTGTGGCTGGGGTTTAGAGTGTGTGCTGGATGGAAAGTGGCCGTGGTGGACTTTAGGAGCAGCTAATTAAATGCACAATCGAGGTCTTGTTTCAGTAAGCTTTTTAATAAGCTTAGGAAAACTTCCTGAAATCCAGATTCTTTCCTTCCCTGGATTTAATGGGAATGAAACTCCTTCCTCGGCGAGCAGTGTTGTACAGCACTGTGTTACACGCTCCTCATCAGAGCAGTGCATCATCAGGGTGGCCCTGTGCGTAGGTAGGTGTGCGCTCAGGCTCCCGCCTGTCAGTTTCCTTGTAAAAAACCATGAGGGGCTTTTCGTGTTACCTTGATGTATTTAAAGGTTTCCACATTCCTGTGACAGGTGAAGGACCCCGTAATTCTGTTTATGATTCAACCCAGACTACACAGATAGCCAGCTCCCCTCTGAGAGTCCAGTGATCTGTCAGCGTGTGGTTCTTTGTCCAGCCCGGGCTTCCAGCGCCTCTGTGCCCACCGTGCTTTGTCCCCGGCTGACTTGTCTTGCATTCGTTTTAGAGTGGGAAGGCAGCACATGGAGTTCCTGTGCCCACCTCACCAGATTTCCCATCTAACAGATCACCTAAGAATGCTAACATGGGTGCATTGTTGTTAACTAAACTGCACTGTGTTTGGAGTTTACCCTTGTTTGTGTTATTGTCCTGTCCTGTTTTCAGCTGAAGGTATTCTAAGGTCTCCTATCATTATCACGTCTCCCCAGGCTCCTGTGGTCTCTAACAGTTTCATGGTCCAGTTTTTGATCAGTCTAGAGGTGTTTGCAGCATGCTCCTGTGTTTGTCGGATGCCTTCTCAGGACTAGACCAGAGTAGCTAGAATTGGAAGAAGGCAAGGAGCTCCAGGTCCATGTGCTTCCCAAACCTCGTTCGTTCATTAACTCTTATTAGATAGGAATCTTATGAAAGTTACTTAGTTTTTGAATTTTGAGCCTTTTTAGTTTATCAAGCAGTAATAATGCCTCTATCTATTGGCCATGAATGAGAGGGAATGTTTAATCGAAGGAGGGTGCTGTCACCTTGGCACATAGTAGATGCTAGGTCTTTGTGCCTGCACTTGTAAGGATGCATTTTTACTATCCTGGCCTGTAACTGATGGGGATAGGTTTATGGTGTGAGCCCACACAGAGGAATTAGTTTGATTTTGTTCGTTAACTGGAAGATGTTAGATGGAAAGGATGCTATGAAAGATATTGTTCTGATATGCTTGAAGTGGCTGTTAGAATTTCAGAAGATGTGTATATGTTTTTTATTTTTTCTTTTATGATTGAGTGGATGATCATGATTAGCCAAATCACAGATATCAGTAATGTATCTAGCTCTGATCTTCAGTGTGCGTGGTCGTGTTTTTAGTTATCCTGTTTTCAGTCTGATGGGAGAGGCTGTGTACATACACATAGAAGCAAAGTGCGGTCTGATGCCTGGCTCCAGGACAGAGCTGTACTGTGAATTCAGGGCAGCATTTAGAAGTGCTTCCAGCAGCCTAACAGTAGAATAAAATCAGTGCTTGCCTTTCAGATGATTTTTTAAGAGTGAAGTATTAAGAAAATGAACTTAGAAAGCATTAAAATTCAGAGAGAGAGAGATCTCCCATCTCACTGGTGCATTGCCCGGATGCGCCAGGCCAGACTGAGCCAGGAGCCCAGGACTCGGCTTGTGGCTTCCTCTACGCGGTGGGGCCAAAGCCCTGGAGTTGTCACTGGCTGCCTGCAAGGGCTTGCGTTGGCAGAAAGCGGACATGGGTAGCACAGCGGGTCTCCAGACTGATATGGGAGGCCAGTGTCCCAGGCAAACGCCTGCCCTCTAATTAGTTCATTTCTGCAGAATTTAGCAAAAAAAATCATGGTCTCGAATGAATTGGAAGTTAGCAAAACAAGAAAACCACAAAACAAAACAAGACCTGGCTTGGCGCCAGATGGTTTCAGCAACTCTGCACTTGAGAGCAATTGAGCACACGCACCGGCCTGCTGCTGGGACAGTCGCATAGACTCCAGGCAGAAATGAGTGAGTGAGACCCTGTCTTCCCGCCTCAGCTGGACAGGACAGTCTGGGCAGTCTGCGTTCATCTCTTGTACCCACGCTGCAGCTGGGCATCCCTGACAGCCCGTGGCTTCGTCCTGGCTCAGGCAGCGTCTGTCTCCTCACTGTCAGCATGGTGTGTCACCTGTAGTTGCCCACCAAGATGCTGTCTACTAACATCCGTGTTGTCTGCTCATGCCACTGTCCATGTGGCTGTCGTTAAGACAAGTAAATCTGTAAAGATTATCAAAATAGAATAATTACAAAAATATATAAGTATGTATCAACCAAAGTTAAAAAAAAAAAAAAAAGACAAGTAAATCTGGTCGTAATTCAGTTCATCTGAGGGCCACCAGAGTGATGATTTTGGCAAAGTGAGTCTGTTCTTGGCTGATGAATATTGACTATATGTTTTTCTTTCTGTTAGATTCAGATTGATAAACTGAAGTGTGGAGGTGTGTGTGTGCAGCAGTGTGGGTTTTGGTTCAGACATGAGCGTGCTGTCTGTGCAGTTCTGCTTCTGCAGTTATGATAGTAATTAAACCTTGGAGCGGCATAAGGGGCTTTCTGATGGTGCACTTTTAAGTCCTTGAACTGCACAGTGGCCTTTTAGCTTGACCTAGACATGCCAGCGATCTACCGATGGGGGGCACAGCTCTTCTGAGTGCTCCCCAAGGTTTCCTCCAGCTCTTTGATATTAGTCTGTTTTATGTATTTTAAAAAAGGATGGTTTGACTTAAACATGCAGTTTTCTGTTAGGAATTTCTCCTCTGTATTTTGACTTCAGAAGAGCCATATGGAGTCGTTTATGTCAGGTGTGGAACCATTTATCCTGTGTGCGCTGTGTTTGCATGTAGATGTTTCTAGGATAGCTGTAATGGGCACACTGATTGCTGTTGTGTGTCTACGTAACACGATCCTGTCCTGTGGCTCTGTGCCCTTTCTTGGCCAGCAGGAGAAGGAGGCTGAGAGTGGGCAAAGAGACTCCTCTCTCTTCTGACAGCATGGGGCAGGGGAGCCCTTGCCCACTAGTGTGGCGAAGCCTGGTGTCTGCATGGTGCAAGTGTGGGCAGTGGCCAGGCAGGTGCAGGAACTGGGGTGACGAGGTATTGCTTTCCCCAGAGCTCTACTTCCAGCGATCGTGTTCCGGGTAAGATACAAGAGAGGAGCCATTCCTGTTGGCAGCTGGACGCTTTTGTTACACAGAGGCAGTAGACATCCTGAATTGGGGGTCAGATTTGGCATGTCCTCATGTGTCAGCAGGGCTGTAGAGAAGGGGGTGTGGCTTCTGCTGACCCTGCGTCTGTGTCAGGGAAGTGTGCTAAGCTGCTACATCCAGAGTTCTGGCCAGAAGCTGGGATGTGGAAGGATCCAGGTTTCTCGGACCACTGGTCCCACCCTGAGCCACATTTTTTCTGAAAAGATGTGTTTACTTGAAAGACAGTACTTGATTTGTCTGCAGAGTAACACACAGAGAGAAACAGAACCTTCCAGGTGGCCAGACAGTTGTGTGTGGGCCAGGCCGAAGCCAGGTGTTCAGTGTGGATGGCAGGGGCCAAATTATTGTGCCACGTTTGCCACCTCCGAGTAGCAGGAACAGGAAGCTGAACCGCAAGTAGAGCAGCTAGGATTTGAACCGGGCTCACATGGCGTTCTCCTGTCAAGGGTGGGAGCTTACCCCACTGCATCACAATGCTGGGCCACATTTCCAATAAGTCATCAACACCCAATCAGAAGTGGGAGGTAACGTGAGTGTCTAGTGTTCAGTATATGCAGCCTTGGGTTTAGAGTCATTGGAGTGCTCAGTCCATAGGTCCAAATGGTGAGGGTGGTTCAAGCTGGTTGGGAAAAAATATGATAGGTATGTTGGCAAAAAATACTTCGTCAGTATTTGTATCTTAAAGGAGACTTTACAAACAAAAGTCTGAGTAGTTTTCCCTCAGCAGTGCTTAACTTTCAAATGTGTATGATTTTCTTAGATTGATAAAGGAAGCAGGCAAGCAGGACCCTGAGCTGGCTTATATCAGCAGCAACTTTATAACTGGACATGGCATTGGAAAGAATCAGCCTCGAAACAAACAGATGGAAGCAGAATTCCGAAAACAGGAAGAGGTAACTTAAATCAGAATGATCGTACAATTGCGATTCTCAGAGCAAACGCAGACGCATGGCTCGGGAACTCCCTTCCGCTCTCCTCTGCCAGCTCGTTTCAGTCTTTGTACTCTAGAACGCTTATTCAGGTGTAGACTAGTTGCCTGCTCTAGGTAGTGCCCAGTAACTTCTATGCTCAGAATAGCTGTCTCATAGGTTGTGTTTTGGGTTTTTTTTTTTGGGGGGGGGGTTATTTTATTTTATTTTTTTGGTCTTGATCCATTTTCTTTGGTTAGGTTGACATCACACAACATCTCACATAGACAAGGCAGGTGTGTCTGTGGACGCCTGTTGAGTCCATGGGATTCTGAAGGGAACAGCTCTTTTCCTAGAAGGATTTTCTTTGTTCATGAAAGTCCTGCTTTAGTAGAGGACTTTAGAAAATGGCACTGTTTGGTTTATGTGTTCCGTGCGTTTTAAGGTCTCGGTGTAGAAAACAGTACTGTCAAGATGCCAGAGAATATTAGAGTGCTTGGCTTGCAGATGCAACCTTTTAACATTTATTATTCAACTTAGAATAAGTCCCGTGGAAGGTATTTTAGCTTTTTGATAACATTCCAGGAGCCAGGAGCTTGTGTTACTGTTTACTGTTTGTGCCCTGAATTAGGGCATGATGTAAAAGAACCATCACTTCCTGTTCTCATATATTCTGACTCCTTAAATTGAAAATTTCCCAAGGTGCCAGAAAAATGAGTAATGTACTGTCTGTGACTTTGAGTTGTCAGTAAGTCAGGGAGGTTAGTGATGGAGTTTTATGTTTTTGGAGAATGTTGGCACCTGCTCACAGGCATGCGACAGCTCTGGGGGTGCAGAGGATCCTCCGAGCTCCTGACGGGCATGCGTCTGGTCCTTTGAGTGAATAGATCCGTTTGTGGCCATTAAAGAATCCAGTCTTGATTTTGCCTGAATGCTGTCATGTTAAGGCTTTACAGGTACTTCTGTGACCTGTAATGGGTATTTCTGTAATGTACAAAGGCACTGTGTTCTTTTTTTAAGAAGAATTTGTTATGTACTTGAAAGGCAGAGTTACAGAGAAAGAGAGCTCTTCCATTCACTGGTTCACTTGCAAATGGCCCTGACAGCCAGGGCCGGGCCAGGCTGAAGCCAGGACTTTCTTCCAGGTCCCCATCAGGATTCAGGGACCCAAGGACTTGGGCCATCCTCTGCTGCTTTCCCAGGTGCATTAGCAAGGGAGCTGCATCAGAATTGGAGCAGTTGCGATTTGAACCAGTGCCTGTATGGGATGCTGGTGCTGCAGGCTGTGGCTCCACTGGCTGCACCCCAGCGCCAAGCCTCTCTGATCATGCTCAAGAGCAGACAGCTGTCCGTCAGGCAGTGCTTCTGCCTCCACTTACCCCGGGTTTTCTTTTCAATTGTCCTCTCTCCATGCTGGCTTTAAAGATTTTCTGAGAGTAAAAAGAACAGAAGAACAGTTATTTAATTTTACTGCCTCATTTTCTTTGAAATTTTCTTAAAATTGCTCTTCCTTGTGGATTTTTTCCTTAGGTTCTTCGGAAATTTCGAGCACACGAGACTAACCTGCTCATTGCAACGAGTATCGTAGAAGAGGGTGTTGATATACCAAAATGCAATTTGGTAGTTCGTTTTGACTTGCCTACAGAGTATCGCTCCTACGTTCAATCTAAAGGAAGAGCCAGGGCTCCAATTTCTAATTATATAATGTTAGCAGATACAGATAAAATAAAAAGTTTTGAAGAAGACCTTAAAACTTATAAAGCTATTGAAAAGGTAAGATCAAATATTAATATATTTTTGTCATTGTTTGTATGCACGTAAGTAAACAAATGCTGGCTGAGTAGTCTTTGAGGGGGTGTTGGGGTCTCTGCTGGCCGAGTAGCCTCCCTGTGACTGGTGGGATCCGTCTTGGCCGAGTAGCCTCCATGGGCGCGGTGGGGTTTTTGGTGAAGAAGCTGAGAGTGATGGTAAGGATGCAGCATTCTTATGTTTGGAAGAGCGCAGTGAGGTGGCAGGGGTTCGGTCCTGTGGATCCCTGGGGAAGTGTGTCTGGGACCGTGGGCTGAGAGTGTGCACAGCGCAGCAGGGAAGCAGCTTGCCAAGCCAGTGGCCTCAGGGGAACACAGCAGTGAGGCCCAGGCACGCGGGCTTGGGGTGGGGGTCTCATGTCAAGAGAGTGTTCGTAGAGCTATACAGGCAGATGGCTAACGCACGAAGAAGACATTTGCATCCATCCTAAGTGCTGTGTGTACGTTGCTCAGATCCTGAGGAACAAGTGTTCCACATCCATCGACACTGGCGAGGCTGATATTGATCCTGTGGTGGATGACGACGATGTTTTTCCGCCGTATGTGTTGAGGCCAGATGATGGTGGTCCACGGGTCACCATCAATACGGCCATCGGACACATCAACAGGTAGGGGACCAAGTCTTCATGTGGAGAGCCTGCAGGTGTCCAGCAGTTAACTCTCGGCCTCTAAGTGGTGTATTTACAGTTTACAGATCCTTTCTGATCAAAATGTAGGCGCAGTAATGTGTGATTGTGTTTAATCCCCTTTGGCAAGGCCGTCATAATGACAATACACTCATTGTGCTTGAGTTTATGTTGGCTTTTCCATTATCAGTTAACTGAGATTATGGCAAATTGTATTTTTGAGTGTGACAATGTGCTTTTGCTGAGCTCTTAATGACATTTTTAAGAACTAAATTTTCTTGACAACTCCAGGATAATTCCTCTGTGCCATCCTTTATGTTTGTGTCTATTTCAGTTCAAACTTGAGCTTAAGTTAGGAAATGCAGGTCCCTGATTGCACACATTAGGGTACTGAGCAGCCACTGCCTGCTTGGATGCGTTGCGCAGAAATAAGACATTTCACGGAAAGTCCTGTTTGATAACCCTGTTCTAGAGGGTTAAAAGTTTGAAGCAAGGAACTTGCAGCTCTGTGTGGAGATGCCAGGGGGAGGGACCCTGAGGCTGTGCATCTCAGGACAAGTGTCATTTCTCTGTTGTGAATTCAGTCCAGATTCTCTCTCTCCACAGATACTGTGCTAGATTACCAAGTGATCCATTTACTCACCTCGCTCCTAAGTGTAGAACCCGGGAGTTGCCTGATGGCACATTTTATTCAACTCTTTATCTGCCGATTAACTCACCTCTTCGAGCCTCCATTGTTGTAAGTTTAGACAAAGAAATGATTGTATCTTTTAAAGTATGTCATTAATTTTTCTCCACTTCTCTAAGATGTGCACATTAGCGGTTAATGTGGCTTTAACATCTGCTTTCAAAAGCACATTTATAGATGACGTTGTACTCAACTGCGTGTTCAGAATGTTGACAGAGAAGTTGCAGTGGAGAGTCCCTGAGTTGCCATTGAGTTCTTGGCCATTTGACACGGCCTATCAGCTGCAGCTTCTGCACTTAGAATTGGCCCGTGCCGGTTATTTTGTTGTTGACTCAGAAATCTGCTTTGTGTAATGCTGTCCTCTGTCCCAATATTGATTTCTCTGTATTCTAGCATCGCTAACTTATGTTGTGCATAAGAAGTGTTCACTCAGCCTTTGTGCTAGTCTTATCCCAGTATGTATTTTTGTTTTTCGTTGCACAGTTGTATATTATGAAAATAAGAGACTTTAAAATCTCGCCAAAGTTTAAGTTATTCAAAATTAAGAGGATCTTAGTTATGATTTAATTTTTTATAAGGTGAGGACTTTAAAGGATGGAATTTTTTAAATGTGCATGTTGGGATTTTTAGAGAACCTATATTTGTAAAAATAAACTTGATTCTGGTAAATGGAACTTTGGAGATATTCAAGAAGAGGTTTCATAGGTGTCTTATGTGCTGGTGATAATACAGCTGCATGCACGTGTATTTTCAGGGCCCACCAATGAGCTGTGTACGGTTGGCTGAAAGAGTTGTAGCTCTCATTTGCTGTGAAAAACTGCACAAAATTGGTAAGAATGAAAACCATGCAAATGAAAATAAAATGCTTAAACATGAAAGAAACCTGCCAAGGACTGCGTGGGCCTGTCAGCATCGTGTGGAGGCATGACCTGGCCACTCGTGGCGTGTGCTTTGGTAATCAGGGACTCCACAGCGTGGCATGGGCTCCTGGCTTTCCACAGCTTCACTGCACCCTTCCCTGAGCGGGTGCATCAGGATCTTATACCTCTCAGATGTGAGCCAGCATTTAATGCCTATGCTGGCAAACAAATTAAATGTTTATTTTTCAAAGAACACAACTTATTTACCATGGCCTTTTTGTTGAGAAAGCGATATGTACTGTTGTCACGTTAAAATGTTTTTGTTTTTGAATCTTATGAATAAATGTTTATTTATAAATTTACAAATAAAATGTTTATTTTTGAAATTTGAATTTGCAATCTTGTTCAGTTGAATGTATGAATGCCAAAGTGGACTTTGCCTGCATGGCAACTCTGGTGACTTTTACATTATTAAAGATGCAGGCACTGTAGTTTGAATCACTCCAGCTACTTCCCAGGCAGGGCTTTGTGGCACAGCTAGCTAAACTGTTGCTTGCCGCATCTATGTCCCATATCAGAAGAGTTCTGGCTGCTTTGCTTCCCATCCAACTTAATGCTCAGGTGCGTGGGCCCTTATGGTCCATCTGGGGGACCAGGATGGAGCTGTGTAGACTCCTGGCTGCAGTCTTGCCCAGTCCTGGCTGGTGCAGGTGTTTGGGGGATGAACCAGCAGGTAGGAGGCATTTTTCCAGGACCCTGCCTTTCAAGTAGGTGAAAATCAGTAAACAGTAAAAATAAATAGAATGTTCACTCGTTAATGAGAAAGCAAAAGTCTCAAGTATGTTGATTTTGTTTTTAAACTTGTTAGGTGAACTGGATGAACATTTAATGCCGGTTGGGAAAGAGACTGTTAAGTACGAAGAGGAGCTTGATTTACATGATGAAGAAGAGACCAGCGTTCCGGGAAGACCAGGCTCCACGAAGCGGAGGCAGTGCTACCCAAAGGCAGTTAGTATTGGTCGAGGCCGAGGGGCGCCTGGGCTTGCTGCTGCCCAGATGCCGCCCGCGGGCCTCGGCGCGTCTCCGTGACTCTCCGCTTTCCCACGTCAGTCTCTTCACCCCATCCGTGGACTCTGTGCTGCTTCCGCTTCACATGTTGCTTTGGTTTTCCTTTTCCAAATATTCTTGGACTCATCTAGCAGATTCTTCTGGGCGGTTTATTCCATTTAAAGAGAATGTTTGTTTTACTTGGGGCCAGAACAAAAGAAGATTCATGTGATAAAACTCCCAGAGGGAGAGACACTCTCTCAGGTGACAGGTCCACAGGAAGGCAGGAGCTCTGCCAGGAGCTGGTATGGGCTCTGGGGGCAGCTGTTCCTACGCGGTGTGCCTGGGCATCCAGGCACATTTCTGTATTCTACTTCTTCTTGCAGCCATACTTGGATGCAGTGTGTGGTTTGTGAATACTTTTGTTAGTATTTTTCCGTCCCAGTGACACTAAAGTTTTGCTGTGTACTTTTGTTTTTGCAGTTTCATTGCATTTTTACTTTTAAAAAATATGCACAGTTGCTCATTTCCAAGATTCGAAAATCATGTTGGTATTTAGAAGGTGGCCTCAAGTGCTAGGCCCCTGCCACCCCTGTAGGAGTCGTAGAAGAAGTTCTTGGGTCCTGGCTTCATCCTGGCCCAGTTCTGGCTGTTGTGGGCACCTGCGGAGTGAACAGTCCACGTTGCTGCTCCCCTTGGACTAGTTCCACAGGGCAGCCTGGCTAGCAGGAGGTGTTCTGAGAGCTGTGGGACTTCCATGTCCAGTTTCAGAAAGGTGTGCTCTGTGTTATCTGGGAATTACTCGTTCTGTCTCCCAGCCAGCATTCTCTATCTTGTAACTATAGTTACTGCAAGACCTAAACTGTGCAGTTGTGTTATTCCTGGATGTTCAGAAACCCGCTAATAGTAACTTGATTATGGTGCGCTCACATCCTAACTAAGATGGCCATTCAACAGGGTGCTGATTCGTGTTGACCTTTCACTTCCATTGTAGTAAGTGGGGATAAAAATCAGACTCCAGCCACTCCAGCCTGTATTTTGTATTAAAAAATATGAATGTATGTTTATGCACATTTATGCATAAGAAATGGATTAGGAAATTGTCCAGGCTGTCTTTGGGTAATAAGAAACTATGGCATTTTTAGAATTTTGCCATGTTAATTTTGATATTTCACAATGGATAAATAAATAAACGGGAATTTTTAAAGATTTATTTATTTACGTGAAAATCAGAGAAATGGAGAGACTGAGAGACTCGCATGTACTACTGGTTCACTCCACAGGCGCCCAGCATCGCCAGAGCAGGGCCGGGATGAAGCTGGGAACCAAGAGCTGCTTCCAAGGCTTGCAGGCGGCAGGGGCTCAAGCACTTGGGCCACCTTCTGCTACTTTTCCTAGGTCATTAGTGGGGAGTTGGGTCAGAAGTGGAGTAGCCAGGACTTGAGTCAGCACCCGTATGGAAAGCTGCTGTCACACCCAGTGGCTTAACCAGCTACGCCGTGGCATCAGCCACACGAAAAGCATTTTTTACTTGGAAGAAATAGATCCAAAGTATCTTTTAGAGCCCTGCAGTGTTTGGTGATTTTCTGCAGTTCTGCTCTTGGCTGTGCAGTTCACAGTGCAGTGTGATGTTGGAGGGTTTGGACCACCTGCTGCTGCATCCCAAGACATCCTTGCCTTCCTCAGAGTTAAGCAGCTAGGAGGTCTGTCAGCTTCTGGGAAAGAAGTAACTGTGATGCATGATTTGTCTTTTCAATTCCAGATCCCGGAGTGTCTGAGGGATAGTTATCCCAAGCCCGATCAGCCCTGTTACCTGTATGTAATAGGAATGGTTTTAACCACTCCATTACCCGATGAACTGAACTTCAGACGGCGGAAGCTCTATCCCCCTGAAGATACCACAAGATGCTTTGGAATACTGACAGCCAAACCCATACCTCAGGTAAGCCCTTCACAGTGACTGCACGGTAACAACATCTGGTTTTGAAAACAAGTAAAGGGTCTGTCATTGTGCTTGGAGTGGCAAGACTGGCAGCGATTATAACTGGTGAACTATCAAGACCACTTGAGCAAGACCCTCGGAGCATGCCCTACATCCGGGACCTGGGGAGGGTGGGAAATTGGGTGGGCCTTCTCCCTTAATACCCCCCTTTAAACATGAAGGAAACAATATGGGAATAATAGTCTTACGCACTTTCCTATAGCCCTTGAACCTTTTTACCCTAATTAACTATGTAAAGATTGTCAAAAATATAATAAAAAAATAAATTAATTAAAAAAAGCAAGTAAAGGGTCTGGGATAAAGAAAACTAGTAGTTTATTACCTCAGTATGCTGAGTGCCTAAAGATTAATTCAGAGTGGACCTCGTGTGTGGAGCGCCTGTGTCCCATGTGGCATGCCTGGGCTGGAGTCCTTCCTGTTGCACTGCTGCAGATCCCGGATGAGGTGCATCCTGGTGGCAGCAGTGGGGGCCTGGTGTTGCGGGCCTTTGGGGAGTGAATCCATGGGTGGATGAAAAGCCGAGTGCAGTGCTTAGTGCTTGCCCCCGCCCCGTGCCCCCAAGGTCGCTGTGGTGGAGGAAGTGCCTGCTGACTTGAGGGTGCTGTCTTTCCCTCCGCTCAGATCCCGCACTTCCCCGTGTACACGCGCTCCGGAGAAGTCACCATATCCATTGAGCTGAAGAAGTCCGGCTTCACCTTGTCCCTGCAAATGCTTGAGCTGATCACACGGCTGCACCAGTACATTTTCTCACATATTCTTCGGCTTGAGAAACCAGCATTAGAATTCAAACCCACGGACGCGGATTCAGCCTACTGTGTTCTACCTCTTAATGTTGGTAAGGAGGGCCCCAAAAGCTGTGTTTCTGAGTGAGCTCACTGTGTGTACCCCAGAAACTCTTCCTTTGACAACTCCACACTGTGGATGTGTATTTTAAATAAGAATCTCTTGCCAGCATTGCATGTTAACAAGTAATCTTTTTCTCATCCAAGTTAACGACTCCAGCACTTTGGACATTGATTTTAAATTCATGGAAGATATTGAGAAATCCGAAGCTCGCATAGGCATTCCCAGTACAAAGTATTCAAAGGAAGCACCCTTTGTTTTTAAATTAGAAGATTACCAAGACGCAGTTATCATTCCAAGGTAGGTGCTAGAAGGAAGGGACAAGGCTGGTGATAGTCGGTTTGAAAGATGCACCTGTTCCCTGGACTGTGAGCTCTGGCTTCAGCATTGTGCGGTGGACAGGAAACCTGGGGGTTTCTTCCAGACAGAGCTGATCGCTGCTGTGACTTTCTGAAGAACTAGAACAGAACAGCTGTGTGTGCCGGTTCATCCTTTGAATTCCCAAAGTCATGGAATCTGGCCATGAATAAGCACTTCACTCAAGATTTAATGTGGGAATAATGCCATTAAATTCAATGAAAATAGTAAATTTGAGTGCTTTTCTTTTTTCTTTAATTGGTAAAAATTTCAGGAATGAATTTTGGGAGATAAAATATAGGAACTTTAGAGAAATGGCTGTGATTCAGTTGGTCTTTGGCTGTTGTGTGCCTCAAAGCCGTATTTTAAATACCAGCTATAACTAGATTATGTGTGACATTGCATCTTATGATAGGAGTCTTTCATGTATAGTGCTGTTAATGTTCAAAGATTTTAGTGTGTTGTTTGCATGTTTTAAGTCTTCTGTTCGTATGGTGATATGGTATTTAAATGTTCCTAGCTTTTATGTGATACTAGAGTATAGAAACCTGAAACCGGATAAAGTAGGGGAAAATAGTTTTTCCTATTGAAAAGTTATTATTTTTAGATTAGGATTAAGTCTTCACTTGTGTTGTTTTAACTTTCTTAGCTCTCAGTCACAGTTGGCTTTCCGTAGTAAGAGCAGTTGTAGCTTGAGGATAGTTGATTTAAACCATAAGCAACTGCTTGTCTGTCTTCTTTAGGTACCGCAACTTTGATCAGCCGCACCGATTCTACGTGGCTGACGTGTACACTGACCTTACCCCACTCAGCACATTTCCTTCCCCTGAGTATGAAACTTTTGCAGAATATTACAAAACAAAGTATAACCTTGACCTGACCAATCTCAACCAGCCACTGCTGGATGTGGACCACACATCTTCAAGGTAAGGCCCGGGCTGTGTGGCTCTTCCCCGGCCTCCAGCACACACAGAGCAGGCTGCGCGTCCCGCCAGCCTGCGACACGGGTTGGCCAGCGCCATCCCAGAGGCTGAGTTTGCGGGTGTGTCAGGACATTGTAGGCACGTAGGGTGGAGAGCACTAGGAGACTGTTTATTCTCGTCTGTTTGATGAACTTGTTTTGACATTTTTATAGACTTAATCTTTTGACACCGCGACATTTGAATCAGAAGGGGAAAGCGCTCCCTCTTAGCAGTGCTGAAAAGCGGAAAGCCAAGTGGGAGAGTCTGCAAAACAAACAGGTAACAAGCTGTTGGCACACCTTCGTTTGTAGAGCCAAGTTTGGCTTTTACCTGCGATAACTGTTGCCCATCCTCAGAGTTTTGCTTTGTTTCATTAGTGTTCTGTATTGAATTTTATTAGAATTTGCTTTTTGGCATGTTTGGGAGGTTTAGCCTTCAAACTTGGTCCATAGATAGAATTGTATCATGAGGTTGCCTGTTACCTTGGTAAATCCTAGAGTATATCCCATTCAGGTGTTTACCTTTATGCACTGGGGAAATGGGTCTTTAGTGTTCTTGTTTTCATTTGTGTGAGTGAGTGTGCACACACGCACATGCGTGTGAGTGCACTCGTAACTGAGTGCACGTATGTGTGCATGTGTGTGCGCATCTGTAAGTGTTTGTGTGACGTGTCTCTGCTCGCTTTTGCCTCACTGCCTTGCAGATCCTGGTCCCGGAGCTCTGTGCCATCCACCCCATCCCCGCGTCGCTGTGGAGAAAAGCAGTCTGCCTCCCCAGTATTCTCTACCGCCTTCACTGCCTTCTGACTGCAGAGGAGCTCCGAGCCCAGACGGCCGGCGACGCCGGCGTGGGGGTCAGGTCACTGCCTGCCGACTTCAGGTAGGTAGGAGTTCCTGCGTGCGAAGGAGAGGGTTGTGTTCAGTCATTCTGATCCCAGAAGCCAGTGCATCTTTGACTCCCACGTGCATCCTGTCTCCTGAGTCCTGCGTTCTTGAGGCCCCTGTGGTCAGGACTGGCCGCTCTGCCCCTGGGATGGGGGCTGAAGCAGCTCACGCAGCTCTTTGTTCCTCCCTATTTGGGAACAAGTGTGGCTTACAGAGCAGTTGCCGCAGTGTGTTATTTGTCTTCATTACGTCCTTCTCCTTGGATAAGTCTCTGCTTGCTAAAAAAGTTTGAGATTTGATCACTTAGTAATTTTGCTCACCCAGGTGGCAACAGAGATGATTTTGTTTTTTTTTCTTGGACTGAAGGAACTTTAAAATACGTAAAGACTTGGAATCAACTATATTGAGTGTGGTATCAGACACTAGTATAAATTCTGTAGCCTATAGAACTGCAAAAAGTTCATGGAAATTAGGATAAACTTATTTGTTACAAAAAAGATCCATGCGTAGGTTTTCTTTTCATTTAAATATTTATTTATTTGAAAGTCAGAGAGATAGGAAGAGACAGAGAGAAATTCCTTGTGCTGGTTCGCTCCCGTGGCTGCAGCGAGGTCCCAGGCACTCAGCTCACCTTGTGCTGCTTCCCCAGGTGCATAAGCTGGGTGAGAAGCAGAGCCCCCAGGGCTGAGACAGTGGCTTAATGGACTGTGCCACAGTGCCACCCCTCCGCTGCACGACATTTCTCAGGAACTTTTTGAAGACACCTCCCCTCCCTACACACACACACACACTCATACTCAGTGTGTGTGTGTGTGTGTGTGTGTACCCTATGTAATGACTCATCTAATTAATCTTCCCCTTGCATGCGCTGGGATCCCATATGGGCTCTGGTTAGTGTCCTCACTGCTCCACATCCCGTCCAGCTCCTTGCTTGTGGCCTGGGAAAACAGTAGAGGATGACCCAAAGCTTTAGGACTCTGTACCCTTGTGAGAGACTGGGAAGAAGCTCCTGGCTCTTGGCTCCGGATCAACCATTTGGGGAGTGAACCAGTAGATGGAAGATCTTTGCTTCTGTCTCTCCCTCTCTCTGTAAATCTGCCTTTCCAATGAAAGTAAATAAATCTTTTTAAAATAAAATGTTTTGTTGCCAAAATAAGTTTACAGTTGCATTTTCCACAAACTGAAGTCTCCTTGCAGTTATTCATCTCATCCTTGCTCTGGTCCTGTGAGGCAGGGCCTGTGGTTAGTCCCACTTCCTAGGACAGGTGGCAATGTGGGAACGCTGCATAGGCTGTGCAGCCCTCTTGGCTGGTGACTTGGAGGGTCTGAAGCTGGAGCTGTGCAGCCTGTGGCCCCTGGCTTGGTGAACCTCACTTCCAGGCTGTGTCCCTGTGGGAGGACTCGCAGCAGCACCGAAAACCAAATCCCTCTTTCTAATGTGCATCACACAGAACTGCTTGCTTGAAAACTGTTCTCTTCCAGAGTAGGAGTATATCTGTAGAAGTCTTCATTTCCCCCCTTATTTTAAATTACCTCTGTGATAGTTGCCCTTTTGAAGGATCTGATGAGAATGTGTTTCCAGATACCCTAACTTGGACTTCGGTTGGAAAAAATCTATCGACAGCAAGTCTTTCATCTCAATGTCTAACTCATCTTCAGCTGAAAATGATCATTACTGTAAGCACAGCACACTTGTAGTCCCTGAAAATGCTGCACATCCAGGTGCTAACAGAACCTCCTCTCTAGAAAACCATGACCAAACGTCTGTGAACTGCAGGACGCTGCGCAGCGAGCCGCTGGGGAAGTGCCCAGGGGACGTTCCGACAGATCCGACAGCAGTTAATGGTCTTTCTTACAATAAAAATCTTGCCAATGGCAGTTATGATTTAGCTAACAGAGACTTTTGCCAAGGAAATCAGCTGAATTACTACAAGCAGGAAATACCTGTACAACCAACTACCTCATATCCCATTCAGAATTTATACAATTACGAGAACCAGCCCAAGCCCAGCGATGAATGTACCCTACTGAGTCATAAATACCTTGACGGGAATGCTAACCAATCTACCTCGGACGGAAGTCCCGCAACGGCTGCCATGCCTGGTACGATGGATGCTGGCAGAGCACGCTGGGACAGCACGGCTTGTGAGCAGAGCACTTCTGTCGGGTACTCCTCAAAGACTCTCGGCCCCAATCCCGGCCTTATCCTTCAGGCTCTGACTCTGTCCAATGCCAGTGATGGGTTTAACCTGGAGCGGCTTGAAATGCTTGGCGACTCCTTCCTGAAGCATGCCATCACCACCTATCTCTTTTGCACTTACCCCGATGCTCATGAGGGCCGCCTTTCCTACATGAGAAGCAAAAAGGTGAGACGGGGCTCTTGCTTTGAGCGGTTATTTGGTCAGTGTGCTGGGACACAGCTTCTGGTTGGTGGGGAGCCAGTTCTGCAGGGAATGCTGCTGGGTGGCCTCCTGGGCAGTCATCTGCCTGCAAGGGACATGTTGTAATTTTTCAATCTTTTAAAACAGTGTAAGAGGTATAAAGACACAGACAGCTTGCACTTGCTTGGCTCACTCCTAGTCGGAACCAAAGCTAGGAGCTATGAACTCAATGCAGGTTTCCCCTTTGGGCAGTGGGAGCCCAATTCCTGAGCTGTCAGCACCTGTGCTCAGGATCTGCCTTGGCAGGAAGCTGGAGCTGGGAGTTGGGCCCAGGGACTCACTAGTGGGATATGAGTGTCCCAAATATGAGGGCACACGCCTGTGTTATCCCTGTTTTGTGAGCTGGGACGTCTTCTCCATAGAAGTGGGGTGGTAGCAGGAAGCTGTGTCCATGGCCAAGCATGAGGCTGCAGTCAGAAATAATGACCCCGTTAGGTAAGAGAGAGCACCGCGCTTTACGAAGCCTCATCCATCTGCACAGAACCGTGGACTGTGGACTTCCTGCAGACAGTCCTTCCCCCTTCAGCCTGGTGTTCAGGCCCTGTCTGCAGGCTCACCCCACACGGCCCACAGCCATGTTCGAGCCAGCGTACCAGGCCGGGCTGCTCCTTTTCGCAGTGCAGCCTCCACCCTCTGCAGCTGCGTATGGAGTTTGGTCTCTTGTCTGAGTGCCCTGTTTCTTTGTTTGCCTGCCTGGTAACCATTTATTAACCCACAAGAACTCACAGGCGGGCCCATGTCACACAAGCCCATGTGGCTGGAGACCGGATTCTATCCACAGGGTAGGTTTCTCTTCGCTGAAGTCCCCACAGCATTTTCCCCTTTTGTTGGCCTTGGAGGAAAGCTGTAAGTCTGTAGTGCCCCGGTGGCCTCAGGGGTAGCTGGGGAGCTGCTTTTCCCACCCCAGGCCTGTTCCCTCAGGGCTCCCCAGGAGCAGCCTCGCTGGCACAGGTGCTGAGGGAAAGGGGTCCTGCAGCCTTCAGTGGGCAGAAAGCGAAAAATGAACCTGGAGGCTGTAGACTCCTGTTTCCTAGTAAAGCCTAGACAAATGAAATGTGAGTAAACTAGGGAGAAGATAGAGCTGTTTGGAGAAACAAATAGGCCAGAGTGTAAAAACAATAAATAGAGCTGTTTGGTGTGTGTGAATAAACAAAGTCCTTACTTACCTTTGGCTGTGTTTTAAAATGGCCAAACAAAAATATCTTCAAATGCCATCTAAAGCAGAGGAGTGGGTGGAAGCGTGTTTGTGGCTTGAGTGTTTGGGGCAGCACTGGGGTTGGTGGTGTGTTCCCCTCCCCTGCCACCTCCCCCTCCCTACCCCCCACACCACACACTCCTTGGCTGTCCGAGAGCAGTGGCTACTCTGGTTATCTGACACACTCAACATTTTGTATTTCATGTTATGTTGTTTTCAAAGCCTTGACACTGTCTGAACTGCTTCTCTGGTAGCATTAGGAAGGGATCTCTGTGGATGAATACTCTGCATTTTGTGTTCAGAAATCCCCAGCTGCATTAAAGGGTGTAGAACACCTGGGAATTCAGCTTTCGTCTTCTGGGCTCGGCCCTGAGAGCGGGGGCCGGCGGCGGTGCTCTGAGGAGCGGCTCACTAAGGCTGTGTGGACGTGCCTCCGTGGGCAGTGGGGACGAGTTCACAGGGCGCGTGGACGTGCCTCCGTGGGCAGTGGGGACGAGTTCACAGGGCGCGTGGACGTGCCTCTGTGGGCAGTGGGGACAAGTTGACAGCGGTCTTTTCTGCCAAAGGTCAGCAACTGCAATCTGTATCGCCTCGGCAAGAAGAAGGGGCTGCCCAGCCGCATGGTGGTGTCCATCTTTGATCCCCCGGTGAACTGGCTTCCTCCCGGTTATGTAGTAAATCAAGACAAAAGTAACACAGATAAATGGGACAAAGAGGAGATGGTAAGTTGTTGATCACCAGAGAGATGTGTTTTTGGTGAGCCAGAGAATTTCGTTCTGTGCTTTGTTTCCTTGCCCTGGTGTTATTTTAAGAGCTAATATTTGGTATATTGACATAGTTCCGTTAAATAGACTACCTTGTTATTGGATTCAGAAGTAGCATTTTAATTCTGATGAAGGATGATTTCTATTTTTAATTCTTTTCCAAAAGCAGAAGAATATGTGAAGTTTCACTTAAAAAAAAAAATCGAAAGCCCCTTTGTCCCTCTGTGTTTCAGGATTGTATGGTCCAGGGCTGCATAATACAGCATTCTGCATCACAGGGCTCCAAATCCCAGGGTCACACAGCACAGTGTTTATTGCATATTCCAGTGTAGACCCTTGTATGTGTCAGAGAAATGACTCTTTTGTGACTGAAGACCTCCAGGCTGTCAGTGGAATCACTCATTTTAATAAAGTCTTACTCTTGCCTCTTGGGGTTTGCTTGGACTGTTTCTCGTCTAGTGAACTTAAAATCACCATGCTGAAAACTCAACATTTTCTGGAAATAATACAAGAATTGCCCAATGTTAGCAATTGCTTGCTTTCTTTTGTCTTGTCCCAAGGCCACCAGAGGGCAGCTTGGAGGGCTTCAGGGCGAAGGTGGCAGGCAGTCCATGGTGCATGTCTGAGGTTCACGGCCACCTTTCAGGACAGTTCAGTTCTGGGAGATTTATCCTGCGTCGGTGGTGGCTCATTGTCACCTCATTGCTGGAGGCCCCATGATGACATTGTCTGCGCGGAAGATTCCAGTCTTCTGTCGCACAGTTCTCACTGCCCTCTGACCTGCTTCTCTTGGTAGTCCTCGCTGCAGCTTTCGACAGATTTCACCTGCTTAGTGATGAGGTGTTTTGTTTGCTTGTTTGTTTGTTTTTTGAAACTCATGTAGTGTTTGCTTTATTACAAAAGAGAGCCTTTTCAGGACAAGCCTTAAGAGAATAATGCAAGTTAGGTAAGACAAATTGCATTGGTTATTATTGAGAAGTATGTAGAGCCTTAGAGGGAAGTGTGGAGTCTGAGCTTTGGAAAAAGTAAGAGTCATTTTTCTTTGTAAAAAAGTTTTATTATCTACTTGGCTCATATGTGTATCAAAGTGTGTATCATGTCATTTTGATACACATATTTTTCAAGAGAACAACCCAGAGTGTGCATTTTCTTTAACCTCTCCTATAGCTTGACACTTTGGTTCTTGGAATGCATTGAAAATGCTGCTTCTGTCTCCGCTGACTGCTTTGTTTGTTGAGGCAGGCCCCTGTCTTACACCTCTCCTCTGCTGTTTCTCACACATTGGTCCAGCCCCACAAGCTTTTGGCATGCCTGGGGGCAGAGGGCAGCTTTGGAGAGCGGCTTCTCCGCTGGGCTGGAAGTGCCGTTGGCAGCGCCGCCAGCCGTGAGCCCCGAGGCCGGCGCTCCTGGCGCTGGTGTCCAGCAGACCTCACCGAAGCAGTGAACTTCTGCGGTTAGTTGTTCCAGCTGCTTTTTAATTGCAATTTAGCTTTTTTTTTTTTTTTTTTGGTCTTAGGGACCAGATAGTAATCAGAAACATTTCTTTTTACCTGGGAGAAGTCTAGTTTTTAACAGAAATGGTCCCTGGGACATGCCGTTGTAATTTATTTTTGTGTTCTTCCTTATTCTGGAAAAGTTTTTTTTTTTTAGCTTAAAAGAACAAAAGATAGGCAGTTATGGATATATGACTTGCTCCACTGCTGATCTTTCTTTTCAAATACAGTGTTTGCATTTCTTTAGATCTGAGCATTTAAAAAATGCTCAACGGATTGAAAACTTTTTTGTCAAAGTACTCTGGAAAGTTGTCACACTCAAAATCAAAGCAGGCTCTCTGGCCTTTTCCCACAGAGTTTGTTCTGGTGGGATTTTTGCTGTTGTGATTGCATAATAGAAATTTGGCATCTTTCAAGCATTGCAAAAAAGTTACATCATTCCTAGATTCAGCCCATTATTAACATTGTCATTCACAAATAAACTTTGGCCAAAGAATTTGGAATTAACAAAGATCTTTTGACAGCGTGTGCATTGTTGTGTTTCATGTTAGCCCGCATTTTCTGATTTTTTTTGGTCGGTTTGTGCTCTCATCTCTTACTCTGCTGTGGCTCCGAGTTGAAGGGAAAGGCATCCTTTCTCATAAAGTTAGGCTCAATGACCACTTTCAGTTTTTAAGCAAAGCAGTTTAGCTTTACATTGTAACAAATGAACTTTGAAAAAAAAAATGAACTTTGAGCTGGAAAATGGGGTGAAAAACTTAAGAATCCTGTTGTACGTTTTTAGCGTCATGAAGCTTTTAAAATAAAGCAAATGTTATCTGTTTTTCTGTTGTGCTCTTACGTGCACACACGTAGTGCCTTTTCTGCCTCTGCGTCTGTTTGGGAGGCTCTTGCCGAGAGGCGGGACCCCCACCCCCTGGAAGTTCTGGCGGCAGCCAGGCAACGCGAGCTCGCCCTGTGCGCCTGCCAGGCTGCGCTTCCTCGGGCAAGTTTGATGCCGGGACGTGGAGTTTTCACTTTACTTCCCTGTTCAGAACCCTTCACTTTAAAGCTTCATCCTGGATAAAGGTCACTTTATAACTTAGAAAATGAGCGTTCAAAGAACTTGTTTTACTTTGTTTATATGATTAAATAACTTATTTTATGTTAATTGAAAACAAATGGCCATGATTTTAAAGTTGCCTTTTAGTATTTGTGGTTGTCATTTGAAATTATCCATAACCCTTGCTTTTATTGAGTTTCAAACCCTTTTAAAAACAGCAGCTTGTCTCCCCTGCTTCCCATTCCCCTCATTTCAGACAAAAGACTGCATGTTGGCTAATGGCAAACTGGACGACGACTGTGAGGAAGAGGAGGAGGAGGAGGACCTGGTGTGGAGGGCTCCGAAGGAGGAAGCTGAATATGATGACGATTTCTTGGAGTATGATCAGGAGCACATCAAGTTTATAGATAACATGTTAATGGGATCAGGAGCTTTTGTAAAGAAAATTTCTCTTTCTCCTTTCTCCGCCCCGGACTCTGCGTGCGAGTGGAAAATGCCCAGGAAGCCCCCGTCTGGCAGCGTGCCGTGTAACTCCGAGTTCCAGGACTTTGACTACAGCTCTTGGGATGCGATGTGCTATCTGGATCCTAGCAAAGCTGTCGAAGAGGATGACTTTGTGGTGGGCTTCTGGAATCCCTCAGAAGAAAACTGCGGTGTCGACACGGGGAAGCAGTCCATCTCCTACGACCTGCACACGGAGCAGTGCATTGCCGACAAGAGCATCGCGGACTGTGTGGAAGCCCTGCTGGGCTGCTATTTAACCAGCTGCGGCGAGCGGGCTGCTCAGCTGTTCCTGTGTTCTCTGGGGCTGAAGGTGCTCCCGGTCATGAAGAGGGCTGACCGGGAAAAGGCCACGTGCCCGGCCCGGGAGAGCTTCCACAGCCAACCCAAGCGGCCTCCCGGGAGCTGCGCTGTGGCCTCAGGAGCCAGCTCCCGGGGCTCCTCGGTGCTGAGAGACCTGGAGTACGGCTGTCTGAAGATCCCACCGAGATGCATGTTTGACCATCCAGATGCAGATAAAACACTCAGTCACCTTATATCGGGTTTTGAGAATTTCGAAAAGAAAATCAACTACAGATTCAAGAACAAGGCGTACCTTCTCCAGGCGTTCACACACGCCTCCTACCACTACAACACCATCACTGGTAAGGAGCCCCAGCAGTGCCCTCTTCTAAAAGGAGAGTGCAGTGTCTGGCCCCGTTAAGAAAACTATGCATGCGTAGTCACCTTGCGTGGTGGGGGAGGACAGAGGAACGAGCCCTCTGTTTCGCTCATCTTCCTGCTGGGATAGTTGCAGTGTGGTTAGCTTACCTGCTCTGATACCCGCCCTTTGGGATCCTGCCTAACTTGGGAAACTTGCGCCCTGGTACGTTGGTGGACCCGACCATCCTGCTCCATGTGTGCACTGTGCACGCAGGGCTGCTTTTGATGTGGCCTTGCTCAGGTGTTGGGGCTCCTATTGGTCTCCCCAGACCAAGGGCCCTGGTCTGCCTCCTGTAACTGTGGCACCAGCTTGTTTCATCACCCGCTGTCTGGCCCTGCTGTCACTGTCCACTCTGCCCTAGGCTGCGCTTGCCTCTCTGATTTTATAGTCTCTTGGTCTGTAAGAGCGAAAGGGAGGATGGGCTGAGAGCCAGAAGCTCATGTTTCTATTTTGTTTTTCAACTACAACTGTCAGTGCTTAGATCTGGAATATGATGTAGTTTGTATAATAAGATGACCTGCAAAGTGCAGAGCCAGAAGGTGAAATCCTGTCTGATTTCTGACGGGACTAGATCTCGCGTTTCCTCATGGGGAGGAAACGGTGTGCATTGCTGGGTCTCACCTACCTGCCTCTTTACCCCTTGGGTCATCTGGGCTGCGTCCTTGCCCCATGGTCGCTCTGATCGCTCTTAGGAAGTGGAGGGTTAGGGAGCCTTGCTCCCACCCTGTGTTTTGACTGCCTGCCGTCTGGGCTCACTCTCACACCTCTTCTCTCTCCAGCTCTTGGTTTGTGCCAAATATTGCACGTGTATGAGAAAAGGGGCTTGTTTATGGACCCTTGTGTGTGATGCACACCTCACAGGGCAACGTGGAGTGTTAATTGTCCACACACTGCAGAGTGGAGGGAGGCGCCATGCAGAGTGTGCGTGTGGCTGGCAGCCGGTTCAGTGCAGTGGTAACACATGGGCGATGCCCCTGCTGGCCCCATGCAGCGCTGTGGTGGGGGGCTCTGTGAGTGGGGACAGCTGGGAAAGGGTTTGTGCTTTTTATTTTTCATACTAGCAAGCATTAGTCTTTTGACCATGTGAAAAAATTTTAACCCTAGTTCTGAATTGCCATTTTCTCTTCTTAAGTCAGAAACTCATTAAGTGGGTTCAGGGAGGAGCCTTTCCCTTGGAAGCTGTGGCTGTTGATGGCCCGTGACTGCCCTCTTGTCCTCTCTCAGATTGTTACCAGCGCTTGGAGTTCCTGGGCGACGCGATTCTGGACTACCTCATTACCAAGCACCTTTACGAAGACCCTCGGCAGCACTCGCCCGGGGTCCTCACCGACCTGCGCTCTGCCCTGGTCAACAACACCATCTTTGCGTCGCTGGCCGTGAAGTATGACTACCACAAGTACTTCAAAGCTGTGTCCCCCGAGCTCTTCCACGTCATTGATGACTTTGTGCAGTTTCAGCTGGAGAAGAATGAGATGCAGGGGATGGATTCGGAGGTGAGTGCTCCGAATGTTCAAGGTAAAAAGAAAATGTGGCTCCCAGGGAATCGGTCATACAGGGCTCGGTCGTGCAGGGCTGCTGCTGCTGTTCTGCACTGTGTGTTTTCTGGGGAGCTGTGTGCTCTGTGCATTCTCCAGGGAGCTGTGTGCACTGTGCGTTCTCGGGGGAGCTGTGTGTGCTGCATGTTCTCCAGGGAGCTGTGTGCACTGTGCGTTCTCCGGGGAGCTGTGTGCACTGTGCGTTCTCCGGGGAGCTGTGTGCACTGTGCGTTCTCGGGGGAGCTGTGTGCACTGTGCGTTCTCCGGGGAGCTGTGTGCACTGTGCGTTCTCGGGGGAGCTGTGTGTGCTGCGTGTTCTCCAAGGAGCTATGTGCATTGTGTGTTCTCTGGGGAGCTGTGTGTGCTGTGCGTTCTCTGGGGAGCTGTGTGTGTTGTGTGTTCTCGGGGGAGCTGTGCATTCTCAGGGAACTGTGTATGCTGTGTGTTCACCAGAGAGCTGTGTGCATTGTATATTCTCCAGGGAGTGTGCGCTTTGCATTCTCCTGGGAGCTGTGCACACTCTGTGTTCTTGGGGAGTGTTTTAAGCCAGAGCTTGTGCTCCTTCAGGGGCTGAGATGGAGTCGAGGACCCAGTTACTGCAGTATTTCTCCGTGCCCAAGGAGTGTGCACTGTTGGCTGCCCTACCCTCTAGATTTAATGCTAGTAAAAGCTCCGTGTGGCTTAGTCTGTCTTTTTTTCTCTTTTAAGTGGATCAGAAATATTTGCTGATATCTCAGGTTAGCATCACAAATGTACACTCTGCTTCTACTTGAAATGGGGAAATCTCACTTAAAAACTAAACTTCTGAATGTTTTAACCGTTGGAATTTGGGAGGCCTCTACTCTGAGTTCAGCCAGAGGTCCTCTGTTGGTGGAGCTGATTCGGATGTGTCTGGGAGCTGGCTGCAGACGTGCAGGAGAGGGTATTGCTTGGATCGCTGACGGCCATCCGCATGCCTGGGCACCCAGGGGAGCCTGGCCACCTCTGCTTCCGATGCCGCTGAGTTCCTTATTTTTGGTGGGTTTTTTTTGTAGGGAATTAAGGAATTTGTTCTTCATACTGTTAGTCATTTTAATTGTTCTTTCTTTATCTCCTACCTTCCTTAAAAACAAACAAAAATCCTGCCCTGAATCGTTGTTGGGGAGTTGTGAATTTCTTGGGCTTTCTGTGAAGAAGAGTAGTGTAGGTTGCTGCAATGCAGCGCCAAGGCCTGGCAGCAGCTCAGTAGGGAGGGGGAGATGGGGACACCCCTCCTGCACCTGGGCACAGCAGGGCCCTTGCAGTCTTGGTTGTAATCTCATTCTGTAGAAGGGCCTGGGCTTGAAATCTGAGAACTTAGTCTGGGTGACACCGGTTCTCTTTGACGCCGGGGAGGCGTCCTGACTGTATTAGCTTTCATTCATTCTTTTCTTTCCTTATGTTTATACAAACACGCCTAGAAATCACAGGGCCTGATTGGAGGTGCCTGGGTGTGGGTTTTCTAACTTGCTTTTTGTTCTTCAGAAAGTCTGTGCCTCCTTGGGCCTCAGTTTTCTTGGCTGTGAAGCAGAGAATTAACTTGATAAATTCTGAACTTCCTTTCTGCCTCCAAGCCATAGAAACCTGAGCAGGGAGTATCTGGTTTTTAGTAGTTGGCATCCTACTTGTTACATGGACTGCGGCTGAGCAGTACTTAGGAATTAGCACTTTCTTCCTCATTGGTTCTTCACAGATAGTTTGTATTTCTGAAAACTGCAAATGCAAATAAAGAGTGTAAGTTGTGTGGCTGCGCTACCTCAGGAGTAACCAGTGTCGGCGTCTGAGGATGTTTTGCTGTGACATAGACACGGCTGTGCAAATGTAAAAAACAATGATTATTGTGAGCTCTAGCTTGTTCTTTGACTTAATGTATTGTGGATGGTTTCCTATGTACTAATTGGTGTTTTGATTTTCATTAGCTGCAAGGTGGTTAATACACGGCTACTTTATTTAAATAGTCTTTTGAGTAAATGCTTTTTTGGCTAGAACTTTTAATAAACATGGTATGATGAATGTGCTTACATATCCAGTTCCTTTCCTAAGATGCATTCCTGGAAGCGGAATTGCTTCATCAAAGCTTTAGGAACTTTGATTAACTTTAGTGCCCACGTGTCCCGCTCTTATTGTAGTGACCACGTTCTAAGTGTTTGAATGAACAGGGAACCTGAAGGGAAATACCTTCCAGTTCCACTTGCCTGACCAAATTTCTGCAGCCCAAAGCGCTGTGCGCCCCGTCCCCAGCGGCGCTCTGTGGCGCTCCGTGCAGCCCTCGCCACACTACTGGGGCAGCTCTGTTCATATGCGTGCTGTCGAATTAGGAGTGGGGTTGCAGTTTTTACACACACTCACTGACTGTGTCTAACTCTATGTTGAAATGGGTTTTGTTTTACTTTGTAAGTAACCTTTGGGGATTTTCTTTTTTCTTTTTTTTTTGAGAAGAGAGTATTTGAGGGGAGCCATTACACAGTGGGCATGCCGTAGGTGGTTGGCGTGGTTGCCTCTGTGCAGTGAGAGCCAGAACCCAAGGAAACAAGCACACTTGTGGGAGCCACCTGGAGGATGGCTTTTCCTTACAGGTCACTTTTCTCTGTAATAGCTCAGGAGATCTGAAGAGGATGAAGAGAAAGAAGAGGATATTGAAGTCCCAAAGGCCATGGGGGACATATTCGAGTCGCTGGCTGGAGCCATTTACATGGACAGTGGGATGTCCCTGGAGACGGTGTGGCAGGTGTACCACCCCATGATGCGGCCTCTCATAGGTACGCTGTCTCTGCCCCGGGGGCACGGCGCAGGTGGAGAGTGGCTTCAAGGACATAACTCACCTTATTCTTTTGATTACAGAGAAGTTTTCTGCAAATGTGCCCCGTTCACCCGTGCGAGAATTGCTTGAAATGGAACCAGAAACTGCCAAATTTAGGTAAGAAACAAAGGAGGAGAGAGAAATGTGTATGGAAAAAAAATTACTTGGAAACAAGGAGAAAGTTCTCAAAGGTGCCAGAAGCCAGTGGTTCTGAAAGTTGTGAGTTTTGGAGCTTGTGGCTCTCCAGCTCCGGTCTGCAGTCCAAGGGACTGCTCCTGTTTTGTTGGTTTTCGTTAAGGGGTGCTGCCTGCTGGCCCTGTGCAGGGTGTCCCTCTGCTTTGTGTGGTGGCAGCCTGCCCTCAGCCACCTGCTGAGTGACACCAACAACAAACACTGCTCCCTCCTCACTTGAGCTGTTTGCCTTTCTTCCCAGCCCGGCTGAGAGGACTTACGATGGCAAGGTCAGAGTCACCGTGGAAGTGGTTGGCAAAGGGAAGTTTAAAGGTGTTGGCCGCAGTTACAGGATCGCCAAGTCTGCCGCCGCCAGAAGGGCCCTGCGAAGCCTCAAAGCTAACCAACCTCAGGTTCCCAACAGTTGAAGCCTGTTGTCGACGTTCAAAACAAAACGGAAAACCACCGAGGGGGGCAGTATTTAAATATGATGGGGTCAGGTTGACATATCGAGTGGAATGAGCTGAAGGCAGAATTTACAGTGTGTTGGATAATAAGATAGATAACAGAATAAAACATTTAACACATGTACAAAAATCTTTGGAACTAATTGTAGTTTTAGTTTTTTTGCGCAAACACAATCTTCTTTCCTCACTTCTGCTTTGTTTAAATCACGAGAGTGCTTTAATGATGACATTTAGCAAGTTGTTAAAATACTGACTGCTTTGTTTGTTCCTTGAGTTTAGTTTCTGTTGACTGTTTAGTGTTAGAAGGCCCTAGGGCTGAGCGGTGTGCAGTCGCTGAGCAGCCCTCAGGCTGTGCCAGCCCGCTGGGACCAGCTGGGCCCGTGGGGCGTGGGCGAGGGGTCCTGTGGTGGTGCTTGCTGTGCACGGGGGCGTGCAGGTGTTGGCTGTCCTTTCCCTGTCCTCGGAGGAGGGTGCACTCCCTTCCTGCTGCCCTGGCTGGTGAGGGTGTGGCTGGCGTGCTGCTGAGTCAGAGCTTGGTCTCCTGATGCCCGGTAGTCCTGCATGAAGACAGAGGTTCTTGCCTTAAAAGTAAAACCCTTCATGGATATTCTCTGATTTCTGATCTTTCTGGAGCAAACTTTTATTTTACATTCCCTTTGTTTTGTTACACAGGAGATGTTGAATCCGTGTGACTCTATTTATTCCTGAATTAGTTGTAACTTAGTACAGGTTTACCCCAGAATTTCTGTCAAGTGTCCTGAGATATTTGAAAAACCGGAATATGAAGTCTGGATTTTCTTTGACCATCGTGGTAAAAGTGATCTTTGGCGAAAGACCCAGTTTTACTGAAGGGTCTCCTGTGAAGTAGTTCCATGGACGGAAATGTTTATAGCAATTAGCTTCCCCTCGTGGGCTGTTGCTCTAACAAAACAGACCTTAAGCCTCTCACACCTGAGCATGCTGCAGATTCCGTGGTGCGCTGGGTGCTGGGTTAAGGCCGGGGGCTGGCACCTCGCCGCCCTGCCTGCTGCGCGCCACACGCCCTTCACCTCCGGGCTGGGCCCACAGTGCGCTCCGCCGCCACGGGGTTGACACATCTGTGACTTAGATTGTTAACTGAGGTCAGCTAGCTCATTGTTTGCAACTTTGGAAAAGGAAAGAGCCCAATGTTTTTAGGCATCTGCCGAATTTTCTTTAGCTAGACCTGTAGGCGCTCCTCACTGAAATACCTCAATTCTTTGCTTTTGCATGCGTCTCTCCCCCTGTTTGGTGCTACGTTTATGTATTATGCTTGAAATTTTAATTTTTTTTTGCACTGTAACTATAATACCTCTTAATTTACCTTTTTGAAAGCTGTGGGTCAGTCTTGCGCTCCCACCCACCTCGCAACAGAGGTTTGCTGCAGTTTGCCCGCTAGCGATGCTACCTTCCAGTGTGAGAAGCGGAGCATAGGGGTCTCACACACGTTCCCTGTCATGTGGGTCCGAAGGTGACGCTCTGTGTAACTGTGTTCCAGCTGAGAAACCCTGGGGGCTTGTGCCAGGAAGCCTCGGGAAGGGGGTGGTGCGGGACAGTTCCCTGCTGAGAGCCAGCCGAAGCTCCTCCTAGATTCTCTGTTCTTTCTGCTCTCGCGGTGTGAGGTAGGGCAGGAGCTTTTCAGCAAGTTAATTTAGACGGCTCCTTTCCAGAACGATTCTGTAATCGTAGGGTATGTATTTAGCGACTTAAAGCCAAGGGATACTTGAACTCTAGTCAGTCGGAAGGCAGGATGTGAGCTGCGCACGGCGCTTCAGTGTAACTGTGCCACTCATGTCTTGGTGATTTCTAAACTACCTGACCCCAGCATAGCAGGGCTTTCTTGTCTCCTGGCCCTAGCCTGTAGTGGTTCACAGTGAAAGCCCCAAGAGGAGAAAAATGCCTCAATATATTTTGTAATTTTAGGAAGAATATTTTTTTGTTAATACTAAAAAGTTCAGCTGTGGGTATGATTCGGTCGTACATTCTCAGGGGTTCAGATTTCCTGCTACCATTCAAACTCTTATCGCCAGCAAACTTTATTTCGTTTTCTTGTTGGAGAGAAATAGCCGATGTTAATTTGAAACCGACGATTGGAAGTATTCTCTGGTCCCCGGGTTAGACGTGAAACGTTTGTGGTCGCTCCCTCGAGGCCGACTGCGGGTGCTCCCGAACGCCGCACTCGGCCTGTGGAAGCGCTCTGTGTGCCCAGCCTTACAGCCAGCCCTGCGTGCCCCAGAGTGCGAGCAGCGCGAGTGGGGCGGGGAGGCAGCAGTGTGGCGGGCTGGGGAGTAGTCACTCTGTGTCCCAGCCTTACAGCCAGCCCTGTGTGCCCCTGCAAGTACAAGCAGTGCGAATGGGGCCAGTGCGAATGCAGCCAGCAGTGTGGCGGGCTGGGGAGTGCGGGCTTGTGGGGCGATGCATTGTCTGTGGACGGATCGGGCGGCTTCCCCCGGCTGCATTCATGTCGCACACGGAAGCATTGCACTTGGCACCAGGCTTTACCTCATTTCAAGGAAAACGTGCTTAACCGAGAGGAAACAATATAGTTTGGCCTTGCTGCTGTTTGATTTCCCGAATCTGAAAAAGATAATTGTGATGCCTGCAGTGTGTCTTGTACTTGCACAACTTAAATAGGTCATTCTTGTCTGTGGGATTTTTACTGTTTGTGAAAGTGTAACAATGATTTGTTAACTCCTAATTGTGTATTTTTTTAATCTTTGTTGCATTTCTTTTCCCTTTTGTGTTACGTGAAGTGATTGCATTTAGGACGACCTCTAATACTCCTGTCATGATCTTTGAAAATACTGATACTTTTACTTCCTTACTGGTAGCTCGCCCCAAGACAGCAGGAGGCTTGGCCCTGTGAGCTCCGTGGGCTCTGTTCACGAACAGAGTCTGCTGGTCCAGCCGCTGGCCATGACTGATGGCCCCAGAGGACAGCGGAGTCCCAGCAGCCCAGCTGGTCTGAAACCTGGCACCTGGCTCTGTCGTGGGATCGGCTGCGCTCACCGGCTCGAAGCAGCAGCCTCAAAGCCTGCTGCCTACGTCGAGCTGCGAATGGGAGACTGTCCTCCAGCGGCGCGCGTGCTCTGTGGAGAGGAGGCCAGGCCGTGTGTTTGAGCTCCGTGGTTATTTTGATGACATTTAAATAGGTATATTTTTCCAGCCTCTGATTACTTTCCAGGAATTTAATTGTTTCCAAATGAAGTTCTTTATTTTATATTGTAATGAAAAGTTTTAAAGATATGTTTAAGACCAAGGCTGTTACAATGGTTGTAACGGTTGTTTGGAGACACCAGTAGCAGCATCTAGTGGGTATGTGTTGAGACCATTGTGTTTTCTACGAGCAGGGCAAGGGATCTTTCAAAACTAACCTGTAAATATGTTTTAATCATTACTTGTTTTGTTCAGTCCATTTGTGTGTAGACCCCAGCCCCACAAGCCACTGCAGTGTTGTAGATGCTCTGAATTCCCTGCAGCAGCAGCTGGTGTAGGTGACAGAAAGAAAATTTCTAGCTCTTCTGCTGTGAATAGAGTGAAGGAAGACGACTAAAATCAAATAATACTAACATATCATGTGGCAGTGCCCGGCTGTCATGGCGGGCCACAGTGCCGTGTGGGCAGCGCGCTCCTTGCAGGCTGTGACACAGACATGGCAGGCGGCCCCTTGGGGTCAGGAAGGCAGGCCACGACACTGACACGGCAGGCGGCACCTTGGGGTCAGGAGTCCCTCCAGTTGTTCTTTTGGTAATAATTGTAGCCGAGTAAATTTCTCCAATAAAGTTATGGTCTGTTCTCCCCGTGTCTTCTTGTTTTCCTTTCAGATGGGTGCTAGCACTCAACCAAGGGTGCAGCCAGTGTTCCACAAGGGACCTTATTTTCCGAGACACTGTGCCAAATGCTGCATTGTGTCCACCTGCAGAATTATAAGCTACCAGCTATTGCTTTCAGGACTGAACAAGCACTAGTGTGTTTTCCTGAACTCTCACTGTGATTGATGTGTTATTTGTTGCACATAGCAACATTTCTCTAAGTGATTTCGGTGGTTCTGAAATCCAGCGGAGTGAAGGCTTAGCTTGCAGGTTTGTGGACCTTGATTCCAGTGTGGTTGGTTAAGGAAGGGGTCTGTGATCCCAAGCCTTCTGCCCAGAGCTCAGCTGAGCGCAGCATGAGTCGCTGGCCTACAGGGAGTGGGCGGTAAGAAAGGGATTTTAGAGCAAGAAGAAATTTTGGTTTTCTTTTGAAAGTTTAAATTGATCCCTTCCTGCTTCTGCCTGCTGTAAGCCAAGGGAGAGAAAATATAGGGATTTAAACCTCGAGGAATTTGGGTGCGTGCTGGTATGCTGGCGAATGTTGGCATGGCCACCCCAAGCACACAGAGTAGCTGTGGCTGAGGCCCAGGGCCAGAGCTGTTTCCTGCAGTGTTGCCCTGCTGAAGCGAGTAGCAGCCCCAGGTTCTGTGGAATGGGTGTGGTTAAGGTGGCCCTGCACATCGGGAAGTGTGTGGACAGAGTTCAACTGGGGTGATCTGTGGGCACAGACCCGCAAGCCAGTGAGGTGGGTGGTAGGGGTAACGGTGAGTGCGAGCCTGGCCCGCCCCGTAGTGAGCTGTCATAGACACCTCTAGGCACAGGTGTCTGCAGGGCAGGAGGAGAGCAGCCATTAGCTACATGAAACTCGAGTGTTTTAGCCATTGTGAAGTTCTCAGGGCTCAGTTGGTGACACCAAGTGCATGGAGCAGTGTTGGACAGCCGTTGGCACCATCCAGCTCCAGGACTTACATTCTAAACAAAATTATTTGCCACCACCTCCTGCCCCCAGTAATTCCGCTGCCCCCTCCCTCCAGATCCCTCTGGACCGGCTGTCCAGGTGACATGAACGTCTTGGGAAGGAGCTCCTGAAAGTGAGTCGCACAGTCCTATTTTTCTATCCAGTGTGGCATCTTCAGGGCCCGTTGATGTCGCAGTTGACTGTTTAAGGCCAGCTCGGAGTCCAGAGGATGTATCCACCACATCTTGTCTGTCCATTCCTCTCCCCCGCACGTGTGCCTTGCGTCCTCCTCGCACAGCAGTAGTGCTGACTGAAGCATGGGCACACTCATGCCTGCCATCATCACTGCTTTCCTGTCTCCAGGTGCCCAGAGTGGAGGTGACTGCTGGCTGTCGTGGTGGGCCACTTGTGGCTTCCCATGGTCGTAAGTGGACTTCTGGTTTCTTCCCTCCCTTCCTGCTGCCATGGTTGATAGTCGCCGACCTGAGGTGTATGCAGAGGCTTCTTGCTGGGGGCTTGAGTTTGTTTCCATAGGGAGGGTGGGTGTTGGGTGTCTTCTCCTGTGCCTGTCGGCCATGTGTTTGTCTTAGAATTGTCTGTCCCCATCCTTTACCCAGTTTGGAATTGGGTATCTGATGTCTGTTGCTGTTGAGTCTTACACATTTTTTATGTATTTAATTTTCTGCCTATTAATCCCTTAACAGATGGAGGATTTACGAAGTTTCACTCCCATCTGGGGGGTGGTCTTTCTTATTCTTTTGATAGTCTTTCGTGTTAGTGAAGCCAGTTAATTGGTTATTTTTTTTACTTGCTGGCCTGTCCTGTTTTGTTCTGAGAGTTCTGCAGTCTAGCTCTTCCTTGGGTGTCTGAGCCACCTGGGGTTGGCTTTTGGAGCCGACATAAAGGAAAGGCCACCTGGAGCTTTCACTGTGAGCAAGTGGTTTCCCCAGTGCCGTGGACTGTACCTTAGCTCGTCACATGGCCACCTGATCGTCAGCACCAGAACAGTCCCTGTGCCCACCCAGCTGCCTGAGCTGAAGGCTTACCCAAGGTCACCCCTGCTTCCTGTCTGGCCAGTCGACGTAACCCGGGCCCATTTCCACTGCCACCCCTGTGATGAAGACCATGTGGTGTGTTTGCTAGCAAGGACAGCCATTGCTGTTTCTGAGAGCTTGTGCTTCTGCTGGCACTGCCAGGAGTGGTGGGCGCTGAGCACCCCTTGCTGGCCGTCTCTCAGGCCATGAACATTTGTTACCTGCGTGTAGTTTTCTGTGAACTTTGTGAACACCTCCATGTATACATGAGTTTAGATTTCCAGGAGCGGTTGGAAGTGATCTGGTTTTGCATTTACCTTCTGTTCTGTATGTGGCAGTAGGAGGCCCCCCAGGTAGTAAAACAGGTCATTGTATTGCTCCAAGTCACTGCTGCTAGAGATGGGGGCCGTGTCCACGCAGACTTCCATGTGCATGAGGGAGGATCTGCCTGTCCCAGGCGCTCATGTGCCGCAGAAGTGCAGGAAGCCAGCTTTTCTGGAACTTACTTGACAGCAAAACCTAAACTGTAATGTCTGTGCCATGTAATACCTGTCGCAGGCCCTGCTGGGCTGTCGTGCAGTCTGCATGCAGGATGTGCACCGAGTTCCAAACACACGGGCCTCAAGAACCACAGCTGAGGCCTTGAGGACCCATCATGGTGAGCTATCTGGTAGGTAAGGTGTGCTCAGTGCACAGGGCGGAGCACCTGTCACACCGTTGGACGGTACACTGCGGGGATCCAGGCTGAGAACCCAAGTCCCGCCTCCCGCATTCTATCCCAGAGCGACTCAAGGCAAGCCTCACATCCTCACCTTCATGATGAGGAGCCAGTGTCATTGGGGTGTCAAGTGGGGGTCACCTAGAACATGAGGTACGGGACTGGAGACAGCTAAGTCCCATGGCCAGCACATGTGGTTACTGCAGTCCTCTTATTTTTGTTTTTGTTTTCAGGATTTTTATTTGAGAAGGCAGAGTTAGAGTTAGGAGAAACCAAGAGATCTTCCATCTACTGGTTCACCCCGCAAATGGGTGCAACGACCCAAGTTGGGCATGTCTGGAGCCGGGAGCTTCTTCCAGGTCTGCCACACTGGAACAAGGGCCCAAGCACCTGAGCCGTGTTTCCAAGGCCATTAGCAGGGGGCTGCATCAGAAGTGGACTTGAACTGGTGCCCATATGGGATGCCAGCACTGCAGGCAGAGGGTTAGCTGGCTGTACCATGCTGCCCTCAAGAACTCTTACAGTTGGGCAAGGTAAGGCCTGGAATAGCTTGAGAAAACACAGGGCAAGGCCTCAAATTCATGTCTGCCTCAGATGGAAGCTTCTGGAAGCACCCTGCAAACACTGTCTCATGTGTTTGGGAATAAAGGAGGAGTTAGAACATCTGTTCAGAATCATGGCGATAGATGAGTAACACTGGTGTTCCGTGTCTTGTGGAGAACCAGGCTCTAGCCCACCCAGGCAGCAGTGGCAGCATGGGGGTCTGTTTTCTGCATCACCTTGGCTACTTAAGTTCCTGCTTTCCACAAAGGAAAAGATCCTGCAAAATCTTTCCCATTTGGAGGAGATTCAGAGTTGGAACACTGGCTCTGTGACCCAACTCACCGGCGTGAAGACAAGGCACAAGCAGTAGCTGTTAGCACATGCACACAGTGAGACACATGCAGATGCAGGGCCCGTGTAAACATGTGGGTGCATGTAGACATACAAAGACACAGATGCAGAGGCATGCACAGGCGGGGCATTCACATGCAGGCACATGCTAGCAAAGGTTGCATGAAGACAGCTCAGATACACACGCAGAAGTCACGCCCAGCACTGGCATGAGGAAGGAGCTGTCCGGGCTTGGTGTCCTCTTTGCACTGCTCCGTAGCTGGGAGTGGTCAGTGTGTGAATCTGAGAAACTAGTTAGTAAGTTACCAGATAATGAGACAGTGCTGCTTGTAGCTTGAAATCCGTTTTTCTGACATGTTTAAGAATTGTTGAATTTAAGAGAGAGAAATCTCCCATCCACTGAATTACTCCCACAAAGCCCTCAACAGCAAGGACTGAGCAGGGAACTCGCTCCTATGTGAGTGGCAGTGATGCAGCTAACCAAGCCAGGCCCTGCTGCCTCCCAAGGTACACACTGGCCAGGAGCTGCAATGTGGAAGAGACAGGAACCCGGGACACAGGTGCTCCCGGGTTGGATTCCAGGCCACCGAGTACCTGTCTTGGTGCATTGAGGTGTTGAATTGCCCACCCACATGGAATGTTCCCTGTTTCACCTAAGGGCTCTGGACATTGCCTCTGTGTGCAACCCCGCACCTCACCCCTGTGTCCCTGTGCTGAATCCACTGCCACGTGGAGATGTGTCATCCCGGGTTCTTAGTGGACACGACAGGGCCACACAGGGCAGTCGTGGGTTGAACAAAATCGCAGAGCATTCCTTGAAGGACTTGCAGGACCTTGGTTCCAGGGGTGCACTTGCAGCTGCCAGGGCAGGCATGCCTACACGGCAGGTCTCGGGTTGGCATCCTGAGCGTAGGCTTCTGGACATGCCCTGGCACCTGGTGAAGCATGGCTGTGGTGGGGCCCAGGGAGCCCTCCCAACCATGGTTGCCAAGCCAGCGGGCTCACTACCACACAGGAAGGTGACTGTCCCCACAGCTGGTAGAAGACAAGGGCATGCTGATGTTTCTGACTCTGGGGTCGCTCAGGCGCCTAGTTTAGGGAGGTCCTGGCAGAAATGTGACTCCCAGCTGGCAGTCATGGAGTAGGGCCCTCAGTCAAGTGCATGTTTCCTACCCAAACTGGGACCACTCTAGCCAGCGGAAGTGTTCCATGGAATGTGATTGGAGGAGCTCACCTCCCTCAGAGAGGCTGCGCCTCACCCCTCCCAGAGTGGCAGCCTCTGTCCCTCTCTGCAGCCCTGCAACCTTAAGGGAGGCTTTGCTCATCCTGCACCCCATGCTTCCACACCCACCCCCAGGACACATCACTGCCAGGCTGGCTGCCGCCCTGGGCCTGAGCCAGCCCTTTGGTCCCTACTGCAGGGCCTCCTCCCAGCACAAACTCCCCTCTAATCCCCCCATCTTTGCATGCCTGTGAGCCACTGAGCTCAAGGTCAGGCTTGTCCTCTGACACATCCCGTGTGCTGCCTGTGTGCAGGCAGTGTGGGCCTGGCACCGTGTCCCTCACATGGATCTGCGGCACCAAGGACTCCTGGGAACAGCAGCACAGTGTGAGCAGTGATGTGCGCATGCCAGGGGCACCCAGTGCATGCAAGTCCCTGTAAATGTCAGGGCTGGTGTGTGGCTCAGCAGGTGAGGTGCTGCTTGGGGCACCCACACCCCAGCTGAGGGTGGGATTCAGGTGCTTCCCGCTGGCTTCCCGCTAATGCACACGGTGGGAGCTACCCGAGACCCTGCTGCTGAAATAAGAGACCCAGATTGGAGTCCCAGCTGCTGGCGGGCATTTAGAGAGGGGTGCGAACCAGCAGATGGAAGAGCTCTTGCTCTCTGACTCTGCCTTGGAAATGCAATAAGTCAATAAACATTTTGAAAATAAGCTGTATCCCCCCAGCCCTCATGGGCATGAGAGTGCTGCCCTGTTGGGGGAAGGGTGAGTGCCTGCAGGGTCTGACGACAGGGAACAGGGAGGAGGGAGAGGGCCCCGTGGAGCACGGAGGGCTGTGGCCAGTGCTTCTCCTCCAGGTGGGATTTGCATGAGCACTGGACTCTCATGGCTCATCTTTCCCCTTTTTGCTTTGTCTGCCAGGCGACTCGATTCTTCCACCACTTCAGACCTGCTGTGAACAGCTCCACCTGCTGCACCCAGGTGTTCCTCTGGGCTGTGGGGCCAGGACAGACCACAGCCTGAGCCAGTGGAGAATCACTCTGCAGAGACAAAGACCCAGGGTTTTTAGAAGCAGCAGTTTTCTGTTTCCCCATGTCATCCTTCCCCTGCCAAGGGGACCTCTCTGTGGGGACCCCAGGATCCGCTTTCCCGCATGGCGAGCTGACCCCACTGGGTCACAGGCCCCAGAGTAGACAAGCTCACGGTCTCAAACTTGGTGCTTGCTTCTGCAGTGTCACAGTGGGGCGGCCTGTTAAATGGGCGCAGCTGCCGTTCACACCCCTTGCCTGAGAGCAGGCCAGAGGACTGTCGCCTGGGCTTTCAGCCACAGGGGGCACCGTACTCTCAACTTTCTCTTAGAGGATGCCCTGGCTCCAATGTGGGCAGCCATTGAGGGATCCAGGCAACTGTTCTGGGAAAGTGTGTTTGTGCTGTTATTTCTTTTGAGCTTTGAGACCCACTTGGGGCTTTGTTTAGTGGCTTTTTTTTTTTTCACTTAAATGTGCCTGTTTTAGAATAAAGGGCTGAGTCAGTTGTCCTAGTAAGCCAAAATTCCAACTTGAGGTTGTGTTTATGAATAGAAAAGCCAGCCAAAAGCCCAGGTTGATGACCAAGGGGAGGAACTGGTGAACGTGTTTCAGACATCGCAAATGCTCAGCCCCAGACACGCTGCCCTTGGCCTGAGCCTCCCCAGCCAAGGCAGCGGCTTCTGGTGGTCAGGCTACCTTGACCATGAAATATGGCCAACCCTCAGAGCCAGGGCCGCTACGGCAGCAGGGGTCACAGCTGGTGTCCTGGTCACAGCTGTTCAAGACTGCAGTTTCCTGGAGGCCCCAGGTTACGTATTGCTCCCCTATTAGACGTGAGCATCTGCTCTGAATCCACATGGGCCAGGCTCCTGGTCAGCGCCGAGGAGACCCCAGGATTCTGTCCACTAAAGCCCTGCGCCGCTCGCTGGCAGGTTGCCATCCAGGCAGGTGGAAGGGGGGTGGGCAGCGGAGACCCGGTGCTATGGTCCTGGAGAACAATCTGTGTCGGGCAGACACACAGGCTGACCTGACTGAGCCAGTCCGGCCAAGATTAGCAAGAGGGTCGCCGTTCATTGTGGGCATCCTGCTCTAAAAGTTCGTGTCTCCAGTCATCCCCATGTTGGGAGGATAGGCCCCTTGGCCATTGTACACATGGGTGAGGAGGGATGCTGGAAGCCCGGAAAATTTCACATGCCACATACAGGGTTTATGTTACAGTGACAATGGGGGTATACAACCCAGTCTTCTCAGGCCAGGAGAACTGACCAGGGCCCAGGAGGAGGACATAGGAGTCAGGGAGCGTCAGTGAAAGAGCTGGGTTTTGCAAGATGAGTAGGAGTTCCCCCCAACCCCCGTGAAACACCTATCACTTCTTCCAGTAATGGGGTTGGAAGCTCCTGAGATGTTGGTGATATTATTGGCGTTGGCCGCAAATTCCTGAGTATTTTTGAGCAACCAGCTAGGATCTGGGATCACTAAACCTTCCAAGTGAAGTCTGCACTAGAACCCAGTGTTACCAATTTCAACATGGATGGCATCCTTACAGACATCCTGGGGACAGCCTGTGTCCTCCCAGGTAGCAAGATTTTTTAAGAAAATTATTTTATTTTTATTTGAAAGGCAAAATTACAGAGAGGAGAGACAGATCTTCCAAGTTCACCCCTCAATGGCCGCAATAACCGGAGCTGAGCTCACATGAAGCCAGGAGCCAGGAGCTTCTTCCACCTCTCCCACATTGAGTGTAGGGGCCCAAGCCTTGGACCTTCCTCTGCTGCTTTCCCAGACACATTAGCAGGGAGCTGGATTGAAAGTGGAGTAGCCAGGACACGAACTGGTGCTCCTATGGGATGCCAGCTCAGCAGGCAGAGGCTTAATCTACTATGCTATGGTGCCCCCTTCCTCCATTTGCCTTTTAAAAATGTTTCGCAGATGACTCCAGTGGGTAGCCCAGTGGGAGACTGCTGGAGTCGAGGCAGGTCCCCAGCCTCATCCTGTGACATGCTGAGGCGGCCAGAGGGAGGGTTGCTGTTGAAGCCGGCCCCTTCTAGCTTCAGCCAGACCTGTTCACATTGTGCTGACAGCATGGGTCCTGCTGCCAAAAAGCAACATTGGCAAAGCCCATGGAGTGTGGGCGGGAGTGCTCACTGAGCACCTGGCTCCACTTCCAGTCCAGCTTCCTGCTAACACTCGGGAAGGCGGCAGGCAATGGCTCAGGTGCCTGGGGCTGTGGCACCTGCATGGGAGACCCGGATGAACCCGATGGAGTTCTGGGCTCCTGGTCTTGGCTGGCCCAGTTCAACCGCCAGACACATTTGGGGAATGAACTAGCAGAGGGAAGATTCTCTCTCCCTCTCGCTTTTCCCCTCCTTTCTGTCTATATTTCAAATAAAATAAAACTAAATACAAGTAAGAGAGAGACGGACTGGTCCAGAGCCTGTTGGGTCTCCTGGCTGTGGGGCCCCAGCTCTCGTGGGAGTACGCTCGCCACGTCTGAATTCAGCACCGTTTGTGTGCTCTGTAAAGCTGCCTTCTGTCGCAGGCAGGCCACTTCCTTGACAGGTGAATTAACCCCTGGCTGTGGCAGCGGCAGCCACAGCCTCACAATGAACGTTTTGATGGCTTCGTTTATGAATTACGGTGGGGCGCCCTGGTGAGGGGTCGAAGGTATTTGAGATCCTTTGGGATCAAATACGAGATATTACCTAAATGAGACTCCATTTAATAGACGATAAATCTTGATAGTGTAAGTTTAACACGGTTTGATGGTTGTAAAGCTAGCGGATCTACCCTAGGAATTCGCTGTGTTGCATTTATGAAATATTTAGTCAGGTGTTTTTAAAGGTACAACTTTTTTTCTTCTAAGGTACTAACTTTTATGGGCTTAACAAGAAAAATTCATATTGGAATCCCTGTATGGAGTCTTTGATAAAACAGGTTATAGTTCTCTCACTAAAATAAGGAAGCTCTTGAATAATGCAGTAAGTTGAAATAAGATGTGGATGTTAATACCTGTGTGTATATTACACATACATGCGTGTGAGACTGTATTTTAGGATGAGAGAATGGTATGATTAAAAACAACTGAAGAATGAGCTTCCGGACCCTGTGCTGTGGCTCCGTGAGCTGAGCAGCCCTGTGTCTCGGAGGAGTTCTGGTTGAGCCCTGGCTGCTCTGCTTTTCCTGCAGCTCCCTGCTCTGGAGCCCGGGAAGGCAGTGAAGTGTGGCACAGGTGCCTGGACTCCTGGTACCCGTGTGGGAGACCAGGATGGAAGTCCAGGCTCCTGGCTTCAGCTTGGCCTAGCTTTGACTGCTGTGGCCATTTGGGGAGGGAACCAGTGCACGGAAGATCACTGTCACTCACTCCCCCTTTCTCTGTCTTTCCCTTTTTTTCTTTCCCCTTTGTCACTTTTCCTTTCAAAAACAAACAAACAAACACCCTGATCTTCTGTTTGATGTATCAGAATGCCCACAGTGTACGTGTCCAGGCAAGCCTCCCTGGTGGGTGGCCAGAGGCCCTGAACTCATTACTCGCCCCATGGACTCGTCTCCACTGCCGTGTCACGAATTAGCCACGCTGAATGGCTTAAAGCACACGGTGCTCCTCCAGTGCACTTAGTAGGTCAGGTGTCTGGCTTGGGCCAGACTGCACTACAAGCAGCCTGGGGGCTGAGGTTGTACCTGGCCCGGCAATCCTTCACATGCCTGGGGCTGCAAACCTGTGGCCGCAGACCCATCACGGCCAGCAGGAGCACCTCTCTCCCAGCGCAGGTCACTCCTCCCAGACTGGGAAGTCCCTGGCAACAAGTGCTGTGTGCCTAGGATGGCAGTAAGTGCCTAGATGAACGAGTAAGTGGTGGAGGGACAGGCATTTAGCACAGTGGTTATGGTGCTATTTGGGGTGGCCAAACGCTGTGTCGGGGCGCCTGCCGTGAGTCTCTGCTCTTGGTCCATGCTTCCTGTTCATGTGCCCCCAGGGAGGCCGCAGTGATGACCTGAGCATGTCGGTCTGGTCCCCTGCAACCCCTTGGGAGGCCCCTTGGGAGCTGCCGGTCCCAGCCCAGCCCTGAAGGTTGTGCGCATGCGGGGACTGAACCAGCAGAAGGGCGTTCTCTGACTCTCTACGTTTCAGGTAACAAGAACACATTTGAAAATGTTAATACAAAGTAAAGGGCTATTGTTCCTGCAGCCACACTTGGGCTTCTGCCTGAAGATGCCATGACAACTCTGGGATGTCAGAGAGGGCCCTTCGGCCCAGGGTTCCAGTCTCTCCAGGCAGACCGCTGGACGGACAGCAGTGAAAGTGTGCATAATTGGCTTTGGCCTCCTCACCGTGGCCCCCGACACCTGCCGGGGGTCAGGAATGGGCCCATCACCTGCTCACTCCTCTGGTTGCCCGTTTGCTCCTAACCTTGCTTCAGGGTCAGAAAGATGCCCCTGGGAACCGTCACTGAGGGCCCCCCAGCGGAGCCCAGCTGTCCCCTTCCTGCCTGCCCTGAACTTCCCCTGCTCTTCATGGAGCCCCTCCCCAACCCACAATTAAGAGACCCCTGATTCGAGACAGGGCAGACAGTTTTTCAAGCAGATGCTGCTGGGAAGTTCGGGGTCGAATACTATGAGGAGCGCCGAGAGCTGCTTTAGCCATTGTGTGCGCAGCGGCGTCCACTAGCGTGACCATAATTACAAACGCAGGGCGGAGGGGAAATCCATCTTATTTAAAAGTGTTTTAGTGTCAGCAAGCACATTGCAATGCCATTAAGAACGTTTTTGTTAGGGACACGTTTGGCTTGAGGTTTTTAATTTGCTTGAAGTGTTTTTTGCTAAAACAGAATTATGCTGGAGTTTATATAAAAGCAGAGAATGACATGAAAAGTTTCAACTTAAGCAGCAAAATATAGAGGCTAATCTTATTTAAAAGTAATATGTATGTCTTGATTGGGTGCCCAGATACGCTCAACTGGGACGTTTTAGTGGGCGGCTCTGAGCTGTTCGCCGGAGTTTCGTGGAGAGCGCTTTCCTGAGCTTACATTGCCAGAACTGAAATACTCCTGTGGCTGCGTTTAATAAAGAAACGAAAGTCTTGAGTAAGGGGATATGATTTTTTATGACAGAAGGAATGCAAATAACTTTTAGTCTCATTGCCTTGACCGGGTTTGGTTTGATTTGATGGCGTTTAATAATGACTTATAACCTGTGCTGACAATGTGCAGGCCCGCACAACGTCACTTCACTCATTTATTCTGCTTGCTGTAAAAACAAAGAGATGGCAAATAAATATATGGAAGGCTCATTGTTTGTCAGAGGGCCCAAGCCAAGAGTTTTCAGTGACCTTTTAAAATATGGTCCCAGGCTAGTACTAAAATGTCTGTCACTCAACGCACACACTCGTGCGCCCTGGCCTTTTAACCCATGCAGCTTGAGCTTTTTTTTTTCTCTCTTTCAAATGGGCGTATGAATTTCCAATCAGCGGCAGCGACTTAAGCGGCCAGATTGAGAGTTACTGTAAATTGCACCCTGACAATTACAATACGCAGGGCATCGGCGAGTTATTAATGGGCTTGCCTACTGATGGCCTTTCAGCACAACCTCAGCCCTGCCCAGGGCCAGCCTAATTGGAACCAGGGCTGCAGACTCCCCAGCTCCCCAAAACCTTCACACTGAGGATGAAGCAAGCAGGGGAGTGGGGCTCCCTTGGGCCCCCCCTCTTGCAGAGGAAGACATCAATTGATTATGGATGGCTCCTGTCCCCCACGTCGGATCTCTGATTCGCCTCCTCCTTAATGACTTGTATTGGCTTAAGGAGCTCTGTGCAACTTGACAGTGTCAAGTTCAGCTGACAAAGAGCAACAGGTGACTTTAATTGAGGGCTTCTCTTGTGAGAGAGATTTTTATGCAAGACAGAAGAACTGTTCTTCGACAGACACAAAAGAGGCCTGTAAAAAAAAAAAAAAAAAAAAACAACAAGAAAGCAAAATTCAACAGCAGTTCTAGGAGACTGAGGCCAGATCTGGAGTTAGCTACTTTGCTTTCATTTCGTTTGTGATTTTTTTTTGCCCCCTTTAGCAGGGGGATCAGGAGAGAGAGAGACCCCCCCTTCAATGCTCCCCAATGGCTCCCCTGCCCTGGAAATTCTACAGCTGACTCCCCTTCCCTGGGGTTTCAATATTTATCTTTAGTGATGAATTATGTCCAGGCATAAATTATGTTTGACACGTCTTGATGGTGGGGCGGGGGGTGCGGAATGAGATTTTTCGCCGCTCTGAAAAACATTCTGCAGAGCCCAGCACGCCCAGGGTGCATCCTGGAGGAACCGTGCAGGCTGTTTAGTTTCGTGGAAGCAGACGGCCTGCCTGTCTGGGGCGTTGGAAGGCTTGGAAGGATAATGATCAGAGAGTGAATGAATGGGGGTGGGGTGGGGAACTGATGGCTGACAGGGTCGCTGACCCAGCTAGGTCTGGCACAGCCTGTAGGCTTCTTGGCGTGGGGACAGCTGGGAAACCCTAGGGGGACATTGCCGGGTTTTGGGGGCCTGAGGGGTGGGAGAGGCAGGGTGTCGGGCAGGTGGCCTCCAATGGCTCTGTGCTGGGCTGTCTCTGGTGGTCCACCTTGAACTTGTGCCTGCTCCTCAGCCAGCCACTCCCTCACCCTCCTGTCTTCTGCTTTTCCCTTGACAACTCCCATCTGCCCTTTGACGCGAGGCTGGGCTACCTCATCCTCCTCGCTGTTCCTCCTTCGCCCGCTGGCCACAGCACACAGAATCCTGACTCCAGTGCTCACCGCCTGTTCACTCAGCCCTAAGAGAGACCAGCAGGGACCCTCTGCACCCTGGGACGCAGCTGGAGGTGTCCCACAGGGCAGGGGGCAGGGGAGTGAGGGGGTTCTGGGGCAGAGAGGAGGATTCAGGACACTCCAGGCAGAGCTCAGGCCTGGGCATTCGCTGGGTATCACTGGCAGGTGCTGTGAGAGCTGGGGACGGCCTCTGTGGTCTCTACAGTCAGAACCTCGGGGCGGATCACTTCTCTTGCCTGTTGGGCCCTTTGTTTTATGAATCGATTGGCAGATGCTCCTGAACCCTGCAAAAAGTAAACACACCCACTGTCTCGCTTCCAGCCTGCCTAGCCGGGCTCATCTAGCCTTCAGGGCGGCACCTCCTCTGGGAAGCCATCCTGGACTGCTTGTGTCGGGAGGCGTGGCTGTTTGCAGTGTTTTTGGCCCTGTGCTGTGACAGTCAGCTGAAGGATAGTGTGTGAACCCTGCCATGTCCCTGGGCAAGCACCGTCAGAAAGTGATCCTGCCTGCCTTTTCTTTAACTTAAAAAACTTCATTGATTTTTCACTGCATTTGAAAGAGGAGTGTCCACCTGCACGTTGTTCCCCTGTGCCCCACACCCCGTGTTTTCTAGTCTCTGGGATCCTTGAATTAATCATCCCCTAAGCAAAAGGAGAAAGTAAGGATGCGATGGTGGGGGTATTTTGAGAAAGACAACATAAAGGCCAGAGAAGTACCTGGGAAGGAAGGGGAGGAGTCCCTTCCAGGGAAGTGGGGAGACCCCTCCAGGGAAGGGGGATGAGAAGGAGGACCCCTCCAAGGAAGCTGTGGGGAAGGGGGACCCCTCAGGAGGAGTCCAGAGTCCTGGGGTGTTGCTATGCCTGGAATGTTATAAATGCTTTTTGGGGCAATACATAGAAATAACCAATATAAAAACAACATAGAAACAAAAACAAATGGTGATGCTGCTGGTGGTGGTGATTGTGGTGGTAATGAGGTGATGCCAGGGATGGCGGTGAAGATGGTGCTGAGGGGGCCCAGTGCAGTAGCCTAACGGCTAAAATCCTTGCTTTGCATGTGGCAGAATCCCATATGGGCGCCGGTTCTAATCCCGGCAGCTCACTTCCCATCTAGCTCCCTGCTTGTGGCCTGGGAAAGCAGGGGGGACAGGCTTGGAACCCTGCACCTGCGTGGGAGATCCAGAAGAGGCTCCTGGCTCCTTTGTTTGGGTTGGCCCAGCTCCGGCCATTGCGGCTGCTTCAGGAGTGAATCATCGGATGGAAGATCTTCCTCTCTGTCTCCTCCTCTCTGTATGCTGCTGATGGTAGCAGTGGTGATGGTGGTGAACAGTGAGTATGATATCATGGTGGTGATGATGATGATGATGGTGGAAATGGTAATGATGTTTTTATTTTAAAAGATTTATTTATTTTCATTACAAAGTCAGATATACAGAGAGGAGGAGAGACAGAGAGGAAGATCTTCTGTCCTGAGCCGCAACAGCCGGTGCTACGCCGATCCGAAGCCGGGAACCAGGAACCTCTTCTGGGTCTCCCACGCGGGTGCAGTGTCCCAAAGCTTTGGGCTGTCCTTGACTGCTTTCCCAGGCCACAACCAGGGAGCTGGATGGGAAGTAGAGCTGCCAGGATTAGAACAGGCGCCCAAATGGGATTCTGGGTGTGTTCAAGGTGAGGACTTTAGCCGCTAGGCCACGCCGCTGGGCCCTAATGGTGGTTTTGATAACGACCACAATAACTCATTGTGTGACGCTGGGTAAGTTATCTATTTTTTCATTTATTTAAAAAAAATGGTGGCACTTCAGCTTTCTTCCTCCTCTGAGATGCAGTAACTCTAAGAAAGGCTTAGAAGGATGCAGGGAAACAAAGAAAACAAAAAGGTTCAGGAGGAAATGGGTAGGTTGGAATCAAACAGGAGCAAAAGCGGGGAAAACTCACCCAGTGAGGGGCCACAGTAGAGCTGCCCTGTAAGCCTGGGGCTCGGTCTGGCTCCCGGGTGCCCACAGCACCTGCCTTCCCAGTCATGGAGCCCCCACCTGCTAATGACATCCTCCAGGCCTACCTCCACTGGGGATCTGGCCCTGTAGAGTCGCAAATGTGTCCCCCCAAATAAAAAAGTCTGCAGCCACTTGTTGGGGTCTCAGATTTCCAGCCCCTGGGCACCAGGAGGTGCTAAAAAGGGCCCAGACTGCTTTGCCAGAGACCAATCAGCTCTCAGGCTTGGTGCAGGCTCCTTGCCTGGTGCTCCGGGTGTGAGAGGGAGGCGGGAGGCAGTACAGAGCAGGCTCTGGGAAAGTGCTTAACCCCTGGACACCAATTAGTTGGCCTGGTTGGCCCCCAGGGCTAGACAGAATACAAGGGAACCAGAGAAGGGCCCAGCTATTGAGCAGGGTAAAAGCTGGAGAGTATACTCCAGGCAGGCCTGCAAATTCACTTTTCCACCAGGCAGATCTGCTACAGTTCTGTATTTTATTATTTGAAGGGCAGAGTTACAGAGAGAAGATAACACAGAGATCTTCCATTTGCTGGTTCACTCCCTAAATGGTTGCAACAGCTGGAGCTGAGCTGATATGAAACCAGGAGCTTCTTCTAGGTCTTTCATGTGGGTGCCAGGACCCAAGGATGTGGGCCGTTCTCTGCTTAATCCCCAGGTGCATTGGCAGGGAGCTGGATCAGAGGTGGAGCAGCTGAGACTCAAACTGTTGTCCATATGGGAGGCTGCGGCTTTGTCTTCTCCGCCAAGGGCTCTTGAATTGTGCTTGCCTCTGACCAGGGATAGAAGGATGCCTCTTTACCCAGCATCTGGCGAGCCACATTGCGCCAGGCCAGTGGCATCCATCTGTCTCCCTTGGATGGAGACAGTCTCTGCAAAGTGGCCCACTCTGTTCCTGTGGCTGCCACAGCCACTTCTCCCTGGGTCCTTCCAGGGTCCCCACGGTCACTGTGCCCCTAAGTACTGGCTCACACTCTGTCTGACCCAGCCAGGAGGGAGGGGGCCTGGGGCTTAGCTCCTGGGGCTAAGTGTCCAGCTCAGACCCACATCCCTGCCCAGCCTCTGGACCTGTGCCCTGGGGTGACCCTTAGCATCATGGACAGCAGAGTGGAGCTGGCCCTCCTCAGCCCCCGTACTGATGGTGGTCAAGGTACTACCACCGTCCTCCCAGTCCCCCAAACCACAGACTGGGGATCCATCCCTGCGCTTGCTTCCCCTCGTCCCCTCTCATTGCCCTGTCCATTGAGGCCCAGGGCTTGCTGAGTCTTCCCCCGTTGGAGCCTCCTCCTCTCCCCAGCCCAGCCATGGCCTCTCTGTGGCCCCTCCTCGCAGGGTCACCATGATGTTCCCCACCCCCACGCCTCCTGGGGACCACCTACTCCCTTGGGCTGCTTCCCTGGACAGGAGATGTAAGGGAGCTGCCACTTGGTGGCCAGTGTGCACTCCACCTCCTCTTCAGCCCAAGCAGGTCACCTGACTCCCTCAGTTATCTTATCTGTGAAATGGGAGCGGCATAGGCCTGACACACAAGAGCAATAGTCTCCCATGTGAGGGACAGGAACTCAGCTGCTGGAGTCCGCAGATGCAGCTGGGTGAGCTGGGTGTCAGATCCAGGCACTGTGATGGGTGCTCAGCCTCTGCCCTTGGTTCGTGCCTCCTGCCATGTCGCTGTCCCCGCAGCCCCAAGAGGCAGAAGCAGCAGTGGAGGATGGGGTGGGGCCTCTGGACAGGGACCAGCTGCACCTCCCTCTGAAAGGCGGGACTGAGCCCAGAGAGGGAAGCTGGCTTTAGGTCACCAGAAAGCAATTTTTAAAAAAGATTTGTTTATTTTTATTGGAAAGTCAGATACACAGAGAGGAGGAGAGACAGAGAGGAAGATCTTCTGTCCGCTGACTCACTCCCCAAGTGGCCACAATGGTTGGAGCTGAGCTGAACCAAAGCCAACCAGGAATCAGGGGCTTCTTCCGGGTCTCCCACATGGATGCAGGGTTCCAGTGCCTTGGGCTGTCCTCCTCTGCTTTCCCAGGTCATAAGCAGGGAGCTGGATGGGAAGTGGGGCTGTCAGGACAGAAACTGGTGCCCATATGGGATCCTGGTGCGTACAAGGTGAGGACTTTAGCTGCTAGGCTACAGTGCTGGGCCCAGAGAGCAATTTCTTAAGGCAAGCCTCAAAGCCAGATTTTTATATCAAATGTCCCAATTTCTAAATACTGGCCATTGTTCTGAAGCATCTAAAAACCCACCTGTCTGTGGCCTGACTCCCTCCACCTCTGAACTCTCCCACAATTTGTGGGGCTGGGTAGAGGTGTCAGCCAGAGGCTACAAGGAGCAAACTCACCAGGTCTCCCCGTGGGTGGCAGGGACCCCAGGACTTCAGGCATCCCTGCTGCCTCCCGGGTGTTCCTTCACAGGAAGCTGGGTGGGAAGGGCACTCCCAGACCAACGTGAATGTCTGCAGGCAGCAACTTCCTTCTTTCTCAGAAATGTATTTTGAAGATTTACTTTATTTACTTGCAAGGCAGAGTTACAGAGAAAGAGGCTGAGAGAGAAATCTACCATCCACTGGTTCATTCCCCAAATGGACACAATGGCCATGACTGGGCCAGCCCACAGCCAGAAGCCAGGAGTTTCTTCCAGGTCTCCAGGTGGGTACAGAGACCCGAGCACTCAGGCCACCCCCTGCTCAACAGCAAGGAGCTGGGTCCTTAGTGGAGCAGCTGGGACTTGAACTGGTGGCTTTAACCACCATGCCAAGGCGCCAGCCCCTTTGTCTGCCTTTCTAATAAGGAGACAAAGCCCTCTGTCGTTTTGGTAAAGGGCAGGGCATGTCCAGGTGCAGCCTGAAGAGACCAAGGCGTCCTTGGTTGATCTGCTGACAGCACTGAGGGACTACCCCACACCGCCTGGCTCCCGCAGCTCACTCTCCTCCACTGGCCTGGCCCTGCCAGGGAGGCAGGCAGTGCCCTGGCGTGCCTGGCCTCTGTGGATGGCTCTGCCCAGATCTTTGTTTCCAGGGTCTGGAGCTGTGGAGTTTGCTGGCAGCTGCCAGAGGCCTGGATGAGTGGTGATTTGCAGGCTTCAGAAGCACTGGTGCTGTTTATTTAAAGCTTTGCAAATGGTTTACAGTCAGGGGCCACAGCAGACTGGGAAAGCTGCAGGCCACCACTGGGGGTCCAAGATGCTGCGGTGGGCCTGCTGGCCTGGGCTGGGTCTCCCTGCTGCTGTGTCGGCAGGGGGCGGGGGGGAGTTTTGTTGCTGTCTGACCAGCAGAGCTCCCACTATCACAGATTTTATTGACTGCCTCCCGACCCTCCTCCCCACTCGCCCTCTTTTGTCCAGGATCTAAAGCCCTGATCCCCAGGCACTGTGGGTGTGGCCTTATTTGGGAACAGGGTCGCTGCAGATGGGATCCTGTTGAGAGGAGGTCATCCTGAACGAAGGTGGACTCTGAGCCAGCAGTCATGTCCTGGCTCCATCCAAGCAATTCGTGGGAAGATTTGGGTGACCCCCAAGACAGGAGGAGGCAGCCAGAGGATGAAGGGGCATGGGGGAGACAGAGTGGAGACACACGTACCTGCAGTTGCCTGGAGCCCCCAGAAGTGGGGAAAGGTGAGGAAGTGTTCATCCCAGGAACTGCGCAGTTGAACCAGTGGGTTTGGATGACAACAGAGCTGCCAGCTCCCTGCCAGCTCCCTGCAAGCCTGCATGGGGCAGAAGGCTGGGCTGTGCCGGAACGGGAAGTCCTGCCACAGTAAGACCAGGGAGATTCAGGTTCCCCCGCTCTCTCCCCTACCGGCTCCTCTGCTGGTTTGGGACTGGCCTCTCTTTGTGATCATGTGACCCAATTCCTCAGAATACATCTCTTTATACATATACACACACAGGGATAGAGAGTGATCCATCTACAGTTCACTTTTCAAATGCCCACAGCAACCAGGTCTGTGCCAGGCTGAACCCAGGAGCCAGGAACTCCATCCTGGTCTCCCACATGTGTGACAAGGCCCTGGCTTGGGTCACCGCTCGCTGACTCCAACGGTGAGCATTAGCAGGAAGTTGAGCTGGGACTCAAACCCAGGTCCCTTGATAGGGAATATGGGCATTCCATGTGACATCTCATTTGCTGTGCCAAGTGCCTACTCCAAAACACCAGGGTTCCTCGTTGAACTCTTGCAACGGGCAGACTTGGAGCCCATGACTTTGCCTTCCTTTTCGAACTCCATTTCCCTCTGGACACCCCATGGGAACTTCTGGAATGAAATCACCAATGAGAGAATGGAGCTGAGCAGGTGCCTGGCTTGCGCTGTGGCCCAGCACCCTGCCATCCTGCACCACCTTGGCCTGTCAGAGGACGTTTGCTGGTGTCCTGGGCTTTGTGGAGGAAACCAAGAGCCTGTGGTCATGTTGGGGAAATGCTAAAGTCCAGCATTTACTGGAGGTGCTGCCTGGGAGCTCAGAGCAGAACAACTCACCCTCCCCCTTGCTGGTGGCCACAAACCCATATGGAAAATTCTCCGAAGAACTGTGGTCCCGTCACACGGGTGAATGAGCTCTGGTGGAATGCAGCACAGGCTCCGTGTGTATCCGTGTCTCCGCTGCCTGCGGCTGTCTTGGAAGCAGATGAGCTCCACGGCACTGGTTTTCTCCACGCACCCACCTGCCCACCCACCCAATCCATCAATCTCTCCTTTCTGTTCATTCACCTCCCCTTCCCTCTCTCCACCCACCCACCCACCCATCAATTCTTCCTTCCCTCCAACCATCCATCTAGCCATCCACACAGCCATCTAACTTCCCTCCTCCACCCACCTACCCACCCAGTCACCCTTCCATTTCACTCATCCGCATGTTTAAATCCATCATGAGATCCCAGCATGTCCGTTCACCCCAGGACACCTTGTGAGGTGCTGAGTCCTCCGGGGGCACGTGAGCTCTCATACTCCCACCCAGCCCTCGGCTGGGCTACGTCTGGTTCCTCTGAGACCAAAGCCTATGCTGCCCAGAGACTGTGCAGTCACCTCTTCCAGACTCTGTCCCGTCCAAGACACCCACACCTCACCAGCCGTGTCCCTCCATGTGTCGCCCTGTTGGTGGTGAGCTCCACGAAGCCACACATCGCTGAGTCAGACGTCGCAACATTCGCCATCCCTCGCTTGGTATAAACAGAGCTGAAATCAGATGCCAGCGAAAGGCTATTGCCTTTTAAACAGGTCTTGACAGCTGTGGAAAATATTATCCCCGAGTAGAATCCGTACATATGACAGACATTAATTCTCCGAGAAGCCCTAAACGGCCCTCTGGATCGTTTGTTAGATTTTATTTTATTATGGCTTGCGTGTATTGAAGTAAGACTATAATCTTATTGTGCCCTGACCTCTGTTTTTATAGCTCTGTATAAACAGCAGTTACCGTATTAGATGGAGAGATGTTTACAGATGAAGAAATAAAAACACGCCCATTGACTGTGCTCCGGAAACCTGACACGGGCCCAAGGCAGGGCCTGGGTTTTGTACCTCAGAGGCCCCATCCTGATGGGAGTGGACAGCTTGGACGGGCAGGAGCATGGCCTGGGCCCAGACCCCGGCTCCCATCGGCGTCGGAGATGCAAGCCCTCGGGTCCGGGGCGCCAATGCTCTGCGGGGCAGGCCTTTGGGTTGTGGGCAGAGCATGAGCCAGGACAGCCACTGCTTCTTTTGTGTGTGCTGTCTCCTAGCTGCGGGGGCGGGGCCAGAAGGAGGGGGTGTGGCTTGGATAAGGCTGACCTGGCTTGGTCCTAGATGATATTGGGACCTTGTGTTTGACCTCTGGGATGTGGTACGAAACGCCTGCCCCTGTGAGGAGGGTGGCTGGCTCTGGGAAAAACTCTTTTCCTGTGGCTCCTTCCCTTTCCTTACATAATCCCACTTGGTTTTTTATTTCCTTTGTTTTAAAATGTAACTACTTCATATTTTTTAAAATTTAGAATAAGATTTATTTATCTTTATTGGAAGGTCAGTTTTACAGAGAAAAGGAGAGAGAAAGATCTTCCATCCGCTGGTTCACTACCCCAATGGCCGCAAAAGCCAGAGCTGAGCTGATCCGAAGCCAGCAGGCAGGACCCTCTTCTAGGTCTTCCACTCAGGTGCAAGGTCCCAAGGGACTGGGCTATCCTCATCTGCTCTTCCAGGCCGTGGTAGTGAACTGGATGGGAACTGGAACAGCCAGGATTCAATCTGATGCCATTTAGAATGCCAGCGCTGAAAGCCAGAGGATTAGCTTGTTGAGCCACTGCACTGGCCCCACTTTTTCCTGTGATGGGCTTGGTAGTTCTCTGTCTCCCCGTGGTAGCCACGGGCCACCCTGTGCAGCCCTTTGCATACTCCAAGGTGTTTCCCTGTCTTTTTCCCTTTCTGTCTGACAGCGTAGGGGGCTTCAGCTAGGAGCAAGCTCTGGGGAGAAAAGAGACAGAGGCAAAGTCTGGGGGAGCTGGGACAGGGCCCTTACAGTGACAGGAAGCATGGTCCTTGGAGGAATGAAGCTGCCAGTGAAAGCTTATTTGGGGGCCCTGTCCGTGTATACACTGGGGACAACCTACTTGGCACAGGGTTGAATGCAAGGTCCACCCTGGGAGGCAGGCGTCTGCAAGGGGAATGTGGGGACAGCCACAGGGCTGAGGTCAGAGACAGCTGGCAATACTGGCTGCAGCTGGGCTAGCTTGTGGTGGCGGGGAGGAGCATGGCATGTGAAAGCCAAGGGGGCGCTTCTCAGGGCCGTGTAGCACGCGGTCACTGGCATAAGTGCCCATGGCAAACCCCTGGCACAGGCAAATGCAGAAGTCAGAGAAGTCAGGACCACTGAGGCCCAGGGAGGGACAGGCCCTGCCCCACAGTCATGTGGCGACTCGCGCACAGAGACAAGACTGTCCAGCCAGTTCTCACTCTGCCACATAGGGCCAACCCGTTTCCTCTGCCAACCCACTGCCTGTGTGGACCGTCCATACAGCATCTAGCCAAGGGTTAAGGCCACACTGTGCCCACATGGCCTTGTTTCAGAGGCGACACGGCTACTGCTTGCTGTGTGGCCAGGAGTTGGGGGCTGCAACCTTGCTTTCCCCACCAGACTCTGGAGGGGCCCCGAGCCAGGCGTGCCCTCTCCTCCCTGAGCCGCAAACCCACGCAGGCTGCCGGGCGCATCTCCCTGATGCTCGGAGACAGCCGTGGCTGGCAAAGCTTCCAGCCTTAACTAGAAGCAGTATCCTATCGCCTGTGGCTGATGGCGCAGCAATGGATGAAAAGGTTGGGCCTCTCAGGGGAGCCAAGCGGTTCCATTACAGATGCCTCCTCGTCCCGGATACGGGGGGTGGGGCACAAGGAAGGCTTGCACTGCAGCTCCCCGCCTCTGGCCTCCTCTGTGAGGCACAGGCACTGGTGCCAGGCTCGCGGCATGAGGATTTTCTCTTATTTCATCTCACGTGATGTCGGGCACACCCTGGGTTTTCCTAGGGATGTGGTGCCAAGCCAGGGACTGGGCGTGGGGGCCACACTTGCACATGCTATTACCAGGGGTGGGGTGGGTGGCAGTTTGGAGGTTATGGGTGCGAGGCTGCTCCATGACTCTGGGGTGCGTGCATGGGCTGGTGCCCCTGCTGGGAAGGGGAACCGGCAAGGGCATGGACAGAAGTCACCATACCTGGCTGGGTGAGGGACACAGAAAGGTGGCACCAGATATCTGAGCCTGTGGTGGCGCTTTTGAAACAGTGTCAGACTGGCAAGCCATCACTCGGACAGTAGCAAGTCGGGGTACCCTGTCCACTTTCTTCCTCAGCCCTGGATGGGGGGCATCTTAAGTACGCCTGGAGAGTTGCCCTGGCTAGGTGGGGTTCATCCTAAGATGCTGTAGCTAATACGATGGTTGTGACCTGTGCCCGTGTGGTTCCACTTGTGCCTCTGTGTGTAGCTCTGTGATATTGTGTCCCCTGCACACAAGTCCCTTAAACTGTCACTGTGGGGAGGACATGCAGTATTTGTGAAGAGAACACCCTTATGAGCCCCATTTCCGATCACACCAACCTCCTGGGCCTGACCCTTGCAACCACTGGCCCATTCTCGGTGTGCCATTGGATCATTTGAGGTTTCCTCTTGGCATCCTTCCCAGGAGACCCACTTGAGTCATTTCATGTTTCTCCTTATTTCTGAGCAGGCGTCTACATCAGGGCCACACCACCACTTCGCAGTTCTTCAGTCATGCGTCCATGTGCTGCCAACTCTGTGGACAATGTCGCAGGCAACGAAGTCAACCTCCCTGCAGGTGTCTGAGCCAGAAGAGACAGGCGTTCAACAGAGGGACAGAAAGACATCAACAAACTGGGGATGAAGCCTAAGGAATGCTAGGTTTGAGCGTGCCTGGAGCAGTCTGGAGGTGTGGGTTGGGCGTGGCGGGGTGGAAGTTGCTGCCACCTTCCCTGGCAATGTATGCCAGGGATCCAAGGCTGGAGAGCAGCTCCCGCTCTGGGAGAATGGACAGCAGACAGGCACGTGGGCCATGACCCACGAGGCCAGCCAGGTCCCGGAGAGAGGAGCACCGGCAGCCCTGGGGGGCATTGCACCGTGGGAGAACAGCGCCTGCTGTGTGCTGCCTGGACCACTGGGGGCGAGGGGTCGGGGACAAGAGCTTGCTGGCAAGTCTAACAACCTGCTGTGACCGTGGTGGCCTGGCAGTGGACATGGGGGCAGGCTGGATGGACACAGCAAGTGGGACTCCTGAGAGCCACTTGCTGAGGCTGCGCTCAGGGCAAGGCTGCATCTGACATGATAGCTGCGTGATGTCTGCTCATGCATGGCTCGGCTGCAGGCTGTGGGAAAAGAGCTACGTGGGGGCGGGAAATCCCTGAAAAGTGGGGTCAGGTCTGAGAAGGGTTGAGTTCAGATTCTGACTGTTTGGCGAGCTGAGTGCCTTAGTGCATCCCAGCCTTCATTTCCCCATCTGTAGAATGGGTATAATTGCCATTCAAGGCCCAAAGGGGACATGACACACATGGCTGATGCAGAGGGAGGTACTCTGTCAGTCCCATTCACCTTGCTGGGGACGCGGGGACAGCGCTGGGGACGCCATGGCTCAGGTGGCTTGGCGGGGGTGGGGAGAAGTGGTGAAGGCTGCGCTGCAGAGTTCAGCCGTGCTGGGGAGTCTGTGATTTCCATTCGGATTAAAAAGGACCCCGGGAAAGGAGCTGGGAGTAGGAGTCCGTGGTGCCGCAGGGATGGGGTGTGGGGGCTCGCTTACTGCCTTCCCTCCCTCGATGACGTCAGGGGGCGTCTCCCCTCCACGTGGGTTGTTAGTGTGGTAGTAGGGTTTGCCCCTCCCCCGCTAGGAGAGCTGTGGCTCAGGCTTCCCGCCGCCTAACCCCTCCACCCGGGCCCCCAGATCCTCCAAGGGCCTCTCACATGGAGGAAAGCTAGCTGCTCCCGGCCCCAACACCCCCTTCCCGGTGATGGATGGAGTCACAGTGAGGCAGGCTGGACAAGCCAGACAGATTCTGTCTGAAGGGCTGCCGAGTCCCCCCACAGTCCCTCCCAGCTGGCCAGCGCTGCCGAGCGCCGACGGGGATGTTTTATTGTTTGGTGGCGTGTAACTCCCGCCGTGTGGCCTCCTGGGGCATCATTACCAGTGAACCTGGAGACATGGGTTGCGCATCGGACTTGATCTTCTGACAGCGCAAACCACTCACGGAGGAGAATTCATGTCAGCCACGTGCGCACTGCCGAGGGGCCACAGGCACCCTGGGCGTGCTGACCGGCAGGTGCTAGCCGGCCGGCAGTCCCTCACAATCCCTCGCGGCTGTGCCCCAGCGCCCGGCAGGAGCACTCAGCTCCGAGTGCTCAGGGCTCCGGTAGGGGAGATAGCCCCCACCCGTGTCCAGGTGAGGATCCCAGATGCAGAGGCAGGCAGGCTGTCCTTGTCTCGCGTCTATGGCTAGGGCCACAATGACCCCGTCCCTGTCTTTTCACTACCTTTGGAGAGGTGACAGGAGGCAGGACAAGGTGGCTGTGCCCCAGGCTCTTACTGTGTCCTCATCACGTAACCACAGAGCTGCTTCCTAGGATGGGGGCGGGTTTAGTGGATGCTGGCTGCCTACTAGGTGCTTCACAGAGTAGGGTGGGCTGTTGGGGTGTCAGGAGGACATGGTGGGGGGACCTTTGCCTCCGTAGTAGGCAGAGCTTGGCTTGCTATTAGCCCAGGGGAGGCTGAAGCGGGCAGAGCCTGGAGCCTGGGCTCCGAGTGAGGGGTGCAGGGGGTGGAGCTCTGCTGGGAGGGCTCCCCTCCCCAGCCCCTTCATCTGGCTTCCATATTGTGCTTCTTGGGGACAGGCTCCAAGGAACACTGCCTGTTGGACGGTTCAAGGCCAGCCTGAGGGTCCCAAAGACACGGTACTCGGGTCTGGGTTCTGGGCAGCCTGCTCACCCAACTTTGTTGCACTTGACCCGGTATCTTCTGTCACTGGTATCTAACGTCACACACATCAGGCTTACAAGCAGCTCTCAAGGAAACTCCGTTTGCACACTGGACTGCCCCATCTGGCAGTCTCTGGATGTTTTACGTCCTTCCTGTCACTCCCCTCACCTTATCCCACTTGGATCTGAACTGATGACCCACAGGCCCAGTGGCTGTGCCCGTCCCTCTGCCGTCTGCTGATTCTCAGGGCACAGGCCCAGGGCTGTGAGAAGCAGGTCAGAGCGGGCCACTAGGTAGCCATTCTAACTACCCTAAGCATCCTGTTTGTTCCTGAACCATCTGGGAGACCCCAGGCTCCTGGACCCCACCCCAGGATTCCTTTCCTACAATGTTTGCTTGCTTTTCCTTCAATCCCCTAAATACTTGAGGCACCTGTGGACATGGCAGGCTCTGTTTCAAGAAGAACGCAGGTGGAGTGTCTGGCTCAGGGTGGGACTGGGCTGCAGGGAGCCAGGAGCCTTCGTCTGCTTGCAGGACGTCTCTCTGGGCTATGTGACTTCCACAACTCTTGCCACCATTGTCCTTCCTGGGTGCTGTCCCAGGAGATGTGGGCAGGCAGGTGCTGCCTAGGCAAGGGGCACAGCTCCATCCCTGAGCCCAGCGCAGCCCCTCCCCTGCGCATGGCCTGGGGCACCATGCCCTGGCTGACCTGTTTAATGAGGGGACACTCTGGCAGCTGTTGGACTCCATTGGCTGCTCTGCCCTTCTCCCCAGCCCCAGGAGGACTCTGGGAAAGGGGTGGGCAAGGCAGGACCATCTCACCAGGTGTCTCTGCCAAGCTCCTCTTCCTCCTGCGCTCACCCCATGGGTGGCTGTGCCGATGCCCCACGTGTACACAGGCATAGGAGCTCAAGCTCAGTACCATGTGTTACTAGGTGCCTCCTATGCACATGCACACACGTGTACACACAACGTGTTCACATAATCATGCATACCCTTCCTTCCACTATCCCCCACACGCCCCCGTCTCCTCCCCAGGCAGCAGTGAGCTTGTGTGTGCGCAGTGATCGGATGACTTGTCTAGGGGTGAGAGGTGTCTGGATTGCTAACACAACATCATTCCTGGCTGTGCCCCGGAGCTGTGTCTGGCCAGGTGGAGCACTTGGATGCAGTTAGGCAGATCCACCCCTGCCAATGTGAGCCAGCAATATTGGAGCCTCTGGGGGCCTAGACAGCATGAGGGCTGAAGGAGGGCACCTTTGTCTCTGTTCTTCAGCCACAGCGACATCCTCCCCAGACCTCACTTGCTGGAGCCCCTGGGTTTTGCACCTTGGAACCCCAGGGCTGGCCACAGTGGCCCTGGCTCACGAAGGATGCTACCAGCTTTCACAGCTCTCCAGTGTGCACCTGCAGATGGTGGTACTTTGTGGGCGCCATAACTGCATGAGCCGATGCCCATGATGAACCCTGGCCAATGCATCCACCTGCACATCCACCTGTCCTGCTGTGTCTGCCTCTCTGGGGAATCCGACTCATCAGGGACCTTTCCCTGAAGGCACCTCTTGTTTGTAAATCAGTGGCAGCACCCCTTTCCCTGAGCCAGAACGTCTTCCCTCCCCACATCTGTTCGTAGGGTTCACCTGAGGCTGACCCCTTCCTTTTCTCCAGGAAGTGCCCTAGACCTGGTCCGACAGCAGTCAGCCACACACCCATGCTCGCCCTTTGTCAGAACTTTCTGGAAAGAGGTGCTCCTTTGAACTTCACAAGTTGACTGAATCCAGAGTGGCTGGGGACCCTGCTGGGGTGGAAGCGCACTGCAGGAAGCAGAGTCCAGAGAGGGGTGCATTTCTTTAGCATCCTGGCACCGCAGGGGGAGCCCAAGGCCTGAGGCCACCCTGGGAGCATGGGTGGGGGCACTTGGGGAGATGGTCAGTGGCCTCCTTCTCTCTCCTTACCTTGCACGCTCAGGTTTGCTGAGTGGCGCCTTCCACCCTGGGGCTGGTAGGAAGTGGTCAAAGGACGGCAGGCTCCACCTCACTCCTCCCCTTCCACCCTCCTCACTCCTCCCCTTCCACGCTCCTCACTCCTCCCCTTCCACAGCCCAGCTCTTTCATTGCCCTCCTCACCCCCACCTACCCTCCAGGCCAGCAGGTGTCCCCTGAGAGCAGCTGTGCTCCTTCTTGCCGCTCCACTGTCCCTGGCCAGGGAGCCAGACAGCTCAGCATGGTCTTGGACAGGGCTGCAGGGCTGCAGGACACCGCCACCTTCCCAGCCTGTGCTGGCGGTCTTCTTTTGGGTTGCTGCCTGCTTCTCTGTAGCAAACCCTGCCACTTGACACAGAGATGGAACAAGGTTAAGCAAGCAGGTCCCCACCCTCTCCCGCCCCCCAGGGTTGCCTCCTCCAGGGAGTTCTGTCGTTCCTCTGGGCGTGTCCTTTTGTGCTTGCCCAGGGGGGCTCCCGGGAGGGGGGCGGGGTCTGGGCCACGCACTCTCGCTGGGCAAACACCCTGGGGAAGATGAGTATATATGGCCTAAGGTTGATATATATTTCCCAGCTGGACAGACTTTCAGCTTGTTTCATCCGTGGCCAATGAGGTGAATACAAATACTTCTATCTTGGCCGGGGTGGGAGGAGGTAGTGACTGAGACATTGGTTCCGAAGCCCTCACCCGTAGCTGGTGTTGAGTCCCAGCTCTGCTCTGGACGGCAGCTTCCTGCTTATGCACACCCTGGGAGCAGGGGATGGTCCAAGTACTTGGATTATACACATGCGCGCGCGCGCACTCACACACACACACACACACACACACACACACACACACACACGAGACCTGCACAAAGTTCCCAGCTGTTAGCAAGTACTTAGGGAGTGAGCCAGTGGATGAGCTTGCTCACTCTCTCTCTAGACCTACAGATCATTGCAGCCAATTCTCTCCAGGTTTGATTGGCTACCAGTTTCTCCATGGTCCCTCTCCGAGTCCACCTACTGCTGCCCTGGGACCATTTTGGCTGAGGAGGGATGTCCTTTCCTGGACTCCTTAAGGGGTTCTGGCGTCATGGGTAACCGCCCCTGTTACCCCCGAAGCAGGTGCAGGGAGTTGGTCCTCCTTCTATGAGAATCCCTCAACCTGGGGAGTGTGGGCAGGTGTGGCGGGTGGTTAGCAGGTGAATGCCTCTAAGCTTCACTGTATCTCCCAAGAGTCTCCCTCAAGGTGGATTTGCACCTGCCTACAGAGGTGACCCAGCTCACCTTTCCTGGCCCTTCTCATCTCTGTTCTCCAATCCCTTATTGGTTGTTTTTTCCTGGGACAACGTAAACAATAACCATTCCCAAGTCCTAGTCTCCGGGCCCAAAGCCAAAGAAGATGGTATTTACATTAAAACCCAGCACAATGGTGCCTGGTGTCGCCCGTGCTAGGCAGCATGGGTGTCGTCGCCACCGACGCTGTCATTGGCTCTGTTGCTGCCGTGACCATCAAGGTCACACCTGCTTGCTGGGACCAGTGCTGTGTACCCCCGTGAGGACAGTTCACTCACACCCTCCGCCCTCACCCCCAGCATGGAAGCCAGAGGTGAGCTCTTCCATCCATCCCAGTTCCGGATCAGCTGCCTGTCAGATGTCCCAGGGAGCTGGCCCCTGGTCCTGGCACCTGCCAGGGCCCTTGCAACAGCTGTTCTTTCTGTTTTTCTGCCTTTGAACTGTAAGGTAGAGGCTCAAGTGTCCCCCTTGGAGTCAGGCCAGGGGAGGCTGCCTGTCCCCATGGGCCTGGCAATCCCCTCTGGGAGGTGCCAGCAGGAAGGCCCGGCAATCCACAGAAGGCAGTCATTTGCTGGGCCCAGATGGCTGCGCCCCCTCCCAGAACCTCCCCCAGCAAGATGCACGGTCCCTCCTGCTCCATGGTCCAGTGATTAAAGCAAACATATTCAAAGCAACGAGTTGAGCCAAATCAAAGGAAAGATGAAGAATGCATAAAACCCCAGAAGTTTAAGTTTCATATTGGAATATCAAAGGAATATTGAAATATAGGAATATCAAATACCAATTCGTTATTTGCCCAATGTTTTGCATTTACAGACTCAATTTCAATGGGATAAAGCCTGTTGGATAATGGAGGCTTCATTGGTTTTAAAGGAAACAGATTGGAAACCTGGGATGCAGGCAGCTTGTCTTTCTCTGCTGGGCACAGCTGCGGAGGGCTGAGGATGGAGAAAGAGCCAGGGCCACTTGATTCTTCCTGCCTGAGCTCTGGGGACTCCTGTGTGCCCAAGGTGTCACGGCTGCTGGGGCCCGCGGCATGGTTTCTGCTTTTCAGGATCCTCCTTGCTCCTGAAGGAAGGCTAACACTGAATGTGTCAGGCAGGGTTTTGCAGAACCAACAAGATGTGAGTATTTGTATCCAAGACCATGTCTGGACCCGGATCCAGCCCTGCTTACCTGTGGTTTAAGCATCTACAGACTCAACCAGACGTAAACCAAAAATGCCTGAGCAGACCGTCATCCTAGCGAACGCGTAGGAAACCCATCCGCAGCGGCTTGCTTTGCTTGTTATGACTCCCTAAAAATATAGGCTGAAGCTAATCCCTGCAGCATTGGCATCATGTGGGGGACTGTAAGTAGAGAGGATGTGACGTGTGTGGCTGGACGGGCTCATGGTAAACTTGGACAGGCAGAGCTCCAGAGAGAGAGAGAGAGATACACAGAGAATCTTCCATTCTCTGGCACACTTTCCAATTGGCTGTGATGGCCAGAGGTAAACTGATTCAAAGCCAGGAGCCAGAAGTTTCTTCCAGATCTCCCAGGCAGGTGCAGGGGACAGGGACTTGAGCCATCTTCTGATGCTTTCCTAGACAATAAGTAGGCAGCTGAATTGAAAGTGGAACAGTTGGGACTTGAACCAGTGCTGATATGGGATGCTGGTACTGCAGGAGATGACTAGCCCACTGAACCATGGCAGTAGTCCCCCATGGGTGACGAGAATGCTCTAGAATTAGGCCAAGGTTTCTGAACAGCAGGACAGCTGCAAGGACTCCATGGCGAGTGACAGTGGAGGAGTGAGGGGCCACATTCCGGCAGGAAATCATGGCCTGGGTATGGCCTCAAGTAGACTTCATTGCCGCCTTCTTGTCAGGCCTGGCCAGGGTCCCAGAAGCATACTAGTCTGTTCTGAGGGCTTTCCCTACAACTGACAGGGGACTTTTCTTTCTTTTGTATACGGACATGTGGTTCCCCAGCACCCTTCACTGCTGGGACTCAGGCTTTTCCCAGGGCATGGATTCAGCACCTTTGCAAAGGTCAGTTTCTGTTGTTGTGTGGGTTTACTTCTAGAGTCTCTATTTTGTCCCATTTGTCTGTGTACCAGGTTTTATGCCAATACCATGCTGTTTGCATCACTGTAGCTTTGTTGCAGATTTCAAAGTCAGGCAGCATAATGCCTTCTGCTTTGTTCTTTTTGCTCAGGATCGCTTTGGCTGTTGGCAGTCAGAGCAGTCATCGGGCACTGTGTGGGGATGAGGGTGAAGGCACAGTTCCTTCCTGTCTGTAGAGACTTGCAGTCCTGTGCAGGGGCCGAGCTGGATACAGTGCTGTGCTGTGTGCCCACCTGGCCCCCTGTGCGGGGGCTTGGGCAGGGCTGGGTTAGTTCTCTCTGCTCACTAGTGGTGCTCCGAGCACAGACTGTATTTACTGAGTGTAGCTGAGTAGAATCGTCTCATACCTGGAGGTGTGATCATTTCAGCTTGAATGTATATTCGTACCAAACACTCACAGTGAGGCCCTCCGTCCCCTCCTGTTTCCCCAGGTGGCAGCTGCAGCCACGGGGCTGGTAGCAGAAAGCTAATGCATGCTCTGGAATGACTTGAGTACCGGGTCCCTTCCCTGCCACCCATGTGGGAGACCCCGAGAGAGTGCAACCTGGCCCAGCCCCAGCTGTTGTAGCCATTTCAGGGAATGAACCAGCAGATGAATAGGCCTCATTAAGGAAACCGAGGCAGGTCACTGAGCTGCACAGGCCACCGAGGTGTGAAATTCTGGAAGGTATCAGCAAGGATGGGCCTACCAGCCCCGTGGCTGCCTACTTTCCACGGCACCCCGAGGAGTGATGACCCCCAGCTGAGTGAAAGGCACAACCCCGGAGAATGAACCAGAAGCTTAGCTGTGTCTGCCTGGCTTGCTGGGGTTTGTGTGTGCCCACAAGCTCAAGACAAAATACATGTGTGTGCATGGTTTGGATTTGCTGGATGCAAAAGCTTTTTCCGTGGAAGTATCAAGTTGGTGGTAACTTCATGAGGCTCAGGGCTCAGGCTGTGGGTCTGCACGTTGGGATGAAACAGCCCTGTTTCCGAGGCCGGCCAGCTCCTGGAATGCTTTCAGATGGGTCCCCCGCACACCCCCCACTCTGCCTGGGCAGCTGGAATCCTGGACGGCCGGAGATGTTCCAACAATGTGCCCAACCGCTGTGATTGCATCAGCCTCTGGTGGGGGTCCCAGAGTGAGGCTGGCAGCCGCAGGGCAGGCTGGGCTTTCCATAGCTTTGACTCTTGGCTGTAACTCAGGACCCCCGCGCATGGTGGCTGCCAACCCCAAGGATGGACGTACTGGAGAGGTAGAGCCAGAAAGAGAATAGGGAAGACAGGGGTGGGCATGGGGCAGGAACTCTGAGGGCTTGGGTTCCCCTGACACCTGCAAGACTCTTTTGCCCCTCCCGGGGGCTTCTGTGTGGACTTGGTCTCTTTTTCCCAGGATCTACAGGCTCTCTGAGGACGTGCAGAGAGGGGGGGGTCATTCTTTTCCCACCCGAGAAAGGTAGAATCATGCAGACTGCTGGGGCTGGATGGACACTGTTTTTTCTGGATGCTGAAACCTGGTATATGTCCCAACGCTGGTGGCATCTGCCTGGGGAGCTTGGACCCTGGCCTGGTCACTGCGTTGCCCTGGCTCAGAGCTGCTGCCTGCAGCGATGGCACCTGGGAGAATGATGGCTCTGCACACACACATGCTGTTCCTCCTTGGCTTACACACACACACACACACACACACACACGCATGCATGTTAGCAGCCCAGGGGGGGTATTAGTCATTCTTGTTTACAGAAGGCCTCCTCCACGCTGCTCTACCCCTTCCCTTCCTTCTCCTCTTCCTCGTTCTTCACCTCAGATGCAGCCCCCCTCTAGTGCGGGTCTTTGTGCTGGGTTACTCTGTGGTCCCCTAGTTCTCTCTCTGTTCTTTTCAGACTCGAGTCTAGGATGGATCGTGGCATGTGCAAATGCTTCCTTCTTCCAATCCCAGAGCTGCTAGCAGCCAGGATCGAGCATGTGTCTCCATGGCTTCTTCCGGGTCAGATGGCCGGTGAATGTGGTTGGGGTGCTAAAACCCAGGCCTGACTGAGAGCAAGGCAGGGAGAAGAGGGGCCATGCTGGGAGGACTCTGGCTTGGATGAGGGAGAAGGTGGTTTTTGATTGTGATTCTCTTTCGCTCTGGTGGCAGGCAGCCCGTGGAGTGGTCCCCAGGGGCCCCCTGCTGACATCCATGCCATGGTGGAGTGCCCTCCTCTTGAGTAACTTTTTTTTTTTTTAGCAACTGGAACATGGCAGCGATAGTGGCATGAACTTGGATAGCGAGGTGATACGTTGCAGCAGCCTGTGGCTCCTCTCTTGCTTCTGCTTGCTCTCTAACTCATTCCCTTGGATCGCTTGCTGTTGGGGAAGCTTGCTGCTGCATGGTAAGACAGCTCTGTGGGGAGCCCAAGTGTTGAGAGCGGGAAGCAGACAGAGGCCATGGCTGTGGCCTTGAAGTCCATCTTCCCTCTGCTGAGCCTTAGAGGAGACCTCAGCCGTGGCCAAACTGGTCGCCGACCCACAGAATGTGAAATAATAAATGCTTGTGGGTGCAAGCTGCAAAGTTTGGGGCCAATGACAGGTTAATATATCTTTCATAAACAGAAGTGCAAAAGTCCTGAAGCAAACACAAGGGAGCTGTATTTAGCAACAGAAAAGAAAGTAGACCATCATGAAGCTAGAGATACTCCATGCACACAAGGCAGAATCAAATGTACCAGGGCAAGTCACCGCATCAGCAGCTTAACGAAGACAAATCACAGGTGAGCTCAGTGCGGTAGTCTTCCTCTACCCTAAGTTTCGCTTCCTCAAGTTTCAGTTACCTGTGGTCAACCACAAGCCAAAAACCATTACATGGAAAATTCCAGAAATAAACAATGCGTAAGTTTTAAATTTCACGCCCTTCTGAGTGGTACGATGGAATTTTTCACCATCTTTCTCCACCGGTGCTACATTTCCCGCCCACCTACTAGTGACCTTGTGGCTGTGTTGGCTCTCAGATTTACTGCCACGCTGTCCCAGGGCTCATGGCTTCAAACCATCCTTGTCTTTAGAATGGCTTGAGAGTCCAGGAGCGGTGACCAAGGATACCAAAGCAGATAGAGCCCGTTCTGACAGGAGATAGGAGGTCAGTGGTAGCCTAACATCACACCCCAGTGATGACATCATCCACCTGCCTTCATCTCATCATGCAGGCATTGCATCATCACTAGCAGAGAAACAGGATGAATATGGTAGAATAAGATATTCTGAAAGTAGCCACTTTCACGTAAGTTATTGTAGTGTGTTGTTACAATTGCTCTCGTCTCTATTTGGAATTATTACTAATGTCTTACTGTGCCTGTTTTGCAAATTAACCTTTATCATAAGTAGATAGCAAAAATCATTGTCCATACAGGGTGTGGTTCTCCATGTTTTTAGACTCCATAAGGCATTTTGGAATGCTTTCTCCATGAATAATAAATATGGGAGCTACCATATTTGCAAAAAAGGCGTTTGATTAGACTCAATGCATGATAGGAAACTCTTAGCAACTGTGAAGGGAATTTCCCTAGCTTGATAAAGAGTACTAGAACATTCTACACCAAACAGCCTACTCAGTGATGAAATGCTAAAACCTTTCCCTTTCAAACGGAATTTTTGCTCTTGCTGCTTCTACTGAACATTTCACTGGAGATCTTAGAAGATCCAGAAAGGGGAAAGAAATGAAGGGAAAGGGGTGAACACTGAAAAGGAAGAAGCGGGAGTGTTACTCACATGTGATGTTCTTGTCCACACGGTAAACCCAAAAGAATCTGTCCACCAGTTTATTAGAATGAAGAGAGTTTTGGGGCCCGACGGTATGCCCTAGCGGCTAAAGTCCTCGCCTTGAACACCCCGGGATCCCATATGGACACTGGTTCTAATCCCGGCAGCTCTACTTCCCATCCAGCTCCCTGCTTGTGGCCTGGGAAAGCAGTCGAGGACGGCCCAATGCATTGGGACCCTGCACCCACATGGGAGACCCGGAAGAGGTTCCTGGTTCCTGGCTTCAGATTGGCGCAGCACCGGCCGTTGCACTCACTTGGGGAGTGACTCATCGGACGGAAGATCTTCCTCTCTGTCTCTTCTCCTCTCTGTATATCTGACTTTGTAATAAAAGTAAATAAATCTTAAAAAAAAAAAGAAAAAAGAAAACGTTGAACCTAAGAATAAAAGATCATCCAGAATGCCAACTTGACCTTGCCTGTGTAACCTTTATGCACATCCCCTATACCACACGCCTTGTTTGTGGGTGTGTGTTCACATGCACACAGTCACATTGTTACACTTCAGACTGGGCTAAACCTCACCCTTTCTCCCCTGCTCACCCTCTGGGGACATGTACTTCCATAACAATGTATCCCAGCACCTAGTACACTCAGTGATCAGTAAGTATTTCTGGGATCAGTGATTCTATTTTTCAAACATCTAGCACTGAGTCAAGATGCCTGTGCGCTCTGCAGCCTTGTCGTCGTAGCAATCCTACCAAAAGGCTGACTCGTAGGCAGTGAAGTACTGGGCATGCGCTGGTAAGCCACTGGCACCAAGTGAGCAGTTTCACAAGTTTGCTTTTGTAAACAATGGTGTGAGGGACATCGCTCTGCCAGCAGCTTTGTCCTGTGCTGACTTGGGTCCTCCAGGGTGTCTCCAGGGTGGCAATCCCAGCCCCAAACTTGCAATTACATTTACAGCTCTGGGGATGCTTTGCGAAGTCGTCTTCCCAAAAGGTCATGCCAATTCCCGCTGCCAATTGGCCCTGGGGTACAACAGACGTTGCCAGTAGTTTGTCTAATGTTCAAACAATTTCTTTTGCTAAATAAAGCGGGCTGGTTAAGCGCTGCCTTTTGTTTCATCTGACTTCCATGTCTTCCCTTTTGAAAGTTCTCTTTGGCTTCAAAGCTTTGAAAATAATCACTCCGTGTGGACCCTGACAAATATTTGCCTCTATTTTCTGCTAGGCTTTTGGGGGATAATTTAATGTTTTTACAAATGACTTTTTTTTTGTGGGAAGAAAATAACCTACAATATTGCAGCAAATTTTGAAATAAAGTAAAAGATGGATCGTGTGAGTCACAGGCCCCCACCCGGAGCTGCTATCATTTTTCTCTGTCTCTTTCAGTATTTTTCCATTTGCATACACGTTTTTCAATGTGTTGGTCATGAGCAGAGGAGGTTTTACAATTACGTTCTTTCATCTGATATAACAGCAAAAAACATTCTTTATTGCCTCACAGTCATCTTAAAAATGAGCCTAGTTTCTTAGAGTGAGTAATCTTTATTAACTTGATTAACTTCTCTTATTGTTAGATACTTAAGTGGCTCCCAACTTTTTACTATTATGAATAATTCAGTGAAAAGCTTTTTAAAAAAGATTCATTTATTTTCCTTGGAAAGGCAGATTTACAGAGAGAAGGAGAGGCAGAGAAAAATACCTTCCATCCACTGGTTCACTCCTCAAATGGCTACAATGGCTGGAGCTCAGCCAATCTGCAACTAGGAGCCAGGAGCTTCTTCTGAGTCTCCCACATGGGTGCAGGGTCCCAGGCTTTGGACCACCCTCTACTGCTTTCCCAGGCCATTAGCAGGGAGCTGGATGAGAAGCGTAGCATCGGAGATGTGAACCGGTGTCCACATAGGATCTTGGCACTTGCAAAGTGAGGATTTAGCCATTTAACCATTGCATTGGGCATTGAGTTCTAGAGCCACCTCCCTGGTAAACCGTGTGAGCTTCCAGCAGACAACCACAGCTGTCTACTCCATACCCTTGCTCTTCTTCCTCAGCAACGGGACCTAGTTCTGCTGAGGGTACAAGAGCTCCAGTTCAAAACTGCTCACCCCCATTCCCTTTGGTTGGCACTGTCCTTCAACCTGATGGAAAGGAAGCAGTGGCCAGTGACTCTGGGCAACAGGCAAAAGGATTGCCTTCTAGTTTGGCAGGAGTGATTTGAGATCAGGAAGACTGAATCAGCCCTGCGAGCTGGAAAGGCAGAGGAGGACTTTCATGGGTGGCATGCCAGCCCTGGACCCTGGCTTTGGGTGCCTAGAATATTTCATAAATATGTTTAATTCATTTATTTTATTTGAGAGAGAGCACATAGAAACGAACTTGTATGTGTGTTCCCACCCACTGGTTCACTATCCAATGCTTGCAATGGTTAGAATGAGGCCGGTGTGATGGTTCAATTGGCTAATCCTCTGCCTACAGATGCCAGCCTCCTATATAGGTGCAGGTCCGTGTACAAGCTGTTGCTTCTGAGTTCCATGCTTAGGGTCTGAGAAAGCAGTAGAGGATGGCCCAAAGCCTTGGGACCCTTTGCTCGTGTGAGAGACCCAGAATAAGCTCCTGACTTTGGATTGGCTTAACTATAGCCATTGTGGCCATTTGGGGAGAGAACCAGTGGATGGAAGACCTGTCTCTCCGCTCTGTAGATCCTCGTTTCCAATAAAAAATAAGTAAATCTTTAAAAACAAAAAAAGGAAAGAAAGGAAGGAAGGAAAAAAGAAAGAATGGAAGGAAGGAAGGGAGGGAGGGAGGGAGGGAGGAATGGAGGAAGGAAGGAAGGAGGAAAGAAAGGGAGTAGGGCAAGGATGAGGTCAGGAGCCAGGAACTCAATCCAGGCCTCACATTCCTACTCAGATTCCGGCTGCCCAGGCTCAGCTGTGCGGGCACGTAGGGAGTGAACTAGAGAGTGGGTTTATCTGGGTAGCGAACCAGTGGATAGAAGTTCTTTCTCTCTGTGACTTTCCCTCTCCCTGTTAACTCTGTCTTTCGCATCAATAAATACATCTTGAAACAGACATAGTAATTTTTTGAAAGGATGTAGAATAGACTTGTTCTGAGGATTTAACACAGACTGAGCAGGGGAAGAGGAAGCAGAGACAGAAAATGCTTTATTTCCCACAACTGCACAGGCTCCTGTTAGTTGCAAATATGTCTGATTTGCCTTTTGTTGACTCTTTCTAGCAACCCAGTGGGCTCCGAGGGTAAGCCTCTGGAGCCCCAACACCATCCTTGGGGTCACTTTCCCTTTCCTCTGGTTTGAGAATGGTTTGCAGCTCTCCGCACACCTGGAGGTGGGCCCTCCTCATCCGCCTCTTCACTTCTGCCCTGCATGTCTCAGGGGACAACGTGCACATCCAGTTGTCTCTATGAACTCTGAGCTTCTGCTTCTGTGGGCTTCTCCATGTGACTTGCACCATATTGCTTGTGTGTCTGGCCCCTGCTCCAAGGCCCATACTTGGCCTGGCTTCCCCTAAGCAGGGCAGGTGTGGAAGCCTCAGCCCAGGGGAGTTGCAGGCCTGGAAGTCCATGACCCCACGGCCTGCAGTGGAACATGGGGCATTTGCACTGAGCATCTGCCATGGTGGCACCTCTTTGAGGTTGGGGTTAGTGGTCCTGGGAACTCTCCTACCTGACTGGCAGCTCTAGCTGAGCAGCCCAGAAGTCTTTAATGCTCTGTGGCTCCATTCTGTTTTCTTTGTGTTCTTTCTTGTTCTGCCATACACCTGCTGTCTTAAATACTGTTGTAGACGATGTCTTACAGTGTGTCTTTCTAGGGTGGGTGTCAAGGCTCGGTGAGGTATGTTACTCCTCAGAATGCCTACATTCCAAATCAAGAGTGCCTGGATGGAGTCCTGGCTGCTCCGCTTCCCATCCAGCTTCCTGCTAACATGTCTGGAAAGCATCCAATGAGGGTTCAAGCATTTACGTTCCTGGCACCCTTGAGTGAGACCTGGAAGGGGCCCCTGGCTCCAGACTTCAGCTCTAGCTACTGTGCTTTTGTCACAATTTCTCAGTGGGTGACAGAAAGCCAGAAGGAGGTTAATTCTCTAGTGGGAATCCAGCAGCTATCTGCTCGTTGCTGGACCCCCTGCTTGGGAGGACAGGTGGCTCCCTTCAATCTGGGGATTTAACTCCCCCTCCTTGCACCAGACTGGTGCGTTGGTTCAAGTAGGTAGTCCTCCACCTCCAAGCGCTAGCATCCCATTTGGATGCTGGTTCATGTCCTGGCAGCTCTACTTCCCATCCAACTCCCTGCTTGTGGCCTGGGAAAGTAGCAGAGAATGGTCCAAAGCCTTGGGACCCTGTACCTAAATGGCAGACCTAGAAGAAGCTCCTGGCCCCTGGCTTTGCATTGGCTCAGCTCCAGCCGTTGTGGTCATTTGAGGAGTGAACCAGTGGATGGAAGGTATTTTTCTCTGTCTCTCCTTTCTCTCTGCAAATCTGCCATTCCAATAAATTAAAGTTTAAAAAACAAAACAAAAAACACCCCCCCAATGCCCACAGTTCTCATTATTCACCAAGTCTCTATGAATTTGTCTTCTTCATAAAATCTATTTGTAAGTCATGGGGCACTTCTTGGCATTTTTACCTACAGAACCTAGAGTTGCCCTGTGTCCACCTGAGCAAGACCAAAGCACATCTGGCTTCTCTTGTCAGTTTTCATGGTGCAACAAGTGTTCCTTTTTGGGTGGGGGTGCCCTTTCACATCCACTGGTGATTTCATTGTTTAAAATTGGCCCCAAGGGTATACAGAGGAGCTGGCTGACTTTCTGAGCCGTGGAAGCCTCTTCCTGCCTGTTGTCGAAGCTTCACCACACAGAAAGCAAGGTTGTGCGTGGGTCTGTTGACAAAACCCACCAGAGGCTCAGAGGATGGGAGCGCACTGGGAGCCGCGGGCTTCGCTCCTTCTCCTTCTCCTTCCGTGTTTGTGATTATTTTGCAGAGCAATAGCTACCACGCCGAACGCGACTCCGTGTACACACACGGAGGTGAGCTCCGAGGGCGCCTTGCGTCGGCCTACTCTGGGCTCCCTGCTGCCGTCCTCCTTCCTCTAACCCCTGTAATGTGAAGTTCTTTCAAAGGTCGGGCATGGAGTGTCCATCCCCTGGAGTTCCCGCGTTGTAATTGTCCCAGAAGGGTGTGGAGGTGGGGAGTGGGCAGGGTCCAAGGGTCCCCATTCCACTGTTCCCCACCCCCCAACTTTGAAGCTTAATAGCTTTAAGATCTTACAAGTTGTAAAAACAATTAAAGCAATAATCTTAAAAAGAAGCAGAATGCGCCCTTCAAAGGCGAGCGCGCCATTCACACTTGGCGTTGGAGGCGGCCCCGGAGCTGGCCCCGGGCTGAGAAAACGCAGAGGCCGCCCTGCGAATTTGTTGATGCCAGTTTGGACAGACTGTTTATTTTCATGATTTCATGGAAGAATTTTAATTTAATGAGTGTTTTATACTCTAATGTAAAGCATGGTCCGAAGCCTGTAATTACTGTGTCAAAACAGGCCTGGCTGAGCGGCAGCCTCCGCCCGCTGTGTCTCCGAATCAGGCCCGGGAGGGGCAGAAGGAGGGGGCGGTCCACACTGAGGGGGGAACCCACGCCGCGAGTGGGAAGCCAGCTCCGCAACCTGCCACCAGGCCTGGCCAGAGACAAGTGCCTCTTTCTTAGTTTTCCTCCTGGCTGTTCTGATCATAACATTCTGCGCCTTGGCACAGTCTAAGGGCCCCGGGACAAGCCACCAGGCAATGTCACATCCCTGATTAGTTTGGCTTTAATTTTTTTTTTTTTTTTAAGGAGGACATTTTGCTTTGTGCTTTCTGGACAGCGCATTAAACAGTTTTTCTCTCTCCTGAATGTAAGACCTTTAAAAGTTTGTGGAGGGCCAGTACAGTAGCCTAGTGGCTGAAGTCCTGGCCTTACACGTCTGCCAGCATCCTACATGGGCTCCGGTTCTAAACCAGCTGCCCCACTTCCCATCCAGCTCCCTGCTTGTGGCCTGGGAAAGCAGTCAAGAACGGCCCGAAGCCTTGGGACCCTGCACCTGCGTGGGAGACCCGGGGGAGGCTCCTGGCTCTTGGCTTTGGAACGGCTCAGCTTTGGCTGTTGTGGCTGGTTGGGGAGTGAATCAAGCGGCGCAAGTCTTGCTCTCTGTTCCTTCTCCTCTCTATGTATCTGATTTTCCAATAAAATTAAATAAATCTTAAAAAAAGGTTTGTGAAAAGAAATGTTTCTTGGTATAAAACTTTTGAAAGTCCATGCTTATGAGAGAGTCATCAGAGAGTTCATAAAAAATGTATTATGAAAAAAAAAAAAAAGCCTGGGTTTCCTAAATGTTATTTGCACAAAATGGGCTTCAATTTCGCTTTATTGCCTTGTTGAACTGTGGGAAGCACCCTTGTGCTTCTCTGGGAGCATGGGCCCTGCCTCTTCCTTCCAGGTCTTGGGGCTGCGCTCGCCTGGTGGCCTGAGCTGCGTCGGGGCTGAGCGAGGCTCGGCCTCACTAAGGCAGTCAGTGGGCTGCACGCTGCATCCTTTCTGACTCCCACCTCTCGGCCATGCTGTGGAGCACCACTGGATTTAACCAGAAAAGCATCACACGGTGACAGCTGGACAGACACCCTGACTGCACTGGAATTCACCTCCATAACAAACAATTTCAAAAACAAGCCCCATGCAATATTTGGGACACACGTATACTAAAAACGTATTTGTTTATGGAATTTGCATTCAGCTGGGTGTCCTGCATTTTATCTGGCGAGCCAGGTTCCAGCCCATCAGCTGACTCTCTGTGAAGGCATCAAGGTGTAAATCCTCTGAATGGAAACTGGTGGCCCCTGGCTGAATCCACCGGCAGCTGAATTTGTTTTGGCCGATGTGTTTGAACTTGGGGTTTGCGGGAGGGTGAGGGTATTTTAGCCAGAGATGGAGCTCTGCCTGGTCCCCAGGATTTGAGTTAGGTATCTTCCTTTTGGCTTTTTCTGGCTTGCTTGCTCCTCCATGGAACCCGGCTAGAAGTTCCCATGCCACTTTCTTACGAGGCTGTGCTGTGGGCCATCTCTTAAGAAGGAGTGAGCATGGATCGCCTGACTGCTCCAAGGCTGGATACTTGGAGGAATAGGCCAGGCTGCCCCATGTTGGCAGACACACCAGGAGGCTTAGGCAAGGTGGCTGAGTGGCCAGGTCACATATCAGACAGCAGGCAGGGCATTCAGTCCAGGAGTCCAGCCCAATGTTCCAACCTTCTCCTGTGCTTTGTCTCTTCCTTACAAACCATACTTCCATTTCTGGGAGCACCATGTGGCGAATGATCTCACCCTGTTCCTGGCCCAGTGCTGGGTCAAGCGTCCAGCTGCCTGCTTTCGGGCTTCTCTCACTTGGGAAGAAACTAAGATTTCCAAACTGAGAAAGGCATTTGAAAAGGCCTGTGGCTGTTCTAATCCTGAAATGCAGGGACAAGGCTCAGCGTCTTATTTCCTCAGAGCCCTGCATCTTGCTGGAAAATGCTTTCCTCATCTTGTGCCTACGATGCTGCGAAATTGTCCCCTGGATTTATTTCAAAGCAAAAAAAGAAGCAGCAAAGATTGCAATTCTTAGGCTGTAGTTGCTCTTTTTAACTCAATTACATTTTGACAATTCGGAATGAAACTTGGGGCATGTCTTTGTTTAAGCCGTCGGCCCTGCATCGGAACAGTCAGCTCGGGTCCATGGCTAGTGTCAGGGCTAACCATCTTTGACAAGGGCATTTAGCGGTTGTAATTCAAATCTAACTCAGAACATCTTAGCACCGGACCTGTCAACCCTTGCAATGCACTGGAGCTACAAAACCAAGGGCAGCAGTCCCACAGCTAGCTCTGTGCGGCCTCAAGTTGATATGTCAACGAGAGCAGTTAGAATTAGGGGTTCTTTCAAGCATACTAAACTAATTTACAGTACTCTGGAAAAGTGGGAAAAGGACCTGAGGCTTAAAATCCCAGGACTTCTAGATTTCCAATCCACAGCACATAAAAATACAATTAGAGTTCGGCACAAAATAGCACAGGCTCTGCCGTTGTGTGTATACTTTGTACCCTTAAAAATAGACTTGCTTAAACACACATGCATGTGTGTAGTGACGACGGAGTCAGTAGGGTTGGTTACGAACTGCTTTAAAAAAACCCAAAAAACAAAAATGAAAACAAAACCCTTGTCAAGTCTTATTAGGATCACGTTGTGGGGTCTGTAGAACCCTAAACAGGCAATGCACCTTTTCGTTATTTGTAGGTGCTGGTTGAAATTGAAATCTCTCTTAATTGAGGAGTCGCTTCTCCATCACAGGGTTCCATGCGTGGCCGCAAAGCACCCAGAGCCAGTGTGGCCTTGGGCGTCTGGCCAACATGAGAAACCAGGCTGGGAAAAAAAAAAGTCTGTGGCACCAGGCCGGCTCTCCGGACGCAGGCAGGATTACAGTGAGCAACAGGCAGCTTCGCCATCCAGCTGGCGCGGGCCCGGTCTTCTCCAAGCCCTTGCGGGATTCCAGGCAGCTGTGGTGTGTGCGGAGGTGCGACCTTGACGCTGGCACAAGGGCTCATGGGGATCGTTGCCGAGCTCGCTCTCATGATTTATCTAGTTTTTCTGTACAACCTTACAGACGCTGCACCGGGACCTCATAAATGCGATTTTCCTTCCCAAATTACAAAGCTGGTCAATTGCTGGGGAATGACTCATTCATTGAAAAGTGCCGGTAACGTGATGTGTTAACCATCAGGAAATTTTACACCAATTGGAATTATAAACACTAGATTTAGAAAAAGTGCAGGGGCGGGGGCAGGGGAGGAGAGACACCGCAGAGGAGCAAATCTTGGCCAGCCATCTGCTGTGTCTATTTGTGGCGCCTCCCGTTTGCAGGCAGGCGGTGTGGAACGTGTGGGTGGATCCTTTTCATTGCTGGACCCATCTCCCAAAGCTGAAGTTCATTGAATCCATTTGTCTTCAAGATGGAGACGGATGAGGAGCCACCTAGCTTGGTGACAGAGGGGCGCGACTAGGATGGGGGCAGGAATGGCTGTGGCTTGTCGGCTTGTAGCTGGCCTGGCAGCCACCTGAGGGACCTGCGCAGTTTCAACCTGGTTGTGTCCTTGGCCCCCTTCCTTGCTGCCCACACTCTGTGACTCCCCCTTTTCAGCATTTGCTCACTTGGTGAGGTGATGACTGTATCATCACTGACCTTGTTGGCTTTGCTTGGGTGCCTGCATCTGGACACTCTTCCTTGTGGGCAAGCCTTGCAAAAACACAACTAGGCCTTCACAGGCAAGTGTGATTGCAAAGCTTTAGCTGACCCAACTGACCATGGTGGGAAGCAGAACAGGAAACCATGAGGCGTTTGAACCAGGATGGGAGACCAAGCACGGCGTCAGAGCCTGGAAGACCCTGTCATCCTCCTGTTGGAGACTCATGGGTTTCCATCCTCCAGCCTCTAGACCACTTGAAGGCCGGGCGAGCACTGATTCTAGTCCCTTTTCTGGGTGCAGACTTTGCGGACAGGGTAAGAGGACTGACATCTGCGAATCACTGGTGTGGATTGGAGCGCCCCTCCAGGGCCGAGTTAGGGATTACAATGATTCTGCTCATGACCAGCTGCCTCCTTTCCCAGGTATCGGGCGGCTTGGCGCAAGGGGTTCTGGCGAATGTACTGTTCTGAGTGCATGCTGCTGTGCAATTTCCCCAGCCTTCCCAGAAACAAAACTTTCCTGCCTTTCCCGTCAGGAACAGGGCTTGTGGTTCGTTCTTGACAGAAATGGGCACAGGACACAGAAACAGAGAAGAGCCGGTAGTGGCCAGTAGCTGGGGGAGACTGCCAGGCCTGGGGCAGAGCAGGGGCAGATGCCTGGGGGATTCTCGGGGCCGGGTGGCAGCCAGACCTTTGCAGAGCAGCACGGCTCGTAAGGAGTATGTGTCTGGAACCTCGATCTTTTGAGACCTTTGATTCAGAGGAATGTAATTGCAAGCAAGTCAAGGGATATTTTCTTTCAACTACTCTACGTTGGTGAAATGTGAAGGCAGGCACGTGGGTAATGCAGTAGAACTTGCATAATGATGTAAGAATTGCAGACTCAAGGCCCCTCTTATGCTAGCAACCACAAGTTCCAAGGGCCAGGGGTTGCATTGCCTTGCTCAGTTCTGACTCCTGGGGCCTGGAACATGGCATGCACTCAGGAAATACCTGTTACGAAGGGGATAAACCACAACGTGCTCACCCCAGGTGTAGGGCTGGAATCCATGGCTTCCTGTTGCCACAGGCAGGTGTCTGAGTGTCCAGGGGAACATTTTAAAATGGTATATGTACTTGCACAGTCGTAGAAATTTAAAAAAGCAAAGCAAAGGAGAGCAGAAGGAATCATTTAGAAACGATAAATTGAGCAGTGGAAGCAAGAACAGAATCCTCAGTTAAAACAATAAATGTAAAAGGGTTAAATAAAGTCATGGTTACTCCCGCATTGTTTACAAAGGAGAAATCCCCAGCTAAGCTGTGGATATTCTGTATGAGACACATAAAAAGCAGAGCAGCTCAAAAAATCTGAAGGAAAGATGTTTTCCTTTTCAAATTCTCATAGAAGAGATTTTCTCAGAAGGTTAAAGCATACAGGGAGTACATGTTGGTTGATACAATTAGATCAAACAATCGCACAGTTTGAGGGGATGAATTGAGTAATATTAACATTTAGTAAACAAAAACTGGGCCTGGTGTGGTAGCCTAGTGTCGAAAGTCCTCGCCTTGCACACGCCGGCATCCCATATGGGCGCTGGTTCTAAACCAGCTGCCCCACTTCCCATCCAGCTCCTTGCTTGTGGCCTGGGAAAGCAGTCAAGAATGGCCCGAAGCCTTGGGACCCTGCACCCATGTGGGAGATCCGGAAGAGCTCCTGGCTTTGGATTGGCTCAGCTTTGGCTGTTGCAGCCGCTTGGGGAGTGAATCATCAGACAGAAGATCTTCCTCTCTGTCTCTCCCCCTCTCTGTTATATGTGACTTTCCAATAAAAAAATAAATATTTTTTAAAACTTGGAATAAACCCAGAAAAAGAGCATAATTCCTACTTCTAGCGCTGTATGGTACCTTTGAAAGCTGGCAGCAGCCGTCGCTGACAAGGGTGGCTGAAAACAGTTGAGAAAGAATTCTGTTAGAGCAAGTGGGAAACCCAAACTGGAACTGGAGACAATCTGGAAAAGTTTGCAATCTCCACTCTAGTGAAACGCACGCAACTTTCCCGAGTTGGTGTGAGCTGGTCCCTGGTGGCCATTGTTAACAGGTGTGGTGGCCCACCAGACTCTGTCTCTGAGTCAGCCCCAGGAGGATTGGGGTGGCTTGTGTCGTGTGCTGAAGCTTAGGCGAGCCCCACGGCCTGGGCATGTCCCATGCCGAATCCCTGCCCTCTGTCCCTGCTTCCCATTGCCCAGTATTTAATCAAAGGGGACGTAAAACAGCCACTTTCCAGCCCCTCTCAGCAGTGCCCGGATGCCACAGGGTACCTTGATCACCCTATGTCCATGCAGCGCTCACACAATCCCTCACACTATGTCCATGCCAGCATTCACAGTCCCTCCCAGAGACCTCGTGACAGGACCTGGTGTTTCTTGGGGCCCACGTGGGGGACAACGGCTGAAGTCACTGCTGGAAGGAGAGGGCATGGGACATTGATGAGAGTGTCTACATTTCAGACAAGTTGCTGCTGGGGTCTTGTGTGGGCAAGGAGGGGCTCCCTAGGACCCTTGCCACCCCCCTCTACTGCCATGATTTACAACTGGGCTCAGCTACTGGATCTCTGCCTGAGACAGGTGGCCATGTCCACCCTGTAGCAAGGTAGAAAGAAGACCATGGTGGCCAGGAGCACAGCCTTGAGTGGAACTGAAGGGTGCCTTAGGGGTGGCATTGTGGTGTGGCTGGAAGAGCTGCTACCTGCAATGCTGGCATCCCATATGGGCTCTGGTTTGAGTCCTGGCTGCTCCACTTCCAATCTAGCTAGATTTGGGTGACCCAAGTGCTTAGGCCCCTGCACCTGCGTGGGAAACTCAGAAAAAGCTCTTGGCCTGACCCAGTCCTGGCCATTATGGCCATTTGGGGAGTGAACCGGCAGATGCAAGCAGATGGAAGACTGGGGAGTGAACCCCCCCGCCCTGCAAGCCTTGCTCTGTAACTCTTTCAAATAAATAAAACAAATCTTAAAAACAAAAACAAGAAACCCACCAGAATTCCTGTCTCCACTCTAGTCCAGCCTTGTGGCTTTGGACTTGCGACTTGATTCTCTGAGCCTCAGTGACCGACCTGTGAATTGGGCATGATGAGGTTTCTCTGGTCAGATGCAGCTGGACTTCCAGGTGGTGACGGGCGTAACGCCCCTAGGCACGAGGCTGTTCCTTGTTGAGTGTGGATGGTTAGTGCCCCTGGCAGGTGGGCCCCCTGCCCAGCCACTTCCTCCCTAGGATCCTGCCTGCCCACCCTGCATCTCACGATGGTAGTTCCTGCCTGGTGATGCTGGGAGTGGACCAGACTCCTGGGATCTGCTGAAATTAAACAAACCCTTGAATTCCAGAGTCTCTTTATTTGGAATCCAAAGAATTCCTTTTATAGAAGCAAACGCCAAGTGTTGTTTTCACTGTAACAAAAGCAGATTTTAAAATAAGCCTGTTGGCACAGCCACATGACATTCTTAGAAAAAAAGCAACTGGTAGGTCTGCTCTAACTGCTGTTCACTTCCTGTAGCCCACACCTTCTGCCTCGGTGTAGGGCTGAGTTCAGCAATGCAGCTCAGAGAGGCTGGGCAGGGCAGTCCAGCTCACACAACTGGGAAGCAATGGGGCTGGGAGACAGTCTGGTTCCATCCTGGCTGATCTTCTTTTCCGGGCTTGCCAGAGTCATGAATTAATCACCATGTAGGAGATAGAGAATGCAGCTGGCTTCCGGGATGAATATCGAGGCAGGAAAACTAAAACTGCTCCACTGCCCCTCTGCCCCGCCCCAGCCTGCTCTGCTGTGGTCAGAACATCCCCTCAATTCCTGTGCTAAAACCCTGAGGCTCAGGCATCCTGGAGGAGGAGACATTGGGAGGTGATGAGGTTGGGGTGGGGCTGGGGGTGGAGCTTCGTTATGGATCTGATCCTTACTACAAAGACCTCCTCCCTCCTCCACACACACATTGCCAAGGCCACTCTCTCCCCGCCAACAGGGGAGGCCAGGGCGAGAAGACAGGTGTCTAAGAGAAGACCCTCGCTGGGCATGCTGCTTTTGTGGCTTGGACCCTAGACCTCCCTCCCATCTCCAGAACAAACAGAATTAAATTCCTGTTGTTCGTGGGCCATGGGGCCTGTGCTGTTTGGTGCCAGCAGCCCCAGCCAATTTAGCAACAAGTCAGCTTGGCTGATGGCTGGCCCAAGGTCCTCCGAGCCAGCCTGTGTCTACTTATCCCTCACGTGTCCCTCAGCCCACCTCCTCCGTGCCCACCGAGTCTCTCCCCACACTCACATTGTCCTCTCCCTCCATCTGCTCACCACATCCCAGTCCACTGTGGACCTGGAGCTTGGTCCTTCCCCCTCCCACCTGCCTGCACAGTGTTGCGGGATGTGAACGAGATCACGCCAGACAAGTCTAGGGTTTATTAAGGAGTCTTTATGAAACAAGCTTGGAGATAACAGGGCCCATTAGAAATAGCAAATCACAAGTCCATACAGCAATCCAGTCCATTGAAACCCCAAGAGGAACAAATGGTCATTACCCTCAAGTCCATCTGTTAAGCTGAAGACCTACATCCCAGCTTCCCCAACAATGTAAGTTATCCTAAGAGACATACAGTGAGCAACCTGGACACACAAAGCTACAGACATTCACTTTTCCCTGGCTTCTCTGCCCACATTCCATTACTGTTAGGCCTCATCTCTTCTGGAACTCTTGAAAGTACACACATTAGAAATACAAAGGATCCTAGCATTGCTATCTTCACTGTCCCACCCAAGCAGCAGTGAGCAGAGGGTGAGGACTACAGACACGCAGGGGCCATGCTCAGGGGACACCTGTCCTCAGAGGTACTGGGGAGGCCAAGAGTTGGAATGCCAGAGCAACCGGAAGCACACGACCGAGAGAGCGAGCCCCTCCCTCTCATAGCCTTTGCAGGGGCTTGTGAGGGGAGTGGTTTCACAACAATGCAATAATGCCCCCAGTGAGATTCCAGGTGATGCTAGGTGAGAATCACAGATGGACAGGAGGCAATGCCTAGGTGGTGGGGGGTGTGGCTTCCAAGTTCATGACCCTGAACTAGCTGCCTACCCTACCAAACACGGCCTCTTGCTAGCATCTGTGAATCCATCCATTTAGGAAGAAGTTGTACATACACAAGATTCCAAACTCAACAAAGTGAAAGACCGTATGATCATGTGACACCTTCCCAACTCCATCCTGGAAGTCTCTCCCCGCCCCCCAGAACTCTGCTGCAGCCGCTACCCCAGTGATCTCCTAGGCAGGCTAAACAGGTAGCAGTCACCGCGCTGGTCTTTTATTAAGAAAATGATCTATTTTACTTGCTTGAAAGGCAGAGTGATAGATAGGAAGGGAGAGAGGGAAAAAACCTTCCATAGATTATTCCCCCAAACAACAATAGCAGCCAGGCCTGGGCCAGACCAAAGCCAGGAGCCAGAGACTCCACCAGAGTCTGCCACATGGATGGCAGGGACCCAAGTACTTGGACCATCTGTTGCTTCTTTCCAAGGGGTGTTAGCAGGGAGCTGGATGGGAAGCAGAGCAGCTGGGATTTGAATCAGCACTCTGCTATGGGATGCTGGTGTTGCAGGTGGCAGCTCAGCTCACTGCACCGCATAGGGCCCTTGCATTTCCCTTGCCCTGCATAAATGCTGGCAACTTAAACACGCCCTCCTGCCCCGTTGTGTCTTTTTTGATAGGGCTCAGAAAGGATTCTGCATCCGTGCACACAGAGCTGAAGCATCTCTGAAGGCTCAGAGGGCGCTTGCTCATGTACATGGACGGCATCTTTAAAATGCTTGCACGTGTGGTTATGGGTGTTGGTGAAGCCACACACTGTGCTTCAGACTGCTTAAAGAGTTTTCAGGGGTTATCGCATTTAACCTGCATGCAGCTCCGTGGGATATATTGCATTTTTATTTCCATTTACAGATGAGAATGTGGCAGCTCGGGGAAAGAGTCTGCCCAGCTTGTCAGCGGCAGAGCAACAGTGTGTGTGCTCATTTCCTGGGGAAGAAAATGCCTCTCTTCTTGTCTTTCTTCCTTGCAAATCAATAAATACAGTTTTTAAAAGAGTGTTTTGATTTTTATAAATGTAGTGGATAAAAATGGAATTTTGTATTTCCTGTGCATTTTTTAAACGAAGAACGACTTTGAACATCTTTTAATGTATTTTAAACCCATTTTGTTTATCTTCTATTAACTATTTGTTCTTGACTTTTGTTCAATTTTATCAGCAGTGCTTGATCTGGAGACAGACCTGTGGCTCAGTGGGTTTAGCTACCGCCCGTGATACCGACATCTCCTATGGGTGCCAGTTGTAATCTTGGATACACTGCATATGTTCGAGTTCCCTCCTGATGCACCTGGGAAAGCAGCAGAGAACGGCCTAAGTGCTCGCATGCCTGTACACACGTGGGAGACCTGGAGGAAGCTCCTGGCTCCAGATTTTATCCTGGCTCAGCCCTGACCGTTACTGCTGTCTGGGCAATGGACCAGCAGATGGTACATCTGTGTGTGCGTTTCCCCAAGCCTTTCCCAGTGATGTGAGTTGCAAATATTTTCCCCCTACTTGTCTTTGGACATTTTCATGGTCTTTCTCCATACAAAAAGTGCTACTTGACACAGTCGCTTATTTCATACCACCAAAGAAGCACTTCTCACTGTGTCTACATCTCCGCCCAGCACTACCTGAACGTCACTGGCGGCTTAGCTCCTGCGTGGCACCTCATTGTCTCTAGCATGAAATCCAAGCATCTTAGCCAACGCCCAAGACCCCATCTCTCTCTGCACACATCAGGTCCAGGCGACGCACCGTGCATTGTCCCCGCATGGGATGAGACACCAGCTTTTCTTTCTGCCTGCCCTGGTCTTGCTGCGGAGTTCCCACTCGCTCTTCAGACTCCTCTTTCACAACAAGGGATCTCTCTTTTCTCAGATTTGCCTTCCTTGGACTGCGGCTGTGAGGTGGGCAGGTGGCAGCCAACCCCAGCGGCACAGTCTTCGTGTCTGTGGTACAGCTACTGCCAGGTGGCCCATGCTCACCAAGCTTGGCCAAGGAGGCGGGCCTGGCTATTTTTGCCCATCACAGTGTGACCCCAAATGTTGGAATCTGGGACTTGTATGTTGCAAGAAGCAGTCTTGTCACGCAATAAACAGTCACCAGCTTCCACAGCTGCATGTCAGATTCTGTGTCTGTGGACTCAGCCAATTGTGAAAACACTGTGAGAAAAGGACTGTGTGTCCTAGCAGGTGCGTCTTCCATCTGCGTTCCTGATCTCCTAGGGAGCGGCTGGGGCTGTTTCTGCAGGCTGACTTGATGGCACCCAGCAGAGCCCTGAGCCTCTGCTCCCCTAGGTCTTGCACTGCCTCTCTCAAATCAAGAGCTCTGGGGGCTCAGGGCAGAAGAAACGAAGCTCAGAGCAAGGGCCAGAGGGCTAGAGGACTTCCTGGAGGAGGTGGTGCTGCAGTTCAGACTCAAGGGTGGGCGATCCTGGCAGACAGAGCTGGGGGACCAGTGCAGGGAGAGTGGAGGCGAGATTAGGGGCAGGCAGCCTGGCTTTGTAGGAGACACTCCCCTTCATGGGGCAGGCTCCCAGGACGCCAGGATTCAGCTCTGGCACAGAAAGCCATGTCCTCTCAGATCTCCTTCTGCCACCTCCCCTCTCCTCCTTCACTTCATCTCTTATTCCTAAAACAAGGAGCTCACCTAAAACAAGAGGCCCACTCTGACCTCTGGAACATGACCACCACCCATTTGGGAAGAAGGGCTTTGCCAAAGTAATGAAGTTAACAACCCTGAGGTCATCTGGGATCCCCTAGGCGGGTCCCAGGTCCAGTGACCAGGGTCCTCATTGGGGAGCTGAAGATGACCTGGTGGGGACAAAGATGCGGAGAGAACGGCCCAGGTTGCAGTGACATAACCACAAGCCAAGCAGTTCCTGGGGCCTAGAACCTGGGAGAGGTGGGAAGCTCTGCCCCTTGGCACCGTCAGGAGGGCGTGGTCCCGCGGGTACCTGGAGAGGGGTGTGGCCCCGCGGATGCCCTCCAGAGCTGTAGTTGCTGAATGTCTGCTCTTACCCAAGCTCTCTGCTGCATGCTGAGTGCTCAATTCTGGCATCCTACTGCCTCCCATGGGACCCTCCCCTGGGTGAGTAGGGGTCTGTGTTGCACCCTTCTATCTGGCCACAAGCAGCTCTGTTGTGAGGTCTGCACTTCCGGCCCTGTCTCTCACCCAACAGTTGTCCCGCTGTGCCCTGAACAAACCTGTCATCAGAGAATTAACGGGAGGCAGTTTTGCAATTCCAAGGAAACCAACACTTCCTTAGATTCTAGGGAGTGTGGGGCAGAAGCCTAGCCTCCCTCCCACCCCCATGCTGAAGAGTAGTGAAAGTTGCAAAACAGGAGGGAGGCATCTAGGGTTTGCTGGGAGTTACCTTGGAGGGGGTGGGGTACATTTTAAAAGCCAGGCTCTTTGGGCTGGAGTCCAGGAGAGGGACTCCAATTTAGAGTGCTGGCAAACCCCACTGGCTTCAAGGAAGTTTTCAAGCACGGCACCTTTACTGGCAGTGTCAGGGACACCAGGGAACTTGGGGACCATGCAGAGTTGCATCCAGATGATCTGGATCAGAAAGTTAGAGCTGTTCCCACAGGCGGTGCAGACAGTAGCTCATGGGACTGCCCTCTGCCCTTCCCCAAATGTGAGCGTAGCTTTTTTTTTTTTTTATTTTTTTAAAAATGTTTGTCCTATGTATTTGAAAGTGACGTGGGCTGAAGTGAGAACCCTAATCCACTGCTCACTTCCCAATTGTCCTCCACACCCCTCACGAGCCAGGCTGAGGCTAGAAACCAGGGACTTCATCTGGTCTTCCTGGACCAAAAGACTCCATCTGTTGCTGGCTGCCTTCCAGGTGTGCAGCAGCAGGAAGCTGGAATTGGAAGCCAGGGCTGGAACTTGAACCCATGGACTCCATTACGGCAATGGATGCGCCACAACATCTTTGGAGTTTTGAGAGTCTTTAGGTGCTTGCTGGTGTCTGGGGGCAAGGGGTGAGAGGCTGCTCTTGCTGGTCACACAGGAAGAGGTGACATCGCCCCTACTGTCCCATGTGTCCCAGACATATCTGCCTCCCCCCACCCTTGGTCAGCTGTGGTTCTCCCCTCTGGCCTCATCAACTATGGGGGAGACTGAGGCTGGGGAGGGGTCCACTTGGCTGATGGCTGACCTGAGATGCCTCCACTGGAAAGGAGCAAAGTAAGCAGGCTGGCAATCAGAGTTGGAGTTGAAGTGTGTGCATGGGCTCTGAGATTACTGCAAGTTGCTTGCAGCTAGAGCTTCAATCTCTCTCTCTCTCTCTCTCTCTCTCTCTCTCTCTCTCTAGGTCGCTGTGGTGACATAGCAAGCTGATCCTCCACCTCTTGTTCCAGCATCCCATATGGTGCAGGTTCTTGTTCTGGCTGCTCCATTTCTGATCCAGCTCCCTGCTTATGGGCAGCAGAGGACGGCACAGGTCCTTGGGTCTCTGCATCCTTGTAGGAGAGCCAGGATGGCTCCTGGCTTCTGACTTTGGAACATCTCAGCTCCATTGAACCAGCAGATGAAAGATCTCTGTCTCTCCTTCTCTCTGTAAATCTCCCTTTCCAATAAAAATAAATAAACATATACTTTTTAAAGTACACTAAACCCTTCCCTGGCTATGTAGCGGTTCAGAACACATGGTCTCTGGCTCAGCCTTGAATTTGGAATGTTTTAGTAGAAAGGGAATCTCGGTCCCTTTAGTTTCTCTCCACCAATGACCTCGGGCTCACAGCCCTTTCAGCTCCTCCGTTAGCTATGACTTCATTTGGTGGTCGCTGTCACGCCTCCGCCCAAGCTTTCTTCTTGGTGGGTGGGACAACCCTGCTGTGCATGTGCCATTCTGTGGGCATGCAGAGGTGTGTCTGGTGGAAATCACACCCCCTCTTTTTTAAGACCCTTGATAAATTTGTTTTGGAAAATGCATAGAGTTTTTGATCTTTGCAAACTGATTTAGTAGAAATAATATGGTGACATTGTGATTCCAAAAGGGGGCTCCAGCTCCTGAAAATAGAAGTTGGGGGCTGAATTTGAATTCTGCTTAGGATTGAACTTGTTCTCAAAGGTGTAGTAGAGTTTTCCCTTCCAAGCTGGGACATGAGGGGGTGGCTGAGGCCAGCATTGCCCAAAGTGTATGTGATGTGCCACTGGGAGTGCGTGAGATCGTTTTTGGAATATGGACCAATCAGCTTTTAAATCATATCAACTATCTACTCCCATGTTCCACAGAAGCCCAGGCATGCCAGTCTCACAATTTGTGGGCATTGCTCCATTATTGGAATGTCCCTCTGAATCAAATGAAAATTTTTGGAAAGGCGGACAGTTGAAGGAAAAGAAAATTAGTACTGGGTGTGAATGATGACAGCCCAGCAAAGAGGACACAGTAATGACCGAGGCTGGTGGACAACACTTCTCCAGGATGCTGCCTTCTGCTGCTTCAACCCCTTACCCACCAACTCCCCTTTAGCATACAGAAAGGGGCCTCTTTCAGATCTCTTCCTTGGCTCCCAGGGTGCAAACCCTCCTTTCCTCCCACCCCAAGGTGATTCAGTTGTCTGTGTGGCTTGTGATTTTTGATTATAATCTCATCTCATAGCAGAATCATTTCCTGTGGGGATTCCACGCACCCTTGACTAATATATTGGCTCCTGTGGGATGGTCTTTGCCAACTTCCCTTGTTTTATGTTAATGATCCAGGTTAGGATTCAAATGTGTTATGGGGAGCATCAAATTTTGTTCAAGTTGCCAGTTTGTGGAAGGTAAATTTTGTTTTTCTCCTGCCCAGGTCTTTGGGCATGGGGCAAGTTCCTTTGCCCCTTTCCTGCTGGTGGATTTAAGAGGTTTCATCCTACTGCTCTTTACCTACATCTGAGACCTCGGCTTTGGGGGTGAGAAAAGAGAGCTAGGGAGCTGCAGCTGGTCAGTTACTGCCGAAATGGGAGGCCCAGGAAGATTTGCAGATTTTTCTCATTCATCCATCCACTCACCAATCCTTCCATCCACCCACCCACCCATTTACCCATCCATCCACCTGCCCACCTACCCATCCACCCATGCATCCATCCATCCACCCACTCATCCACCCACCCATCCACCCATCCATCCACCTGCCCACCTACCCATCCACCCATCCACCCACCCATTTACCCATCCATCCACCCGCCCATCCATCCATCCACCCATGCATCCACCCATCCATCCATCCATCCACCCACTCATCCACCCACCCATCCACCCATTAGTCATAATATCTGTCACATGCCAGTATCTGCTGTACAATGAAAAGATGTTCCAAAATTTATCTTCTAACAGGATCAGAGCTAAAATACTTGATTTTGCTGTCAGTCATGGGTAAATTTCTTCTTTGAATTATGATCCAGCACAAGATGAAGGAATGGCTTAGAAGGGAGTCCAGGATTTATCCATTTTAACACAAAGAAGAATACAGTGTGTGATAGATTCCATGGAGAGCCACTGGGAGGTTCTCATCCTATTGTTTTAAATTCATGTTAGTGAAACAAAATGATTGCCTGGCAATTAGCTGAGAGCTAGCTGAGAAAAGGCAGTGTTGGTTAGTTAGGAGAATACAGGGATGACTGGGCTTCAAGGGGAGGGGAGGTTTAAGGGATGGACAAAACTGCTGGGTGGCACCAAAGCTCAGATGAGGGTTGGGGTCATGGATTCAAGGAGAAGCCAGCCACTCCGGGCCTTGCCTTCCCCAGCCGTGCTCAGCTGCACAGGGCCAATGTGGTGGAGGCAGTTGTGTGAAAGCATTATCTCATTGATAATCTCCAGGCATCTTAGCAACCATTTATACCCATTTCAAAGATGAGTAAACTGAGCCCAGAGAGGTGAAATCTAGAACCACAGGAAGAGAGAGAGAGTCAGGATTAGAAGTCAGGACAGACTGCTATATCCCTGCTCTTGGTACACATGGCATGTTTATATAAACACTGTATTCCCTTCTAGGGAAGCGCAAAGTGATTTTGATGATTTCATCAGCTGGAAATAGCAACATGACCTCCAACGGGGGCTGTCAGGCATAGGTCTGGTTCTGCAGCCCCAGCAGTTCCTCTCTGCGTATCTCCCCCTCTCACATGAGGGCACTGAGTGAGGGGCTGTCCCTGTCTCCCCACCACCCCAGACTTCTAAGAGGCGTCCACCCTCTGAGCAATCTAGTGGGACAACACTGCCAGGAGCCCCAAGCCCTGCAGGAGCCTGATCCCGCCTGCCCTGCAGCCAACCTGCCAGGGTGCGTGTCGCTTCCTCCAGTCTCCCCAATCTGGAGACCCTTCAGAGTGGAAATCAAGGCACAACAGACAGGATAAAGGGTCAGGGAGCTACCGCCCACCTCAACGCTGAACTGGCAAGCCCGTCAGCTGGGGGCACTCGCTTTGTCACTGAGCTGCCCCTATAATTGCCATGGGCTCTTCTGTTATTAAACAGATGGGGCAAACAAAAGGGATACTGTTTCTTTTATGAGTAATGTGCTAACTCACCCCTGAGGAGAGAGAGAGAGAAAAAAAAAATGAGTTCAAGTCCAGCCTAGGATCTGAGACAGCTTAAGATTTATGACAAAGGCAACAGAAATTATCCCTCCTTCACAACACTTAAAGTGTCTAATTGTTCACAGCTGTTTCCAATTGGGGGCAGGCTGTTAATGAAGGGGTGTGAGTGTGTGTGTATGTGGGCGGGTGCGTCTTCCTCCTCCCCAGGGCAGCCACCTGAGGCCTCAAAGGGTGAGGGTGGTGGAGGGAGGTGTTCCAGGAATCGGATGCATAGTGGCCATTCCGCATTTGTTCGTTAGCTTCTTGCTGAGTTGGAGGCAGAGAGGAGACAAGAATTTCCTTCCAGGGAGAGGCCTGACTCCTCCCTCTCTGCCAAAAATCAGGTGGATTTCTGACCTCCTTGGCTGCTCTGGCAGGCCATGTAAATGGGCAGATCTCTTCTCTCCTACCCTGGCTCAACACCCAGATGGGATGAGGGGCTTGTTCCCAAGGAAGAGAGGGAGAGGACAGGCCCTGGCCCGACCAGGCCCGGAGGAAAACAGGCTTGTGTGGTGTGAGCAACGATGAGGAGCACGGCATCTAACATCCCGGGTTCTCAGGTGAGTGCAGGCCGGGCTTTGCTTGGAGTGACCAATGGGAGCACAGGAAGGCTCCATCCTGCTTTGGAGCTTCGGTCTCCTGGTCTCCTCTGGCAGGAAAGGCAAGGCTTGGCCAGGTTACAAGTGCAAATGACTGGAAGGCTGGGAATGTCAATGGACCAAGTGGGCCCAGTAAGAGAAAAGAGGGAGGATAGGGGACTGTGGCAAAGTCCTGCAGAGACCTTCAAGATCCTGAGCAATATGCATGAGCAGCTGAGTGAGGCCTGGGGCTTGCTGCTGGCTGCTTTCGGGCTAGATGCTCTGGGAGCTTTTGGATCACTTTAGTCCTTCCTTAAACACCATAGACATCAGCATTCAGGTGGGATTGGGGCCCTGGCGAAGAATGTGTTCCCTTAAATATTTAAAAAGGTTGCCCTTTGAATAGCCTCTGGGGAGTGACATTGAAGACTACGTCGAGGTCCCTGTCTGTTTTGCTCCTCTGCTTCAAGTCTCCCACACCTGTGCTGGCGGCCACCATGTGCAGGGGCTGCGCTAGGAGCCGAGGGGCCAGCAGGGCACCAAGTGGAAGCTTGTGGAGTCTATTGGTCAGTGACATGAGAGAGACAAGAACAAAACCAGCTTGTTAAGTCAATGGCCGCAGCGGCTAAGTGTGCTGGAGACAGTGAAGCCAGCCAGTGGTGAGCAGGACAGAGCAGATTTCCAAGCAGGAGGAGCTGCCCTCTGAGTGGAGGCTGGAGGGAGGACAGGACTGAGCCCAGGACTCCTGGAGAGGAAGTGGGTTGGTCTGATAACACGTGGAGATGCCCTCATTGGCATGACCTGTGACCTGGAACCTGACACACAATAGGTGTGCAGGAGGGCATTGCTGCGGGTGGGCATTGGTAAAGCAGTCAGGACGCTGTTGAGGGCTGCCCACCTCCCAGGCCAGAGTACCTGAGTTCCAGACCTGCCTCTGCTCTGCCTCCCGCTTCTGGCTAATGTGCACCCTAGGAGGCAACAGCGGTGGTGATGGCATAAGTACTTGGGGCCCTGCTGCCCACCTGTGACCTGGATTACGTTCCAGGCTCCTCGCTTCAGTGTGTTTCAGCCCTGGTTCTTGACATTTGGGGGAGTGAACTGGTTGATGGAAGTCTCTTTCTGTCTCCTTGGCTTGCGAATAAAAAAGTGAAATTTTTAAAGACAGGCGTGGCTGAGTGAATGAACTGATGTGTGGTCCCCTCTCCAGCTTTCTTTTGCATTTTTCGTTCCTTTACACTTAGTTGTTCACTGTTTGTTATGATAGATGTGCAGTGCCTCCAGCGTGTGCCAGATGGGCTCTGGCCAGGAGGACTGGCACACAGGCCCGTGCCTTGAGAGTTTGCCTTTTAGATGCTTTTTCCGTTGGCACCTTTTCCCATTCAGTTCCTATTCTACAACCTCAGACTCCGTGGTGTGATTTCTGCAGCTCTGTTGTTCTAAGATCCCACAGCCCTTGCTCTGTGCTGGGACATCTGCCTTTGTTTTGGACCCTCAACTGGACCAGTTATCTAAATAGGGATCTTCTCAGTCCATTGATTCGTGAATGTATATCAGACATCGATGAAGAGGTCACCTCTCAGAAATTTGTAGATTCAGTTCAAGGTCAGTTGAAGCTAACTGTATTAAAGTGAGATCTTAATCTCTCTCCGTGAAATATTAGATGTTCTTTTTGGGGAAAAAAAAAGGAATTAGGCCAAAATAGTTCCCATCAAGAATAAGAAAGACTTCGTTGATGCATATATTTACGTACACGCTCATTTTGTGGTTTCTTCTCTTAATTATGAACAGCAGGCAAAGCTGCTCTGGGGTCATGCGGAGGTTAGTTGCGTATGAACCCGGCCACAGACCAAGTTCATGGACCAAGAGCTGGAGGGAGGCTAGAGGGGCCTAGAGCCCAACCTGCTCACTGAAGGCTGACACAGAAGGTGGATGGCAGGGGGCAATCTGGGTGGCTGTTGTCTCTTGGGTCCTTGAATCCTGAGGCTGGCTGGTGGGGCCAGTAATGACCAGACAGAGGGGCCAAGGACACGGCCGACCAAGCCCTTTTCTCAGGGTGTATCCTCCATTGCTAAGAAGATGACATAATGGCATCTCCTAGAGGAAGGCGGGTGACACAGGACAAAGACCACTTCTGACACTCCGGGCTGCTATGTCATCGACCGTGACTATGAGTTTGTTTGGCTCTGGGTCTGGAGGTGGAATGCCCACCAAAAAGGGGCTGTGGCTGGGGAGGCCCTCTTCCTTTGTCCTGGCACCAGTGAGGCTGTGTTCTTTTCATGGGAGCGTCCTCCTGGGACCAGGCATGAAACTTAACTCATGTGATCTGATTACCCAAAGCAGATCCCACATCCCTACTCGATTGCACTGGACGCCGAGTTCCCAGCCCACAGGCTGTGGCAGAGACTGGGGCACAGCTGTCCTGAGCACATACCAGAGCCCCAGCCAGTGGCGGTGCTAGCAGCTTGTTGATGCCACTTGAACCCCTGTCCCTCAACTTGGCAGTGAAGGATGCTGAAGTTCATGATCTCAACATTAAGTCACTGTGAGGCCCCATTTATGGTTACAGTGATTAGGTGAAAAATGGTTTTAGTTATACAAGTCTTACACAAATGGGTCACATGCCATCTGCTACATTTTGAATTGGGATTGTGACACACGGACAGGTCCGTGTTGACCACCTCTCCTCTCTCAGTCCAAACCTATTCCCTTTTCTGCTTGCCCAAAGCAACCATGCCCAGCTTGGTTGGCCTCCATGCCACGTGCACACCAAGGAACACCAGTTTCTGTATGAGCATGCGTGGCTTTGGGGTTTGTGTCTCCATTTGCTCTAATGGCGCTGGGCTCAATTTTCACCCCATAATGGGTGTAAGAAGTTTTTGTCCATCAGGATGTCATGATTTTTGATGAGTTGCAACATTTCACGCATCCTTGGTGTCTTCCATGATGGCTCTGGGATCAACTCCACAGACTGAGCTCAGCCTGTTTGCCTACCTCTGCTGTTTCTCCTCTTGGCCACGCATTCCTCTCTATTCTCTGTCTTGAATGCTTTGCATACTCTATTGTCTGTTACATGAAAGACTCGGTAGCTTAAGATGGGAATGCAGTGCAGGGAGTTCCCTGGCTTGAGGGAAAAATGGAACAATGCGAGTGAAGATGGCTTTTCTAGCCCTTCTCCTGGCACTGGGCCTGGTCCACGGAGTGCTCTGACCAGTCCAATGTGGGAAAAGCAACACAGACACAGCTCTGGGCATGGCCCTTTGGAAGCTGGGCAGCTTCTTCTCTTGTGCTCAGCGAGGCCAGCTGCAATGCTGCTGTAAGAGAGCTCGAGAGAAATAGGTAGAAAGAAGGGAAGGAAAGGGATGGGAAGGGAAGGGAAGGGAAGGGAAGGGAAGGTAAAAAGATGAGCTGGAGAGAGATTCAGTGTCAGACTAAACCACTGCAGCTGGCCAATGGATTAATTCCAGGAAGCGTAAGAACTGCCTGATAGCCCTGCCTGAATTGCTGACCTGCAGAGGTGTGAGAAATAAACCAACATTGTGTGGACTCTTCACATGGTAAGGCTGCTTACTACACAGCCACAGGTAAGTGTTACTAACTTCACACATGGCTTTTTTTCCTTGTAAGTTTCTTTATTTTTTAAAGCTTTTTATTGAAAAGGCAGAATTAGAGAGAGAGGAAGAGAAATAGAGAGGGAATCTTCCATCTACTGGTTCACTCCCCAAATGGCTGCAACAGCTGGAGCTGAACTGATCCAAAGCCAGGAGCCAGGAGCCTCCTCTGGTTCTTGCATGTGAGCGCAGGGGCCCAAGGATTTGAGCCAACCTCTGCTGCTTTCCCAGACCATAAGCAGGGAGTTGGATAGGAAGTGGAGCAGCCAAGACTCAAACTGGTGTCCGTGTGAGATGCCGCTTAATAGACGGAGGCTTAGCCCTCTTTGTAAGTTCTTGTTGCATGTTGTGTTTGGAACCCTGGCCCTGCTTAAGCTTGCCCTTATGAGATTTGCATTTCTCTTCTCTTTTTTGAGGTGTTCCTGTCTCTGAGTCTGCCTTTGAAATTAATGGGGCATCAAAAGGAAGATGCGGCCCCATCAGGTGCATGGCATCCGTGGAACAGGTGGAACAGACTGGATTGTGTAGACCCTTCCTTACCTGGAAGGCCAGAGGCAAGAGGAACGCACACTGTGAAAAGGCCAGAGGTCCACCTTCCATCCAAGTGACGTTGTCTTACTGAAGAGTAGGAAGTACTCGTTGTGCAGGTGTGTAAAAGGCATAGAAGTGTTGATAGATGAGAAGAGAGAAAGATAAGAACTGTCTCGGATTCTATCCACCTGCTAGCAATAGTATTGCCAGTTGGGTGTATTCTAGCTGCAGTGTACACACACACACACACACACACACACACACAGAGGGCAGGGGTGGGAGGCACCCATTCCACACAGTCGAGATAATTATGGATGCATAGCATCTCCTTGTGTCTTTTTCTTGGCCTGATAGCCTGAGTACTTCTCCCACCACATTGGAAGTGTTCTAGCAATGCTAGGTTTAATAGCAGCCTTGTACTTGGCCCTTGGTGTCACCACACTTTACCTAACACATTCCAATGTGTAGAGTCACATCCAGCCATTGTGAAGTCCAGGGAAGACCCTCACATGTCACTGCTGGCAGCTCTGCTATAAAGGATCCCTAAGCAAGGGACTTACAAGGGCAAGTACAAAATTACATTGTCTTTTGTTTTGTTTTTGAAAAATTATTTATTTGAAAGAATGAGTAACAGAGGGAGAGAGATCTTCCATTTGCTGACTCATTGCCCCCAAATGATCGCAACAGCTGGGGCTGAGTCAGGAACCAGGAGCTCCATCCAGGTCTGCCATATGGATGCAGGGGCCCCCTGTTGTAGAAACATAAGCAGGGAGCTGGGATGGGGAGCAGAGCCACCGGTGTTCCAACCAGTGGCTTAACCTGCAGCTCTGCAATGGCATTTTCTATTAACAAGTAGGAGACCAATTGAAGGACAGTTTTGAAGGACGACTGTAGTGTCGGCCAGGAGAAAGCTGGTGGACGCCAAGGAACTAGGAAGATGGCTCTTCTGGTAACTGCTGCTTCCAGGCTGTCTGCTCTGGATCCCCAGGTCAACCTGCTCAGCTCGCTGACCAGAGCTCATGCCTTCTCTGGCTCCTGTTGATGCTTTAAACTTCCAGGTAATGGGAGGCTATGGAACTTGTTTCTTCTTACAAGGCTGGAAAGCTTGTAAGGAAGTAAGGTAGACACTGAAGTGGGCACCATCACAGGTGGCACCTTCCAAAGCTGGAATGAGTGAGAGGCAAGGGTCACAGGGTGGCTTGCTTTGTGCTAGTCCTCTCTTGAGGACCACATGAAGCCGTCCCCTGGAGGATGTCCCCAGTGGCCTCAGAACTTCCTACTAGTTCCCTAGCATCCTGTTAGGGCCACACTGGGGACTAACCACTCACAAACCACAGTCCCCCCATGCTCGGGCCCTTGGACATCACGGACAGGACAGGTGCATACATGGAAGGGCAGCTGCTCCATCACTGTGATCACTTCAGGATTTATACACCCCTGGTCTCGTGTGTCCACTGTCCCCACTTCCCAGTGTGAGCACTGTGGGCAGCATGTGGGGCATCCTAATGCCACGGACAGCCCACCTCCCTCACTCTGTGTCTGTCTGTCCCTCCCACTCACCCCACCCATTTCCTTTTTTCTTCTGCAAAATACAAAAGCAGAAAGGGCCCAAGCACACGGCCCCCTGGCTCCCTCAGAGGCCCAGAGTTCCTGGACACGATCTTGAATCCCCATTAAGCTGTTAGAGCAGAGCTGGCTGCCGGTGACGGCGTCAGGGAGAAATAGTTTCCATCACACAGTATCTGGCCTTGGAACTGGCTAGCGGGCCCTTGCCTGTTGCTTTCCGTACCTAATAAGCAGAATTGCAAATGTTATTCAGCCAAGTGAACCGTGTGAGACACAAGGACCGAGCCGTGGGCGCCTGATGTGAGTTTAAGAAAACAAACCAGGCAAAGGGCATTCTGAATGTGCAGTGTCCTACACGGGCTATTAGCTTGGAACTGTGGCTGGGGCACGCAGTCCAGGGCTTCACGAAACTGCAAGATCTGCAGGGAAGCCCAGGCTGAGGGGAGGCGGTGGCATTCCCACACACTCTGCTTGGAATGCTCCGTGCCCTGGCAGGCTGCTGAAGTGGGTGTTCTTGATGCGCCTGCCGGTAGGGGCTGGGGCTGCCCGCATGCCCGGGGCTTGGTGCCACAACTCCGCAGCCACTGGGGCCCCAGGAAGAGAGGTCGTTTGGTTAAAAAGATATAAGGATGTGCAGGAAAAAGGTGCCCTAAGCCACTGTGGGTGGGAATGTGAGCTACTGCAGGGAGGACAGTATGGGCATCCCTCAGAAAACAGAAATGGATCTAGCATGTGACCCAGCCAGCCCACCTCCGGGAATACATTCCAAGGAACTGAAAGGAGCCTGTGAGAGACTTACCTACACGTCCAGGTTTTTTGCAGTTTGATTCTCAATAGCTGAGAATTGGGGATCCTTGGAGTCATGTGATAGGGAGAGTCTGAGCCAGAAACCCCAGCCTTGCTGTCCCAACAGGGTCAAGCAGACAGCCGGGGCAAGCATCCTGCTTGAAGAAATTCCCTCTGTGGTCCTGTTGAGTCACAAGTGCACCAAGGAGGGTGTGGACTGTGTCCATCTCAGGTGGTCTAGAAAATTCCACAGGCAGGGGCAGTCTCAGCTCCAAGTTCTGTCCCGCCCCCTGAGCTCTGTGGCCCACTGAGCTCTCTGTGGCGGCCACTTGCCTGCAACCCCCCAGGGCTGCACCTCTGCCAACAGAGCACTGACAGTGGGGGGAAGGCAGTCAGTGCTGAAGTTAGTGTGCGGGGTCTCCCTAGCTCCGTCAGCACAGGACCTGCTATAGTCTGCCTCGGTCTCCTCATGCGGCAGATGAGGGTGGCAGGCAGGTGTAACTTGGTGGGTTTGGTGGGGACCAGATGAGGGTGTCAGGATGTTGCTGAGCACATGCCAGTGAGGTAACTCACACTGGTCAGTGTCCCTGGTCCCTGCAGAAGCAGCCGTGGCAGTGGGACATTCCATAGTGTGTAACGCACCTGTGTCTGCACCTTCTGTGTGCTCTGCTGGAAAAGTCCAGGTCCGGCTCAAGTGCACTGTCTCCAAGGAGCCTCCCAAGTCAGGAATCCCCTGGCAGGTGTCTGTGTCAACTGGCCCAGCCTTGAGTCTTGATGACTCCCAAACCAAACCAAACCAAACCAAACCAAACCAAACCAAACCAAAGCCAGTCAGCGTGGGTTGTATCTGCTAACTTTAGGGCCTCTGTCTTCTTCTGTGACCATGACTTTGAGATGCTCAGATTGTTTCTGAACTTGCCAGGCCCTCGGGTACGCACAATGAGCTGGTGAAATAAATGAATAAATACAGAATGTGTAACCCCCATCATTATCTCATCAAATCCCCGCAACATCGTGTTATCTGCCTTATGGGTGAGATGTGTTCCATTTACCTTCCAGAGAGAGAGAAACAATGTGTTAGAAAACATTTGCATTGTAAATGATTGGAGGACAAGTAATTTTTGACATTGACAAGGTGAAGTTCGGCAGTTGAGTGACTTGCCACCCACTGGTGAGGGAGGACTTGCATACCCCACCATGCCACTGAGCAGTGTGTGTCCCTGCAGGCCCCAGAAGGGACCCTGTCCTTTTGTGCCATTGCCGCAGACCCAAATGTTTCCAGGAAGGTTCAGCTAGGAGCCACGGACTCCTCCCCAGTGCCTGGGCGACTGCCAGAGCCAGCAGCTTTCAAGACAGTTTGATAAAGGGACAAAGGGGTGGGTGGGGTGGCGGTGGTGGGAATGCTGACCCTGGTGGGAATCACTCCGGGAGTGGCAATGACACCCTTATCTTCAGCCTCCGCCCCCTCTCCCTGCTGGGTGCTCCCTCACCAGCACTTGGTGAAACCTGCAGCGTATAAGCAGGGTGGCGGCGCTCAGCCTCCTGCCTGTCACCGTGTCCTTCGCGGGACACCTCTGGACATACGTCTGGCAGGAAGCGTCTCCCGGTCACGGCCACGGCTGCTCGTGCTCCAGGCCCAGGAACCGACCATGCTTATCAACTGGCTTAAGGTTCCTCACAGGGTCGCCTTCCAGTTTAACTTCAAAACCTGGCTGGCTGTGGGGATGGGATGTGTGGAGGGATGGGGGGCAGAACTTACCATTGCCTCTGTGTGTACAGCCAGCCCGGGGAGCGTGGACTCACTGTCTGGGGATCCAGCAAGGCCACCTGCCACAGCCATTGTGGATGGGGCTCAGACAGAGCTGGCAAAGGTGGCCCTGTTTGGGTGGGCAGCTGTGCAGCCTGCTCCAGATATGAGGGCCAAGGGCAGGGACAGGTGAGCTGTGAGTGTGTGACCCTCAGGGGCCCCAGCATGAGTCACATGCCCATGTGCACATGCTTGCCTGCCTGTGCTCATGCAGGGCCTTTGGCGAAGGCCCAGGATACCAGGTGTGCAGGGCAGTCCTGCCTACCAGCTCCCTGTTACAGCATCACCAAGGGCCAACTTGATCTGATTCCTGGTCCTTAGTGTTGACTCTGGGGTTTGCTTTTTAATGGGAGGAAGTAGAACAGTCACATGCCTGTCCTTTCAGGTGGATTGCACAAACCTCCAGAGACCGCGCCAGGTGTCCCGAGGCACGCAGGGGGATTGTCCAGCCCTTCCTCATCGAACCCTCCCCATGTCCCTCTGGGATTGCCTCCTCGGCCCCATTTTTGAGGGAACTAGAGGAGGGAAGGCGGCTGGCCCAGCTCACACGATTAACGACCGTGACATTGCCTGAGGTTTATTAGGTGTCTCTGATGTGCTGTGGATGGAGTGGACACCACCGTCCATTCCCTGCCATTCCTGTCGGTAAGCGAGCATGAGGTGACAGGTCAGATAGTCAGCATTCAAGCGTGTTCTGCACCCCAAGGGCCCACGCTCCCCTCTGAACTGTGCCCTCTAACCCCATCTCTCTGGACTCCCTTCTTGGCGCAGTTGGTGTTCAGCTTTGGCATCTGGCTGCTGGTGCCAGAACTCTGTCTTCTTGGTGGCCATGGTGGCTTGTCTGAGTGTGCTGAGCTCCTACCCTAGACCAGGGCCTGAGCCCGATGCTGAGAAGAAAAGATGACATGGACCCCACGCCGAAGAAGCTGCAGAAAGGGGAGACCCAGCAGGTGAGCTGGCTATGCGCCCCCAGTGGAGGCCGAAGCCGGGCTAGCTTCCATGCTCCCCTCTGCGAAGTAGGAAGCCAGGAGAACGAACCTCTGGCCATGGGCGGGACCAGGGATGGAAAGTACCAGGTTTGAACTCCCCCATGGGGATCTCAGCAGAAACGAGATCATGATTGCGCTACTTTTCCAAGAGGCATGGGGAAGCTTCTCCCCCAGGAAGAACAAAGCATTTAGATGCTATGTTACTTACATATTACATGCTCAGGTGCAAGGCCCCTTAGGGAGGGTCACAGATCGCATCTCACCAAGACCTCAACTGAGGTCAGTACAGCTGGAGACACATGGGTCATGTGGTAACCCGCAATGAGGATGCTGTACCTTTGTGGGACTCTGTTCCCAGACGAATCACTCCAGTGAGCCCCAAGAAACAGGAAACAAATATGAGTCACAGAGATTGCTGGGATCTGGTGCAGAGAAACCTGTGTCCCCCGTGTCATGAGGAAAAGGTCAGCAGGAGACACTGGAACGTAATCTAGCAGCCTGAGCAGGGGCTGTTGGGCGCAGTGGGCTCAGCTGCCCCAGGCCTCTGGGCCAGTGCAGCCATGTCTGACCATGATTTGGGCGCTGCTGCCTGAGGCCTGCTGCGTGCTTGGTAAACACCTGTGCTCTCTCGGGCCTTGGTGCCCGGTCCTCCCAGTGCCCTTATGGCAGGCGACTCCAACGGCAAAGGAGGCCTGACTTACAAATGCCGTGAGCCTGTGCTGAATGGACCTGCAGGTCTGTATTACCTTGCTTCTCAACTAAGTAGATCTTTAAGACAATGTTGAGGAGTGAAACCAAAGTGATTAGAACGTGTTGAACTGCAGGTGCTACGGCTGGTGGTTCTCTGACTGACCAGGTGCCCTGTCCCAGTGGCCCAAGGGCACAGGTCAAACACAGCTGAAGTGCTCCCTCCCTTGCCTCCATTGACCAGGGTGCTATGGTCTTTACAGAAAGTCACCGAGGTGGCCACTACCTCCCTGTCCCCCAACCCTGACAGCCTCCTCTTCCAACGGGTGTTGGCTGAGCATATTCCCAATAATATAAGCTTTGCCCTCTCTAGTTTTGAACAAAAAAATGAGCAGTCCTGGGGTTGATGGAAGCAGGTTCCCCCACAGCCAGCCAGGTGTCTCTGAAACTGGTTCCCTGCCATGGATCCTGAGATGAACTTGCCCTGGGTTATGTAGGAGCCTTGGCTTAAATGCCGGCCCCAATGGGGAGCTAACTGGTTGCAGCAGGCGGTTCCCTGGTGCCGGTCACACTCAGAGGCACTGCTGTGTCCACCTAGGTGTCAGGATTTAGTTTCTCACTTGATGACCCAACCACTTGCCTAGAACCACTCTGCTATCAACACCTACCAGCTGTGTTTGCTTTGGGACCTGCCTTGACTCCAGCAGTGCAGAGCGCCTCGGGAATGACTTGCAGGATTAGTGGGCAAAACCAGGCCTTTCTGCCTGGAGTGTCCAGAGATGGGACTGGCTATGTCGCAAGGCTGCAGGGAGCAAGGGTGGTCACAGAGAGCACCACTAGCGCGGGGCCGCACTGTCCCCACACCCACTGGATGTGAGCTGTGATCTGATCTGGGTAAGTTCCTGTTAAGTCTCTGTGTTGATGTCTTTCTCCTCCTTGGGCTCCAAATGGGTGACCTTGCTTGACCCTTACGGAGATGGGTTGAGGTCAAGTCCCCACGCTGAGCCCTAATCCCACATGACTGCGACCTCCTGGGAAGGGGAAATCTGTGTGCGGCTGTGCCTTAGTGAGAACGCTGCATGCAACGGGGGCAAGGTCAGCATTGTGTCACTGTAAGTCAAGGAAAGTCAGTGTTGGCCGGAGACGCACCCAAGGCCGGGTGAGGGGCCGGGGACTCGTCTGCCTCACAGCCTCCCGTGAGGCCCACCTGCCGACATCTCCATCCTGGCCTCCCAGCACTGGAGGCCCCATGTGTCTGCCTAAGCCAGCCAGTGAGGGACATGGGGTTACCATAGCTCCCACGAGCTTACACAGTCGCAGCTGGAAACTTCAAGTAAGCGCATTAAAAAAGGTAAACAGAAACAGGTGTGGCTGATGTCAATGACGCAACTTAACCCGTCATATCCAGCATATTCTGACTCAATATATCATCTACATAAAGAGACCCATTCATGAGCAACTTGACCTCTTTGATTTAATCTTCAAATTCCCATGTCTTCTGCCCTTAGAACACACCTCAGTGGCAGCACCTGCCTTTCAAACATGGCCAACAGTCATGAGCGGGGCTGCCACGTTAGCCGGGGTAGGCCAGTGGATCCAAACATGCTCTGTGCATTTCCATTGCCTTACCTGGGTCTGTGACTCCGGCTCTGGAGAGCTTTCACCTCCACTGCCTTGTCCAGCCCTGCAGGTGCAGAGGCCAGTGAAGGGCACCTCTGAAAGCTCTGTGGGCTGCGGGTCCTGCACCCTGGCCTTGCCCATCCCTGGCTGGTTGCTGTCTGTAACCCTCTGCATGTGCATGCACATAGATTTTTTTCCTAAACCTTGAATCTAACCACACCCACATGCTTTCTCCTTCTGGTGAAGATGCTGATCACAGACAAAACCTTTCATTTCTTGTCATCTTCCACCCCTGGAGGAGTTGGTGGTGAGGGATGAGCCTGAGAAACCCGGACAGGAAGTAGATCCCCCACCATGACTCTGCTCTCTTGACTTGCACAGTGTTCAGAAAATAGGAAAAGAAGATTTTAAAAAATCAGATTTTTCTTCATCAATGGGCTGAGCTGGCACCTGAGCCCTTCATTGATTCTATTATTTGCTCCAGCACTGAGCAGCTGTCCACTGAGCTCGGACTCATGCAGAGCCAGGACTGCTAGAGAGCCCGTGCAGGACAGGCTGCAGACACCTTGTTTTTTGGTGGTTAGCTTCCAGGGCTGGGATGCAGCCAGATGGATAAGGAGACACTTGGATATGAACAGGAAGGTGAGCACAGCAACGTCCCCATGGTATCTGTGCTCACTATTCTTTTCCACCTGCTGGTCCCGAGCTGGGGCCCCAGCTCAGCACATCTGGACATCAGCCGCTCCCTTGGCTACAAGAAACCCAGAAGTGTGATGGTTCCATGTGCATGGAGAGCCCTCAGCATAAACACTCCCAAGCACTGCTGGGGCAGAAACGTCAGGGACCAACAGGACACAGCCACGCCCGCCTGGAACTCACAGCAGGTAAAGGATGCCGAATGTCAAACTCACAAAAATGGTGCCATGTTCAAGCTGCCTGACCGTTGCCTGACTTTCGCGCACCAGCTGGAGATCTCTGAGCTGCTTCAGTCTGTCTCAGCACAGGCAGGGACCACAATCCCTCTTCTGTCTACCCCACAAAGCTGTGCTCAGGGTTAGAGATGTACAGATGAGGCTTTTCCTGAGAGTCGGTGAGGAACTCCACCTGCTGGTCTGGTGTTGGTTAATTCCCAGGAGCCAGAGTGGCCCGCCAGCTGCAGGAAGCACCATTTACTGTGCACTGCAGTTGTTCATCTTGGACTCAGCCGTTTCAGAGCCTGGCTCAGGAAGCATGGAAAGGGAGGTGACCCAGGCCTAGTTGCTGCCTCTGATCCTTCCCGGGCAATGCAGGGGGCACTCCTGAGGTTTTCGGGCTTGGCCCTGGAGATGCCACAGATGCACCTGGCAGTGGCCGACTCACCTCTCCCCCTGTCTGGTTTATGTAGGTGACGCTTAGGGCAGCCCTGGAGCACCCCTGAAGAGTGAAGGATGAGAAGAAAAAGGGTCTGGACAGACTTTGCGTAGGGAGAGGCAGAGGAGAGCACAGGTATTTTCTGGGATTTGCATGACTGTCCCCCAAAGTGTGTCATGTTGGAGATGTGGTCCCCAAGGCCATACTCCCAAGACGTGACACACGTTCTAAGAAGTGGGGTCTTGTGGGATGGGCAAGTCCCAGGGGCTGCTGCTCTGGGAGGGGACTCACGCCTGTCTCGCAGGGGTGGGTTAGGCTCGTGGCCAGCAGCTCTGAATGGAGAAACCACTGCTTTGTGACCAATCCAGGCCCATCACCTTCATCCACCTTCATGACCCTGATTACAGAGGACAGAGGGTCTTGGGACCATGGAGCTGCAGGTAGCTGGGTGTGAGGTAGTGATGCTGATGACCTGTGAACACTGATACAGAACAGAACGCACGTTGCACCATGCATTACACATGCTTGTCAAAAATGCTTCATTCCAGACAGTTCTGAAGGAGCAGGAAGCTGCCTGGCTTAGGCTACTGAGCCTGGGTATGGTGGGGATGTACCTGTCCAGCACTGGGGACACATTGATGACTCACAGAGCCAGGGTCTGGTGTGGGAGCTAGGAGCCCAGGGTTTTCTTGTATCCCCGGGGCAAGTCACCACCCCGTGCTACTGTGAAGGAGAGAAAGTGTCCCCCTCCAGGGTCATGGGTCATGCAGCAAGTTTTTTTCTTTTTTCTTTTTTAAGATTTATTTATTCTTATTGTAAAGTCAGATATACAGAGAGGAGGAGAGACAGAGAGGAAGATCTTCCGTTCGATGATTCACTCCCCAAGTGACCACAGTGGCTGGTGCTGCACTGATCCAAAGCCAGGAGCCAGCAGCTTCTTCCAGGTCTCCCACGTGGATGCAGAATCCCAAAGCTTTGGGCCATCCTTGACTGCTTTCCCAGGCCACAAGCAGAGAGCTGGATGGGAAGTGGAGCAGCCGGGATTAGAACTGGTGCCCATATGGGATCCCGGGGCTTTCAAGGCAAGGACTTTAGCCGCTAGGCCACGCCGCTGGGCATTTTTTTTTTTTTTTAGGTGACTGCTGGGATGGGCTTTTGGTGTAGACAATGAGATCCTGCTTGCAACACCTGTGTCCCATGTTGGAGTATCTGGCTCCAGGGCCATTCCAGTCCCCAATTCCAGCTTCCTGCCAGTGAGCACCCTGGAAGGCAGGGAGGGAGGACTCAGGTACCTGGGTCCCTGTCACCAAGGTGGCAGACTCAGGTGGCGTTCTGGGCTCCTGACTTGGGCCTGATCCGGTCCTGGCTGTTGTAGGCATTTGGGGAGGGAGACAGTGGATGGGAGATCTCTGGGTCTTTCTCTCTCCTTGCTTTTTGAATAAAGTAAATAAATAAGATGTGAGCTCAGTTTCCTCTGCTCACTTGTTCCGTCCCCACCTCTCCTCCCTGCTCCTGTCAGGACTTACAAAGCAAGAGCTGGGAAGGAGCCCTGCTCAGCTTCATTTCCAGACCGTGCCGAGCCTGTGTGGACTCCAGAGCTGTGACCAGGCCTGTGGCCTTGGACACGTCCTTTAAGATCTTCTGGCCTTGTGGTGTCCTGAGTTGGCAATGAGAGGGTGGTGACAGGCCCAGATGTGAGTATCAGCTCAGCCAGTCAACAGCACAGGTGGATGGAAGCGAGCAGGGATGTGGGGCTCGCCAATCAGAGCAGAGTCCTGTTATACACACAGCTCTTTGGGACGCCAGCCCCTGGAGGCTCTCCGAGTCTACCTGTCCCCTCTCGTCTTCTGCATGGATGCCAGAAGTAGCTGAAGCTGAGTTGGAGCTGAGAGGCAGGAAGGTGGCTGCCTGTAGCATCTGCTGGATGCAAAGGACCAAGAGAGATGAGGCTGGGCCAGGGGGAGTGGATATGGGATTCGGTCCCCTAACGCCCAGCCAGGAGATCTGCAGGTGGCATTGACGCCCAAGTGGAACACAAAGTCTTTGTACTCCAGGCTGGGCACAGGTTGTTTTAGGAAGGGAGAAGTACAGCGGCGAGAGAAGGACAGACAGCTGAGCTCTGTCTACTGGAGGCCTCCTGACCGCCAGAGCAAATCCTTCCCTGCTGAGGAGGCTCATCCCAAAGCTGCAGCATTGCAGATGCACCTGCCAGGCCCTGGGCATACATCAATGGCTTGTGGCTCTGCAGTGAGGGCCCTGGTCATGCCTGAGGTGGGCAGGCTCAATGTTCCTACAGTGACTGGTGGGCGGGGTCTGTGGGATCCCACAGGAGACTCAGCAGAGGCTGGTGGTAGGCTGGTGGCATCAAAAGCAGAATGTTCTAGATGGGGTAAAAATAAGAATAGGGCAAGGAGCGTATAGGGACACACACTGAGGAACCTTATAGGACATTCAGAGAAGAGCTCCCAGCCCCATCTGCCCCACCTCACCTTGCCTGCCTGGACATGCCCTGTCCCCAGCTGGGCTGTGTACTCTCCTGGGGGATGAGAGACACGCACGGACTCACAGCACCTGTGAGACCCCCACACAACCCTGACTGAGTCAACACAGCACACAAAGAAGTGTACAGTTCTGCGCATAAAATTCCCCCTGCCAGCGGCAATGACTTGGGACACGGTTTCTGAGCTCCAGGATGAGGGTGGGGGCACTGGGGACTTTCAAAGGTTGACGGCCCTCTGAGGGGACAGTGGCCTCTAGAAATGAGGGCGTCTGAGACTGTCTCTTCTCCTCTGATGCCCCTCGGGCTGAGGCGTGCACCAGGAGCGATGCCACAGCCAGTGGAACTTGTATTACAGTCACCAGGGCCACCTCTATCGGGGACAGTCTGGCTGGAGGCAGCCACCATCTGCCATCCTTCACTTTTCCCATTTGTTTGAATGTTGTGGGGGGCAGGAGGGGCAGGCCCAGTCAGGGACACCCCAGGCAGGCCGAGCCCAGCTTCCCAGGTTCCATCTATGTCTGTGGCCAGCCTGGGGGCCGTGAGGTGACCTGCTCTCCTGTCCACTCCGACTGGCCTGCACGAGGGCCGAGCCACAGCTTCCAGGCCGCTTGGCTCCGGAATCCATCGCAGCCGTCAGCATGGTAGCAGTTTGATTAAAGTTCAGGGGTTGAATAGATCATTTTTAAAAAGCCCAAATTACTCACCCCTCCCCGAAACCAGTCCAGCCACCTGGCCCGCCGCCCCTACTCCCCTGCCCCCACCATGCACAGCAGCTCCAGGCCAGCCCTGACAAGGCCAGGCCGGGCCTGGGGTTCCTGCTTATTCCCTGAGGACGCCCACTGCCGAGCAAGCCCGGCATTCTCAGCTGCATTTAATCTGCCCTGAGACAGGCTGGCGATGAGAAAATGCGAGGGGCGAGGCACAGGAGGCGAGACGCGGAGCGAGTTGGACAGCGAGCCGGCTTTGTTCCCTCGGCGACCTGGAGCGGGGCCAGCCGCGGACCGGCTCCCTTGGCAGCCCGCGTCTGTTCCAATTAATCGTGTTTAACCATTCTAATCACACTTTAGCACATTAATCCTATTTTCAATCCCAAACACATCTGAAACAGCGGCATGCGAGCCTTTTTATGGGAACCGCAAATCAGATGTAGCCGAGAGACACAGGGCCCGCGTCTGGGCTGCACTTTCACTGAACTTAAACTTAGTAAAATATGGGACTGCCTTGTGGTTGGATTTACTGCATGACGCTGATGCTTTCACATAGAAATAGATCCTTTAAGTGACTTAAAAACCTGTCAGAGAGTGCAGTGAAAATTTGATTATAAAGGAACCAGTGCTTTGTTCTCTGGCCCGCCTCCTGACAATGCCATTGTGGGTCTGGTCACTGAGTGGCTGGAGTTGGCAAGGTGTGTGCAGTGCCCTGTGAGCCCCTGGTGGCCTCTGACAGAGGTGGCCCGGATGTGCTGGAGGCTCTCGGGCCGGGCCCTTGTAAAGCGGTTTATGGAGGTGTAATCTTGAAAACTTGATAAACCTCAGGCACCTCATCACTGCTTCTGCGTGGTGCCTGTCGGCGCTGGGGCCTGGAGTCTCTTGGTAGCAGCCTCATGGGCAGGGATAAGCTCCCAGGCTTTCAGGGCAGCCAGGCCTGGAGTGGGAGAGAAGAGGGAACTCTCCCAGCCAGCAATAGCCAGCAAAAGGGATGTCCAACCCCACACTTGAAATGGTGCCCCATAGCACAGAGCAGGTGACCGGGCCAGGCTGTCTCCGTCCAGCCTGGCCCCGAAGCCCTCTCCTTCACGAGCCTCACAATCACGGAAAGCAACCATATTGCTTTGCCCCTCAGCTAAACACTCTGCAAGGTGCCCAGGCAGCAGCCTCCTGTGTCTGCAGGCAGACAGGCTGCCTACCCTGCACCTAACCCACAGAGTGGCTGCACAGGGCTGCGGAACCGGAGAGCTAGGCGCAAGCCACCTCCAGCCCTCTGCCTTCCGTGGGCCTTCATCCCCATCTCAGGTCTTCATCCGCCAACAGGGGTGTCGGAGTCAGCCGCCCTTGTGCACAGTTGGCTTCAGGTGTGCCGAGGATTAAGCGGACAATCAGCACGAGGAAACGCAATGCGCACGCCCGCTAGCTGTGCCCCACCCTCCCGCCCCTCAGAATAACCAAGAACAAAAACTGTGTGCGCTTATCGAAGAGAGAACTGACCACGGGCATTGCTTAGACAATGGCATTGAAAGAGGAAATACACAGCCAGGGCACACGGCCGAAGAGCCGGGCGTTCTCTTTAGCCCTTTATGGAAAGGTCTACGGATACCAGCTTAGACAGAAATGTAAAGAGAGGGAAGCGGTTAGATCCGGTGTCCGGGCACGCTGGGCATGGCATCCCCAGTGGAGGGCAGCGGGGCAAGGCGAGGGTGTGAGCGGCCGGCACCGTGCCTGGGTGTAGTTCACCAGTTCAGTGCTCGCCTGCTGTGTTCCAGGGTCCACACACGCTGAGGCCCAGAGGAAAGCTGATTGATTCTTTCTGGGCGCCGAGAGCTGTCTCCCACAGTGGAATAACTTCATGGGGGCTGGAAGGACCGACCATCGGGCAAGCTGGTCCTTCGGGGAGGCAGGCGGGCAGGAGTCACCCAAGGCCTCCCGGCGAGGCCTCACTTTAAAATCAATTTGCAGAGAGCGTGTGCGGCTCTGGGCTCCGTTCTGTCTGGGTTTTCGAGGGGGTTGGAGGGGGCGGGGGTGGGAAGGAATGCCGGAAAGAACGAATTGGCAGAGCAGCGAATGCCATGCGCAGAGCCGGGGCGGGAGTTATCAATTCACGCTAAATGAAATACGCAACAGTTCATAACACGGTCGGAAATGTGAAAAAAACATGTTGCAATGAGCTTGGAAAGGGACCAGGATTAGGGTCCGATGTTTGGCTTTCTGTGTAAACACGTCTAGCTTTTTATTTTACGAATAACAATCTGGAAAGACGCATTAGGGAATCGAAATGCAAAATAGAAATGAGTTTATCCAGGTAAGTAAGGTTTTATTAAACAATTTAATTCATTCCAGTTCCTTTGGAAGAAGCTGTGGGTTATGGTTAATGTTCTGCCCCAGACAGAAAGCGCATTCACTGAACGCCTGCCTGCAATATACAACTGTCAGAGAGCGCGCCCGGCCGCGCCTGGAGAGCGCCTAGCTGCGGTGCATTGCTAACTACAACAGCAGACCCCAGCGGCCAGCACCCAAGGTGAGGGAAACCCCAGTCCAAAGTGTCAGCCGGGAAGAAAATGCACGAGGGAGCTTCAGAGCGCTAAGGATTGCTTAGGATTCCAGCCACTTCCCAGCACCGAGGGCCAGAGACAGACTTCTGGGAAAACAACAGAAAAAACAGAAAAAACAGAAAAAAAAAAGCCAATGGAATTCAAACCCAAGTCCCCGCAGATGCCATTAAAAATCAGTCAATCAGCTTAGGCTCTAAGTCTGCGGTAGCCATGCTGAAAGCAGGAAACTCACAGGACAGGCCTGAACCTTCTGTTTTCCTCAGTAGTCTTTATTGGGGGTGTCTGGGGTCCCAGAGCCCCCACTGCCTGTGCCTCCGACTTTTCCTCGGAGTTGATTGGGGTGCTCCATAAGGACCCCACACGCCTCAAAGTCACCTTTTTCACCAGGCTGCCCCCAGAGGTGGTGCCCTTATAGAGCCAGCGGGGGAGCAGAAAGGAGTTGGGGAAATGCGGGCAGAGAAGACCCTTCATGGTGGCACCCATGCAACACAGAGCCCAGCTTTCTGCTCTGGCCTTTCCCCAGGGGGTGGGGAACCTCCCACAAGGCACTCAAGGCACTGCACATGGGGGCTGCACAGGTGTGAGTTGCCTTGTGCCAATGGGGCCTCCAGAATGAAAGCGAGAGCCACCCCATCACCCTCTGAATAGGGAAACCCAACATGACGTAAACACACAGGTCACTGCCAGCCTTGGACAGGAGGAAGCTGTGACCACACTGCTGCCAGGCTGGGCGCTGAAGCCATTGTGCCAAGGGAGCCAGATCTGGAAGGACAGGCAGGTGGTGGACGATGCAGTTCAGGGGGTTTCCTGGAGCAGTCCAGACAGGATGGAGAGTAAGGGAGAGGGAGGGAGCCTGGGCTGCGGGAAGGGTATGCCAGGGTGGAAACCATGGGGCTTGGACAGATGCTAGCCACAGAATGCCTTTCCCATGCCGCCAGGATGCACATTCAGAATCGACAAAGATGGGGAATTTCAGGTTAGGTGAATTTTGCCTCCAAAAAACTGTCGCCGAGCAAGCCGCTCGTTCTCAACCGTCTTCATGCAAGTCCCAGCCGAAGAACCAAGATGGACTGTTTATACAGGGACCGGAAGTCAGGATGCTGCAGGCAGAAGAGACCTCTGGAAGATGGTGCCTGTGCCGAGCCTAGGGAAGAGATGAGAAGTGAGTGTAGCCCCCAGTCAGATGGAATGTCCTAGCCACCTATCTCCTCCTTACCACTTCTTCCAGCAAGGGTATGGTGGGATGCAGGGCTGCATGCTCTTCACTGTCGTACCATGTGGTGACTGTAGAGTCCCTTGAGAGGTGTGAGGTGGACAGGAGTGAGCAAGGAGAAGGAAGACGGGACTCCCGCTTCCTGAATCTCTCCCCAGTGCCTACTGGTGAGGGTTGGGGTGGGGGCAGTGGAGCTGGCGGGGCCCAGAGCCAGAGCTGTGTTTGAGTCTCAGGGGGCCCCTAATAGCTACTAAGGCCAGGGTCCACTCCCTGAGCCTCAGCCTGCACAGGTGTGTAGGTGGGCTTCCTACCCGTGACCTCCTTTTTCTCTAGCAGTCAGCAGGAGGACCAACATGGCTGTGAACTTTCCGAGCAACAGGTGTCCCAGAACTGACACGCCACAGGTATTTGGGAGTATTTGCAGAATGACTGACAGCCAGCTAGGCAGCTGTGTGGGCGTGGCTCCCAGTGCCCAGCTCTGCATGTCATAACTTTCTCACATGGACATGAACTTCACAGGCCCCGGGCTGATGTGCTTCACAGACGCTGGGATGTGTGATGGTGGACATCACCCCATCGCGCACGAGAGGACACCAAGGCCCTGAAACGTGAGCCACTGGTGCAAGATCTCCAGGCAGGCAGGCGGAGGAGCTGCCCACCTGCCTGTGAAGACAGGTTACAGAAAAGAGAGGTTGCAGTCATTGCAAGGTCATGGGAGGCAGAGGTCACACAGCTGGGAGGAGGGGAAGGGAGCCCCAGGGCTCCGTCCACTCCCAGCGAACACATGAACACACGCACCCCTGCACCTGTGGCCAGCTCTGGAAGGTGTCTGCATCTCCCCAGGACTTAGGGATCCAGGAAGGTCAGTCCCCTGCTAAGTGACTGAGTAAATGGACAAATGACCACACAAGCAGACGGGCCCAGCTCTGGCTGCTTTGTGTCTGAGGAGGCACTCTCAAACATAGCCCGTGTTCAGGAAGGGGCAGCAATGCGGCTAGCTTCCTGCCAATGCGTCCTGGGCTGGATGCCCTCAGAGGAAGTCAGACCCCGTGTCACTGTGAGTCCGGAGCTGGTGGGACTCCGTCTCTCATTCTTGCAATTTCTCGTCCTCTTCTGCCTCAGGACAGGTAGTGGGTGAGCGATGTGGAAACAGGCAGGTGCTTCTCCTCAGGCCTTGATCAGAGGTGCTGGCCTCTGCTGACAGGAGCACACAGTGGGGATGGAGGAAGCACTGAGCAAGACCGAGTGTCCACTGCTGCTAGGCTCCCAGGGCCCTGCCTCCACCCCTTCCACCTGTTCCTCTAGCTCTGCATCCTAGCTGCCACTGAGTTCCTCCTAGCAGCTCACCTGCTGAGAGAACTGATGGGGTTGTCTCATCACCGGCCAGTAGCCTCAAAGACGCCTTTTCCTGAGACTGGCATGGTAATCCTGGCTGGTCTTCACACTATGGCAGTGAGTGAGGGACCTGCCCCAGGCCACTCAACAAAGGCTGGCTGGTAACATGGGTAGTTGTCTAAAGACTGCTAGGGACGAATGGACACTTTTCAAAAATTCAAGAGGAAGCCGCGTGTTTCTTTCTGGGGAGAGAAAATCCTGGGAGACCTCACTGGGCTTTATCTAACCCTACAATGATAAAGAAGTGAGGGGACAGAGCATGAGGTCAAGGCTCTCACACATGAGGCGCTGCATGATACTGGCCGTTATCTTTTCTAGTTTACACAACTTTGCAGCTTCACCTGCTTGCCCCTCCACATCTTCTCTCTGCCCTCCCCTCCATGTCTGGGTCTGCTGGGGCAGTTGGTCTATGGGAACTTCTCTGTTACAGCCATGGGAGGCACTCCTGGGCAGGCATGGCCAGGACGCTTACTTTGCTGGGTCCTGGTAGCCAGAGCTGGCTGTGGCCCTAGGCTGGGCTGGGCTGGGCTGGGCTGGGCTGGGCTGGGCTGGGCTGGGCTGGGCTGGGCTGGGCTGCATCTTCTTGAGCTGGCTGGCTGGCTCTGTAGCCCATTGCCTTCTGGGATTCTCCCCATCTCCCTCGTTAGGTGAGTTTCTTAGGGTCTGGAGTAGCTGCAGCTGACTGCCACCCATTACCACCTGATTCCTATGGGTCCTTGATGCATCTCTCACCTACACAAAGTGGCTACTATTTCATGATTAGGAAGCCAACTCATATGCAGGTTTGTCATTTGCCCCATGTCCCCAAGGATACAAAGGGCAAGAACTAGACCTCTGCAGGTCCAGTTCACTGGCACTAAGAGTTCCTCTGTGAAATCTGCTAAGCAGTTTCTCTGTCTGGGCGCTATCCACACATGGAGGTGCACCTGTCCTAGGGTGGGAAATGGCCCAGCAGGGCTGGAATGGGAGGAGGGCACGTGCCCCTTGGCCCTGCTGTGGGGGCCCTGGAGGGGAGTTTATGTGAATAGCAGACAGGAGAGGGAGGTCAGGAGCTGGGAGCCGGCTGGGGGAAGGGAAGCAGAGAAGAAATACAGCTCTGCTGTAGACACGGGAGACAGATGAAGAGGAGCTGCAATCCTGCCGCAGGCCCTGGCCGACAAGTTAAGACCCGACTTTGCTCGGATTATCTCGAGAGAGAGCAGAGGCCGTGGGAAGCTCCAAGCTTACCTCTGAGATGCTGCTGTTGATGGAGGGCGAGTTGGAGGATTTGGGGAGTCCCTGAGGTGGGGACGAGAGCCGCCCAGAGGGCTGTCCACCGCATCCCAGGTGCAGGTGAGACGGGAGGGGCCTGGAAAGAGCAGGATGGGAGAACAGGACGGGAACAGGCAGCCCTCCACAGCATGCAGCGGGAGACTCTTTTTGGAAGTTTCTTTCTCTGGAGACCAGGGATCAATGAGATAAGAGTTTGGAAAGACTGGGCTGCATTTTCTGTAACTTACAGCAGCCGTGAGGAGGAAGAGGACAGGTCGCTGATGCATCATGGGACTCTAGACGTGTGCCAGGCCCTGTGGTTTACTGGTCTTATTCGGTCTGCTGGCTCCTTCACGTGCTCCCGCTGGGGTACCCCGCATCATGTCCAGGCCACAGCTGGGGCAGTACTCCTCCTGAAGGGGACCCTGCCTGCAGTGAGGCAGGCTGGCAGGTTGAGGCATAGTCCAGATTCTGGGAGAGGTGGCAAGAGGGACATTCCAGCTGCTCAGAGACAGGAGGGGGAAAAAGAATCCCTGGGGGAAGAAAGAGATGATAAAAGGAGTGGGTCCTCTTTGAATCTCCACGGGGTGGTGCCACCCCAAGGTCCTTCCACCCTCTGAATGTTACCATGTCTGCAGGGGGAGCCTCGGCACGGAAATCGAGCAGGGTGGAGGTCAGCAGTTGGACGCTGGTCTAGCATGACTGGTGTATTCTACAAAGCCAAGTGTGAACACAGGCAGCATCCCACAGGGAGCCTGGGATGCCACCCCCTCTGGAAGGAGGAGTGCCAGTGAGGGCTTGTAAGGAGCATGGCCCTGTGGCACCATGGGTGTGCATTTCCTGGATTCTGTTGCAGGAGCGCATGATCGCCTGTTGGCAGCCATGCAGGTCAGAGCTGGCTGTTACAGCAGCCCATGGCCGCTGATGGGATGATGAAAGACAAAGGTGGAAGGGACCCTCACTGCCCTCTGTGGCGGATTGGCATGGTCCAGAGAGGGCAGTGGCCGCCAGGGTGTCTCCAGGCAGCTGGGGGCGCTGGGAGGACACTGTGTCCCTGGGTAGCGTACCCGCCCAGTTCCTAGCATGGCCTCAAACACGGAACTCAAGGCTCTCTCCGCTGAGACCTTTCATAGGTGCCCCCTAATGATCTCACCGTCCCCCACTGGGGAGGGATCTGCTGCATCTCTGGCCTTGGTGTCTCCTGTGCCACACTGCTTTCCACACCTCTGCCCACAGTGTGGGCACGCGGAGGGGCCAACGTGCAGTGGGGCGGGGCACTGGGCTGCATTCATGTGACGCTTGGGTAAGATCAGGAGTGGGACGCCCAGACAATGATCTTGTTATCCTTCTCCCAACCCCCTTCAGCGTCTCATTAAGCAATCACATGCCTGATAGTGCCGGGAAATGGTCTCTAAATGCCAGAGCGGGAGACAGCATTTTTCAGAGTACAGGAAATGATACAATCTTCCCCCAAGTCTCCAGCTTGGTTCTAAATGGAGAAACAGAATATTCCCAAATCCATTAAAAAAAAAGTTTGATAGATAATACAGATGTTCCTTGCTTTACAAAATAGATTGTCCCAGCAATATTGGGTGTAAATCAAATTTCTTAAAATCGAATTACATTGAAAATGTACCGTGGGAATGCGTTTTTAAAAAGGAATCCAGTGAGGCCTTCTTGTGTAAATCAGAAAGACAGTCATTCATTTGGTCATTCGTTCATTTATTTATTCCAGAGGTTCTCGGTGCTGGCCAAACATCACACCCACCTGGGGAGTTTTTAAAATGTGCATGATCCTGGGGTCCCATCCCTGGGGAGACCCTTTTAATTGGCCTGGGGTGGGGCCCAAGCTGCAGGATTTTTAAAAACTCCCAGTAGATTCTGATATGCAGCCAGCCCCCCCCCCAACCACCGGTTTATTCAATAAACATTTATTAAGAGCCCTCTAAGTCAGACCTGGGCTAAGTGACTCCTAACAAGATACAGCTTGCCTCCTCCCCTGAGCCTGGAGCCTAGTGGCCAATAGACCATTTCCCTCATAATGTGCAGACTGGGAGTAATACACTGGTGTCCATCTATTTCATGTTGATGTTTTTAGGTGGCTGCTTGGGAGAACCGAGACACAGTTAAATCACGCCGCCAGGATGACTTTTCTTGGACACTCACAGAGCCACCGAAAGCTCTTCTGGTTATATTGATTGGCTGTGTCATTACTCTCAGACTTGCTATGGCCTTATAGTATCTCTCCCAAGCACCATAAAATTAGGTTTTTAAAAACTCAGCCAAAAAAAAGAAAAAAAGCTCAGTCCTTTGATGGATGAGTTTGATGCGTTTACATTTGCTGTGTTTTGGCTGACTTATGCCACCTGCTCTGAATTCCTACATGTTCTTTCTGCTGCTTCTCTCTCCCTGCTCTTGCTTTGTAACACTACACCAAGGTTGTTTAGTTCCTTTTTCCACTTTTTAAAAAAATTCTCTGAAAGTTGGATACTATATATGTTGGGAAATCACGATTCTGTGTGTGTGTGCCATCCCAGGCAGGCTTCCTGGCCAGAGAGGGTGATGTGTCACAGCCCCACTTTCTGGAACCTGCTGTTCAGAGCTTCCCCCTTTCACCTCTTCCTCTGTAACAGTCCTTGCGCCTGCCGGGTCCCTGGAGCGCATCTGCACCCCAGGGGATCTTCTGCCATGTGCTTATCCCCACTTCCTCGGGGAACCCTGTGGGGGGACGTGCACCCCTCTTAGGTGGCTTCTGCCTGGCATTTCAAACAGTGCCACTTAGACATTGGTCTTGAGAAGATTCTGGAAGGGGAAATCCTTCTTTCTGTATCTCTTCTATCTGAAAGCAAACAAAATGCAGGACAGTGCGTGTGGCCCGCAGGGGTGAGAGGGAGACTCCAGCTGGAGGCGGCTCTGGGGTGGTGACTTGGAACCCCAAGGAGTGCTCTTGGTGGGACTTCTCTTTCCACTCCCATCTGTATCTCCTAGCTCCAGTTTTTAAAACTGAAATCAACATCGGTATCAACAAAATCTCGCCCCCCAAGGGTCTTATCTTGGATTTGAGATAACCCTGTTTGTTGGGGAGGGGGTGAGCCAGCAGGTGGAAGATCTCTTTTCTTCTTCCTCTTTCTGTCTGTCTTGCACATAAAGTTATTCCTGAATAAACTTAGAAGGAAAGACAGAGCGAGCCGAGGAGAGACGGTGGGTGGGAAGGACGAGGTGCCTACGCGAGAGAGGAGGGGGCCTGGCAAGACTGAAGAACATGTGTGTGCGTGCCAGCGGCAGGCCCAGCCCCAGGCTGTTAGCGCCCACCCTTTGATCAGACACCTCTCCTTATCTCGGCCTTGCGTGCCTGCGGCCTCTCCCTCTTCAAAGGAGTGCGTCTGGCGGCCCTCTCGGCCCCTCCTCTTCCTGTGTTCTAATGGTCTCCTCTTTAGAAGCAGGAAGGCTGTAAGGGGAAGAGGCTGCACTGGGTAATGATGTCCGGGTTGGCAGGTGCCAGGGAGGTGCGGGCACCCCCGAGCAGTCCTCGCCACCTCACTCCTCTCCTGTTTGTGCTCTTGCAAATTTGATTCATTTTTAAAAAAGATTTATTTATTTTTACTGGAAAGTCAGATACACAGAGGGGAGGAGAGACAGAGAGATCTTCCATCTGCTGATTCACTCCCCACAAGGGCTGGACCTGAGCCGACCTGAAGCCAGGAGCCAGGAGCTTCTTCTGGGTCTCCCACACGGGTGCAGGGTCCCAAGACTTTGGGCCATCCTTGACTGTTTTCCCAGGCCACAAGCAGGGAGCTAGACAGGAAGCGGGACTGATGGGATTAGAACCAGCGCCCATATGGGATCCTGGCACATTCAAGGCGAGGACTTAGCCACTAGGCTATCACGCCAGACCCAGATTTGATTAATTTTTAAGTCCCAGAGAGACGTCATGCAGGAACATATTCTCAGTATAAAGAGCCAAATGTCTGAAGTGAAGCTTATGGCTCGCCGCCCTGTCCTCCCTCTGGGAAGTCAGAAGGCAGGTGAGCTTTCTGTGTCCCATGTTCGATTTTCTGGCACATTCTATCCCTAGCAGCCCATGGAAGGGTGTCAGTGTTTCTCTTTATTTGTGCATGGGTCATTTGATTATTTTTCAGAAGTGGATTATCCCAGGCTGGTGTTGCAGCATAGTGCATTAAGCAGCTGCCTGTGATGCCGACATCCCATGTCAGAGCATTGATTCAAGTCCTGGCTGCTCTGCTTCCTATCCAGCTCCCTGCTAACGCACCTGGGAAAGCAGCAGAGGAGGGCGGCAGTGCTTGGGCCCTGCCACCCAAGCCGAGAAGACTCGAATGGAGTGTCAAAGGCAGCAGCCTGAGCTACTATGCCACAGCACCAGCCCCAGCAACCTCATTTTAAGTGCAGCACCTGCAGTTCCGGCAGAGACGTAGGCTCTGTGGCCCAGCTGGCTCCCAAGCTTCCGTGTTTTATCTTGCAAAATATGTTAGACTCAGATCTGCCACTGCAGGGGAAGGTAGGGTCTGGGGAATGTGTACGCCTCCTCAGATCCTAAGGAAGGGGTCTGGGCTGTGCCAGCTGCAGCCCACATGGTGCCCTCCCAGGGACATGTGCTGCTTGGGTGCTGTTCCCAGGGTTGGGGAGGTCTGTGCCAGAGAGGAGCAGCAGGAACCTGCAGATGTTGGAGCAGCGCTTCCCGGCTGAGGGCTCCCAGCCCCCTCCCTCTCATCACTCCTGCTCAGGCCTGAGCAAGACAATTCTTGTCTACCACGTGGGTTTCTCTCAACCACACCGGCCAAGGCTAAGGGGGTGTTGGGGAAGAGAGGTGTTCAATCCCTGCCTCATGTCATCCTGTGGGAGCTCCACCCTGAGACACGCTGGCCCTGAGATCTCTGGAGTATTCAAACACCTGGCTTTGGCCCAGTTCTGGAACTTTCTATGTGGGGATAACCTTGGGCATGTCACCTTGCCAACCTCAGCTGAGATTCCCTCAATGGGAGAGTGGGGAACTGGTAAAAAATTCAGGGAGCTAGGAGGGTGAGGGGTCCTGGGAGACCCCAGCACAGAGCTCCACTGGAATTCTGAGAAGCAGGCTCAGTGAGAAAGGGACTCACTTGACTATAGAAACCGAGCATCCATCCTGCAAGCTGGAGGCCTGGGAAAGCTGGTGGAGCAGGTGTAATCCCAGCCCAGCTCTAGAGACTGAGCACTGGACAGCTCATGGTGCAAGCTCCAGTCCAAAGGCAGGAGCAAATCAGTGCCCCTGCGTGCAGGTCAGCATAGGGCAAAGGGGGCAGTGCATTGACGCATGCAGGCCCTTGGTGGATTGGCACCTGAGTCGGGGAAGGAACCCTGCCCTAGTGAGTCCAGGGATTCCAAAACAACGCTGAACCTGAGCATCCAGGGTGACACCTGCGGCTTCCCATCCCCCTTGCGGTCTCGGGTCCTCCCTGAGCACCTGTGCAGCACTGCAGGGCCGCAGCGAGTGCCAGGATGCACCCAGCCTCCCTCCCCTGTCCTGACTGCTCCTGTCCTCATGGAGGTTTATTGTGTTGCCTGATTCCTGTTTCCCAGGGCTGCTGTTTGCCCCCTTCACCAAATGGTCTGCTTGCCGGAGCAGCTGGGGGAAGGAGGTGCCGCGGACTCCTCGGCAGGTTGCAGAGAGCAGACAGGGAGGAACACAGCAGAGGGTCATTTGTGCTTGCTACAAAGGATGCGGCTTTAGGCACAGCAAGCCTCACAATGCTAATGGTTTTACGGTGTTTGTTACAGTAGCCTAGCAGGTTAAGAAACATGTCTTCCCTCTTAAGACTCACCCCTTGGTTCAGTGACGAACCTCCTCCAGTAGCTTTCTCGGACATGACTGGTGGAAGTAGAGGTCTTGACATCTGTGTCTAAAATTGTCTTCGGTTTGCCCTCACACTTGGTTGTCTGAGAGAACAACTTTTGACGGGCAACAACTGCCCTTGGAACCCTACAGATGTTCCACTTTCCAGTCCCTGACAATATCAGCGCCGTTGTGTGTGTGCAACCTGCCCCTCCTTCCTGTGCAGACACGCGCGGTCTCCGTGCCCTGTGTCTCTGAGCTCCGGAAGGTGCATCACTGGGAATCTTCTTCCTACCTGGGCAGGGTCAGCGGTGGGCACTTAAATCTGGAAACTAGGTAAAAGTTCACTGTGCATGTTTAACTATTTTGTTCTCTTTCCTTCATTCTTTCTTTTTCTAGAAATTCTACTAACTTGATATGGGACTTCCTGCACTGATTTTTTTCTGCTTTTCAGCTCTTTGTCTCTCGGTTGTATGTTCTGGAAGTTTGCCTCCATTTTATCTCCCAACCCTTTCCTGGACTGCTTTTTTTCCTTTTATTTGAAGCAGGCTTCCGTCTCCGCAAGCGCTGTACGTGGTGCTCTCAGAGGTCCTCCCCCACGCTGCTGGTCACGGAGCTTACACCTGGCCTCCAGCACTCTGACGGTGGAAAAATGGTAGAACTGGGCTCCTACATAGGGCACAACCCCCCGCTTTCTTTTCTTTTTTAAAGGGATTTATTTATTTTTATTTTAAAATCAGATATACAGAGAGGAGGAGAGACAGAGAGGAAGATCTCCCGTCCAATGATTCATTCCCCAAGTGACCACAATGGCCGGTGCTGTGCCGATCTGAAGCCAGGAGCCAGGAGCTTCTTCCAGGTCTCCCACATGGGTGCAGGGTCCCAAGGCTTTGGGCTGTCCTCGACTGCTTCCCAGGCCACAAGCAGGGAGCTGGATGGGAAGTGGAGCTGCCGGGATTAGAACCAGCGCCCATATGGGATCCTGGCACATTCAAGGCGAGGACTTTAGCCACTAGGCTATGGCTCCAGGCCCACAATCCCCCATTTTCAAAAGCCCGATGTCATTGGGTTGAGTCCTTGCTGGTCCAGTTCCTTCCAGATCAGCCTGTATACTCGTGCTGGCCCGGAGGCCAGTGGCACACCGCAGGGCAGGCTCGGCGAAGGAGCTGGCCACCTCAGTATCTTTTCCACAACCTTTGGACCAGTGTGGCTTCCAGACACAGCTTGGTCTCCGCTTTCTGAGCTGCCGTCTGCCTCTCACTCTGGGGACCAGTGCTGCGGCACTAACATCCTATGTTAGAGCATCAGTTCATGTCTGGCTGCTGGCTTCTGATCCAGCTGCCTGCTGATGTGCCTGGGAAGTCAGCAGGGGACGGCCCAAGTGCTTAATCCCGTCACTCTTGTGGGAGACCTGGAGAGCTCGCCGCCATCTGAGGAGGGAGCCGGCCGCTGGAAAGCTCACTCCCTCCCTTTCTCTCTGTTACTTTGTCTTCTCATTAAGCAAATGATGCTTAATATTTTAAAAAGGAGAGAGGAGACAAAAACATGTACTTAATCTTCCATGTTTCCATGTTTCTTTTTTAAAAAAATATATTTATTTATTTGGAAGGCCGGGTACAGAAACAATAAGATGGGAAAAACAGAAAGAAAGAAAGGAGAGAGAGAGAAAGATCCTTCATCTGCTAGTTCACTTCCCAAATGGCCACAATAGCTGGAGCTGGGCTGATCTAAAGTCAGAAAAGGAGTTTCTTCTGGGTCTCCCACGCAGGTGCAGGGTTCCAAGGCTGTGGGCCATCCTTTACTGCTGTCCCAGGCCGCAAGCAGGGACCTGGGATAGGAAGTGGAGCAGCTTGGAGTCAAACTGGTACCCATATGAGATGCCGATGCTGCAGGTGGAGGCTTGGCCTACTGCGTCTTGGTGCGGACGCCAGTGCTAGCATCTGTGCTAAGTGCCTCTAGGGGCTTCCCTCCCCCATTCACAGTTTAGCCTTGCAGAGGTGGGAGACTTTGCCAGGGCTGGATAGTGCCCAGGGGAAAGAAAATGAGGTGAGCTCAGGGATGGGGGCGCTGCTTCTGGAAGGGAGAAACAAGAGAGGGGTGGAGGAAGGGGGAAGGACGGAGGGGAGAAAGGCAGACAGGAACAAGGTGCACTCACGTGGGGGGCTGGACAGGATTGCGTCGGAGACCAGACTGGGAACTTGGGAGGTCCTCCTCTCCTCCCTGTGAGCCCTGCTGCCTGGCCTTGGAGAACACGCCAAAGATTGGGCTCCGAGTTCAGGAAAAGCTGAGGAGAGATCTGGCGTTCCACCTGCACCGGGCTGAACCTCTGCTCTCTGCGCCACCCCCAGGAAGAAGAGGAGGAGGAAGAGGAAGAGTTCCTGGCATGAGGGCAAGAGGGGTGGGCAGCGTGCCCAGTGCAAAGGCCAGCAGAGGGCCAGATTCCCTGACATCTGGGCTGCCCCGCAGCTCAGCGTGGTGAAAGGTCCCAGGTTGAACTTGGTCATGGCTGACTTGACACCACCTCAGAATGTTTGATAGGGTTCGCAGATCACCCGGCCCTCCCTCACATCGTGACAAAAGGAAAGTATTTATTACCAGGCAGTCGGAGCCCTCGGGCGAGGGGCCCGTCATCTCTGATTTGCCTGTTAGCTCAGGCTGTGGAATTAAATGCAGTTTTGTTTTTATCTATTTGTATGGAAGCTTTCCAGAGAAAACAACAATTTTTGTGACCTGCGCACTTTGTATCATGTTAATTAGGTTTGAAAACTCATGTATTGTTTTCATAAGGGCTATTACATTTTCTCTAATTAAATTAAGGGAAAAATAAGGATGCACGGCAATAATATTTATTATTAATACCAGACTCCAGAGGCGCCCAGCAAGTTAAATCGAAGGTAGAAAAAAATGGACAGAGGGAGGAAAAAAGTCCTTGAAGACAACCTGAACCTTAAAACAATGTGGTATATCCCAGTTTTTCAGCAAGTCATTAGTCTGAACACTTTAGAAAAATAGAAAGTGAAAAAAATGGGCCTGTTTAGAGGAAAACAGCCTCGGGTCCCAGTTCGCACCGCGGCCTCTGGAATGTTATCACTGTTTCTGGAACGCGGCTTTAACCCTAGCCCCTGCCGCGTTGCTCCAAGGACAGTGCTGGCTTGGGGTTCTCACAGATCCAAAGGCTGTGTCTGCTCGGATGCTCGTCTGGGCCCCAGTGGCTTTCCTTCAAAGCCCAGTTAGGTCGGAATAGCAGAGGAAGTGGCCCTGGGAGAGAGTCCCATGGAACCAGGAGCAGGGGCAGGGGCCCAGACAGTTGCCCCCAGTCCTCCCTGGCCAGGCCCTTCTGGAAGCCTGCTGGGGCTGTGAGGGGTGGTGGTCTCCACCCAGCTGCAGGGCAACCCCGCCAAGCTCCCAGCTGGGCCCCCCTGCCTGACACTCTTGGCATCCCATTTGTTTCCAAGGGCGCCTCCTTGAAATGGAGTGTTGGTGTAGACTGTGTCCTAGGGTCGGTCTGTCTGCTGCAGGTGCACAGGGCCCCCTCCCATCCTTCTGTCCCTGACCACCCTGGCTGTGGAGTTGGACCAGCTGGGCTCCTTCTCCAGGGCCTTGGACCCTCGGGCAGACTCAGGGATGGAAGTGTGGAGACACGCTTATGCCCACGACAGCACGTCGGTGCTGCTTGTGTGGTTCTGCCTGCTGCCAGCTGCAGGTTTGGGGTCTGTCTGTTCCAAACCAGATACGTGGCTTTTATGAGGCTCTGCGCTCTTCATATGGACGCTGCTTCTGTCCTGTCAGCCAGGATGCATGTCTTCCGCCTGTCACAAGCGCTTTGGCATTGAACATGTGACAATTCCACGTCTGGGAGAGAGGCCAGAAGAGGCCCAGAAGCTGCTCAGTGGAAACTGTGACCCTGTTGGTCTGGTTTAGGGAGCACTGTGCAAGGAGTTGGAGTATTGCTCTCTGAGTTCTGGCTTGCCCACAAGGCTCCACTGGGGACCTTAACCGTGGGAACAGTCATCCTCCTTTCGGGGAGACTTTGTGTCTCTGTTACAGACACGTAGAGTGGCATGGCGGTGGCAAGGAGAGTACTAACCCAACCATGGCTATGGTCAGACCAGCAGACTCGGCTGTGCTCCCTGTTTGAGAGTTGGGGAGGCTGAAGTGCGGCAGGGATAAAGTGCCTGGCCGAAGTCTCATTGCCAGAAAACAGGAAATACACGGCCCGAACTTGAGTCTGTCTGCGTCCACCGGTGGGCTCTAAAACTGGGGTGACTGCCCCAGTTTGCTGACAACTGAAGGGATTCCCAGTGCTAAAACTGGGACAGTGCCAGGCTAGTCAGCGCAGCAGGTCACCCTACTGAAGAGCATCGCTGCTTGAATGCTCTGAGACTCTGGAATGGCAGTGAACTAGGGGGAGGCTGCCTTGGGGAGACGCCTAGAAACCGATAAGCACGCACTAATGGTTTTCAAACCTCAGCATGAAAGCAAAACCCAAGTGGGGTTTCAGATGCCACCTTCAATTGCCACTGAACCCCATTCTATTTGGCCCACAACCTCCAGTGGGACCAGAATTCCACAGCTCTTTCAGCAAACTCCTGCTTGAATCTGCTAAACACTCAATCATGGACAAGTGACCCTGCCTCTTGCTGCCCTGAACCCAGACCACACCAGGGCCAATGGCCGCAACTGTTCCCTCCATTTTATAGAGATGTGGGGACACCCAGGGCCTGAAAACTTTTTCCATCTGATTCATGCTGCCATAACCCTTCTGAGGCCTTGTCTACTGCTGGACTTAGTCGCCAAACATGGGCTGACCTACTGTGTGCATCTACATAGCTGCTCACCACTGTGCCAGGGATGCTTCTTCCCAGCCAATGCTCACATAGGATGGTGATGAAGTCTACACAGTAGGACCACAGGGCTTCTAGAAGAAATGGGAGTGGATGATGGGGAAGCCGATGTTCCAACGCAGGGAGTGGATGATGGCTTTGCTCCTGGTTCCCCAGCGGCCTCGAGCCTACCCCGGCTGCTTCCCCACCATGCTATTGTCATTTTCCTCTTCCTGCTGCCACTTCCAGTGTGTGACATGCAGTAGGTACAAAGTAAACCCTCTAGTTGGCCAGACCTTCACACAGCAGAGGCGTTCTGTCCAGCAGGGGGAGAGCTGTATGGAGGCAGAGAGCCCTGGCAGAAGGTGCTCAGCCTCGCTGCCAGCACTTAGGAGTCTGTCTGCTGAATTTTTATTTCACCATGGCAGATTCACAGCAACTGAGCCTCTCTGCTAAATCAGACCCTACTGCGGCAGAACCACTGAAACTGGGTCCTCTTTTGGAGCCAGGAACTTAAAACAGGGTGAAAGTAGGCCAGGAATGGAAGCGAATGCTAGGAAAATGTCAGCCCAAGGATCCCTGAGTGGCCCTTTTAAAAAGGGGGGTGGGGAGACTTAGAAGGGAGGTGGGGAGACCTGAGTTCTAGTTGACCTGGAGTTTTCACTGCAAAGTAAATAGCAAGGATTACACCTGCTGGGGGGAGGGGAGCCCAGAAGAGATCAGCAGGTTGGGTTCTGCAAGACCAGTCTTCTGGATGCGGTTGCCCACCCACAAGCCACTGCCTGTCAATCAGTCAGGACTAATCCCACGTGCACACCGACCAGAGGGCACGGACCCCTCGGAGATCTTCTTAACTTTAATTAAAACCCTTTGACGGATTCTCAAATGCTGGGAAAGTCTAGTCACTTAGTATGCCTTCTACTTGTCATCGGGCAGACCTGGGTCAGGTTTGCTCTCCGTTCCTGGAGGTGGTGCTATTGCGGGTGTGAACAGCTCTGCTCCCAGCCCCAAGGGTGTCCAGCCAACAGGTGGCAATCAAGAGGGCATTGTCCAGCTGGGACAGTGGAAGTGGCTAAGGCATGGGACTTTCCAGGCTGTCTGCATGGGGGGAGGGGGTTAAGGAGTTGTGGAGGTGCTCTGGTATTGCAAGGCAATGCCAGTTCCCAGTGGGACCAGGGCCAGATCCAGCTGGGGCATGACAGGATGCCTACATTGGTTGTTTAAAGCTGTTGTTCGTCTGGCTGGCTGGTTGACCAGTACTCATGTCATCCTGCCTTGGTGGTGGTTTCTCCATTTCACAGAGGAGAAAACTGAGGCCAGCGATGGCTCATTCTGTCATCTAGCTGTGGGCAGGTCTATGTTGCCAAGCAAAGGTGAACTGCTTGCGGAGGGTGCGTATGGCTCCCACAGCTTCAGCCTCGTACCACGCAGTGTCAGGCACTTTGGAGTCTTCTGACAGTGATGGGAAGGTCATCAATGACACCACGCTGCTCAGTGACAGCTCCTGGTTCAATCCTCATCCCGCTTGCTTCCAGAGTGGCGCTGCTCCAAAGGGCTTGTGGCTAGGCAGGGGGTTCCGTTGAGTGGGGTGCTGGGGGCCAGGGCAGTCTTTGAATCCCCCAGGCACAGATGTCCAGCCTGGCGAGGAAGCACGGACCCAGATGCCTGCCATCTGCCCCACTCCATGGAGCGCACGCCAACTCACTTGATCTTCCCGGAGATCCTGGCGCTAGCCATAAATTTGCCTGTTTTATAGAGGAACACAGAAAGCTTCCCAGCTTCTGAGTGGCTTGTCCCGGCTCTCACAGCTACTCTGGGGCACAGATGAATAAGGCTCAAGGGGAAATCCAGCACAGCCCTTTCACCGCACAGGGATGGCCGATTCCAGCGCCAGCTCTGTGTGGGTCTGGTCCCTTGGGCAGGTACACCTTCTCGCCTTCCTCCCTCCATCCTTGTCATGCACCATGCCACACAGGTATCTTCAGAGGTTGTTCCCTGGCCTCCTCTGGCCTGCACTTGCTACCTGACATCTGGGCCCTCCTGGCGGCATCTTTGATCTGCTCTGGCTCAACTCAGCATTGTCTCTTCCACAGGCGGGCACACAGTGCAACATTGATCCATTAAGAGCCGCTGTGTTGGGTCAGGTCCCCAGGAAGGGAGCGCACAGCTAAGGGAAGGGGAGGGAGCCATGGAAGGGGGTACCAGAAGCTCAGGTCTGCTGGGGTGCTCGAAAGAGAATGTCCCTGTGAGAGGCAAGGAACAGGCACATTGCTTCTTCCATCTCCTCCTGTCAGCTCTCCGGGAGGGGTTGTTCCAGAATCTTCCCATTAGTTCTGCAGTGTGGAGCACAAGGAAGATTGCCAGGTGGAGAATCAGGGCCTCGTGGTAGGAAGCTGCTAGGGTATGCGGGGGGGAGGGGTGCTGGGTTGTAGTGCATGTAGCAGGGACCACCGCACACGGCTGCCGTGTGCAAGGCCTTGTGTCCCAGAACCCCAGTGGGGTCTGCAGGTTCAGAACCCCAATTATCCGCACTCTGTGTGTCATTGAATTTGCACATGGCAGGGCAGAGGTGACCAGCAACTCCCCCTAACAAAAAGGACAATGTTACCAACACACAGAGGGGAACCATTCGGGCACACGTGCCTTGAGACAAGGCCGATAGTAATGTTTTCAGGCCACACAGGCAAATTTGCCCTTAACGGTGGCCACTGGGTTTATAAGAAAATGCTTTTAGGGAGTTGTGCCTGCATATACTGAATTCTTGTTGATAATTATTTTTATTTTAATTTCTAAATAGCATTTTGACGAATCCAATGTGTTCTAAGAACACAATGCCTTCCTCCTCTTCTTTCCCTTTTCCCGTCGCTAAGGGTTTTATTGCAGTGAAACACACCCTACCCAAGACTGACCGTGTTAGCCACTTCCCAACATGCACACGCCGCTGAAACCACTGGGAACTGGCGGAGGTAGCGAGTCCTCCCTCCTCTCTGCTCCCAGCCACTTCCTGTTTCTGCAAACATGATGGTCAGAGGGCCTCATCTCGATACAGTCGCACAGCAGGTGCTGTGTGCGGTTCGGAGATGCCACATTAGGAAATCTGTGCATTTCTCAGCGTTCCACAAAGGCGGTGCTGGGGGTCTGCTTCGTGAGAAGGGAAAAGGCACAGCTCTAAAGCATGTATTTCTGAAAATATTCATTGCAGCATCATGTGCCAAGGTGAGAGAACTGGAAGTCACTGCCTTAACAAGAGGGTGGAGCTGGAATCAATGACCTTACAACCGTGTTCTGAGCGGCCGTTCAGCTACTAAACAGAACAAGTGGATCTGTTTGTGTTAAGTTGGGACCAAAGACAGGAGAAACTGGAGCAGAAAAAAAAATGAGCAGCAGAGAAATCGCAGGTTGGTTCTAGAGTTCGAAAGAGCTTGGTTTAAAAAAGAAAAAGAAGGGGTCGGCTTCTTTGTTGTGCTGAAGGGAAGCCGCAGCGCATGATACCAGCAAGCCCGCCTGAGTCTGGTTCAAGTTCCAGTTGCTCCACTCCTGATCCAGCTCCCTGCTAATGCCCTTGGAAAAGCAAGTGCTTGTGTCCTTGCATGCCCATGAGATCCCAGTTGGTGTTCTGGGCTCCTTCCTCACCAGGCCCGCTGTGCCGCCAAGCCAGAGAAGCCCCTGGTCACCCCTCTGCCCCTGGGAGCCCGCAGGCGGCAGCAGGAGATGCCAGATGTTGCGGGAGCCACCCTGTTCTGTGGCCCCTGGTCATGCAGCGGGGTCTGTGAAGTCTCTGGGCAGAGGACTTTTGACAGGTGAAGGCATTTGAGAAAGAAAATCCTTCTTACCATGGGCCAGTGGGGCAGGGACAGCTTCCTTTTAAAAATGCCTTGCCGCTCCCAACTTGAAATTTAAACAGTTGTGATTCTGCCTCTGGTAGTGAGCAGAAACGGGGCAGGGCAGGAGTCCGCAACAGTACGGGCTCTTTCTTCCACATGCAGTGTTTATGGCTATGGGCCTCGGGCCGCTTTTCTTCTTTCTTTTTTATATTCATAAAATGCTGTCTCAGTGCACGGAATCCCTGATGCATCCCTCCATGGGAGGGAGGGAGGTCCAGGGCCGCCAACCAGCACCTCTGAGCCCATGGGTGCTGAGTGGCACCTCGGCCTGGCACTGACTCATGGTGGCCGCTGGCCACTGCCAATCAACCTGTTCTCCACAGCCTGCCTTTCCTGTGAAATCTCACTGCCGGAGAGAGAAGCCCGTGCCTGTGTGTACGTGTGTGTGTCTGTTCATGTGTGGGTATGTGTGTGCGTGTGCGCATATCCTGTGTGTGTAAGAAAGTAACTATATGTATGTGAGTGTGTTTATGTGTGTATGACTATGAAGTGTGGATACGTGTGAGTGTATGTTTGCATGTTCGCATCTCTGTGTGTCAGTGTATAAGAATATGTGTGTGAGCATGTGTGATTGTGCAAGTATGAGTACATGTGTGTGAGTGTGAGTGTATGTATGCATGGAAACATACACAAGAGTGGCTGTGAGTGCAAGCATGGGTGTGTGGGAGGGGAGCGAGGCTGCAGGAGGGGGAGAACGGTGGGGCAGGTGAGGTAGGGTCCGCCTTGCGATGCCTTCTCTGGGGTGGGTGGGCACCCATATAGCAGTGATGGGTGTGGGGAGGCCAGTGCTAGGTGGCAGCTTTGGGAAGACAAGGGCAGCTTGGGCCTTGCTGGGGCTCCCAGTGGATTCTGAGAGCCGGGGTGTGGCCAGAGGCTCTCAGGAGGAGGAGCCGCAGGGGAAACGGTGGTGTCTGTGAGAAGGACAGCATTAACTCAAGCCGAAACCCCCAAACACAGGACTCGGGGAGGCCCCCTCTTGGGCATCCCCCTCCCTCTAAGGTGGGCAGTGTTTGAAAGCAAGGCTGGGGGCAGGGGGAACGGCTTCTCCAGCGTGGTTACTGGCACACGCTCATTGCAGCTGCTGGGTGACGCGGAGCATGGGGACAGCGGGCACAGTTCCCTTCCCTTCTGCCTTCAGCTCCTCCAAGCTCCTGAGAGGCAGGTGTCTGTATACCCAACATACAGGTGAGGCTTGCGGAGAACTCCTGCACTAATGAAATCTGAGCTCGGCCGTAGGGCTGCAGGCGCCTCTCCCAGGGCGATGCACAGGTGTCTCTTCTTGGGCCTTGGAGAGGAGCAGGGATGGCCACAACGGCCTGCTTAGTCCCCAGGGGGCACTGCTCCAGTACGGACTGCTGGGAAGCATGGGAAGCGAGCTTCGTAGTCACAGCACAGCATCCTTGCAAGTGTGGCTGCCCCTTCACTGGGTTCCCACACAGAAATGAGGGGACAGCTTCTGAGATGATGAAGTCGCCTGGCCCAGGCTCATGGGAGACCAGCCAGCAACCAGGACGAACTCAGGAATGCTGCGGCCCAGGCATGTGCCCACTGTGTTGACACCTGAGAGGCCAGAACCCAAGCAATCTGCCAGCGCCTGCCAGCCACCCATGCCCAGTTGTCTCTAAGGCAACTCTGCCCTTTCCTTATTCAGTCGAGGACTGTTGTGAGCTACTATGCCGCAGGAAGTTCCTAGTGAGTGATTTGTGAGCAGAGGATGGCACGGGGCCCAGGGAGAATGGGTGATTGTTGAGAACCCCTCGGTGAACTGGTGGTCTCAGGGCTGCTTGCTCTGGAGCAGAGCTGCACTATCAGCCGACCAACTGCCTTACAGGGGTCGGAGCTTCCACTGGCAATCGGGCTGGGGGCATGGCTGCTTAAGGATGTCTTCTCAGAAACTCTCAGATAGGGAGTGGTGAGGGATGACCAGCAGGTGGGAGGAGACCCGCCCAAACTAACATGAGGCCCCTCCTAAACACGTTCCTGCCTGACTTCTAAAAGGCTTAAGTCCTAATTCGGGGGAGGGGTGGGCCCGCATGGCAGATTTCTACTGCTTCTGACTTCTCCTGGCATCTCTTGGAGGTTTCATTTCTGTGCTGTTTGATTCCTTTTGACGATTGTCAAGTTTCGTTTACGACAGCTGGAGAAGACTTTGTTCCGGGGAGCGGGGGAGGGGACCCTGGATTGGAAACATGAGCTGGTCCCCAACTTGTCCACTCAACCCAGCGTCGTTTCATTCCTGCATTTCTGAACGGCTCCTAAGTAATCAAATCCAGAGGACCAGCGAGGGAACCTTGGCCAAGGGGCCTCCCTCTTGGCTAGCACTTTCCCTGTTTCAGGGAGCCAACAGAGGGGCAATGGGGACCAAAGTGTGGGTGCTGCCATGCCATCAGGATCCCCCCAGCTAAGGGGAGTCTTCCAGTAAGGTGTTCGTGTGTGGGACTCCCAGCCAAGAGCTCTGTGAGCATTGGGAATGCTCAGCAGGATTAGTGTTCATTGAGCACCTGCTAGGTACCTGGGCTGGGCTGAGTGCAGGCATTTGCTCTGCTACTTCATCCTGCTGGTGGCTTGGTGAGGAAGGATGTACCCCTGTCCCCAGGCACCTGGCGAGGTACCCAGGCTTGTAGCAGTGAGTGACAGGGCATGTTTAGACACAGGGAAGCCTGCCCGCTCTGTGGCTGAGTCCCTGGCTGGGCCATGAAACCTTCAGTGGAGGCTCACAGTGAGCACAGGAGCAGGGGTGTGCCCCCTTCCTGGCACCCACCCTGTGGGACTGTGTCTGTTCTCCTCACCCAGGAAGGGCATCCTGTCTTCTGGGGGCACCTTCAGGCAGAGATGGCTGGCAGGGCCTCACCCAGAGCTGCCCTTGTCACCCTCGGGGACTCGTGCCTATCTGAGTCCTGCAGAACCAGGCTGACAGCTCCCACAGAACCTCTTGTGGTCTCTCTTCCTTCAACCCAGTGACAGCAGAAAGGTGAGATTTAAAAAATGCTTGTTTATGCAAAAGAATTACAGAGAGAAAGAAAGGACAAAGAATATCTTCCATCCTCTAGTTCAGCCAGGGATGAGCCAGACTGAAGCCAGGAGCCAGGAGCTTCATCTGGGTCTCCCACGTGGGTGCAGGGGCCCATACACTTGAGTTATCCTCCGCTGCTTTCCCAGGCCATGAGCAGGGAGCTGCATCAGAGGTGGAGCCGCTAGAACTTGAGTCAGTGCTCGGAAGGGAAGCTGGTTACAGGAGTGACAGCTTAACCATCGCGTAGAGAGAATCTCTTCGGCCTTGAGGTTCTCCTCACCTTCCCAGCAGTCCGTTGCTTCTTCCTGACAGTGGGCACAGGCTGCCGCCTTCGAATGCCCAGAGAGCCAAGCCCATGATAACAGGTGCATGGCACAGGCCGCCTCTTTCCTCTTCTCTTCACCTCTGTATTTGAAGATAGAAGAATCACCACTAAGAAGACACAAAATTCCATGGAGTTACTTTCTGTTTTATTAGCACTTGCAACAAGGTAAGAAGTGATTGGGCCAAAACACAGCATCGAGACGTGGTAGCTCGCACGGATCTTGGGCAGTGTGCGTGGCCCTCTGCGCTGGGTGGGGTCACTGTGTTCCAAGTGGCGTCTTCCTCAGATAACCCAATGTTGACGGCAATAATGCAATTTTCATATCACAGTGTTGTTCCAGAGAGAGTGTGTCTATTTCACTTAGGCGTGCTGAAACTCAATCTCCAGGAAAGGACGTTCAAGCAGAGTTGGAGGCTAAATTTCATTTGCTGATTTAATAAAAACTAACAGGATGGATTTGGGGCGATTTCATTAATCTTTCTTTCCTTTCAGTGCAGAGGAAATGAAGTTCACTCCAGTTCAAACTTTGTTTCACTCTTCCACAATAGGCTGCCAACGTCCACTTTCTCTCTGGCAACTGAAAACCCAATTAGTCACAGAAAATTCCTCCCTGACCCTCTCACTGCCAGCAGGAGAGCACCCAGCAGCAGGCGTGGAGACGCACGCCAGTGTCTGCATGGACATCCATGCCGGGCACGCACACACACACACACAGCCATACACATACCAGGGACACACCATATATTCATGTGCCCTCCACATTCCCTGTATGCACATACCACATGTACATACCATGTATACAAACTCCATTCCCCTATACACAACTCACACATGTACACACATGCATGCCATGTAGGCAACCTACATATCACACTGCACACACATGTCCCATTATACATACCACATATACATGACATGCCATGTACACACACATGCCCCATACAAATCCCCTGAACATCACACACACCATGCATACATACTCCATACTTCATTATATAACTCACACACGCACACACCCCTGTATACATATCATGTGTACAGCCTACACACCACACCCTCACACACATACATCCTGGGCATGGCTGTACTCGCACGGTGTATAGGCCTGGGTGCCCACACTCCCACGGGTGTGCTGACGGGTGGAGTCCCACAGCCACTCCCTGCTAGGACTCCCATGTGCCTCTTAGGACATTCCTGCAGGGTCCAGCTCCCCATAGAACAAGGTGTGACACATCCCAGTGGGCACGCAGCATCAGTGGCCCCAAGATCCAAAGGCCCCAGTGAAGACGGGAGGCCGGTTCCTGGAGGTCACACCCCTGCCCAGGGCGGCAGCTGGCGGGCAGCAGCTCTTGGCTTGGCTCCCAAGGCCAGTCAGGTCCTTCCCAGCAGCACCCAGCTGCCTTTTAGCAGTTCTAGGCTATCTCTCCTCCCCAGATCAGAGTAGGCTGCCTGACAGGTGCTGGGCCCTCAGAACCTGCCAATCAGGGCATGGAGGAGCAACCCCCAAACCCCACTCATCCAGAAAATTCAGGAGCCCAGTCTCTGATTGTGCAGGCTCCCAAGAGGCAAGCTGGGACGGGGCTCCTGTCCTTGAGGTGCCCCCAGACCCGACACCTAGTCAGGGCCTCGTCAGACCTGCTGTTGTGGTCTCCTCCTTAAAGGCAAGTCAGCTTCTTGTTCAGGTACGAAAGGGAGCCCAGGGGGTAGGGAAGGAGGGGAGGGAAGGAAGAGGGGGGCGGTCCTGCTCAGGCAGCCACAGTGAGGCCCAGTCAGTGATGCCCAGGCCCAACTCCTTGAGGGTACCTGTCACTTCTATAGGACACAAGAGGGATGCCAGGGGATGGGTCTGTTCCCTTGCCTGCCACCCACTGCTGTCCAAGGAAAGAAAGAATAAATGAATGAGACTGAGAGAGCAAAAGCCCAGTGGTTGAGGCAGTCAGAAGGGCTACCTGTAGCAGGAGGTTCAGCGCTCAGTCCCAAAGATGGGGAGACAATTCAGAGAGCAGCTTCCTGCCCCTCTAGGTGCTGTGCCCAGGAAGCCTGATGACTTAGTGTCTCTGGAGACGGGCCAGGGATCCTTGAGTAACTGAAGCTGTAAGCAGGCATGCGCGCAGCCCTGCGAGACAGCAGCCAGGCTGCCTTGTGGCACAGATGAGGAAGCTGAGGTTCAAGGATGTTCCCAGCTGGTGCTGTGGGACCCTGAGCGTGAGGGGCAGCTGGGAGGGGGCCCAGGAGGCTGCGCCCCAGAGATGAGGTCCATCAGAGGGAGCAGGAACCAGGAGATGGATTGGACATCCTTGATCTTGATGAGCGGTGTGGTCCATTTCTGACCTCCCTGAGCAGCCCTCCTGTTCCTGTACTTCTCTCAGTGGATTCTGATGTCCCATGCATGCCCCATGGGGTTTGTGTCCCCACCTCCCTCTAAGCAGGGTAAATCCCTGGGGGCAGTGTGGTGTTCCCCACAGGCTGTGTGTGGGCCCCAGTGATCTCTCTTCTCCTCTGTTGAATCCCTAGGTCAACTGCAGGGCTCAGGCTATGCTGGGAAGGCCTCCAGGCCCCGTGAGGTGCGATGCCTGAGCCAGCCCGGCCGGCCTCCCAGCCCTTTCATGGAGGTCCCGGAAAGCTGCCTGCTTACCAGGCTGTTAGGGACCCCATGCACATGTGCACAACCTGCCTGAGCCCCCTCCCTGAAGCCCTCATCCCCATCGTGGCATGTCCCCACTTCTGGCAAAGGAGACCCACTCTCCAAAGCTGGAGCCAGTTACTGGGAGTCCCTCCCTGTACTCAGCACCCAGGGTGTGACTTCTATACCTATTCACAGCCTCCTGCTGGGATGCCGGGGCTGAAGGTTGGTATGTCTAAGTGGGGACTCAAGGACTCCCACTCCTGCTCCTCATCCTGCCCATGATGCATCAGACACAGCTTCCTCCAGGCAGCCCTCCAAAATGTCATGATGGTACTCCTGCTGCTGTAGTCTGTGAGGGCAGTTGGCTGGAGGGCCATCTGGCCTGGCCTTGGAGCCTTTTTGGCTGTCCCCTGCCAGTAGCTTTGCCTCCCTTACCTTTGTTTAGTTGAGGCACAAACAGGCCACACTTGTAGCCTACCTGCTGCTCACCTGGGCACTCTCCCAGCAGGACTGGGGGTGAGGGCTACCCCCCCTCACTGTCTCCTGGCTGTCACCTCAGCAAAGAGTGTCCTCTAGGAGGGTCCGGAGAGACACCCTAGGAAGTCTGGCATTGTCACTTGACCTCCAGGCACCTGGGGAGCTGTGGGGACCTGCAGCCCCTGCCACCAAGCCTCTGCAAGCCCAGAGGACATTGGGGAATGGGTCTCAGGGTTCCAGCCACTCTCAGATTTGATTCCCACTGATGGCAATTACCGGGAACTAAGGCTTTGCTAAAACAGCCGTGCCAGCAGCAGCCTGATGAAATAGCCAGGTCCCAGACCCATGCAGCACAGGATGGAGAGGCTGGGAAGGTCCACTCCCCACCTTAGGAGCATCCAGCATCTTCCAGGTTTGTCTGGAAGCTTCTTTAACCTCTAGGCCCAGGGAGTTCTTTCCCATCTTGTGCTAACTCCCTCTCTGTCATGCAGGTGTTGGGTCAGGTCACAGATTGCTCTCCTGTTCTGTCTACTTCTCCTGGAAGGGTTCCATGGGGACGCCTGTCCCTAGATGGCCACATGCAGTGGGTCCGTGTCCACATCTGAGGATTCAGGCTGCCCACCAGGGAGGTCAGTCTCTGAAGGGCTCCTTGGTGGCTGCTGTGGCCACAGGCTGGCACTGGGCACCCCAGGAGCACAGCACAGGCCTCAGCTCTACCAACTGCAGCGTGTACGTTCCCGGCCAAGCAGCCACATTTGTAAGAGAAGAACAAGAGACAGTCAAAGTCCAGAGCACCAGGTCCATGTTGGGGCTGCTGTCTGAAAACTCCTGCCCACTGGGTGGCCTGCCCGACTGTGCAGGGCCCAGGCCTGGATAAAAGCACCAGCCTTTATCAAGCACCTGATGTTTACTATTTGTCCTGTGCCCAGGGACTTGGAAAGACACACCTGCACAAGGGACAAGCAGATGCCACTGCGAGACAAGCGAGTGCTAGCAATCGCGTGTGTATATGTAACTCTCAATAGGCAGGCTCGTGCATGCCATTGGTCAGGAAGCATGTCCACTGTCTGCCGAGGACCAACGTCATGTGCACGTATGATGATGAGCATGAGTGACACACACAAGCTCCTCTGACAGTCAGGCACAAATGTTGGGAGAGTTCAGGAGCCACCCAGCACTAGTTACAATGAAATCCCACGTTCACGAAGAAGTACACCCTCAATCTCCGGCTGGAAGAAGCATCCCGGGATCATGCTGCACAGGCCTACTTGATAACCCAGGACAGGGTCCCTGGCCGCTCACCCATCTGTGACATTCCCAGCCCGGGTCTGCTAGTGTGCTGGTGGCAGTGTGGTCCCCCTGTTGTGTCCTGACCAGAACAAGGTCCTAGTGGATATGGGTCTCCAATGCCCTCATTTGAATTTAATCTTCCTTTCCAAGTTGTTGTCCCTCTTTGAAGGACCTGGTGTTAGGACTCCAGCATATGGATTTAGAGGTCATGTAGCTGAGCCCACATGGCCTGGGAGGCCACCAAGGGGGCCCGAAGTCAGGAGGCCTGGTTGGAGAAAAGCCATCTCACGTCTCCTGTTCTCTGTTTGCCCATCTGTGAAATAGTGGTAATGTGCCCACTCTGCCTTGCTGGCGAGCCTGAGGGAACATCCAGAGAGGTGAAGGCTGGGAAGGAGTTCTGCAAAGCATGAGGCTCTGCCTGCATGGGATGGTCTAGAGTTATCCCTGCACTAGGCCAGCTTGGGGTATGGCTGGGGCAGCGAAACCTGCAGGTGATTCCGGGGAGGCCAGGCAGGAAGGTGAGCTGCCATGGGGCAGGGATGTGAGGCTGTAGTATTTACCTGCAGTTCAGAGGGCAGTGCCACAATAGGAGGCCCGGATGGCAGGCGTTCATAGCCCAGGGAGCTGGCTGATGAGTGAGGCTTTGGTGAACAGTGCCAGGGCAGGTGAACAGGTGCATGGGCAGGAGCTCTGGGGGGTTAACAGGTGAGCCCCGAACAGGGGGGATATGAAGTAGAGATCCAGCGTCCTTTGTACTTGCCGTGCCAAGTCCAGGGCTGTGTTGACCTGGGGAAACAGGCCACTGACGCCGCTTCTGGGGGTTCTCAAGGCCAGCAGCCAAGGCCTCGATGGTGGCACGGGGAGTGCAGGGCTGTGGCAGGCAGGAGAGCAGAGCGCAGACTCCTGGTCCAACCAGCTCCTCCTCGCCCACTGAGTCTCCGGCCTTTCTCCCAAGTCGGCACAGTTCCACTTCTCTGGCTACATCAGGAATTACCTCTCCTTTGGGCCAAAGACAAAAAAGAATGCAGACTTGTTTCCAGGGTTCTTGAATTACATGCAGCGCACTCTTCCCGCGTCCCGTCTTAGCGGGGTTTAGAGCTGCGTTTGGGCCAGCCGGGCTCCGGTTACCTCTAATGAGGATAATGATCGAGAGGCTTAACGATAATTCTGCACTGATTCTCTTGTGCCTGCACAACCCGTGTTGGCCAACTTGGCTGCTGGGGGAAGGACCAGGGGGTGCTCATTGCACCCACGTCCACGCCACTCAGCCAGCTCTCACCTTGGCCACCTGGGGGCCCAAGGCCTCCAGCTGGTCCTTCTTAAGGGAGGCTGTGTGCTCTTGGGAAAGGATTAAACACCAGCTGACACCACAGAGGGTAAGAAGGAAAGTCGGGGCAAGAAATAAAAACCCAAACAACAACAGAAAAATGCGGCTAATTCCATCCTGTCAGCGGTGGATATTAAAGCTGGCAAGTCGGCGGAGCAGGGCCCACAATGGTGCTACTGTTGAGTTTTAATTTAATTTTCAGGAAGGTAAGTGAAGCCCCAAGTGGGGCTGGAGAGGAGGTGTTCGGAGCTCATCTGTTGGCAGAGCTTTCCTGGGGCCCTGGCTGAGAATGGTCCCTGCCCAGTCAGTGCAGCTAGCTGGCACCTGCTGCTCGCTGAGCATCTCCTGCGCTCCCCGCCTTTTCCTTGCCGTGTGCAGGTCTTGAAATGGCTCAGGGCATCATCTTCCTACTTCCTGGAACAGGAAACAAGTGTACGGAGAGCATGTGTGACTGTGGGGAGGGGGCCCAGCAAGGAAGGGACACAACTCGGTCCTGACCTTCACAGGTCAGTCCGCCCAAGCCTTGGGGGTCCTCTCTTTAGCTGTGTCTCTTCAGCGGTGGGCCCACTTCTCAGAATATCCCCGCTCATCTGGCACAGCAATCCTACCCAGGAGGGCTGTGGATACATGCCCTGCACCCTCTTAGACACATGCATTTTTTGTTCCTTTCTCAGCATTGTCGTCTTCCTGGACACGGGGCTTGGGTTTACTCTAGGTCACCCAGGTGATATTTTATGCCCATCTTACAGCCAGGGAGCAGTGAGAACAGAGACAGGATCCAGAGCCCCAAGCCAATGCTGCAGCCTGTGCCAAGTGGTCCCCCTCACTCTGCTGCCCTCCAGCCTGTGGGAGTAGGGACAGCACAGAACAGTGCAGGAGGGGACAAGGGGACAAGCTCTGCGTGGGCTCCTAGTTATTTCTGGAGCCCAGAGATGGATAGAGAGTCCCAGAGAGTCCCAGAGTTCCAGCTGCCGCTGCCCACCCGACTTTCTCCTTGGTTTTCTCAGGAAATTTCCTTAGTTCAGGGTTGGTTTGAAGTAGCGCCTTGTCTGTGCTTCTCACCACTATGGTGGAACAAATCTTCCTGTTCTGGAACTGTCCAGTCACGCAGGCTGAACCCCTGAGTCCCGCATGGCAGGGCCTGGGTCAGCACAGCACACAGGAGGTGTGCTGTCTCTTTAAGGAAGCAAGCCTGACCATGCCTCTTGGGATGGAGACCTGGGGGGTGGGCACACAGACAACTGCTGGGGGCTGAGCCTGGATAGCTGAGATGACTCAGTGCAACATCGTTTTTGATTTCTATTGTAAACTTCTTGGAACTTCATCCCAAAGCATGATTGTGCTTACCCAAACAGCTGCATGCTGGCAGAAGGAATGGTTGGGGGAAGCCATTCTGGCTGCCCAGAGACCCTGTCTGCTGCAGCTGCCCAGCTGGGGCTGTGGGTCCTGTGCCACACACACACACACACACACACACACTCCTGGTATACACCAACAGCTCTGGCAGCTAGGGCAGTGGAGTAGGCCTGTGTGCCCTGGGGAGGGCCAGGAGGGCCAGGTGGGGCCACAGGCCACAGCCATAGGGTAGGTTTTGTTTTTTAGGATTCATTAAATTTTTGTTAAGGCAGATTAGATTTATGGGGAAAAGGAAAGACAGAGAGAAATAGCTTCCGTCTGCTGGTTTACTCCCCAAAAGGCCACAATGGCCAAAGCTAAGCCAATCCAAAGCCAGGAGCCAGCAACCAGGTACTTCTTCCAGGTCTCCAAGACTTTGGGCCATCCTCTACTGCCTTCCCAGGCCACAAGCTGGAGGGGTGGTTCCAGGGAGCTGGATGGCAAGTGGAGAGGCGGGGCACAACAAGTGCCCATATGGGATCCCAGCACTTGTAAGGTGAGGATTTAGCCACAGCACTGGACCCAAACAAAAAATAGAAAGTGTTACATGGTGAAGAGCCCTCCAACTGAGACATGCCCCAGACTTTGAAAACCATTGTCTGAATCAGCAAAGAAATTGTTGGCTTTTCCAGCGAGCTAGCGAGGCCATCACGGACTCCCCTTCCACCTTGTCCACATCAATGAAGACGTTAACCAGCATTCTTGCTAGAAGAGAGCTTGGCCTCCAGTAGCAGCCACGGCTCACGTGTGAACGTGAGAACTCCACACTGCCTGGTGACATGCTCTGAGTCAGCAGCCATGGGGCCTTGGCTGTCAGCAGTGCTGTGTGTCTTGGTATTACTGGTCAGGTGCTGCACATCTGGTGCTAAGGGAGATGAGTCACAATGAACACTGCCCTGCCATCACTGTCCCTGAGCAGCCGGGGGACACCCGTGGGGTTTCTCTTCAGGCCCCTGAAGGAGGAAGGTAAAGGAATCTCTGTGCCTGCCATTCCTCCTCATCCCTCACCAGGGCCTCTTAGGGTGGGCTCCTTGGGAAACAGACCTTGCAACAAGGAATCAGTGTGTGCTGCTTGTCTGGAGGGGTGGTCCCAGGCAAGCCCAGCAGGGAGGTGGGAGACGGAGTGAGGAAGGGAACGCAGCCCGCCACCACTGTGGTCAGCTGGAGTGGCATCCGGCTGGGGAACTTGGGACAGAGTGGAACTTCCCCTGAGGGTGGCGGGGTGGCTGGGGTACTGATGCCTCGATTCCTGGCTCTGGTTGAGTGCCACTCTGGGAGATAAACAATTCATTGTTTGTTCTGGTCCCCATATAGCAACGTGGTAGCAAGGACAACCTCGGGTCACCCTGAGGAGGGATGAGAAAGCCGGGTGGGCAGCGGCAGCTGGGACTCTCTGGGACCCTCGATCCATCTCCAGGCCCCTTCCCCTGTCCTTGCCCTGTCCTGGAGGGGAGGCACTGTGGAGGAGAGAGGACTGCCCCCAATCCAGTCAGAAAGCAAGAAAGGAAACCTCTTCCCCGGTGCTTAGGGACAGCTCTGATCAGGTGTGATTGGCCTAGCTGAGTCACCTGGTCGTCTCCAGCAACCAATTACATGGCTAGAGAAGGCAGTGCTCTGATTGGCCAAACTTGTCTCTTGTGCCTTCTTGCTGAGTGTTCCTGTGTAGGAAGGAAAGCAGAGGTCACTCCTACAGATGGTTAGGGTAAATTATGTCCACTCTCACAACCTTCTGCTGAACTCCTTAAATTCCAGTGTTTATTCAACATGCAAAATGCACCTGACACACATAAATGAAAAGATCAGCCTACAGCTCTGAGCCTACTCCACGTGGTCTTTTCTGTTTTCTCTTTTCAAAACAGATGTTCATGTGTTTGAATGATAGAGACAGCAATCTCTGGTTCACACCCCAAACACCCACAACAGATACAGCTGTGGCAGGCTGCCAGGAGCTTTCTCTGGGTTGTCCACAGCAGCAGGGACCCCACCACCTGAGCCCTCACCTGCTGCCTCTGAGGTACGCATCAGCAGGAAGCTGGAGTTGGAAGTGGAGGTGGGGGCATAAACACGAGCTCCCTGACATGGGAGTGGGGAGGGGCTTGCACCAAACAGCAGTCCATTTCCTTCTTAGCTGTCACTCCTGTCTCCCTTTATTAAGAATAATGGGAGGGCCCGGCGGCATGGCCTAGCAGCTAAAGTTCTCACCTTGAACGCACTGGGATCCCATATGGGCGCTGGTTCTAATCCCAGCAGCTCCACTTCCCATCCAGCTCCCTGCTTGTGGCCTGGGAAAGCATTCGAGGATGGCCCAAAGATTTGGGACCCTGCACCCGCGTGGGAGACCCGGAAGAGGTTCAAGGTTCCCGGCTTCGGATCGGCGTAGCACCGGCCATTGTGGTCACTTGGGGACTGAATCATCGGACGGAAGATCTTCCTCTCTGTCTCTCCTCTCTGTATATCTGACTATGTAATAAAAATAAATAAATCTTAAAAAAAAAAAAAAAAAGAATAATGGGGCCAGTGCTGCAGTGCAGTATTCAAAGCCACCTCCTGCAATGTTGACAACCGCTGTGGGCATTGGTTCGAGTCCCAGACGTTCCACTTGCAATCTAATTCCTTGCTAATGTGCCTGGGCAAACAGCAGAAGATGACCCAGAAGATGAGCCCCTCCCCGCAAGCTGGAGACGTGGGAGGCTTGCAAGAAGCTCCTGGCTTCTGGCTTCAACCTGGCCCACCCCTGTCATTGTGGCCATTTGGGGAATGAATCAGTGGATAGAGGGTCTCTCCCTCCTTCTCTCTCTTTTTCTGCCTCTGCTTCTCCTTCTGTATAACTCTGATTTACAAATAAATCTTGAAGAAGGAGGAGGAGGAAAAAGCTTGTGAGGAGTGTGGGCTTGGTCTTCCGGTGTATTCGCCACTAGCCGGGCACATCAGTGATGCCCGGTGTGTAGTAGTTGCTCAACAAACATTGCACGAACGCACTCACTACTGACGAGCATGGATGAACGAGAAAGTGAAGAGTTGATATTGAAAGGTGTTGGCAATCTGCAGGGCTCGGTTCCCCACAATTATTCCTGCTGAATGCTATACTCTTGTAATAGCGGGCTAACAAATAAAGAGAAACAATGACTGCCAAAAGCAAAATGGGCAGCTCATTAAAGCTAGACTGTGTGGCCAGGAAGGTTTAGAAAAATGCTCCCAGATGGGCTGGAGGCACTGATTGCTTGTATTGCAATTGCCATGGGCAATTTGTGTTTCCAATCTTACACATCGGCTCATTTCACCCTCCCAATAACTCCGTGGGGGCGTGAGCTGCGCTCATCACTCCCATTTTATGGATGAGATCATAGAGGCACAGGCATGGCCGAATCACACAAGCAGCATTACTGCAGAGCCAGGCCTCCCCGAACCACCATGTGCACAAAGTGAAGATGTCGCCCTTGCTCCCCAGCCCCCAGGGAACTGACGATGGCATCACTCAGGGCTTTGCAGATGGCGTGCAGACTCGGGCGCTTGTTCAGACACACATTGTCAGTTAGTGGCCCCGGAGCAAAGACTGAAGGGTCACACTTCCTACACACTCCCAGACCGTGCTGGTGGCCCACCCCTGGCAGCCACAGGCACAAGAAGTGACCCCTGCTGCTGCCACGAGAAACCTCTTGGTAAGCCACGCCACACACAAGGGGCTGTACTGGTCCACACAGAGCCCACTCGAGAAGGACTTACGTCTCTCCTCCCCAGGGCAGTCTGCGCTTCCATCTCCCCTGCATCCAGGAGACTGATCGCTACCCTGGTCCCAGCAGCTTCTGTCCCTGACCTCTCCCATGTCTCAGGGCTCACTGTCCCCTGCAGGAGTCCCTCCCATCCCTGGGCTGCTCTGGCTGCTTAGAGCTATGGTCAGCTATCCCAGCCCAGGAGGAAGGCCTGGCAGCCCCATCCACCAGGTGCTCTGACAGTGGGTACAGGAAGATGGTGCCTCCGGCCCAGCCCTACAACATGGTCCCCACATGCCTCACGGGCCGTGTTTGTCATGTGAGCAGTTGGCAGAAAAGAAAATTAAACATTGACACCAAAGCCAAAGTCCTCGACAGACTCTATGGACAGCCGCTGGTGCCTGTTGGCCCTGACCAGGAACAGAGCTCAGCTTTCAGGCACTGCCCTCCTTCTGCTGCCAAGGATGCCCTCCCCTCCTAGGGCCAGTGACATCCCGTGACGCAGATCCCCAGGGCCAGGCTCTGGGGCGTCCTGCTGGAGCCATAGGACTAGCTCTGAATCCCGGTCCCTTCTCCTGCTCCTGGCACTCTGGGTGGGATGCCCAGTATGGTGTGGGCACAGGGGAGAGCAGGGAGCAACCGATGCACTATAAAGGTTCAAAATATATTAGTGAAATGGATGAGTTCATGAATGGCTCACGTGTGTACCGCTCTTTGGAAGCCAAGTTCATGAAGCTCTGCCTGGAGAAGGAAATGCAGGAGGCCACATTCCCTCCACAGCTGTGATCAGGTAGGCAGGAGGTACTTAATAAATACTCAAGGTTTTTGTGAATTGGGGTAGCTGAGCGCCTGGACCCACCAGGAAAGAAGGGCCCAGTCCGTCCTCCTGACTAACCAAGCATGGAATGGGACATTTTGATCTGGCAGTGGCTCATGTGGAGCAAGGGCTTCGGCCAGGGATGAGGTCAAGGCCAGCCCTGCCATCGGAATCTGTTAAGGCAGCTCGTAATGTCCACTCTCAATGCATGAGCAGGTGCCTAACAGCACAGGAGATGATTCCTCCCACTCTTGTCTGCCTTCAGCATTCTTAGAGAGCTGTCCTCTGCTCTGAGCCCTGTTGTGGGCGAGCAGCCTTGTCAGGCGGCAGCAGTACAGGCAGGAGAGGGACAGGGGCCTGAGATAGAGCCACACGAGGGCAGCAGAAGGATGAGCTGGGAGCGAGCGGCTTGGAGGAGACAGCACACCCAGGAGTCAGGTCTCAGCACCAAAGCGCAGTCTGGGAAGGAGTGTGCAGCCAAGAAGAGGGTCGGGAGGCTGCAAAGTCAGCCCAAGGGAGAGCCCCCTGAGAGTGGCAAAAGCTGCTTGCTTCCTCACACAGCCAGGACAGGGTCCAGGGAGGGCAGAGGCCCAGCACCCACCAGCCACCCCAGGGTGACAGTTCAGGAGAAGGAGGCTGCAAAGCAGGCTCTGCTTAGACGACAATGAAGCTGACAGTGACAGCAGACAAAGAGACCAGAACAAGACCTGTCTCTCCCAAGAGCCGAAGATAGAGAAGAAAATGCGATTCCCAAAATGCAGGCTGGAAGCGAGGAGAACACCTACCAGCACGGCAGAGGAGGAAACAGACGCTGTGGACAAAAAACTCAGGCACAGCTTAAAATCAAGAAAAAAACCCCTGGGTTTGTTTGCTTGTTTTTTAAATAAAAAAGAGCAAAAATCAGCTCCAGGGGAAGCTTAAGCAGCTTTGTTAAAAGAGTGTGCTTTGTCAAAAAAGCTGGGATGGTAAAACTTGGTCTCTTCAGCACGACAAGTTCAAGGCCGTGAGTCCACCGGACTTCAAGACAGAGGAAATTCTCATCTTACGCATGTCGTCCCCCCAAAGAGGAAAGGAACAAAAGGTAGTGATGACTAGGCAGGTTCATGGCAGAAAAGAAAATTAAACATTGACACCAAAGCCAAAGTCCTTGACAAAGCACGGGGACGAAAGGGAAGCCCAGCAGATTGTAACCCAGAACGAACTTTAAAAAAACTAAGTGAAGGCAGAGCATGTGCCAAACAACATGGCATTCACAGCATCTGGGTCCCCGGGGAGTGTTCAGGAGGTATGCAGGCATGTGACCGCTAGGAGGCAGTGTCTGTATTAGAGTTCTGGCTCCACTTCCACCTCCAGCTTCCTCCTGGGCAGTAGCAGGTACTTGGGTCCCTGCCGCTCATGGGGAAGACCCCGATTGAGTTCCCAGCCTTTGCCTTCAGCATGGCCCAGCTCTGGGTGTTGGAGACACTTGAAGAATAAACCAGCATATGGGGGATATTTTTCTCTCTTAAAAAATTAAATTACATAAAAAAAAAAAACAGCACCAGTCATTCCCGATCTAAGAAACCCTTGAGACTAGCAAGCGCATGAAGAAGTACTCTCTTTAGTAACTACATAATCGCACATGAAAACATCAGGATAGCAACATACCTCCACCAGACGAACAAGCAGGAGGGGGAGGAGAGCGCAAAGTTAGCAGGGATAAGGAAGTCAGGTGCTTCACTCACAGCAGTGGGGAGTCACCGGAAGGTCATCGGACAAAGCTCAATCAGATCACCTCTGACCCAGCAATCCCACCCCCATGTTCACGCCAAAGAAATCCTCACACAGCTCCAGAAGGGGGATTTTAGGAGGATGATCATTTCATCATTGATTGGGTCCACGATTATCCCATCGTTGACTAGTTGGATCATCCCATCACTGATTGGAAGCGGTTCAGTGCTCGTCGTGGGGAGGAGGGATGGGTGAATCCCGCCCAGCGTCCACACCGTGGAATAGCATGAGCAGCAGACACAGGTGCCTTGTGGGGCGGGGTCACTGGGTTCACACTGTTGTCCCTTGGTATCTGAGCACGGTTTCAGGATCTCCTGTGGTTACCAAACTCCGTGCATGCTCAAGTCAGGGGTAAAATGGCATAGTGATTGCATAGCACTTATTCATATCCTCCCTCCTGTAGGCTTCAAGTCACCTTGAGATGACTGACAATACCTAAGTGTAAATGCTAAGTAAATGGCTGTCAGGCTGTGTTGTTTAGGGAGTGATAATAGGAAATAAGCCTTTAGTGTCAGCACAGACACATTTTCTTTCCTAAGTGCTTTTACTTAGGTTTTATTTGAAAGAGAGTGAGAGATACAGAGAAGGGGCAAGAGATCTTCTATTTGCTGGTTTACTTCCCAAATGTCTGCAAGAGCGGCAGTGAGCCAGGTTGAAGCCAGGAACTCAGTCCAGGTCTGTATCACGTGTATACAGGGACCCAATCACTTGAGCACCTGCTGCTTCCCAGGGAACACATTAGCAGGAAGCTGGAGTAGAAAGCAGAGCAGGGACTCAAACCCAGGCATTCTGATATGGAATGTGGTGTGTCTTAGCCCCTGCAACCAACACCTGCAGACGTGTGGAATTCCTGGGCGCACAGGCCCAACTGGGTGGAAATGCTTAGAATACAGTTGGCACAGTCCAAACCCTCAGTGGGCGCTTGCTGTGACGTGTGTTATTCTTCGACCCATTTGAAAGAAAGATTGGGTAGTTTCTGCAAGACTGAGAATGTGCACTTCCATGAGTCCAGGAAGCGCCTGCAGTATGCACAACAGTCGGGACGGTCAAGCTCAGCTGAGCAGGGCAGTTTACTGATTACTCTGATCATCTCTTCTGTCATTCCAAGTACCAAAGTGAGAAGGCAAGATGCTCCAAGGAGCGGAGAGATGGCACAAAATGGGCTAGGACCTCAGCAGGTGTGTGCACCTGACACTGGCTCAGCCCACCCCTGCCTTTGCTCTGGATGGACAGAACTTCTGGAGTGTCCACAGCAGGCCCCTGAGAAAGACCTAGGTCCCCATTGCCAGGGGCGTCCGGAGTATCTCATTGTCATATGGGAATGATTTGGGACTTAGGGCTGCAGTTCTTGGGGCAGGAGCAGGCTAAGATTTCCATAAACACAAGCACCGAGCCATTTAT